>NC_082710.1:0-619285 GCF_030144855.1 Hypanus sabinus
AACCCTAACCCTAACCCTAACCACCTAACCCTAACCCTAACCCTAACCCTAACCCTAACCCTAACCCTAACCCTAACCCTAACCCTAACCCTAACCCTAACCCTAACCCTAACCCTAACCCTAACCCTAACCCTAACCCTAACCCTAACCCTAACCCTAACCCTAACCCTAACCCTAACCCTAACCCTAACCCTAACCCTAACCCTAACCCTAACCCTAACCCTAACCCTAACCCTAACCCTAACCCTAACCCTAACCCTAACCCTAACCCTAACCCTAACCCTAACCCTAACCCTAACCCTAACCCTAACCCTAACCCTAACCCTAACCCTAACCCTAACCCTAACCCTAACCCTAACCCTAACCCTAACCCTAACCCTAACCCTAACCCTAACCCTAACCCTAACCCTAACCCTAACCCTAACCCTAACCCTAACCCTAACCCTAACCCTAACCCTAACCCTAACCCTAACCCTAACCCTAACCCTAACCCTAACCCTAACCCTAACCCTAACCCTAACCCTAACCCTAACCCTAACCCTAACCCTAACCCTAACCCTAACCCTAACCCTAACCCTAACCCTAACCCTAACCCTAACCCTAACCCTAACCCTAACCCTAACCCTAACCCTAACCCTAACCCTAACCCTAACCCTAACCCTAACCCTAACCCTAACCCTAACCCTAACCCTAACCCTAACCCTAACCCTAACCCTAACCCTAACCCTAACCCTAACCCTAACCCTAACCCTAACCCTAACCCTAACCCTAACCCTAACCCTAACCCTAACCCTAACCCTAACCCTAACCCTAACCCTAACCCTAACCCTAACCCTAACCCTAACCCTAACCCTAACCCTAACCCTAACCCTAACCCTAACCCTAACCCTAACCCTAACCCTAACCCTAACCCTAACCCTAACCCTAACCCTAACCCTAACCCTAACCCTAACCCTAACCCTAACCCTAACCCTAACCCTAACCCTAACCCTAACCCTAACCCTAACCCTAACCCTAACCCTAACCCTAACCCTAACCCTAACCCTAACCCTAACCCTAACCCTAACCCTAACCCTAACCCTAACCCTAACCCTAACCCTAACCCTAACCCTAACCCTAACCCTAACCCTAACCCTAACCCTAACCCTAACCCTAACCCTAACCCTAACCCTAACCCTAACCCTAACCCTAACCCTAACCCTAACCCTAACCCTAACCCTAACCCTAACCCTAACCCTAACCCTAACCCTAACCCTAACCCTAACCCTAACCCTAACCCTAACCCTAACCCTAACCCTAACCCTAACCCTAACCCTAACCCTAACCCTAACCCTAACCCTAACCCTAACCCTAACCCTAACCCTAACCCTAACCCTAACCCTAACCCTAACCCTAACCCTAACCCTAACCCTAACCCTAACCCTAACCCTAACCCTAACCCTAACCCTAACCCTAACCCTAACCCTAACCCTAACCCTAACCCTAACCCTAACCCTAACCCTAACCCTAACCCTAACCCTAACCCTAACCCTAACCCTAACCCTAACCCTAACCCTAACCCTAACCCTAACCCTAACCCTAACCCTAACCCTAACCCTAACCCTAACCCTAACCCTAACCCTAACCCTAACCCTAACCCTAACCCTAACCCTAACCCTAACCCTAACCCTAACCCTAACCCTAACCCTAACCCTAACCCTAACCCTAACCCTAACCCTAACCCTAACCCTAACCCTAACCCTAACCCTAACCCTAACCCTAACCCTAACCCTAACCCTAACCCTAACCCTAACCCTAACCCTAACCCTAACCCTAACCCTAACCCTAACCCTAACCCTAACCCTAACCCTAACCCTAACCCTAACCCTAACCCTAACCCTAACCCTAACCCTAACCCTAACCCTAACCCTAACCCTAACCCTAACCCTAACCCTAACCCTAACCCTAACCCTAACCCTAACCCTAACCCTAACCCTAACCCTAACCCTAACCCTAACCCTAACCCTAACCCTAACCCTAACCCTAACCCTAACCCTAACCCTAACCCTAACCCTAACCCTAACCCTAACCCTAACCCTAACCCTAACCCTAACCCTAACCCTAACCCTAACCCTAACCCTAACCCTAACCCTAACCCTAACCCTAACCCTAACCCTAACCCTAACCCTAACCCTAACCCTAACCCTAACCCTAACCCTAACCCTAACCCTAACCCTAACCCTAACCCTAACCCTAACCCTAACCCTAACCCTAACCCTAACCCTAACCCTAACCCTAACCCTAACCCTAACCCTAACCCTAACCCTAACCCTAACCCTAACCCTAACCCTAACCCTAACCCTAACCCTAACCCTAACCCTAACCCTAACCCTAACCCTAACCCTAACCCTAACCCTAACCCTAACCCTAACCCTAACCCTAACCCTAACCCTAACCCTAACCCTAACCCTAACCCTAACCCTAACCCTAACCCTAACCCTAACCCTAACCCTAACCCTAACCCTAACCCTAACCCTAACCCTAACCCTAACCCTAACCCTAACCCTAACCCTAACCCTAACCCTAACCCTAACCCTAACCCTAACCCTAACCCTAACCCTAACCCTAACCCTAACCCTAACCCTAACCCTAACCCTAACCCTAACCCTAACCCTAACCCTAACCCTAACCCTAACCCTAACCCTAACCCTAACCCTAACCCTAACCCTAACCCTAACCCTAACCCTAACCCTAACCCTAACCCTAACCCTAACCCTAACCCTAACCCTAACCCTAACCCTAACCCTAACCCTAACCCTAACCCTAACCCTAACCCTAACCCTAACCCTAACCCTAACCCTAACCCTAACCCTAACCCTAACCCTAACCCTAACCCTAACCCTAACCCTAACCCTAACCCTAACCCTAACCCTAACCCTAACCCTAACCCTAACCCTAACCCTAACCCTAACCCTAACCCTAACCCTAACCCTAACCCTAACCCTAACCCTAACCCTAACCCTAACCCTAACCCTAACCCTAACCCTAACCCTAACCCTAACCCTAACCCTAACCCTAACCCTAACCCTAACCCTAACCCTAACCCTAACCCTAACCCTAACCCTAACCCTAACCCTAACCCTAACCCTAACCCTAACCCTAACCCTAACCCTAACCCTAACCCTAACCCTAACCCTAACCCTAACCCTAACCCTAACCCTAACCCTAACCCTAACCCTAACCCTAACCCTAACCCTAACCCTAACCCTAACCCTAACCCTAACCCTAACCCTAACCCTAACCCTAACCCTAACCCTAACCCTAACCCTAACCCTAACCCTAACCCTAACCCTAACCCTAACCCTAACCCTAACCCTAACCCTAACCCTAACCCTAACCCTAACCCTAACCCTAACCCTAACCCTAACCCTAACCCTAACCCTAACCCTAACCCTAACCCTAACCCCTAACCCTAACCCTAACCCTAACCCTAACCCTAACCCTAACCCTAACCCTAACCCTAACCCTAACCCTAACCCTAACCCTAACCCTAACCCTAACCCTAACCCTAACCCTAACCCTAACCCTAACCCTAACCCTAACCCTAACCCTAACCCTAACCCTAACCCTAACCCTAACCCTAACCCTAACCCTAACCCTAACCCTAACCCTAACCCTAACCCTAACCCTAACCCCTAACCCTAACCCTAACCCTAACCCTAACCCTAACCCTAACCCTAACCCTAACCCTAACCCTAACCCTAACCCTAACCCTAACCCTAACCCTAACCCTAACCCTAACCCTAACCCTAACCCTAACCCTAACCCTAACCCTAACCCTAACCCTAACCCTAACCCTAACCCTAACCCTAACCCTAACCCTAACCCTAACCCTAACCCTAACCCTAACCCTAACCCTAACCCTAACCCTAACCCTAACCCTAACCCTAACCCTAACCCTAACCCTAACCCTAACCCTAACCCTAACCCTAACCCTAACCCTAACCCTAACCCTAACCCTAACCCTAACCCTAACCCTAACCCTAACCCTAACCCTAACCCTAACCCTAACCCTAACCCTAACCCTAACCCTAACCCTAACCCTAACCCTAACCCTAACCCTAACCCTAACCCTAACCCTAACCCTAACCCTAACCCTAACCCTAACCCTAACCCTAACCCTAACCCTAACCCTAACCCTAACCCTAACCCTAACCCTAACCCTAACCCTAACCCTAACCCTAACCCTAACCCTAACCCTAACCCTAACCCTAACCCTAACCCTAACCCTAACCCTAACCCTAACCCTAACCCTAACCCTAACCCTAACCCTAACCCTAACCCTAACCCTAACCCTAACCCTAACCCTAACCCTAACCCTAACCCTAACCCTAACCCTAACCCTAACCCTAACCCTAACCCTAACCCTAACCCTAACCCTAACCCTAACCCTAACCCTAACCCTAACCCTAACCCTAACCCTAACCCTAACCCTAACCCTAACCCTAACCCTAACCCTAACCCTAACCCTAACCCTAACCCTAACCCTAACCCTAACCCTAACCCTAACCCTAACCCTAACCCTAACCCTAACCCTAACCCTAACCCTAACCCTAACCCTAACCCTAACCCTAACCCTAACCCTAACCCTAACCCTAACCCTAACCCTAACCCTAACCCTAACCCTAACCCTAACCCTAACCCTAACCCTAACCCTAATGCGGGCCCTAACCCTAACCCTAACCCTAACCCTAACCCTAACCCTAACCCTAACCCTAACCCTAACCCTAACCCTAACCCTAACCCTAACCCTAACCCTAACCCTAACCCTAACCCTAACCCTAACCCTAACCCTAACCCTAACCCTAATGCGGACCCTAACCCTAACCCTAACCCTAATGCGCGTGCGCGGGCCCTAACCCTAACCCTAACCCTAACCCTAACCCTAACCCCTAACCCTAACCCTAACCCTAACCCTAACCCTAACCCTAACCCTAACCCTAACCCTAACCCTAACCCTAACCCTAACCCTAACCCTAACCCTAACCCTAACGCGCGGGGCCCTAACCCTAACCCTAACCCTAACCCTAACCCTAACCCTAACCCTAACCCTAACCCTAACCCTAACCCTAACCCTAACCCTAACCCTAACCCTAACCCTAACCCTAATGCGGGCCCTAACCCTAACCCTAACCCTAATGCGGACCCTAACCCTAATGCGGGCCCTAACCCTAACCCTAACCCTAACCCTAACCCTAACCCTAACCCTAATGCGGCCCTAACCCTAACCCTAACCCTAATGCGGGCCCTAACCCTAACCCTAACCCTAACCCTAACCCTAACCCTAACCCTAACCCTAATGCGGACCCTAACCCTAACCCTAACCCTAACCCTAACCCTAACCCTAACCCCTAATGCGGGACCCTAACCCTAACCCTAACCCTAACCCTAACCCTAACCCTAACCCTAACCCTAACCCTAACCCTAACCCTAACCCCTGACCCTGACCCTGACCCTGACCCTGACCCTGACCCTGACCCTGACCCTGACCCTGACCCTGACCCTAACCCTAACCCTAACCCTAACCCTAACCCTAACCCTAACCCTAACCCTAACCCTAACCCAAACCCTAACCCTAACCCTAACCCTAACCCTAACCCTAACCCTAACCCTAACCCTAACCCTAACCCTAACCCTAACCCTAACCATAATGCGGGGGCCCTAACCCTAACCCAAACCCTAACCCTAACCCTAACCCTAACCCTAACCCTAACCCTAACCCTAACCCTAACCCTAACCCTAACCCTAACCCTAACCCTAACCCTAACCCTAACCCTAACCCTAACCCTAACCCTAACCCTAACCCTAACCCTAACCCTAACCCTAACCCTAACCCTAACCCTAACCCTAACCCTAACCCTAACCCTAACCCTAACCCTAACCCTAACCCTAACCCTAACCCTAACCCTAACCCTAACCCTAACCCTAACCCTAACCCTAACCCTAACCCTAACCCTAACCCTAACCCTAACCCTAACCCTAACCCTAACCCTAACCCTAACCCTAACCCTAACCCTAACCCTAACCCTAACCCTAACCCTAACCCTAACCCTAACCCTAACCCTAACCCTAACCCTAACCCTAACCCTAACCCTAACCCTAACCCTAACCCTAACCCTAACCCTAACCCTAACCCTAACCCTAACCCTAACCCTAACCCTAACCCTAACCCTAACCCTAACCCTAACCCTAACCCTAACCCTAACCCTAACCCTAACCCTAACCCTAACCCTAACCCTAACCCTAACCCTAACCCTAACCCTAACCCTAACCCTAACCCTAACCCTAACCCTAACCCTAACCCTAACCCTAACCCTAACCCTAACCCTAACCCTAACCCTAACCCTAACCCTAATGCGGGCCCTAACCCTAACCCTAACCCTAACCCTAACCCTAACCCTAACCCTAACCCTAACCCTAACCCTAACCCTAACCCTAACCCTAACCCTAACCCTAACCCTAACCCTAACCCTAACCCTAACCCTAATGCGGACCCTAACCCTAACCCTAACCCTAATGCGCGTGCGCGGGCCCTAACCCTAACCCTAACCCTAACCCTAACCCTAACCCCTAACCCTAACCCTAACCCTAACCCTAACCCTAACCCTAACCCTAACCCTAACCCTAACCCTAACCCTAACCCTAACCCTAACCCTAACCCTAACCCTAACCCTAACCCTAACGCGCGGGGCCCTAACCCTAACCCTAACCCTAACCCTAACCCTAACCCTAACCCTAACCCTAACCCTAACCCTAACCCTAACCCTAACCCTAACCCTAACCCTAACCCTAACCCTAATGCGGGCCCTAACCCTAACCCTAACCCTAATGCGGACCCTAACCCTAATGCGGGCCCTAACCCTAACCCTAACCCTAACCCTAACCCTAACCCTAACCCTAATGCGGCCCTAACCCTAACCCTAACCCTAATGCGGGCCCTAACCCTAACCCTAACCCTAACCCTAACCCTAACCCTAACCCTAACCCTAATGCGGACCCTAACCCTAACCCTAACCCTAACCCTAACCCTAACCCTAACCCCTAATGCGGGACCCTAACCCTAACCCTAACCCTAACCCTAACCCTAACCCTAACCCTAACCCTAACCCTAACCCTAACCCTAACCCCTGACCCTGACCCTGACCCTGACCCTGACCCTGACCCTGACCCTGACCCTGACCCTGACCCTGACCCTAACCCTAACCCTAACCCTAACCCTAACCCTAACCCTAACCCTAACCCTAACCCTAACCCAAACCCTAACCCTAACCCTAACCCTAACCCTAACCCTAACCCTAACCCTAACCCTAACCCTAACCCTAACCCTAACCCTAACCCTAATGCGGGGGCCCTAACCCTAACCCTAACCCTAACCCTAACCCTAACCCTAACCCTAACCCTAACCCTAACCCTAACCCTAACCCTAACCATAACCCTAACCCTAACCCTAACCCTAACCCTAACCCTAACCCTAACGCGGGCCCTAACCCTAACCCTAACCCTAACCCTAACCCTAACCCTAACCCTAACCCTAACCCTAACCCTAACCCTAACCCTAACCCTAACCCTAACCCTAACCCTAACCCTAACACTAACCCTAACCCTAACCCTAATGCGCGGGGGCCCTAACCCTAACCCTAATGTGGGGACCCTAACCCTAACCCTAACCCTAACCCTAACCCTAACCCTAACCCTAACCCTAACCCTAACCCTAACCCTAACCCTAACCCCTAACCCTAACCCTAACCCTAACCCTAACCCTAACCCTAACCCTAACCCTAACCCTAACCCTAACCCTAACCCTAACCCTAACCCTAACCCTAACCCTAACCCTAACCCTAACCTATCAGTGACACGCTCTTCATTCTCCCGGCCCCAGAAAGGCCAATAAGAAAACCCAGATATTTTATTTCACCTATTAGGTGTTCAAAAATTCATAGTTAAAAGAATGGAGAGGTTCACCAATCAGCAGCTAATGTACCTTTAAGGGCTGAGGTGAGCCGGTCTCCTAGCAACAGCCAGGTTTGCAGCAGTTGGACAATTAGGTTTTAGTATCACATTAGTTAAAAGAGGCCCTGCGGGGGGAAGAAGGTGAGGGACGTTTTAACTGGATAGCAGTACTGTCTGGGTTTAGAGACTCCACAGAAGACCCGAGTGACGGACGAGAGTCGAGTTGGACCTTCCGGTCGGGAATCACGCTTTTTTGAAGGCAATTGGTTGGAGTCGAAATCGCAGACGCAAGATAAGCAGTAGGAACATTATTCTTTTATTTATTGTCTTACTTACATTATTGTCTTAATGATGTGGAAAGGCAAAGATAGGAGAGGTTGTGTGGATCGATACCTGCCACGTGGGCGAGTGGGTAACTCTGGTTAGTGTCCCTGGGGATTCCTTCTTAACCACGGTCAGGTTAAAAATAGTCCAGAACTTTCATTATGTGAAAATTCTGGAAAAATAGTCCCAACTACCTAAGGGAATTAAGAAGTAGGCCTACAGATTCTCCGCATGGCCTGAGTGAGGCCCAAGGAGCTAGGCCGCCCTGGAATTAAACCCTTAGAAGTAGTATGACCTGTACAATTTTGTGCCTTTCGTTGTCTGGTCTAGGGGGTAGTACATACGCCAAGCGTGATTGGCTTGGTTTAAGCCATTTCAGGGGAGGTGTCGCCTTTCATTGTCTGGTCCAGGGGTAATACACACGGCAAGCTTGATCAACTTGACGGAGCCGGCTCGAGGAGGGTGTCTAATGTAAAGGCTCGAAACACCCGAAGATCCGAGAGTGCATTACTGATGATGTGTCCTGGCACATGATAATGAGAGGTTTCGGTTTTCCTATACAAGCAGCTGGCTTAGGAGCTCAGACTTTAAATTCTGCAGACTAACCTTTGCCAGCTAAACATATAGATCCACCAGCCCTACACTTAAACCTAATCCTAAAGTCCAAAAGGGGCATACACCCCCATAAATAGGCAAATTCCAAGAGGGGTAGTCACCCCCATAAACCCTAGGCAACTTCCAAGGGGGGCATACACCCCCACAAACCCTAGGCATTCCCCGATTAACTTTTGATATTCTGAGAGGGGTAGGATTCAACAAGGGCAAGTGTGGGACCTGGTTAATGAAGGCGTGGGCCAGATCAAAGTGGCAGGGTGATGTGAAACAGAATCTCAAGTGAGGAGATCAGAAATCACAAGAGGGCTTTTTAGCCCACTGCCCGCATAATTTCAACCTAACCTATCAGTGACACGCTCTTCATTCTCCCGGCCCCAGAAAGGCCAATAAGAAAACCCAGATATTTTATTTCACCTATTAGGTGTTCAAAAATTCATAGTTAAAAGAATGGAGAGGTTCACCAATCAGCAGCTAATGTACCTTTAAGGGCTGAGGTGAGCCGGTCTCCTAGCAACAGCCAGGTTTGCAGCAGTTGGACAATTAGGTTTTAGTATCACATTAGTTAAAAGAGGCCCTGCGGGGGGAAGAAGGTGAGGGACGTTTTAACTGGATAGCAGTACTGTCTGGGTTTAGAGACTCCACAGAAGACCCGAGTGACGGACGAGAGTCGAGTTGGACCTTCCGGTCGGGAATCACGCTTTTTTGAAGGCAATTGGTTGGAGTCGAAATCGCAGACGCAAGATAAGCAGTAGGAACATTATTCTTTTATTTATTGTCTTACTTACATTATTGTCTTAATGATGTGGAAAGGCAAAGATAGGAGAGGTTGTGTGGATCGATACCTGCCACGTGGGCGAGTGGGTAACTCTGGTTAGTGTCCCTGGGGATTCCTTCTTAACCACGGTCAGGTTAAAAATAGTCCAGAACTTTCATTATGTGAAAATTCTGGAAAAATAGTCCCAACTACCTAAGGGAATTAAGAAGTAGGCCTACAGATTCTCCGCATGGCCTGAGTGAGGCCCAAGGAGCTAGGCCGCCCTGGAATTAAACCCTTAGAAGTAGTATGACCTGTACAATTTTGTGCCTTTCGTTGTCTGGTCTAGGGGGTAGTACATACGCCAAGCGTGATTGGCTTGGTTTAAGCCATTTCAGGGGAGGTGTCGCCTTTCATTGTCTGGTCCAGGGGTAATACACACGGCAAGCTTGATCAACTTGACGGAGCCGGCTCGAGGAGGGTGTCTAATGTAAAGGCTCGAAACACCCGAAGATCCGAGAGTGCATTACTGATGATGTGTCCTGGCACATGATAATGAGAGGTTTCGGTTTTCCTATACAAGCAGCTGGCTTAGGAGCTCAGACTTTAAATTCTGCAGACTAACCTTTGCCAGCTAAACATATAGATCCACCAGCCCTACACTTAAACCTAATCCTAAAGTCCAAAAGGGGCATACACCCCCATAAATAGGCAAATTCCAAGAGGGGTAGTCACCCCCATAAACCCTAGGCAACTTCCAAGGGGGGCATACACCCCCACAAACCCTAGGCATTCCCCGATTAACTTTTGATATTCTGAGAGGGGTAGGATTCAACAAGGGCAAGTGTGGGACCTGGTTAATGAAGGCGTGGGCCAGATCAAAGTGGCAGGGTGATGTGAAACAGAATCTCAAGTGAGGAGATCAGAAATCACAAGAGGGCTTTTTAGCCCACTGCCCGCATAATTTCAACCTAACCTATCAGTGACACGCTCTTCATTCTCCCGGCCCCAGAAAGGCCAATAAGAAAACCCAGATATTTTATTTCACCTATTAGGTGTTCAAAAATTCATAGTTAAAAGAATGGAGAGGTTCACCAATCAGCAGCTAATGTACCTTTAAGGGCTGAGGTGAGCCGGTCTCCTAGCAACAGCCAGGTTTGCAGCAGTTGGACAATTAGGTTTTAGTATCACATTAGTTAAAAGAGGCCCTGCGGGGGGAAGAAGGTGAGGGACGTTTTAACTGGATAGCAGTACTGTCTGGGTTTAGAGACTCCACAGAAGACCCGAGTGACGGACGAGAGTCGAGTTGGACCTTCCGGTCGGGAATCACGCTTTTTTGAAGGCAATTGGTTGGAGTCGAAATCGCAGACGCAAGATAAGCAGTAGGAACATTATTCTTTTATTTATTGTCTTACTTACATTATTGTCTTAATGATGTGGAAAGGCAAAGATAGGAGAGGTTGTGTGGATCGATACCTGCCACGTGGGCGAGTGGGTAACTCTGGTTAGTGTCCCTGGGGATTCCTTCTTAACCACGGTCAGGTTAAAAATAGTCCAGAACTTTCATTATGTGAAAATTCTGGAAAAATAGTCCCAACTACCTAAGGGAATTAAGAAGTAGGCCTACAGATTCTCCGCATGGCCTGAGTGAGGCCCAAGGAGCTAGGCCGCCCTGGAATTAAACCCTTAGAAGTAGTATGACCTGTACAATTTTGTGCCTTTCGTTGTCTGGTCTAGGGGGTAGTACATACGCCAAGCGTGATTGGCTTGGTTTAAGCCATTTCAGGGGAGGTGTCGCCTTTCATTGTCTGGTCCAGGGGTAATACACACGGCAAGCTTGATCAACTTGACGGAGCCGGCTCGAGGAGGGTGTCTAATGTAAAGGCTCGAAACACCCGAAGATCCGAGAGTGCATTACTGATGATGTGTCCTGGCACATGATAATGAGAGGTTTCGGTTTTCCTATACAAGCAGCTGGCTTAGGAGCTCAGACTTTAAATTCTGCAGACTAACCTTTGCCAGCTAAACATATAGATCCACCAGCCCTACACTTAAACCTAATCCTAAAGTCCAAAAGGGGCATACACCCCCATAAATAGGCAAATTCCAAGAGGGGTAGTCACCCCCATAAACCCTAGGCAACTTCCAAGGGGGGCATACACCCCCACAAACCCTAGGCATTCCCCGATTAACTTTTGATATTCTGAGAGGGGTAGGATTCAACAAGGGCAAGTGTGGGACCTGGTTAATGAAGGCGTGGGCCAGATCAAAGTGGCAGGGTGATGTGAAACAGAATCTCAAGTGAGGAGATCAGAAATCACAAGAGGGCTTTTTAGCCCACTGCCCGCATAATTTCAACCTAACCTATCAGTGACACGCTCTTCATTCTCCCGGCCCCAGAAAGGCCAATAAGAAAACCCAGATATTTTATTTCACCTATTAGGTGTTCAAAAATTCATAGTTAAAAGAATGGAGAGGTTCACCAATCAGCAGCTAATGTACCTTTAAGGGCTGAGGTGAGCCGGTCTCCTAGCAACAGCCAGGTTTGCAGCAGTTGGACAATTAGGTTTTAGTATCACATTAGTTAAAAGAGGCCCTGCGGGGGGAAGAAGGTGAGGGACGTTTTAACTGGATAGCAGTACTGTCTGGGTTTAGAGACTCCACAGAAGACCCGAGTGACGGACGAGAGTCGAGTTGGACCTTCCGGTCGGGAATCACGCTTTTTTGAAGGCAATTGGTTGGAGTCGAAATCGCAGACGCAAGATAAGCAGTAGGAACATTATTCTTTTATTTATTGTCTTACTTACATTATTGTCTTAATGATGTGGAAAGGCAAAGATAGGAGAGGTTGTGTGGATCGATACCTGCCACGTGGGCGAGTGGGTAACTCTGGTTAGTGTCCCTGGGGATTCCTTCTTAACCACGGTCAGGTTAAAAATAGTCCAGAACTTTCATTATGTGAAAATTCTGGAAAAATAGTCCCAACTACCTAAGGGAATTAAGAAGTAGGCCTACAGATTCTCCGCATGGCCTGAGTGAGGCCCAAGGAGCTAGGCCGCCCTGGAATTAAACCCTTAGAAGTAGTATGACCTGTACAATTTTGTGCCTTTCGTTGTCTGGTCTAGGGGGTAGTACATACGCCAAGCGTGATTGGCTTGGTTTAAGCCATTTCAGGGGAGGTGTCGCCTTTCATTGTCTGGTCCAGGGGTAATACACACGGCAAGCTTGATCAACTTGACGGAGCCGGCTCGAGGAGGGTGTCTAATGTAAAGGCTCGAAACACCCGAAGATCCGAGAGTGCATTACTGATGATGTGTCCTGGCACATGATAATGAGAGGTTTCGGTTTTCCTATACAAGCAGCTGGCTTAGGAGCTCAGACTTTAAATTCTGCAGACTAACCTTTGCCAGCTAAACATATAGATCCACCAGCCCTACACTTAAACCTAATCCTAAAGTCCAAAAGGGGCATACACCCCCATAAATAGGCAAATTCCAAGAGGGGTAGTCACCCCCATAAACCCTAGGCAACTTCCAAGGGGGGCATACACCCCCACAAACCCTAGGCATTCCCCGATTAACTTTTGATATTCTGAGAGGGGTAGGATTCAACAAGGGCAAGTGTGGGACCTGGTTAATGAAGGCGTGGGCCAGATCAAAGTGGCAGGGTGATGTGAAACAGAATCTCAAGTGAGGAGATCAGAAATCACAAGAGGGCTTTTTAGCCCACTGCCCGCATAATTTCAACCTAACCCTAACCCTAACCCTAACCCTAACCCTAACCCTAACCCTAACCCTAATGCCCTAGCCCTAGCCCCTAGCCCCTAGCCCCTAGCCCCTAGCCCCTAGCCCCTAGCCCCTAGCCCCTAGCCCTAGCCCTAGCCCTAGCCCTAGCCCTAGCCCTAACCCTAATGCCAGCTAAACATATAGATCCACCAGCCCTACACTTAAACCTAATCCTAAAGTCCAAAAGGGGCATACACCCCCATAAATAGGCAAATTCCAAGAGGGGTAGTCACCCCCACAAACCCTAGGCAACTTCCAAGGGGGGCATACACCCCCACAAACCCTAGGAACCTTTGCTAAATCCCCATAAATTAGATATTCTGAGAGGGGTAGGATTTAATAAGGGCAAGTGTGGGACCTGGTTAATGAAGGCGTGGGCCAGATCAAAGTGGCAGGGTGATGTGAAACAGAATCTCAAGTGAGGAGATCAGAAATCACAAGAGGGCTTTTTAGCCCACTGCCCGCATAATTTCAACCTAACCTATCAGTGACACGCTCTTCATTCTCCCGGCCCCAGAAAGGCCAATAAGAAAACCCAGATATTTTATTTCACCTATTAGGTGTTCAAAAATTCATAGTTAAAAGAATGGAGAGGTTCACCAATCAGCAGCTAATGTACCTTTAAGGGCTGAGGTGAGCCGGTCTCCTAGCAACAGCCAGGTTTGCAGCAGTTGGACAATTAGGTTTTAGTATCACATTAGTTAAAAGAGGCCCTGCGGGGGGAAGAAGGTGAGGGACGTTTTAACTGGATAGCAGTACTGTCTGGGTTTAGAGACTCCACAGAAGACCCGAGTGACGGACGAGAGTCGAGTTGGACCTTCCGGTCGGGAATCACGCTTTTTTGAAGGCAATTGGTTGGAGTCGAAATCGCAGACGCAAGATAAGCAGTAGGAACATTATTCTTTTATTTATTGTCTTACTTACATTATTGTCTTAATGATGTGGAAAGGCAAAGATAGGAGAGGTTGTGTGGATCGATACCTGCCACGTGGGCGAGTGGGTAACTCTGGTTAGTGTCCCTGGGGATTCCTTCTTAACCACGGTCAGGTTAAAAATAGTCCAGAACTTTCATTATGTGAAAATTCTGGAAAAATAGTCCCAACTACCTAAGGGAATTAAGAAGTAGGCCTACAGATTCTCCGCATGGCCTGAGTGAGGCCCAAGGAGCTAGGCCGCCCTGGAATTAAACCCTTAGAAGTAGTATGACCTGTACAATTTTGTGCCTTTCGTTGTCTGGTCTAGGGGGTAGTACATACGCCAAGCGTGATTGGCTTGGTTTAAGCCATTTCAGGGGAGGTGTCGCCTTTCATTGTCTGGTCCAGGGGTAATACACACGGCAAGCTTGATCAACTTGACGGAGCCGGCTCGAGGAGGGTGTCTAATGTAAAGGCTCGAAACACCCGAAGATCCGAGAGTGCATTACTGATGATGTGTCCTGGCACATGATAATGAGAGGTTTCGGTTTTCCTATACAAGCAGCTGGCTTAGGAGCTCAGACTTTAAATTCTGCAGACTAACCTTTGCCAGCTAAACATATAGATCCACCAGCCCTACACTTAAACCTAATCCTAAAGTCCAAAAGGGGCATACACCCCCATAAATAGGCAAATTCCAAGAGGGGTAGTCACCCCCATAAACCCTAGGCAACTTCCAAGGGGGGCATACACCCCCACAAACCCTAGGCATTCCCCGATTAACTTTTGATATTCTGAGAGGGGTAGGATTCAACAAGGGCAAGTGTGGGACCTGGTTAATGAAGGCGTGGGCCAGATCAAAGTGGCAGGGTGATGTGAAACAGAATCTCAAGTGAGGAGATCAGAAATCACAAGAGGGCTTTTTAGCCCACTGCCCGCATAATTTCAACCTAACCCTAACCCTAACCCTAACCCTAACCCTAACCCTAACCCTAATGCCCTAGCCCTAGCCCCTAGCCCCTAGCCCCTAGCCCCTAGCCCCTAGCCCCTAGCCCCTAGCCCCTAGCCCCTAGCCCCTAGCCCCTAGCCCCTAGCCCCTAGCCCCTAGCCCCTAGCCCCTAGCCCCTAGCCCCTAGCCCCTAGCCGCTAGCCCTAGCCCTAGCCCTAGCCCTAGCCCTAACCCTAATGCCAGCTAAACATATAGATCCACCAGCCCTACACTTAAACCTAATCCTAAAGTCCAAAAGGGGCATACACCCCCATAAATAGGCAAATTCCAAGAGGGGTAGTCACCCCCACAAACCCTAGGCAACTTCCAAGGGGGGCATACACCCCCACAAACCCTAGGAACCTTTGCTAAATCCCCATAAATTAGATATTCTGAGAGGGGTAGGATTTAATAAGGGCAAGTGTGGGACCTGGTTAATGAAGGCGTGGGCCAGATCAAAGTGGCAGGGTGATGTGAAACAGAATCTCAAGTGAGGAGATCAGAAATCACAAGAGGGCTTTTTAGCCCACTGCCCGCATAATTTCAACCTAACCTATCAGTGACACGCTCTTCATTCTCCCGGCCCCAGAAAGGCCAATAAGAAAACCCAGATATTTTATTTCACCTATTAGGTGTTCAAAAATTCATAGTTAAAAGAATGGAGAGGTTCACCAATCAGCAGCTAATGTACCTTTAAGGGCTGAGGTGAGCCGGTCTCCTAGCAACAGCCAGGTTTGCAGCAGTTGGACAATTAGGTTTTAGTATCACATTAGTTAAAAGAGGCCCTGCGGGGGGAAGAAGGTGAGGGACGTTTTAACTGGATAGCAGTACTGTCTGGGTTTAGAGACTCCACAGAAGACCCGAGTGACGGACGAGAGTCGAGTTGGACCTTCCGGTCGGGAATCACGCTTTTTTGAAGGCAATTGGTTGGAGTCGAAATCGCAGACGCAAGATAAGCAGTAGGAACATTATTCTTTTATTTATTGTCTTACTTACATTATTGTCTTAATGATGTGGAAAGGCAAAGATAGGAGAGGTTGTGTGGATCGATACCTGCCACGTGGGCGAGTGGGTAACTCTGGTTAGTGTCCCTGGGGATTCCTTCTTAACCACGGTCAGGTTAAAAATAGTCCAGAACTTTCATTATATGAAAATTCTGGAAAAATAGTCCCAACTACCTAAGGGAATTAAGAAGTAGGCCTACAGATTCTCCGCATGGCCTGAGTGAGGCCCAAGGAGCTAGGCCGCCCTGGAATTAAACCCTTAGAAGTAGTATGACCTGTACAATTTTGTGCCTTTCGTTGTCTGGTCTAGGGGGTAGTACATACGCCAAGCGTGATTGGCTTGGTTTAAGCCATTTCAGGGGAGGTGTCGCCTTTCATTGTCTGGTCCAGGGGTAATACACACGGCAAGCTTGATCAACTTGACGGAGCCGGCTCGAGGAGGGTGTCTAATGTAAAGGCTCGAAACACCCGAAGATCCGAGAGTGCATTACTGATGATGTGTCCTGGCACATGATAATGAGAGGTTTCGGTTTTCCTATACAAGCAGCTGGCTTAGGAGCTCAGACTTTAAATTCTGCAGACTAACCTTTGCCAGCTAAACATATAGATCCACCAGCCCTACACTTAAACCTAATCCTAAAGTCCAAAAGGGGCATACACCCCCATAAATAGGCAAATTCCAAGAGGGGTAGTCACCCCCATAAACCCTAGGCAACTTCCAAGGGGGGCATACACTCCCACAAACCCTAGGCATTCCCCGATTAACTTTTGATATTCTGAGAGGGGTAGGATTCAACAAGGGCAAGTGTGGGACCTGGTTAATGAAGGCGTGGGCCAGATCAAAGTGGCAGGGTGATGTGAAACAGAATCTCAAGTGAGGAGATCAGAAATCACAAGAGGGCTTTTTAGCCCACTGCCCGCATAATTTCAACCTAACCTATCAGTGACACGCTCTTCATTCTCCCGGCCCCAGAAAGGCCAATAAGAAAACCCAGATATTTTATTTCACCTATTAGGTGTTCAAAAATTCATAGTTAAAAGAATGGAGAGGTTCACCAATCAGCAGCTAATGTACCTTTAAGGGCTGAGGTGAGCCGGTCTCCTAGCAACAGCCAGGTTTGCAGCAGTTGGACAATTAGGTTTTAGTATCACATTAGTTAAAAGAGGCCCTGCGGGGGGAAGAAGGTGAGGGACGTTTTAACTGGATAGCAGTACTGTCTGGGTTTAGAGACTCCACAGAAGACCCGAGTGACCGACGAGAGTCGAGTTGGACCTTCCGGTCGGGAATCACGCTTTTTTGAAGGCAATTGGTTGGAGTCGAAATCGCAGACGCAAGATAAGCAGTAGGAACATTATTCTTTTATTTATTGTCTTACTTACATTATTGTCTTAATGATGTGGAAAGGCAAAGATAGGAGAGGTTGTGTGGATCGATACCTGCCACGTGGGCGAGTGGGTAACTCTGGTTAGTGTCCCTGGGGATTCCTTCTTAACCACGGTCAGGTTAAAAATAGTCCAGAACTTTCATTATGTGAAAATTCTGGAAAAATAGTCCCAACTACCTAAGGGAATTAAGAAGTAGGCCTACAGATTCTCCGCATGGCCTGAGTGAGGCCCAAGGAGCTAGGCCGCCCTGGAATTAAACCCTTAGAAGTAGTATGACCTGTACAATTTTGTGCCTTTCGTTGTCTGGTCTAGGGGGTAGTACATACGCCAAGCGTGATTGGCTTGGTTTAAGCCATTTCAGGGGAGGTGTCGCCTTTCATTGTCTGGTCCAGGGGTAATACACACGGCAAGCTTGATCAACTTGACGGAGCCGGCTCGAGGAGGGTGTCTAATGTAAAGGCTCGAAACACCCGAAGATCCGAGAGTGCATTACTGATGATGTGTCCTGGCACATGATAATGAGAGGTTTCGGTTTTCCTATACAAGCAGCTGGCTTAGGAGCTCAGACTTTAAATTCTGCAGACTAACCTTTGCCAGCTAAACATATAGATCCACCAGCCCTACACTTAAACCTAATCCTAAAGTCCAAAAGGGGCATACACCCCCATAAATAGGCAAATTCCAAGAGGGGTAGTCACCCCCATAAACCCTAGGCAACTTCCAAGGGGGGCATACACCCCCACAAACCCTAGGCATTCCCCGATTAACTTTTGATATTCTGAGAGGGGTAGGATTCAACAAGGGCAAGTGTGGGACCTGGTTAATGAAGGCGTGGGCCAGATCAAAGTGGCAGGGTGATGTGAAACAGAATCTCAAGTGAGGAGATCAGAAATCACAAGAGGGCTTTTTAGCCCACTGCCCGCATAATTTCAACCTAACCTATCAGTGACACGCTCTTCATTCTCCCGGCCCCAGAAAGGCCAATAAGAAAACCCAGATATTTTATTTCACCTATTAGGTGTTCAAAAATTCATAGTTAAAAGAATGGAGAGGTTCACCAATCAGCAGCTAATGTACCTTTAAGGGCTGAGGTGAGCCGGTCTCCTAGCAACAGCCAGGTTTGCAGCAGTTGGACAATTAGGTTTTAGTATCACATTAGTTAAAAGAGGCCCTGCGGGGGGAAGAAGGTGAGGGACGTTTTAACTGGATAGCAGTACTGTCTGGGTTTAGAGACTCCACAGAAGACCCGAGTGACGGACGAGAGTCGAGTTGGACCTTCCGGTCGGGAATCACGCTTTTTTGAAGGCAATTGGTTGGAGTCGAAATCGCAGACGCAAGATAAGCAGTAGGAACATTATTCTTTTATTTATTGTCTTACTTACATTATTGTCTTAATGATGTGGAAAGGCAAAGATAGGAGAGGTTGTGTGGATCGATACCTGCCACGTGGGCGAGTGGGTAACTCTGGTTAGTGTCCCTGGGGATTCCTTCTTAACCACGGTCAGGTTAAAAATAGTCCAGAACTTTCATTATATGAAAATTCTGGAAAAATAGTCCCAACTACCTAAGGGAATTAAGAAGTAGGCCTACAGATTCTCCGCATGGCCTGAGTGAGGCCCAAGGAGCTAGGCCGCCCTGGAATTAAACCCTTAGAAGTAGTATGACCTGTACAATTTTGTGCCTTTCGTTGTCTGGTCTAGGGGGTAGTACATACGCCAAGCGTGATTGGCTTGGTTTAAGCCATTTCAGGGGAGGTGTCGCCTTTCATTGTCTGGTCCAGGGGTAATACACACGGCAAGCTTGATCAACTTGACGGAGCCGGCTCGAGGAGGGTGTCTAATGTAAAGGCTCGAAACACCCGAAGATCCGAGAGTGCATTACTGATGATGTGTCCTGGCACATGATAATGAGAGGTTTCGGTTTTCCTATACAAGCAGCTGGCTTAGGAGCTCAGACTTTAAATTCTGCAGACTAACCTTTGCCAGCTAAACATATAGATCCACCAGCCCTACACTTAAACCTAATCCTAAAGTCCAAAAGGGGCATACACCCCCATAAATAGGCAAATTCCAAGAGGGGTAGTCACCCCCATAAACCCTAGGCAACTTCCAAGGGGGGCATACACTCCCACAAACCCTAGGCATTCCCCGATTAACTTTTGATATTCTGAGAGGAGTAGGATTCAACAAGGGCAAGTGTGGGACCTGGTTAATGAAGGCGTGGGCCAGATCAAAGTGGCAGGGTGATGTGAAACAGAATCTCAAGTGAGGAGATCAGAAATCACAAGAGGGCTTTTTAGCCCACTGCCCGCATAATTTCAACCTAACCTATCAGTGACACGCTCTTCATTCTCCCGGCCCCAGAAAGGCCAATAAGAAAACCCAGATATTTTATTTCACCTATTAGGTGTTCAAAAATTCATAGTTAAAAGAATGGAGAGGTTCACCAATCAGCAGCTAATGTACCTTTAAGGGCTGAGGTGAGCCGGTCTCCTAGCAACAGCCAGGTTTGCAGCAGTTGGACAATTAGGTTTTAGTATCACATTAGTTAAAAGAGGCCCTGCGGGGGGAAGAAGGTGAGGGACGTTTTAACTGGATAGCAGTACTGTCTGGGTTTAGAGACTCCACAGAAGACCCGAGTGACGGACGAGAGTCGAGTTGGACCTTCCGGTCGGGAATCACGCTTTTTTGAAGGCAATTGGTTGGAGTCGAAATCGCAGACGCAAGATAAGCAGTAGGAACATTATTCTTTTATTTATTGTCTTACTTACATTATTGTCTTAATGATGTGGAAAGGCAAAGATAGGAGAGGTTGTGTGGATCGATACCTGCCACGTGGGCGAGTGGGTAACTCTGGTTAGTGTCCCTGGGGATTCCTTCTTAACCACGGTCAGGTTAAAAATAGTCCAGAACTTTCATTATGTGAAAATTCTGGAAAAATAGTCCCAACTACCTAAGGGAATTAAGAAGTAGGCCTACAGATTCTCCGCATGGCCTGAGTGAGGCCCAAGGAGCTAGGCCGCCCTGGAATTAAACCCTTAGAAGTAGTATGACCTGTACAATTTTGTGCCTTTCGTTGTCTGGTCTAGGGGGTAGTACATACGCCAAGCGTGATTGGCTTGGTTTAAGCCATTTCAGGGGAGGTGTCGCCTTTCATTGTCTGGTCCAGGGGTAATACACACGGCAAGCTTGATCAACTTGACGGAGCCGGCTCGAGGAGGGTGTCTAATGTAAAGGCTCGAAACACCCGAAGATCCGAGAGTGCATTACTGATGATGTGTCCTGGCACATGATAATGAGAGGTTTCGGTTTTCCTATACAAGCAGCTGGCTTAGGAGCTCAGACTTTAAATTCTGCAGACTAACCTTTGCCAGCTAAACATATAGATCCACCAGCCCTACACTTAAACCTAATCCTAAAGTCCAAAAGGGGCATACACCCCCATAAATAGGCAAATTCCAAGAGGGGTAGTCACCCCCATAAACCCTAGGCAACTTCCAAGGGGGGCATACACCCCCACAAACCCTAGGCATTCCCCGATTAACTTTTGATATTCTGAGAGGGGTAGGATTCAACAAGGGCAAGTGTGGGACCTGGTTAATGAAGGCGTGGGCCAGATCAAAGTGGCAGGGTGATGTGAAACAGAATCTCAAGTGAGGAGATCAGAAATCACAAGAGGGCTTTTTAGCCCACTGCCCGCATAATTTCAACCTAACCCTAACCCTAACCCTAACCCTAACCCTAACCCTAACCCTAACCCTAACCCTAACCCTAGCCCTAGCCCTAGCCCTAGCCCTAGCCCCTAGCCCCTAGCCCCTAGCCCCTAGCCCCTAGCCCCTAGCCGCTAGCCCTAGCCCTAGCCCTAGCCCTAGCCCTAGCCCTAACCCTAATGCCAGCTAAACATATAGATCCACCAGCCCTACACTTAAACCTAATCCTAAAGTCCAAAAGGGGCATACACCCCCATAAATAGGCAAATTCCAAGAGGGGTAGTCACCCCCACAAACCCTAGGCAACTTCCAAGGGGGGCATACACCCCCACAAACCCTAGGAACCTTTGCTAAATCCCCATAAATTAGATATTCTGAGAGGGGTAGGATTTAATAAGGGCAAGTGTGGGACCTGGTTAATGAAGGCGTGGGCCAGATCAAAGTGGCAGGGTGATGTGAAACAGAATCTCAAGTGAGGAGATCAGAAATCACAAGAGGGCTTTTTAGCCCACTGCCCGCATAATTTCAACCTAACCTATCAGTGACACGCTCTTCATTCTCCCGGCCCCAGAAAGGCCAATAAGAAAACCCAGATATTTTATTTCACCTATTAGGTGTTCAAAAATTCATAGTTAAAAGAATGGAGAGGTTCACCAATCAGCAGCTAATGTACCTTTAAGGGCTGAGGTGAGCCGGTCTCCTAGCAACAGCCAGGTTTGCAGCAGTTGGACAATTAGGTTTTAGTATCACATTAGTTAAAAGAGGCCCTGCGGGGGGAAGAAGGTGAGGGACGTTTTAACTGGATAGCAGTACTGTCTGGGTTTAGAGACTCCACAGAAGACCCGAGTGACGGACGAGAGTCGAGTTGGACCTTCCGGTCGGGAATCACGCTTTTTTGAAGGCAATTGGTTGGAGTCGAAATCGCAGACGCAAGATAAGCAGTAGGAACATTATTCTTTTATTTATTGTCTTACTTACATTATTGTCTTAATGATGTGGAAAGGCAAAGATAGGAGAGGTTGTGTGGATCGATACCTGCCACGTGGGCGAGTGGGTAACTCTGGTTAGTGTCCCTGGGGATTCCTTCTTAACCACGGTCAGGTTAAAAATAGTCCAGAACTTTCATTATGTGAAAATTCTGGAAAAATAGTCCCAACTACCTAAGGGAATTAAGAAGTAGGCCTACAGATTCTCCGCATGGCCTGAGTGAGGCCCAAGGAGCTAGGCCGCCCTGGAATTAAACCCTTAGAAGTAGTATGACCTGTACAATTTTGTGCCTTTCGTTGTCTGGTCTAGGGGGTAGTACATACGCCAAGCGTGATTGGCTTGGTTTAAGCCATTTCAGGGGAGGTGTCGCCTTTCATTGTCTGGTCCAGGGGTAATACACACGGCAAGCTTGATCAACTTGACGGAGCCGGCTCGAGGAGGGTGTCTAATGTAAAGGCTCGAAACACCCGAAGATCCGAGAGTGCATTACTGATGATGTGTCCTGGCACATGATAATGAGAGGTTTCGGTTTTCCTATACAAGCAGCTGGCTTAGGAGCTCAGACTTTAAATTCTGCAGACTAACCTTTGCCAGCTAAACATATAGATCCACCAGCCCTACACTTAAACCTAATCCTAAAGTCCAAAAGGGGCATACACCCCCATAAATAGGCAAATTCCAAGAGGGGTAGTCACCCCCATAAACCCTAGGCAACTTCCAAGGGGGGCATACACCCCCACAAACCCTAGGCATTCCCCGATTAACTTTTGATATTCTGAGAGGGGTAGGATTCAACAAGGGCAAGTGTGGGACCTGGTTAATGAAGGCGTGGGCCAGATCAAAGTGGCAGGGTGATGTGAAACAGAATCTCAAGTGAGGAGATCAGAAATCACAAGAGGGCTTTTTAGCCCACTGCCCGCATAATTTCAACCTAACCTATCAGTGACACGCTCTTCATTCTCCCGGCCCCAGAAAGGCCAATAAGAAAACCCAGATATTTTATTTCACCTATTAGGTGTTCAAAAATTCATAGTTAAAAGAATGGAGAGGTTCACCAATCAGCAGCTAATGTACCTTTAAGGGCTGAGGTGAGCCGGTCTCCTAGCAACAGCCAGGTTTGCAGCAGTTGGACAATTAGGTTTTAGTATCACATTAGTTAAAAGAGGCCCTGCGGGGGGAAGAAGGTGAGGGACGTTTTAACTGGATAGCAGTACTGTCTGGGTTTAGAGACTCCACAGAAGACCCGAGTGACGGACGAGAGTCGAGTTGGACCTTCCGGTCGGGAATCACGCTTTTTTGAAGGCAATTGGTTGGAGTCGAAATCGCAGACGCAAGATAAGCAGTAGGAACATTATTCTTTTATTTATTGTCTTACTTACATTATTGTCTTAATGATGTGGAAAGGCAAAGATAGGAGAGGTTGTGTGGATCGATACCTGCCACGTGGGCGAGTGGGTAACTCTGGTTAGTGTCCCTGGGGATTCCTTCTTAACCACGGTCAGGTTAAAAATAGTCCAGAACTTTCATTATGTGAAAATTCTGGAAAAATAGTCCCAACTACCTAAGGGAATTAAGAAGTAGGCCTACAGATTCTCCGCATGGCCTGAGTGAGGCCCAAGGAGCTAGGCCGCCCTGGAATTAAACCCTTAGAAGTAGTATGACCTGTACAATTTTGTGCCTTTCGTTGTCTGGTCTAGGGGGTAGTACATACGCCAAGCGTGATTGGCTTGGTTTAAGCCATTTCAGGGGAGGTGTCGCCTTTCATTGTCTGGTCCAGGGGTAATACACACGGCAAGCTTGATCAACTTGACGGAGCCGGCTCGAGGAGGGTGTCTAATGTAAAGGCTCGAAACACCCGAAGATCCGAGAGTGCATTACTGATGATGTGTCCTGGCACATGATAATGAGAGGTTTCGGTTTTCCTATACAAGCAGCTGGCTTAGGAGCTCAGACTTTAAATTCTGCAGACTAACCTTTGCCAGCTAAACATATAGATCCACCAGCCCTACACTTAAACCTAATCCTAAAGTCCAAAAGGGGCATACACCCCCATAAATAGGCAAATTCCAAGAGGGGTAGTCACCCCCATAAACCCTAGGCAACTTCCAAGGGGGGCATACACTCCCACAAACCCTAGGCATTCCCCGATTAACTTTTGATATTCTGAGAGGGGTAGGATTCAACAAGGGCAAGTGTGGGACCTGGTTAATGAAGGCGTGGGCCAGATCAAAGTGGCAGGGTGATGTGAAACAGAATCTCAAGTGAGGAGATCAGAAATCACAAGAGGGCTTTTTAGCCCACTGCCCGCATAATTTCAACCTAACCTATCAGTGACACGCTCTTCATTCTCCCGGCCCCAGAAAGGCCAATAAGAAAACCCAGATATTTTATTTCACCTATTAGGTGTTCAAAAATTCATAGTTAAAAGAATGGAGAGGTTCACCAATCAGCAGCTAATGTACCTTTAAGGGCTGAGGTGAGCCGGTCTCCTAGCAACAGCCAGGTTTGCAGCAGTTGGACAATTAGGTTTTAGTATCACATTAGTTAAAAGAGGCCCTGCGGGGGGAAGAAGGTGAGGGACGTTTTAACTGGATAGCAGTACTGTCTGGGTTTAGAGACTCCACAGAAGACCCGAGTGACGGACGAGAGTCGAGTTGGACCTTCCGGTCGGGAATCACGCTTTTTTGAAGGCAATTGGTTGGAGTCGAAATCGCAGACGCAAGATAAGCAGTAGGAACATTATTCTTTTATTTATTGTCTTACTTACATTATTGTCTTAATGATGTGGAAAGGCAAAGATAGGAGAGGTTGTGTGGATCGATACCTGCCACGTGGGCGAGTGGGTAACTCTGGTTAGTGTCCCTGGGGATTCCTTCTTAACCACGGTCAGGTTAAAAATAGTCCAGAACTTTCATTATGTGAAAATTCTGGAAAAATAGTCCCAACTACCTAAGGGAATTAAGAAGTAGGCCTACAGATTCTCCGCATGGCCTGAGTGAGGCCCAAGGAGCTAGGCCGCCCTGGAATTAAACCCTTAGAAGTAGTATGACCTGTACAATTTTGTGCCTTTCGTTGTCTGGTCTAGGGGGTAGTACATACGCCAAGCGTGATTGGCTTGGTTTAAGCCATTTCAGGGGAGGTGTCGCCTTTCATTGTCTGGTCCAGGGGTAATACACACGGCAAGCTTGATCAACTTGACGGAGCCGGCTCGAGGAGGGTGTCTAATGTAAAGGCTCGAAACACCCGAAGATCCGAGAGTGCATTACTGATGATGTGTCCTGGCACATGATAATGAGAGGTTTCGGTTTTCCTATACAAGCAGCTGGCTTAGGAGCTCAGACTTTAAATTCTGCAGACTAACCTTTGCCAGCTAAACATATAGATCCACCAGCCCTACACTTAAACCTAATCCTAAAGTCCAAAAGGGGCATACACCCCCATAAATAGGCAAATTCCAAGAGGGGTAGTCACCCCCATAAACCCTAGGCAACTTCCAAGGGGGGCATACACCCCCACAAACCCTAGGCATTCCCCGATTAACTTTTGATATTCTGAGAGGGGTAGGATTCAACAAGGGCAAGTGTGGGACCTGGTTAATGAAGGCGTGGGCCAGATCAAAGTGGCAGGGTGATGTGAAACAGAATCTCAAGTGAGGAGATCAGAAATCACAAGAGGGCTTTTTAGCCCACTGCCCGCATAATTTCAACCTAACCCTAACCCTAACCCTAACCCTAACCCTAACCCTAACCCTAACCCTAACCCTAACCCTAACCCTAGCCCTAGCCCTAGCCCTAGCCCCTAGCCCCTAGCCCCTAGCCCCTAGCCGCTAGCCCTAGCCCTAGCCCTAGCCCTAGCCCTAGCCCTAACCCTAATGCCAGCTAAACATATAGATCCACCAGCCCTACACTTAAACCTAATCCTAAAGTCCAAAAGGGGCATACACCCCCATAAATAGGCAAATTCCAAGAGGGGTAGTCACCCCCACAAACCCTAGGCAACTTCCAAGGGGGGCATACACCCCCACAAACCCTAGGAACCTTTGCTAAATCCCCATAAATTAGATATTCTGAGAGGGGTAGGATTTAATAAGGGCAAGTGTGGGACCTGGTTAATGAAGGCGTGGGCCAGATCAAAGTGGCAGGGTGATGTGAAACAGAATCTCAAGTGAGGAGATCAGAAATCACAAGAGGGCTTTTTAGCCCACTGCCCGCATAATTTCAACCTAACCTATCAGTGACACGCTCTTCATTCTCCCGGCCCCAGAAAGGCCAATAAGAAAACCCAGATATTTTATTTCACCTATTAGGTGTTCAAAAATTCATAGTTAAAAGAATGGAGAGGTTCACCAATCAGCAGCTAATGTACCTTTAAGGGCTGAGGTGAGCCGGTCTCCTAGCAACAGCCAGGTTTGCAGCAGTTGGACAATTAGGTTTTAGTATCACATTAGTTAAAAGAGGCCCTGCGGGGGGAAGAAGGTGAGGGACGTTTTAACTGGATAGCAGTACTGTCTGGGTTTAGAGACTCCACAGAAGACCCGAGTGACGGACGAGAGTCGAGTTGGACCTTCCGGTCGGGAATCACGCTTTTTTGAAGGCAATTGGTTGGAGTCGAAATCGCAGACGCAAGATAAGCAGTAGGAACATTATTCTTTTATTTATTGTCTTACTTACATTATTGTCTTAATGATGTGGAAAGGCAAAGATAGGAGAGGTTGTGTGGATCGATACCTGCCACGTGGGCGAGTGGGTAACTCTGGTTAGTGTCCCTGGGGATTCCTTCTTAACCACGGTCAGGTTAAAAATAGTCCAGAACTTTCATTATGTGAAAATTCTGGAAAAATAGTCCCAACTACCTAAGGGAATTAAGAAGTAGGCCTACAGATTCTCCGCATGGCCTGAGTGAGGCCCAAGGAGCTAGGCCGCCCTGGAATTAAACCCTTAGAAGTAGTATGACCTGTACAATTTTGTGCCTTTCGTTGTCTGGTCTAGGGGGTAGTACATACGCCAAGCGTGATTGGCTTGGTTTAAGCCATTTCAGGGGAGGTGTCGCCTTTCATTGTCTGGTCCAGGGGTAATACACACGGCAAGCTTGATCAACTTGACGGAGCCGGCTCGAGGAGGGTGTCTAATGTAAAGGCTCGAAACACCCGAAGATCCGAGAGTGCATTACTGATGATGTGTCCTGGCACATGATAATGAGAGGTTTCGGTTTTCCTATACAAGCAGCTGGCTTAGGAGCTCAGACTTTAAATTCTGCAGACTAACCTTTGCCAGCTAAACATATAGATCCACCAGCCCTACACTTAAACCTAATCCTAAAGTCCAAAAGGGGCATACACCCCCATAAATAGGCAAATTCCAAGAGGGGTAGTCACCCCCATAAACCCTAGGCAACTTCCAAGGGGGGCATACACCCCCACAAACCCTAGGCATTCCCCGATTAACTTTTGATATTCTGAGAGGGGTAGGATTCAACAAGGGCAAGTGTGGGACCTGGTTAATGAAGGCGTGGGCCAGATCAAAGTGGCAGGGTGATGTGAAACAGAATCTCAAGTGAGGAGATCAGAAATCACAAGAGGGCTTTTTAGCCCACTGCCCGCATAATTTCAACCTAACCTATCAGTGACACGCTCTTCATTCTCCCGGCCCCAGAAAGGCCAATAAGAAAACCCAGATATTTTATTTCACCTATTAGGTGTTCAAAAATTCATAGTTAAAAGAATGGAGAGGTTCACCAATCAGCAGCTAATGTACCTTTAAGGGCTGAGGTGAGCCGGTCTCCTAGCAACAGCCAGGTTTGCAGCAGTTGGACAATTAGGTTTTAGTATCACATTAGTTAAAAGAGGCCCTGCGGGGGGAAGAAGGTGAGGGACGTTTTAACTGGATAGCAGTACTGTCTGGGTTTAGAGACTCCACAGAAGACCCGAGTGACGGACGAGAGTCGAGTTGGACCTTCCGGTCGGGAATCACGCTTTTTTGAAGGCAATTGGTTGGAGTCGAAATCGCAGACGCAAGATAAGCAGTAGGAACATTATTCTTTTATTTATTGTCTTACTTACATTATTGTCTTAATGATGTGGAAAGGCAAAGATAGGAGAGGTTGTGTGGATCGATACCTGCCACGTGGGCGAGTGGGTAACTCTGGTTAGTGTCCCTGGGGATTCCTTCTTAACCACGGTCAGGTTAAAAATAGTCCAGAACTTTCATTATATGAAAATTCTGGAAAAATAGTCCCAACTACCTAAGGGAATTAAGAAGTAGGCCTACAGATTCTCCGCATGGCCTGAGTGAGGCCCAAGGAGCTAGGCCGCCCTGGAATTAAACCCTTAGAAGTAGTATGACCTGTACAATTTTGTGCCTTTCGTTGTCTGGTCTAGGGGGTAGTACATACGCCAAGCGTGATTGGCTTGGTTTAAGCCATTTCAGGGGAGGTGTCGCCTTTCATTGTCTGGTCCAGGGGTAATACACACGGCAAGCTTGATCAACTTGACGGAGCCGGCTCGAGGAGGGTGTCTAATGTAAAGGCTCGAAACACCCGAAGATCCGAGAGTGCATTACTGATGATGTGTCCTGGCACATGATAATGAGAGGTTTCGGTTTTCCTATACAAGCAGCTGGCTTAGGAGCTCAGACTTTAAATTCTGCAGACTAACCTTTGCCAGCTAAACATATAGATCCACCAGCCCTACACTTAAACCTAATCCTAAAGTCCAAAAGGGGCATACACCCCCATAAATAGGCAAATTCCAAGAGGGGTAGTCACCCCCATAAACCCTAGGCAACTTCCAAGGGGGGCATACACTCCCACAAACCCTAGGCATTCCCCGATTAACTTTTGATATTCTGAGAGGGGTAGGATTCAACAAGGGCAAGTGTGGGACCTGGTTAATGAAGGCGTGGGCCAGATCAAAGTGGCAGGGTGATGTGAAACAGAATCTCAAGTGAGGAGATCAGAAATCACAAGAGGGCTTTTTAGCCCACTGCCCGCATAATTTCAACCTAACCTATCAGTGACACGCTCTTCATTCTCCCGGCCCCAGAAAGGCCAATAAGAAAACCCAGATATTTTATTTCACCTATTAGGTGTTCAAAAATTCATAGTTAAAAGAATGGAGAGGTTCACCAATCAGCAGCTAATGTACCTTTAAGGGCTGAGGTGAGCCGGTCTCCTAGCAACAGCCAGGTTTGCAGCAGTTGGACAATTAGGTTTTAGTATCACATTAGTTAAAAGAGGCCCTGCGGGGGGAAGAAGGTGAGGGACGTTTTAACTGGATAGCAGTACTGTCTGGGTTTAGAGACTCCACAGAAGACCCGAGTGACGGACGAGAGTCGAGTTGGACCTTCCGGTCGGGAATCACGCTTTTTTGAAGGCAATTGGTTGGAGTCGAAATCGCAGACGCAAGATAAGCAGTAGGAACATTATTCTTTTATTTATTGTCTTACTTACATTATTGTCTTAATGATGTGGAAAGGCAAAGATAGGAGAGGTTGTGTGGATCGATACCTGCCACGTGGGCGAGTGGGTAACTCTGGTTAGTGTCCCTGGGGATTCCTTCTTAACCACGGTCAGGTTAAAAATAGTCCAGAACTTTCATTATGTGAAAATTCTGGAAAAATAGTCCCAACTACCTAAGGGAATTAAGAAGTAGGCCTACAGATTCTCCGCATGGCCTGAGTGAGGCCCAAGGAGCTAGGCCGCCCTGGAATTAAACCCTTAGAAGTAGTATGACCTGTACAATTTTGTGCCTTTCGTTGTCTGGTCTAGGGGGTAGTACATACGCCAAGCGTGATTGGCTTGGTTTAAGCCATTTCAGGGGAGGTGTCGCCTTTCATTGTCTGGTCCAGGGGTAATACACACGGCAAGCTTGATCAACTTGACGGAGCCGGCTCGAGGAGGGTGTCTAATGTAAAGGCTCGAAACACCCGAAGATCCGAGAGTGCATTACTGATGATGTGTCCTGGCACATGATAATGAGAGGTTTCGGTTTTCCTATACAAGCAGCTGGCTTAGGAGCTCAGACTTTAAATTCTGCAGACTAACCTTTGCCAGCTAAACATATAGATCCACCAGCCCTACACTTAAACCTAATCCTAAAGTCCAAAAGGGGCATACACCCCCATAAATAGGCAAATTCCAAGAGGGGTAGTCACCCCCATAAACCCTAGGCAACTTCCAAGGGGGGCATACACCCCCACAAACCCTAGGCATTCCCCGATTAACTTTTGATATTCTGAGAGGGGTAGGATTCAACAAGGGCAAGTGTGGGACCTGGTTAATGAAGGCGTGGGCCAGATCAAAGTGGCAGGGTGATGTGAAACAGAATCTCAAGTGAGGAGATCAGAAATCACAAGAGGGCTTTTTAGCCCACTGCCCGCATAATTTCAACCTAACCTATCAGTGACACGCTCTTCATTCTCCCGGCCCCAGAAAGGCCAATAAGAAAACCCAGATATTTTATTTCACCTATTAGGTGTTCAAAAATTCATAGTTAAAAGAATGGAGAGGTTCACCAATCAGCAGCTAATGTACCTTTAAGGGCTGAGGTGAGCCGGTCTCCTAGCAACAGCCAGGTTTGCAGCAGTTGGACAATTAGGTTTTAGTATCACATTAGTTAAAAGAGGCCCTGCGGGGGGAAGAAGGTGAGGGACGTTTTAACTGGATAGCAGTACTGTCTGGGTTTAGAGACTCCACAGAAGACCCGAGTGACGGACGAGAGTCGAGTTGGACCTTCCGGTCGGGAATCACGCTTTTTTGAAGGCAATTGGTTGGAGTCGAAATCGCAGACGCAAGATAAGCAGTAGGAACATTATTCTTTTATTTATTGTCTTACTTACATTATTGTCTTAATGATGTGGAAAGGCAAAGATAGGAGAGGTTGTGTGGATCGATACCTGCCACGTGGGCGAGTGGGTAACTCTGGTTAGTGTCCCTGGGGATTCCTTCTTAACCACGGTCAGGTTAAAAATAGTCCAGAACTTTCATTATGTGAAAATTCTGGAAAAATAGTCCCAACTACCTAAGGGAATTAAGAAGTAGGCCTACAGATTCTCCGCATGGCCTGAGTGAGGCCCAAGGAGCTAGGCCGCCCTGGAATTAAACCCTTAGAAGTAGTATGACCTGTACAATTTTGTGCCTTTCGTTGTCTGGTCTAGGGGGTAGTACATACGCCAAGCGTGATTGGCTTGGTTTAAGCCATTTCAGGGGAGGTGTCGCCTTTCATTGTCTGGTCCAGGGGTAATACACACGGCAAGCTTGATCAACTTGACGGAGCCGGCTCGAGGAGGGTGTCTAATGTAAAGGCTCGAAACACCCGAAGATCCGAGAGTGCATTACTGATGATGTGTCCTGGCACATGATAATGAGAGGTTTCGGTTTTCCTATACAAGCAGCTGGCTTAGGAGCTCAGACTTTAAATTCTGCAGACTAACCTTTGCCAGCTAAACATATAGATCCACCAGCCCTACACTTAAACCTAATCCTAAAGTCCAAAAGGGGCATACACCCCCATAAATAGGCAAATTCCAAGAGGGGTAGTCACCCCCATAAACCCTAGGCAACTTCCAAGGGGGGCATACACCCCCACAAACCCTAGGCATTCCCCGATTAACTTTTGATATTCTGAGAGGGGTAGGATTCAACAAGGGCAAGTGTGGGACCTGGTTAATGAAGGCGTGGGCCAGATCAAAGTGGCAGGGTGATGTGAAACAGAATCTCAAGTGAGGAGATCAGAAATCACAAGAGGGCTTTTTAGCCCACTGCCCGCATAATTTCAACCTAACCTATCAGTGACACGCTCTTCATTCTCCCGGCCCCAGAAAGGCCAATAAGAAAACCCAGATATTTTATTTCACCTATTAGGTGTTCAAAAATTCATAGTTAAAAGAATGGAGAGGTTCACCAATCAGCAGCTAATGTACCTTTAAGGGCTGAGGTGAGCCGGTCTCCTAGCAACAGCCAGGTTTGCAGCAGTTGGACAATTAGGTTTTAGTATCACATTAGTTAAAAGAGGCCCTGCGGGGGGAAGAAGGTGAGGGACGTTTTAACTGGATAGCAGTACTGTCTGGGTTTAGAGACTCCACAGAAGACCCGAGTGACGGACGAGAGTCGAGTTGGACCTTCCGGTCGGGAATCACGCTTTTTTGAAGGCAATTGGTTGGAGTCGAAATCGCAGACGCAAGATAAGCAGTAGGAACATTATTCTTTTATTTATTGTCTTACTTACATTATTGTCTTAATGATGTGGAAAGGCAAAGATAGGAGAGGTTGTGTGGATCGATACCTGCCACGTGGGCGAGTGGGTAACTCTGGTTAGTGTCCCTGGGGATTCCTTCTTAACCACGGTCAGGTTAAAAATAGTCCAGAACTTTCATTATGTGAAAATTCTGGAAAAATAGTCCCAACTACCTAAGGGAATTAAGAAGTAGGCCTACAGATTCTCCGCATGGCCTGAGTGAGGCCCAAGGAGCTAGGCCGCCCTGGAATTAAACCCTTAGAAGTAGTATGACCTGTACAATTTTGTGCCTTTCGTTGTCTGGTCTAGGGGGTAGTACATACGCCAAGCGTGATTGGCTTGGTTTAAGCCATTTCAGGGGAGGTGTCGCCTTTCATTGTCTGGTCCAGGGGTAATACACACGGCAAGCTTGATCAACTTGACGGAGCCGGCTCGAGGAGGGTGTCTAATGTAAAGGCTCGAAACACCCGAAGATCCGAGAGTGCATTACTGATGATGTGTCCTGGCACATGATAATGAGAGGTTTCGGTTTTCCTATACAAGCAGCTGGCTTAGGAGCTCAGACTTTAAATTCTGCAGACTAACCTTTGCCAGCTAAACATATAGATCCACCAGCCCTACACTTAAACCTAATCCTAAAGTCCAAAAGGGGCATACACCCCCATAAATAGGCAAATTCCAAGAGGGGTAGTCACCCCCATAAACCCTAGGCAACTTCCAAGGGGGGCATACACCCCCACAAACCCTAGGCATTCCCCGATTAACTTTTGATATTCTGAGAGGGGTAGGATTCAACAAGGGCAAGTGTGGGACCTGGTTAATGAAGGCGTGGGCCAGATCAAAGTGGCAGGGTGATGTGAAACAGAATCTCAAGTGAGGAGATCAGAAATCACAAGAGGGCTTTTTAGCCCACTGCCCGCATAATTTCAACCTAACCCTAACCCTAACCCTAACCCTAACCCTAACCCTAACCCTAACCCTAACCCTAACCCTAGCCCTAGCCCTAGCCCTAGCCCCTAGCCCCTAGCCCCTAGCCCCTAGCCCCTAGCCCCTAGCCGCTAGCCCTAGCCCTAGCCCTAGCCCTAGCCCTAGCCCTAACCCTAATGCCAGCTAAACATATAGATCCACCAGCCCTACACTTAAACCTAATCCTAAAGTCCAAAAGGGGCATACACCCCCATAAATAGGCAAATTCCAAGAGGGGTAGTCACCCCCACAAACCCTAGGCAACTTCCAAGGGGGGCATACACCCCCACAAACCCTAGGAACCTTTGCTAAATCCCCATAAATTAGATATTCTGAGAGGGGTAGGATTTAATAAGGGCAAGTGTGGGACCTGGTTAATGAAGGCGTGGGCCAGATCAAAGTGGCAGGGTGATGTGAAACAGAATCTCAAGTGAGGAGATCAGAAATCACAAGAGGGCTTTTTAGCCCACTGCCCGCATAATTTCAACCTAACCTATCAGTGACACGCTCTTCATTCTCCCGGCCCCAGAAAGGCCAATAAGAAAACCCAGATATTTTATTTCACCTATTAGGTGTTCAAAAATTCATAGTTAAAAGAATGGAGAGGTTCACCAATCAGCAGCTAATGTACCTTTAAGGGCTGAGGTGAGCCGGTCTCCTAGCAACAGCCAGGTTTGCAGCAGTTGGACAATTAGGTTTTAGTATCACATTAGTTAAAAGAGGCCCTGCGGGGGGAAGAAGGTGAGGGACGTTTTAACTGGATAGCAGTACTGTCTGGGTTTAGAGACTCCACAGAAGACCCGAGTGACGGACGAGAGTCGAGTTGGACCTTCCGGTCGGGAATCACGCTTTTTTGAAGGCAATTGGTTGGAGTCGAAATCGCAGACGCAAGATAAGCAGTAGGAACATTATTCTTTTATTTATTGTCTTACTTACATTATTGTCTTAATGATGTGGAAAGGCAAAGATAGGAGAGGTTGTGTGGATCGATACCTGCCACGTGGGCGAGTGGGTAACTCTGGTTAGTGTCCCTGGGGATTCCTTCTTAACCACGGTCAGGTTAAAAATAGTCCAGAACTTTCATTATGTGAAAATTCTGGAAAAATAGTCCCAACTACCTAAGGGAATTAAGAAGTAGGCCTACAGATTCTCCGCATGGCCTGAGTGAGGCCCAAGGAGCTAGGCCGCCCTGGAATTAAACCCTTAGAAGTAGTATGACCTGTACAATTTTGTGCCTTTCGTTGTCTGGTCTAGGGGGTAGTACATACGCCAAGCGTGATTGGCTTGGTTTAAGCCATTTCAGGGGAGGTGTCGCCTTTCATTGTCTGGTCCAGGGGTAATACACACGGCAAGCTTGATCAACTTGACGGAGCCGGCTCGAGGAGGGTGTCTAATGTAAAGGCTCGAAACACCCGAAGATCCGAGAGTGCATTACTGATGATGTGTCCTGGCACATGATAATGAGAGGTTTCGGTTTTCCTATACAAGCAGCTGGCTTAGGAGCTCAGACTTTAAATTCTGCAGACTAACCTTTGCCAGCTAAACATATAGATCCACCAGCCCTACACTTAAACCTAATCCTAAAGTCCAAAAGGGGCATACACCCCCATAAATAGGCAAATTCCAAGAGGGGTAGTCACCCCCATAAACCCTAGGCAACTTCCAAGGGGGGCATACACCCCCACAAACCCTAGGCATTCCCCGATTAACTTTTGATATTCTGAGAGGGGTAGGATTCAACAAGGGCAAGTGTGGGACCTGGTTAATGAAGGCGTGGGCCAGATCAAAGTGGCAGGGTGATGTGAAACAGAATCTCAAGTGAGGAGATCAGAAATCACAAGAGGGCTTTTTAGCCCACTGCCCGCATAATTTCAACCTAACCTATCAGTGACACGCTCTTCATTCTCCCGGCCCCAGAAAGGCCAATAAGAAAACCCAGATATTTTATTTCACCTATTAGGTGTTCAAAAATTCATAGTTAAAAGAATGGAGAGGTTCACCAATCAGCAGCTAATGTACCTTTAAGGGCTGAGGTGAGCCGGTCTCCTAGCAACAGCCAGGTTTGCAGCAGTTGGACAATTAGGTTTTAGTATCACATTAGTTAAAAGAGGCCCTGCGGGGGGAAGAAGGTGAGGGACGTTTTAACTGGATAGCAGTACTGTCTGGGTTTAGAGACTCCACAGAAGACCCGAGTGACGGACGAGAGTCGAGTTGGACCTTCCGGTCGGGAATCACGCTTTTTTGAAGGCAATTGGTTGGAGTCGAAATCGCAGACGCAAGATAAGCAGTAGGAACATTATTCTTTTATTTATTGTCTTACTTACATTATTGTCTTAATGATGTGGAAAGGCAAAGATAGGAGAGGTTGTGTGGATCGATACCTGCCACGTGGGCGAGTGGGTAACTCTGGTTAGTGTCCCTGGGGATTCCTTCTTAACCACGGTCAGGTTAAAAATAGTCCAGAACTTTCATTATATGAAAATTCTGGAAAAATAGTCCCAACTACCTAAGGGAATTAAGAAGTAGGCCTACAGATTCTCCGCATGGCCTGAGTGAGGCCCAAGGAGCTAGGCCGCCCTGGAATTAAACCCTTAGAAGTAGTATGACCTGTACAATTTTGTGCCTTTCGTTGTCTGGTCTAGGGGGTAGTACATACGCCAAGCGTGATTGGCTTGGTTTAAGCCATTTCAGGGGAGGTGTCGCCTTTCATTGTCTGGTCCAGGGGTAATACACACGGCAAGCTTGATCAACTTGACGGAGCCGGCTCGAGGAGGGTGTCTAATGTAAAGGCTCGAAACACCCGAAGATCCGAGAGTGCATTACTGATGATGTGTCCTGGCACATGATAATGAGAGGTTTCGGTTTTCCTATACAAGCAGCTGGCTTAGGAGCTCAGACTTTAAATTCTGCAGACTAACCTTTGCCAGCTAAACATATAGATCCACCAGCCCTACACTTAAACCTAATCCTAAAGTCCAAAAGGGGCATACACCCCCATAAATAGGCAAATTCCAAGAGGGGTAGTCACCCCCATAAACCCTAGGCAACTTCCAAGGGGGGCATACACTCCCACAAACCCTAGGCATTCCCCGATTAACTTTTGATATTCTGAGAGGGGTAGGATTCAACAAGGGCAAGTGTGGGACCTGGTTAATGAAGGCGTGGGCCAGATCAAAGTGGCAGGGTGATGTGAAACAGAATCTCAAGTGAGGAGATCAGAAATCACAAGAGGGCTTTTTAGCCCACTGCCCGCATAATTTCAACCTAACCTATCAGTGACACGCTCTTCATTCTCCCGGCCCCAGAAAGGCCAATAAGAAAACCCAGATATTTTATTTCACCTATTAGGTGTTCAAAAATTCATAGTTAAAAGAATGGAGAGGTTCACCAATCAGCAGCTAATGTACCTTTAAGGGCTGAGGTGAGCCGGTCTCCTAGCAACAGCCAGGTTTGCAGCAGTTGGACAATTAGGTTTTAGTATCACATTAGTTAAAAGAGGCCCTGCGGGGGGAAGAAGGTGAGGGACGTTTTAACTGGATAGCAGTACTGTCTGGGTTTAGAGACTCCACAGAAGACCCGAGTGACGGACGAGAGTCGAGTTGGACCTTCCGGTCGGGAATCACGCTTTTTTGAAGGCAATTGGTTGGAGTCGAAATCGCAGACGCAAGATAAGCAGTAGGAACATTATTCTTTTATTTATTGTCTTACTTACATTATTGTCTTAATGATGTGGAAAGGCAAAGATAGGAGAGGTTGTGTGGATCGATACCTGCCACGTGGGCGAGTGGGTAACTCTGGTTAGTGTCCCTGGGGATTCCTTCTTAACCACGGTCAGGTTAAAAATAGTCCAGAACTTTCATTATGTGAAAATTCTGGAAAAATAGTCCCAACTACCTAAGGGAATTAAGAAGTAGGCCTACAGATTCTCCGCATGGCCTGAGTGAGGCCCAAGGAGCTAGGCCGCCCTGGAATTAAACCCTTAGAAGTAGTATGACCTGTACAATTTTGTGCCTTTCGTTGTCTGGTCTAGGGGGTAGTACATACGCCAAGCGTGATTGGCTTGGTTTAAGCCATTTCAGGGGAGGTGTCGCCTTTCATTGTCTGGTCCAGGGGTAATACACACGGCAAGCTTGATCAACTTGACGGAGCCGGCTCGAGGAGGGTGTCTAATGTAAAGGCTCGAAACACCCGAAGATCCGAGAGTGCATTACTGATGATGTGTCCTGGCACATGATAATGAGAGGTTTCGGTTTTCCTATACAAGCAGCTGGCTTAGGAGCTCAGACTTTAAATTCTGCAGACTAACCTTTGCCAGCTAAACATATAGATCCACCAGCCCTACACTTAAACCTAATCCTAAAGTCCAAAAGGGGCATACACCCCCATAAATAGGCAAATTCCAAGAGGGGTAGTCACCCCCATAAACCCTAGGCAACTTCCAAGGGGGGCATACACCCCCACAAACCCTAGGCATTCCCCGATTAACTTTTGATATTCTGAGAGGGGTAGGATTCAACAAGGGCAAGTGTGGGACCTGGTTAATGAAGGCGTGGGCCAGATCAAAGTGGCAGGGTGATGTGAAACAGAATCTCAAGTGAGGAGATCAGAAATCACAAGAGGGCTTTTTAGCCCACTGCCCGCATAATTTCAACCTAACCCTAACCCTAACCCTAACCCTAACCCTAACCCTAACCCTAACCCTAACCCTAACCCTAATGCCCTAGCCCTAGCCCTAGCCCTAGCCCCTAGCCCCTAGCCCCTAGCCCCTAGCCCCTAGCCCCTAGCCCCTAGCCCCTAGCCCCTAGCCCCTAGCCCCTAGCCCCTAGCCCCTAGCCCCTAGCCCCTAGCCCCTAGCCCCTAGCCCCTAGCCCCTAGCCCTAGCCCTAACCCTAATGCCAGCTAAACATATAGATCCACCAGCCCTACACTTAAACCTAATCCTAAAGTCCAAAAGGGGCATACACCCCCATAAATAGGCAAATTCCAAGAGGGGTAGTCACCCCCACAAACCCTAGGCAACTTCCAAGGGGGGCATACACCCCCACAAACCCTAGGAACCTTTGCTAAATCCCCATAAATTAGATATTCTGAGAGGGGTAGGATTTAATAAGGGCAAGTGTGGGACCTGGTTAATGAAGGCGTGGGCCAGATCAAAGTGGCAGGGTGATGTGAAACAGAATCTCAAGTGAGGAGATCAGAAATCACAAGAGGGCTTTTTAGCCCACTGCCCGCATAATTTCAACCTAACCTATCAGTGACACGCTCTTCATTCTCCCGGCCCCAGAAAGGCCAATAAGAAAACCCAGATATTTTATTTCACCTATTAGGTGTTCAAAAATTCATAGTTAAAAGAATGGAGAGGTTCACCAATCAGCAGCTAATGTACCTTTAAGGGCTGAGGTGAGCCGGTCTCCTAGCAACAGCCAGGTTTGCAGCAGTTGGACAATTAGGTTTTAGTATCACATTAGTTAAAAGAGGCCCTGCGGGGGGAAGAAGGTGAGGGACGTTTTAACTGGATAGCAGTACTGTCTGGGTTTAGAGACTCCACAGAAGACCCGAGTGACGGACGAGAGTCGAGTTGGACCTTCCGGTCGGGAATCACGCTTTTTTGAAGGCAATTGGTTGGAGTCGAAATCGCAGACGCAAGATAAGCAGTAGGAACATTATTCTTTTATTTATTGTCTTACTTACATTATTGTCTTAATGATGTGGAAAGGCAAAGATAGGAGAGGTTGTGTGGATCGATACCTGCCACGTGGGCGAGTGGGTAACTCTGGTTAGTGTCCCTGGGGATTCCTTCTTAACCACGGTCAGGTTAAAAATAGTCCAGAACTTTCATTATGTGAAAATTCTGGAAAAATAGTCCCAACTACCTAAGGGAATTAAGAAGTAGGCCTACAGATTCTCCGCATGGCCTGAGTGAGGCCCAAGGAGCTAGGCCGCCCTGGAATTAAACCCTTAGAAGTAGTATGACCTGTACAATTTTGTGCCTTTCGTTGTCTGGTCTAGGGGGTAGTACATACGCCAAGCGTGATTGGCTTGGTTTAAGCCATTTCAGGGGAGGTGTCGCCTTTCATTGTCTGGTCCAGGGGTAATACACACGGCAAGCTTGATCAACTTGACGGAGCCGGCTCGGGGAGGGTGTCTAATGTAAAGGCTCGAAACACCCGACGATCCGAGAGTGCATTACTGATGATGTGTCCTGGCACATGATAATGAGAGGTTTCGATTTTCCCATACAAGCAGCTGGCTTAGGAGCTCAGACTTTAAATTCTGCAGACTAACCTTTGCCAGCTAAACATATAGATCCACCAGCCCTACACTTAAACCTAATCCTAAAGTCCAAAAGGGGCATACACCCCCATAAATAGGCAAATTCCAAGAGGGGTAGTCACCCCCACAAACCCTAGGCAACTTCCAAGGGGGGCATACACCCCCACAAACCCTAGGCATTCCCCGATTAACTTTGGATATTCTGAGAGGGGTAGGATTCAACAAGGGCAAGTGTGGGACCTGGTTAATGAGGGCGTGGGCCAGATCAAAGTGGCAGGGTGATGTGAAACAGAATCTCAAGTGAGGAGATCAGAAATCACAAGAGGGCTTTTTAGCCCACTGCCCGCATAATTTCAACCTAACCTATCAGTGACACGCTCTTCATTCTCCCGGCCCCAGAAAGGCCAATAAGAAAACCCAGATATTTTATTTCACCTATTAGGTGTTAAAAAATTCATAGTTAAAAGAATGGAGAGGTTCACCAATCAGCAGCTAATGTACCTTTAAGGGCTGAGGTGAGCCGGTCTCCTAGCAATAGCCAGGTTTGCAGCAGGTGGACAATTAGGTTTTAGTATCACATTAGTTAAAAGAGGCCCTGCGGGGGGAAGAAGGTGAGGGACGTTTTAACTGGATAGCAGTACTGTCTGGGTTTAGAGACTCCACAGAAGACCCGAGTGACGGACGAGAGTCGAGTTGGACCTTCCGGTCGGGAATCACGCTTTTTTGAAGGCAATTGGTTGGAGTCGAAATCGCAGACGCAAGATAAGCAGTAGGAACATTATTCTTTTATTTATTGTCTTACTTACATTATTGTCTTAATGATGTGGAAAGGCAAAGATAGGAGAGGTTGTGTGGATCGATACCTGCCACGTGGGCGAGTGGGTAACTCTGGTTAGTGTCCCTGGGGATTCCTTCTTAACCACGGTCAGGTTAAAAATAGTCCAGAACTTTCATTATGTGAAAATTCTGGAAAAATAGTCCCAACTACCTAAGGGAATTAAGAAGTAGGCCTACAGATTCTCCGCATGGCCTGAGTGAGGCCCAAGGAGCTAGGCCGCCCTGGAATTAAACCCTTAGAAGTAGTATGACCTGTACAATTTTGTGCCTTTCGTTGTCTGGTCTAGGGGGTAGTACATACGCCAAGCGTGATTGGCTTGGTTTAAGCCATTTCAGGGGAGGTGTCGCCTTTCATTGTCTGGTCCAGGGGTAATACACACGGCAAGCTTGATCAACTTGACGGAGCCGGCTCGGGGAGGGTGTCTAATGTAAAGGCTCGAAACACCCGACGATCCGAGAGTGCATTACTGATGATGTGTCCTGGCACATGATAATGAGAGGTTTCGATTTTCCCATACAAGCAGCTGGCTTAGGAGCTCAGACTTTAAATTCTGCAGACTAACCTTTGCCAGCTAAACATATAGATCCACCAGCCCTACACTTAAACCTAATCCTAAAGTCCAAAAGGGGCATACACCCCCATAAATAGGCAAATTCCAAGAGGGGTAGTCACCCCCACAAACCCTAGGCAACTTCCAAGGGGGGCATACACCCCCACAAACCCTAGGCATTCCCCGATTAACTTTGGATATTCTGAGAGGGGTAGGATTCAACAAGGGCAAGTGTGGGACCTGGTTAATGAGGGCGTGGGCCAGATCAAAGTGGCAGGGTGATGTGAAACAGAATCTCAAGTGAGGAGATCAGAAATCACAAGAGGGCTTTTTAGCCCACTGCCCGCATAATTTCAACCTAACCTATCAGTGACACGCTCTTCATTCTCCCGGCCCCAGAAAGGCCAATAAGAAAACCCAGATATTTTATTTCACCTATTAGGTGTTAAAAAATTCATAGTTAAAAGAATGGAGAGGTTCACCAATCAGCAGCTAATGTACCTTTAAGGGCTGAGGTGAGCCGGTCTCCTAGCAATAGCCAGGTTTGCAGCAGGTGGACAATTAGGTTTTAGTATCACATTAGTTAAAAGAGGCCCTGCGGGGGGAAGAAGGTGAGGGACGTTTTAACTGGATAGCAGTACTGTCTGGGTTTAGAGACTCCACAGAAGACCCGAGTGACGGACGAGAGTCGAGTTGGACCTTCCGGTCGGGAATCACGCTTTTTTGAAGGCAATTGGTTGGAGTCGAAATCGCAGACGCAAGATAAGCAGTAGGAACATTATTCTTTTATTTATTGTCTTACTTACATTATTGTCTTAATGATGTGGAAAGGCAAAGATAGGAGAGGTTGTGTGGATCGATACCTGCCACGTGGGCGAGTGGGTAACTCTGGTTAGTGTCCCTGGGGATTCCTTCTTAACCACGGTCAGGTTAAAAATAGTCCAGAACTTTCATTATGTGAAAATTCTGGAAAAATAGTCCCAACTACCTAAGGGAATTAAGAAGTAGGCCTACAGATTCTCCGCATGGCCTGAGTGAGGCCCAAGGAGCTAGGCCGCCCTGGAATTAAACCCTTAGAAGTAGTATGACCTGTACAATTTTGTGCCTTTCGTTGTCTGGTCTAGGGGGTAGTACATACGCCAAGCGTGATTGGCTTGGTTTAAGCCATTTCAGGGGAGGTGTCGCCTTTCATTGTCTGGTCCAGGGGTAATACACACGGCAAGCTTGATCAACTTGACGGAGCCGGCTCGGGGAGGGTGTCTAATGTAAAGGCTCGAAACACCCGACGATCCGAGAGTGCATTACTGATGATGTGTCCTGGCACATGATAATGAGAGGTTTCGATTTTCCCATACAAGCAGCTGGCTTAGGAGCTCAGACTTTAAATTCTGCAGACTAACCTTTGCCAGCTAAACATATAGATCCACCAGCCCTACACTTAAACCTAATCCTAAAGTCCAAAAGGGGCATACACCCCCATAAATAGGCAAATTCCAAGAGGGGTAGTCACCCCCACAAACCCTAGGCAACTTCCAAGGGGGGCATACACCCCCACAAACCCTAGGAACCTTTGCTAAATCCCCATAAATTAGATATTCTGAGAGGGGTAGGATTCAACAAGGGCAAGTGTGGGACCTGGTTAATGAAGGCGTGGGCCAGATCAAAGTGGCAGGGTGATGTGAAACAGAATCTCAAGTGAGGAGATCAGAAATCACAAGAGGGCTTTTTAGCCCACTGCCCGCATAATTTCAACCTAACCTATCAGTGACACGCTCTTCATTCTCCCGGCCCCAGAAAGGCCAATAAGAAAACCCAGATATTTTATTTCACCTATTAGGTGTTCAAAAATTCATAGTTAAAAGAATGGAGAGGTTCACCAATCAGCAGCTAATGTACCTTTAAGGGCTGAGGTGAGCCGGTCTCCTAGCAACAGCCAGGTTTGCAGCAGGTGGACAATTAGGTTTTAGTATCACATTAGTTAAAAGAGGCCCTGCGGGGGGAAGAAGGTGAGGGACGTTTTAACTGGATAGCAGTACTGTCTGGGTTTAGAGACTCCACAGAAGACCCGAGTGACGGACGAGAGTCGAGTTGGACCTTCCGGTCGGGAATCACGCTTTTTTGAAGGCAATTGGTTGGAGTCGAAATCGCAGACGCAAGATAAGCAGTAGGAACATTATTCTTTTATTTATTGTCTTACTTACATTATTGTCTTAATGATGTGGAAAGGCAAAGATAGGAGAGGTTGTGTGGATCGATACCTGCCACGTGGGCGAGTGGGTAACTCTGGTTAGTGTCCCTGGGGATTCCTTCTTAACCACGGTCAGGTTAAAAATAGTCCAGAACTTTCATTATGTGAAAATTCTGGAAAAATAGTCCCAACTACCTAAGGGAATTAAGAAGTAGGCCTACAGATTCTCCGCATGGCCTGAGTGAGGCCCAAGGAGCTAGGCCGCCCTGGAATTAAACCCTTAGAAGTAGTATGACCTGTACAATTTTGTGCCTTTCGTTGTCTGGTCTAGGGGGTAGTACATACGCCAAGCGGGATTGGCTTGGTTTAAGCCATTTCAGGGGAGGTGTCGCCTTTCATTGTCTGGTCCAGGGGTAATACACACGGCAAGCTTGATCAACTTGACGGAGCCGGCTCGAGGAGGGTGTCTAATGTAAAGGCTCGAAACACCCGAAGATCCGAGAGTGCATTACTGATGATGTGTCCTGGCACATGATAATGAGAGGTTTCGATTTTCCTATACAAGCAGCTGGCTTAGGAGCTCAGACTTTAAATTCTGCAGACTAACCTTTGCCAGCTAAACATATAGATCCACCAGCCCTACACTTAAACCTAATCCTAAAGTCCAAAAGGGGCATACACCCCCATAAATAGGCAAATTCCAAGAGGGGTAGTCACCCCCATAAACCCTAGGCAACTTCCAAGGGGGGCATACACCCCCACAAACCCTAGGCATTCCCCGATTAACTTTTGATATTCTGAGAGGGGTAGGATTCAACAAGGGCAAGTGTGGGACCTGGTTAATGAAGGCGTGGGCCAGATCAAAGTGGCAGGGTGATGTGAAACAGAATCTCAAGTGAGGAGATCAGAAATCACAAGAGGGCTTTTTAGCCCACTGCCCGCATAATTTCAACCTAACCTATCAGTGACACGCTCTTCATTCTCCCGGCCCCAGAAAGGCCAATAAGAAAACCCAGATATTTTATTTCACCTATTAGGTGTTCAAAAATTCATAGTTAAAAGAATGGAGAGGTTCACCAATCAGCAGCTAATGTACCTTTAAGGGCTGAGGTGAGCCGGTCTCCTAGCAACAGCCAGGTTTGCAGCAGTTGGACAATTAGGTTTTAGTATCACATTAGTTAAAAGAGGCCCTGCGGGGGGAAGAAGGTGAGGGACGTTTTAACTGGATAGCAGTACTGTCTGGGTTTAGAGACTCCACAGAAGACCCGAGTGACGGACGAGAGTCGAGTTGGACCTTCCGGTCGGGAATCACGCTTTTTTGAAGGCAATTGGTTGGAGTCGAAATCGCAGACGCAAGATAAGCAGTAGGAACATTATTCTTTTATTTATTGTCTTACTTACATTATTGTCTTAATGATGTGGAAAGGCAAAGATAGGAGAGGTTGTGTGGATCGATACCTGCCACGTGGGCGAGTGGGTAACTCTGGTTAGTGTCCCTGGGGATTCCTTCTTAACCACGGTCAGGTTAAAAATAGTCCAGAACTTTCATTATGTGAAAATTCTGGAAAAATAGTCCCAACTACCTAAGGGAATTAAGAAGTAGGCCTACAGATTCTCCGCATGGCCTGAGTGAGGCCCAAGGAGCTAGGCCGCCCTGGAATTAAACCCTTAGAAGTAGTATGACCTGTACAATTTTGTGCCTTTCGTTGTCTGGTCTAGGGGGTAGTACATACGCCAAGCGGGATTGGCTTGGTTTAAGCCATTTCAGGGGAGGTGTCGCCTTTCATTGTCTGGTCCAGGGGTAATACACACGGCAAGCTTGATCAACTTGACGGAGCCGGCTCGAGGAGGGTGTCTAATGTAAAGGCTCGAAACACCCGAAGATCCGAGAGTGCATTACTGATGATGTGTCCTGGCACATGATAATGAGAGGTTTCGATTTTCCTATACAAGCAGCTGGCTTAGGAGCTCAGACTTTAAATTCTGCAGACTAACCTTTGCCAGCTAAACATATAGATCCACCAGCCCTACACTTAAACCTAATCCTAAAGTCCAAAAGGGGCATACACCCCCATAAATAGGCAAATTCCAAGAGGGGTAGTCACCCCCATAAACCCTAGGCAACTTCCAAGGGGGGCATACACCCCCACAAACCCTAGGCATTCCCCGATTAACTTTTGATATTCTGAGAGGGGTAGGATTCAACAAGGGCAAGTGTGGGACCTGGTTAATGAAGGCGTGGGCCAGATCAAAGTGGCAGGGTGATGTGAAACAGAATCTCAAGTGAGGAGATCAGAAATCACAAGAGGGCTTTTTAGCCCACTGCCCGCATAATTTCAACCTAACCTATCAGTGACACGCTCTTCATTCTCCCGGCCCCAGAAAGGCCAATAAGAAAACCCAGATATTTTATTTCACCTATTAGGTGTTCAAAAATTCATAGTTAAAAGAATGGAGAGGTTCACCAATCAGCAGCTAATGTACCTTTAAGGGCTGAGGTGAGCCGGTCTCCTAGCAACAGCCAGGTTTGCAGCAGTTGGACAATTAGGTTTTAGTATCACATTAGTTAAAAGAGGCCCTGCGGGGGGAAGAAGGTGAGGGACGTTTTAACTGGATAGCAGTACTGTCTGGGTTTAGAGACTCCACAGAAGACCCGAGTGACGGACGAGAGTCGAGTTGGACCTTCCGGTCGGGAATCACGCTTTTTTGAAGGCAATTGGTTGGAGTCGAAATCGCAGACGCAAGATAAGCAGTAGGAACATTATTCTTTTATTTATTGTCTTACTTACATTATTGTCTTAATGATGTGGAAAGGCAAAGATAGGAGAGGTTGTGTGGATCGATACCTGCCACGTGGGCGAGTGGGTAACTCTGGTTAGTGTCCCTGGGGATTCCTTCTTAACCACGGTCAGGTTAAAAATAGTCCAGAACTTTCATTATGTGAAAATTCTGGAAAAATAGTCCCAACTACCTAAGGGAATTAAGAAGTAGGCCTACAGATTCTCCGCATGGCCTGAGTGAGGCCCAAGGAGCTAGGCCGCCCTGGAATTAAACCCTTAGAAGTAGTATGACCTGTACAATTTTGTGCCTTTCGTTGTCTGGTCTAGGGGGTAGTACATACGCCAAGCGGGATTGGCTTGGTTTAAGCCATTTCAGGGGAGGTGTCGCCTTTCATTGTCTGGTCCAGGGGTAATACACACGGCAAGCTTGATCAACTTGACGGAGCCGGCTCGAGGAGGGTGTCTAATGTAAAGGCTCGAAACACCCGAAGATCCGAGAGTGCATTACTGATGATGTGTCCTGGCACATGATAATGAGAGGTTTCGATTTTCCTATACAAGCAGCTGGCTTAGGAGCTCAGACTTTAAATTCTGCAGACTAACCTTTGCCAGCTAAACATATAGATCCACCAGCCCTACACTTAAACCTAATCCTAAAGTCCAAAAGCGGCATACACCCCCATAAATAGGCAAATTCCAAGAGGGGTAGTCACCCCCATAAACCCTAGGCAACTTCCAAGGGGGGCATACACCCCCACAAACCCTAGGCATTCCCCGATTAACTTTTGATATTCTGAGAGGGGTAGGATTCAACAAGGGCAAGTGTGGGACCTGGTTAATGAAGGCGTGGGCCAGATCAAAGTGGCAGGGTGATGTGAAACAGAATCTCAAGTGAGGAGATCAGAAATCACAAGAGGGCTTTTTAGCCCACTGCCCGCATAATTTCAACCTAACCTATCAGTGACACGCTCTTCATTCTCCCGGCCCCAGAAAGGCCAATAAGAAAACCCAGATATTTTATTTCACCTATTAGGTGTTCAAAAATTCATAGTTAAAAGAATGGAGAGGTTCACCAATCAGCAGCTAATGTACCTTTAAGGGCTGAGGTGAGCCGGTCTCCTAGCAACAGCCAGGTTTGCAGCAGTTGGACAATTAGGTTTTAGTATCACATTAGTTAAAAGAGGCCCTGCGGGGGGAAGAAGGTGAGGGACGTTTTAACTGGATAGCAGTACTGTCTGGGTTTAGAGACTCCACAGAAGACCCGAGTGACGGACGAGAGTCGGGTTGGACCTTCCGGTCGGGAATCACGCTTTTTTGAAGGCAATTGGTTGGAGTCGAAATCGCAGACGCAAGATAAGCAGTAGGAACATTATTCTTTTATTTATTGTCTTACTTACATTATTGTCTTAATGATGTGGAAAGGCAAAGATAGGAGAGGTTGTGTGGATCGATACCTGCCACGTGGGCGAGTGGGTAACTCTGGTTAGTGTCCCTGGGGATTCCTTCTTAACCACGGTCAGGTTAAAAATAGTCCAGAACTTTCATTATGTGAAAATTCTGGAAAAATAGTCCCAACTACCTAAGGGAATTAAGAAGTAGGCCTACAGATTCTCCGCATGGCCTGAGTGAGGCCCAAGGAGCTAGGCCGCCCTGGAATTAAACCCTTAGAAGTAGTATGACCTGTACAATTTTGTGCCTTTCGTTGTCTGGTCTAGGGGGTAGTACATACGCCAAGCGTGATTGGCTTGGTTTAAGCCATTTCAGGGGAGGTGTCGCCTTTCATTGTCTGGTCCAGGGGTAATACACACGGCAAGCTTGATCAACTTGACGGAGCCGGCTCGAGGAGGGTGTCTAATGTAAAGGCTCGAAACACCCGAAGATCCGAGAGTGCATTACTGATGATGTGTCCTGGCACATGATAATGAGAGGTTTCGATTTTCCTATACAAGCAGCTGGCTTAGGAGCTCAGACTTTAAATTCTGCAGACTAACCTTTGCCAGCTAAACATATAGATCCACCAGCCCTACACTTAAACCTAATCCTAAAGTCCAAAAGGGGCATACACCCCCATAAATAGGCAAATTCCAAGAGGGGTAGTCACCCCCATAAACCCTAGGCAACTTCCAAGGGGGGCATACACCCCCACAAACCCTAGGCATTCCCCCATTAACCTTTGCTAAATCCCCATAAATTAGATATTCTGAGAGGGGTAGGATTCAACAAGGGCAAGTATGGGACCTGGTTAATGAAGGCGTGGGCCAGATCAAAGTGGCAGGGTGATGTGAAACAGAATCTCAAGTGAGGAGATCAGAAATCACAAGAGGGCTTTTTAGCCCACTGCCCGCATAATCTCAACCTAACCCTAATGCGGGGGCCCTAACCCTAACCCTAACCCTAACCCTAATGCAGGGTGATGTGAAACAGAATCTCAAGTGAGGAGATCAGAAATCACAAGAGGGCTTTTTAGCCCACTGCCCGCATAATCTCAACCTAACCCTAACCCTGACCCTGACCCTAACGCGGACCCTAACGCGGACCCTAACGCGGACCCTAACGCGGACCCTAACCCCTAACCCCTAAACCCTAACCCCTAAACCCTAACCCCTAAACCCTAACCCCTAAACCCTAACCCCTAAACCCTAACACTAACCCTAACCCTGGCTTTGGCCCCACACACCCTAAACATAGTAGCTCATATTTCAAACTCCGCAGCCTAATCCCACTCAGCCAAACATAAAAACCCACCAGCCCTACAAACAAACATAACCCTAAAGTCCAAAGGGGGCAATCAGCCCCGCAAAAACCTAAGCACACCCCGATTAACCCCTACTAGACTCCCACAAACCGGATCAAACATATACATCCACCAGCCCTACTCTCAGACCTAATCCTAAAGTCCAAAAGGGGCACACACCCCCACAAACCTTAGGCAAATTCCAAGAGGGGCAGACACCCCCACAAACCCTAGGTAACTTCCAAGGGGGGCACACACCCCCACAAACCCTAGGCACTCCCCGATTAACCCTAACCCTAATACCCTAACCCTAATACCCTAACCCTAATACCCTAACCCTAATACCCTAACCCTAATACCCTAACCCTAATACCCTAACCCTAATACCCTAACCCTAATACCCTAACCCTAATACCCTAACCCTAATACCCTAACCCTAATACCCTAACCCTAATACCCTAACCCTAATACCCTAACCCTAATACCCTAACCCTAACCCACAAACCCTAGGCACATCCCGATCAACCCTGGCTCCAGCCCCACAAACCCTAAGCACACCCCGATTAACCATTTCTGAACCCCACAAACCCGATATATATACATCCACCAGTCCAACACTCAAACCTAACCCTAAAGTCCAAAAGGGGCACACACCCCCTCAAACCCTAAGCACACCCCGATTGACCCCTGCTAAATCCCCACATACCCGATATATACCTCCACCAGCCCAGCACACAAACCTAACCCTAAAGTCCAAAAGGGACACACGCCCCCACAAAACCTAGGCACTCCCCGATTAACCCTGGCTTTGGCCCCACAAACCCTAAACACACCCATAATAAAGCTTGCTAAACCCCCACAAACCAGATATCCTATGTAGAGAGGGGCAAGATTCAACAAAGGCAATTGTGGGACCTGGTTAATGAAGGCGTGGGCCAGATCAAAGTGGCAGGGTCACGTGAAACGGAATCTCAAGTGAGGAGATCAAAAGTCACAGCAGGGCTTTTTAGCCCACTGCCCGCATAATCTCAACCTAACCGTAATGTGATGTGGAGAACACTCCTAGCTGGTGGTGTCCTGTCGCAATGACAGTTGTGCTGTTGATAATAGTCCCACCTAGTAGTGTCCTCCCAGAATGGCAGGTCCTCTGTGGATAACAGTACCTCCTGGTGGTGTTCTGCCGCAAAGATAGATCAGATGTGGACAATACTCTCACCTGGTGGTGTCCTGCCATAACAACACGTTAGTTGTGGGACAAGACTGCCACCTGGTGGTGTCCTGCCACAATGACATGTTCGCTGTGTATGACATTGCCACCTGGTAGTGTCCTGGCGTGATGTGTGTTTTGGTGTGGACAACTCTCCCACCTGCTGGTGTCCTGCCGGAGGAACTGATCTTTTGCAGAAAACACTTTCACTTTCTGGTGCTTTCCGCAATGACAGTTTGGCTGTGTACAACATTTCCACCTGCAGATGTCCTGCAGCAAGGACTGATCCCTTGTTGACAACACTCCCACCTGGTGGTGTCCTGTCATAACGACAGATCAGATGTGTACAACACTCCCACCTACTGGTGTCCTGCCGCCATGACAGATCAGATGTGGACAATACTCCCACCTGGTGGTGTCCTGTCACAATGAAGGATTAGGTGAAGACTGAAATCCCACCTGGTGGTGACCTGTTGGTATGACAGTTTCGCAACAAAATCCTAACCCTTACCCTCATGCGAGCCTATCCGCCATAGCAGTTCATACATCACCGCTCAAAACTCGACAGCCTTACCTGTGACTGCCACATATATACATCCACCAGCTCAACACTCAAACCAAATCCTAAAGTGCAAAAGGGGCACACACCCCCACAAACCCTTGACACTTCCCGAGTAAAACTGGCTTCAGCCGCACAAACCCTAAGCACACCCTGATTAACTTTTGCTAGACCCCCACAAACCCGATGTCCCGTGCCGAGAGGGGCAAGATTCAACAAAGGCAAGAGCTGGACCTGGTTAATGAAGGCGTGAGCCAGATCAAAGTGGCAGGGTTGTGTGAAACTGAATCTCAAGTGAAGAGATCAAAAAGCACAAGAGGGCTGATTCGCCCACTGCCCGCATAATCTCAACCTAACCCTAACCCCCACAAACACTAGGCAAATTCCAAAAGGGGCACACACCCCCACAAACCCTAGGCACTCCACAATCTCATACTTCAAATTCTGCAGGCAAACCTCTGCCAGCCAAACATACACATCCACTAGCCCTACACTCAAAGCTAAACATAAAGTCCAAAAGCGGCACACCCCCCCAAAAACCCTAGGCAAATTCCAAAAGGGGCACACACCCCCACAAACCCTAGGCAACTTCCAAAAGGGGCACACACCCCCACAAACCCTAGGCAACTTCCAAAAGGGGCACACAACCCCACAAACCCTAGGCACTCCCCGATTAAACCTTGCTAAACCCCCACAAACTGGATACCCTATGTCAAAGGGAACAAGATTCAACAAAGGCAAGTATTGGACCTGGTTAATGAAGGCGTGGGCCAGATCAAAGTGGCAGTCACGTGAAACGGAATCTCAAGTGAGGAGATCAAAAATCACAAGAGGGCATTTTAGCCCACTGCCCGCATAATCTCAACCTAACCCTAACTTCCCCATACAAGCCTAGTTGGCATAGCAGCTCATATCTCAAACTCTGCAGCCTAAACCCTCCCAACCAAACATAAACATCCACCAGCCTTACACACAAAACTAACCCTAAGGTCCAAAAGGGGCACACACCCCCACAAACCCTAGGCACTTCCCGATCAACCCTGGCTTCAGCCCCACAAACCCTAAACATAGTAGCTCATATTTCAAACTCTGAAGCCTAATCCCACTCAGCCAAACATAAAAACCCACCAACCCTACAAACAAACATAACCCTAAAGTCCAAAGGGGGCACACAGCCCCGCAAAAACCTAAGCACACCCCGATTAACCCCTACTAGACTCCCACAAACCGGATCAAACATATACATCAACCAGCCCTACACTCAGACCTAATGCTAAGGTCCAAAAGGGGCACACACCCCCACAAACCCTAGGCACTTCCCGATCAACCCTGGCTCCAGCCCCACAAACCCTAAGCACACCCCAATTAACCATTTCTGAACCCCACAAACCCGATATATATACATCCACCAGCCCAGCACACAAACCTAACCCTAAAGTCCAAAAGGGACACACGCCCCCACAAACCCTAGGCACTCCCCGATTAACCCTGGCTTTGGCCCCACAAACCCTAAACACACCCCTATTAAACCTTGCTAAACCCCCACAAACTGGATATCCTATGTCAAGGGGAACAAGATTCAACAAAGGCAAGTATTGGACCTGGTTAATGAAAGCTTGGGCCAGATCAATGTGGCAGGGTCACGTGAAACCGAATCTCAAGTGGCGAGATCAAAAATCACAAGGGGTCTAATTAGCCCACTGCCCGCATAATCGCAACCTAACCTTTCAGTGACACGCTCTTCATTCTCCTGTCCCAAGAAAGGCCAATAAGAAAACACAGATATTCTAACCCAAAAATTTACACAGAACTTGGAGATTAAGACTTCTTAAAAATATTAGGCCTGGAAACTAACATAAACTGGACAAACGCCCAAAGAAAAAGAGCAGAGAGTAGATGGATTGAAACATTGCAGACTTATTCTCCGCAAGGCCTGAACGAGGCCTAGAAAGTTAGGCTGCCCTGGAATTAATCCCTTAGAAATAGCATGACCTGCACAATTACATGCCTTTCATTATCTGGTCCAGGGGTAATACACACGCCAAGCTTGATCACCTTGGCGGGCCCGTCTCGGGGAGGGTGTCTAATGTAAAGGCCCGAAACACCTGACGATCCGAGAGTGCATTACTGACGATGTGTCCCGGGGCACGATAATGAAAGGCATGGACCAGATTAACCTGACTTCCCCATACAAGCCTAGCTGGCATAGCAGCTCGTATTTCAAACTCTGCAGCCTAACCCCTCCCAGCCAAACATATACATCCACCAGCCCGACACACAAACCTAATCCTAAAGTCCAAAAGGGGCGCACACCCCCACAACCCTAAGCACCCACCAGCCCTACACACAAACCTAATCCTAAAGTCCAAAGGGGGTACACAGCCCCACAAAAACCTAAGCACACCCCGATTAACCCCTACCAGACTCCCACAAACCGGATCAAACATATACATCCACCAGCCCTACACTCAAACCTAATCCTAAAGTCCAAAGGGGGCACACAGCCCCACAAAAACCTAAGCACACCCCGATTAACCCCTACCAGACTCCCACAAACCGGATCAAACATATACATCCACCAGCCCTACACTCAAACCTAATCCTAAGGTCCAAAAAGGGCACACACCCCCACAAACCCTAGGCACTTCCCGATCAACCCTGGCTTCAGCCCCACAAACCCTAAGCACACCCCGATTAACCCTTTCTAAACCCCACAAACCCGATATATATACATCCACCAGCCCAACACTCAAACCTAACCCTAAAGTCCAAAAGGGGCACACACCCCCACAAACCCTGAACACTTCCCAACTAGCCCTGACTTCAGCCCCACAAAACCTAAGCACACCCAGATTAATCCTTGCTAAACCCCCACAAACCAGATATACTACTTCGAGAGGGGCAAGGTTCAACAAAGGCAAGTGTTGGACCTGGTTAATGAAGGCGTGGGCCAGATCAAAGTGGCAGGGTCACGTGAAACGGAATCTCAAGTGACGAGACCAAAAATAGCAAGAGGGCTTTTTCGCCCACTGCCCACATAATCTCAACCTAACCCTAACCCTCTCTGGAGGCCCGAGAGACAGATGTGAGTGGATTTGGTCTCCTGGTCGGGAATCATGCTTTATTGAAGGCAATTCGCTAGAGTCGAAATCACTGACCCAAGACGCAAAACAAGCGGTAAGAACATTATTGTCTTACTTTAACAATGTGGAGAAGTAATTGGAGAGAGAGGAGCAGGAGAGATTGTAGAGAGCGAAACCTAACACGTGGGCGAGTGAATGACCCCGGTGTCCCTAGGGATTCCTTCTCAACCACGGTCAGGTTAATTTATAAAATGGTCCAGAGTCTTCATCACATGAAAATTCTGGAAAAACAGACCCAACCACCAAAGGGAATCATGAAGCAGGCCCACAGACTAACCAAATTTGTTAGGCCTGCTAACTCTTCGCAGGAAACGCTTCGCAAAATTGCTGCGAATGCGGATGATTGGGCTAAGGAAACAAGACGAATTTTAATTGGTCATTACCAGAGTAGCTTGCATGAATTGGAACTAAAATTTATTGAATCAAATTTAACTGATTGCCTGCAGGAAGCGGTCGCCAAAGCTGTAATCTGGAACAAACGAAAGTTAAAAGACAAATTGCAAATCAAATTGGAGATGGCCCAGAAACATATTTTCGATCTGGTCTCGGGACCAGGGCCGGAACGGCAAGCCGTTGCGGATCGTACCCACGGGGTACCCCAGGTCTTCCCACTGACCACAGAGACCGCATCCCAGGGACAGGAGGGGAACGGACCCTCGACCTCCAGGGACGGTTACTGGGTTAGCCAGGACCGGACCTGTGTCACACCCGAGCCCCGGGGAAAGACCGCCCGGACTGTACCTGGTCCGTCAGCACTGGGTAAAGCGAACCGGAGCCCAGTTGTTGTACTGCGGCACGTTTTGGGACAGGCATGCGTGCAGAGCAAGACGTGCAGTGGCAGTACCGACACGGTCCACCTGAGGGCGGTCGAGCCCGTTAACCCTCGAGATACCGATGCGGCCCCACTGCCCTTGCCGCAGGGACGGAGAAGGGACCGAGGGCGCCCTTCCCCGCCCACGAGCCCCTCCGAGAGGACGCAATCCAACCTAGCGGCGCAGGAGCCCCAACCTGCCACCCCCACCCCTGACCCGGGACTCGGGAGAATCGGCACCCCATCCCACACCCGTACGAAGGGGAGGACAGACAAGGGGGACAAGGGGAGCCAGGGCACAAGGACCGAGCAGGTCTTCCACCCCAGCCCGAGAGTCGCAGGACAGCGGACGGACAAGGGGACAGGTACGCCTCATTTGAAACAGCCGGGGGGTCAAATAACGAGGCATCCTAACTCTAAACAGAAAAATGTAACTTGGGAACTAAGGCCCCTTAAACCTATACTAATCATAGGGTACTCTAACATTTCCAGGGTTAAAAGATGCCCCAATAAGTATATTCAATTAGACAGCTTTCCGGGGGCCAAATTCGTCCATGCCACTGCTATCCTGGAAAAGTTAGAGCCACAGCCAGAGATTAAGAAGGTCATCCTTTCCTTTGGAATAAACAACAGGTCCCACAAACCAACAACAGCAACTAAACAGCTTCAACAACTGAGAATGGCCAGCATTAAGTTTCCCCACGCCAGTATCTGGGTGCCAGAATTAAACTTTAGCCGCAGTTTGACAGAGGCAGAACAGGCAACCCTGGACCAACTGAACGAGGTTATTAGAACTAAGAATCATATCCCTGCAATCCCGGCGAGGCAGTTTAAGGTAGACACAGACCATATCCATTGGACTGAGAGCACAGCCCAGACAATAGTCAAGAGGTGGATGCAGTCTTTAAACTAGAGTGGGGGCAAAGCCAAGAGAGGCAGGGTCAACGCCTGGGAGAGACCATCGTGAACCTCTCCCGTACATTCACCCCTACAGAAACCCAGCAAAAGGTTCTGAACAGGGGCCTGACTTTTGTACCGACTGCAAAACTCCATAAGGAGCAGATTGAGAGGGGCATGAATAAGTTCTATAGGAGACTGGTACTCGTCGACTATTTCAGTTGAGTCAGAACGTAGAAAGACCCCTTTCACCCCTCCCTCAGACTGGATGCCAAAGAGAAGGTACAGGTCCGAAGCTATTCTAGAATTTAAGAGCACACTGGGTGAGATTACAGAGAGGGAGAGGAAAGTACAGGATAAGCCCAATCTAACTAGGAAGGAGAGAGCAGCCCTGACAGAACTGAGGCAAAACATGGACATTGTTATCAAACCAGCGGATAAGGGTAGCAGCATAGATATCATGGACAAACAGCAATACCTATTTGAGGCACACAGACAATTAAACAACACGGAGCACTACACGAAACTAAAGGAACCCATATACTGGGAAACACACAGAAATTAGGAATATCTTGCAAGAACTGTAAAGAACTGGGTATCTCAAAGGGAAGCGAGTAGAATACCTGACAGGGATACAGCCACGAGCAAGAAAGTTTTATATCCTTCCCAAAATACACAAGAACCCAGACTCATGGACTGTTCCGGGGGAAATGCCACCCGGCAGGCCCATCGTGTCAGACTGCAGCAGTGAGTCATACAGGATAGAGTACATTGATGCCATCCTTAACCCACTCTCACAGAAACACCCCAGCTACATCAAGGACACGTAACACTTTGTCCGGATAGTCAATTCCATGTCAGTACCCCCTGACAGTGCTCTTCACCATGGACATTGAAAGCCTGTACACCAATATTGAAATGGACAGGGGTATAGAGGCAGTGAGGGATGTCCTACGGAAGAACCCTCAGCTAGGGAGACCGGACGAGGCCTTGCTTCACCTTCTGCTCCTTCACCTCAGCCTGACTAAAAATGACTTTGAATTCGATGATAAATTCTACCTGCAGGTCAAGGGCACAGCAATAGGAAAGAAGTTTGCTCCAGCCTATGCCAATATATACAAGGCAAGGTGGGAGGAAACAGTCTATCTAGAGTGTCATAAGAAACCCATGCGTCTCTATCCATACCTGGATGACATCTGGGGAGTATGGACACACTCAGAGGGGGAATTAGAGGAACTTATTCAAATCCTAAACACTCATCATCCATCCATTAAGGTTAAAGCCATAACCAATAGGTAGAAGATTGACTTCCTGGACACTACAGTATTTAAATTAGCACCAGAAAATGGCATTAGGGTTCAGGACCACGTGCATCCCCATCTTGGACACACTCAAACGGGACATGGGCCTCTTCCAGGCTTTCAAGACCCGTACACTTCCCAAATTCTAAATTCCCCCGATCCTCCCAGTTACTCTCTAGGCAGCTCCCATCCGGGGAAGGCGCAACCCTGCGAGCTGAAACAACCTCCTCAGCCACTCCAGCAGACTTCCTCAAGGCAAGGATACCCGTTCCCTCTAGGACTGCCCTCATCTCATTATCAGGAACACCTTTTTATCAGGAGCTTCCTGTAGAAGTAGTAGAGGCCAGTTCAGTTGTGTCATTTAAGGTAAAATTGGATAGGTATATGGACAGGAAAGGAGTGGAGGGTTATGGGCTGAGTGCGGGTAGGTGGGACTAGGTGAGATTAAGGGTTCGGCACGGACTAGGAGGGCCAAGATGGCCTGTTTCCGTGCTGTGATTGTTATATGGTTAAGACCTTTATAACTCTCAACTTCTTCAAACAGGGCTGCCACCCCAGACAGATCATCCATGTCCAACTCTGGACCTTTTAACAACTTTATCTGTTTCTCATCTTTATTTCCTACCTCTAGGACCTTTTTCTTCGCTAAGGGCAGATCTAACTCCTCTCCCTTATCCCCTTTCACTTTACTATTCTTCGTGTTTCCACCCTTTAAACCCTCGTGGCACAGGGTCGGTAAAGACGTCTCAGCCAAATCAAAACTGGCCAATTTTAAACTGCTCCCATTCTCAGCTGCCGCTCTCGACAGGCTGCGAGTGACCGCGCATGCGGTATAGATCTTAGGATCTGAGGGAGTGGCCTCAACCCTCGCAGGCTGGGTTGTCAGCTTCACGGCTGCACCCATCTTCCCATCCGCTAGGTCGTTACCCAGAAGGATGTCCACGCCTTCCCCCGGCAACTCCAGCAGGACCCCCAGTTCCACTGGTCCCGACACCATCTCACAATCTAGAAGGACCCGACCACTCCGGTCCATTTTCCTATTCCTCTCAGGGCTACCTCTCCCGTCTGAGGTCCGAATTTTAACACTTTTCGGCTATAATCAATGATAGCTCCGCCCCCGTGTCTCTCCAAATCCGTACGGGAATTGGTGGGTCCCCCTCCCTCAAAGACATGGTGCCGTGTCTCAGACCCCTCGCGCACTCTGCTTACCCGGCACCCTCTTGCCGATTCTCTGACTACCACTGCACGCCCGATAGGGACCGCTGCTTTCCCTTTTTCTGGCTCCTTTCTCGGAGCAAAGCACCGAGATGCAATATGTCCTCCCCTTCCACAATTAAAACAGGTCAAGCCCGGAAATCTCTGGCTGTCTTGCCATCCCCCCTCAACCTTACCACTAGCTCCCGGCGGGACCTCTGCCTCACTCGGCGGACTTCCTCGATCATTCCCACGGTCTCTCTGGGAACTTTTATTCGAGGAAAACTTTGTCTTCTGGGTGAGGGCATATTCATCTGCGAACCTAGCAAATTCTGAGATGGACTTATTCGGCCTCTCAGTCAAATACATCCGGATCTCTTCCGGAACACAACCTAAATTCCTCAATCAAAAGTAACTCCCTGAGACGCCCATAATCCTCGTCCACCCTTTCCGCAGTGCACCAACGGTCCAACTAGCCCTTCTCATGGGCTAGCTCGGTATACGTTTGATTCCACCCTTTCCTTAAATTTCTAAACTTTTGTCTATACACCTCAGGTACCAATTTGTAAATCCGGAGAATGGCCTCCTTTACTTCAGCATAATTCTCCGCTTCTCCCTCCGCCAGGGATATGCTCGTTAGGCCTTCCCTTTTAACACACTTTGTAACAACGCCACCCACTGCTCTTTTGGCCACTTCTGATTTACTGCCACCTTTTCAAAAAGCAAGAAATAACTATCAACATCCGTCTGCTCGAACGGAGGTACCAATCTCAACTCCCTACTAACATTAAACCGCTCCGCTCGGTCTAACCCTTGATCTCTTCGCTCATTCCTTATCTTCTCCATCTCCAAGTCATGTTTCCTCTGTTTCTCTTTCTCGGCTGCTTCTAGCTCTTTTAGCTGAATTTCTTGTTGTCTTTGCCTCTCAGCTTGGTCCTGCTCCTTTTTCATCTCTAACCCCTTTGGTTGGAGCTCATGGTCCCGTTTCACCTCTAGCTCCTTTAGGTGGAACGCCTGCTCCCTTTCTTTGTCTGCCCTTTCTTTCTCTCTCTCAGCTGCTTCCAGCTCTTTTAACTTAATTTCATGTTCCAACCTTAATTTCTCCACCTCTAACTGAGCCGTCCCACTTGATGGTACCTTTTCAGGGATATCTTCCAATACCTCAGCTTCAAACACATTCTTCCCAATGTAATACTGAGTTATGGCCCTTCGCACCTCCCGCTTTTTCATGGACGACCTCACTTCTGCGAGGTTCAACCCCTTCACCAAATTTAACAAGTCTGATTTGGTGGCCGCCTCTAGCGCTCCCACAGTCGGGTTTTTCATAAATACACCCACGTCCATCTTTGCTGGTTTCCCACCTGGCTACCTGTGTAACCAGATTCAAGTTTGGACTTACAAGCCCAATTCACTGGCCTCCCAATTTGGTGTCAAATCCCGAGACGAGAAACCCCAAGTTGTTACGTGTCCTGTAACTGGATCACATACCAGCAAAGATAGAGAGGTCCGTTGAAGTCTGATGGCACTATTTTAAAGTTTTTTATTTATAAAGGGGCACAAAAATAAGGTTAATGCAAACATTCAGATAGTATACGTCATCAATACTCAATCTAAAGCGCAGGTATAGTAATAATCAATAACAAATAAGCTCTATCGTTGTCTAGGGGTAATAATTTGTCCGATGGAAATATAAAAGTCTCTCGAGTTCATGCAGGCTTTCTGCCTTTGTGGGGGGGGGGGGGGGGCGCTGAGTTTCATGTGTCGGAGAGAGAAAGAGATTGGTGGTGAGAAAAGAAACTTGCCCGCCCTTTTTGCTGCAAGCCGTTACACTAATGCGTGGGTTCCCCATTGTCAGTTCGAAGTCCTTTTCGATGTTATCAGCCACCCGCTCCTCAGGCAAAGGAGAACGGAACGCACGTGGCTTTGAATGGCTTCCCGCTAGCACGGGAGCGATGAGTGATGGTGTCCTTCTGGTGCGTCGCTGGGGTACCGCCTCCTGCAGTCCCCTTTTAGCTTGACTTGCAGAGCTGTAGATGTCCATCAAAGTAGGGTGATGCAATCCCCACCCCCACATTGCCCGAGGGTGTCCATGTCCCTGGTAGCTGAAATGTAGCAGGGAGTTGCAATTCACACAGGTGTCTCTAAGAACAATGGTCAAAACCGTTGCATTGCCTCTCATTTCCTGGATCCGAATCCTGAATTAATAGTGATCTTGCGATTCTCCGGAAGGAGGGGGCTGCTCCCGCCCCTTCGGCCCCTCAGAGCTGTGGTACATTCATAACACCAGCAACAGCTACTAAACAGCTTCAGCAACTACTGAGAATGGCCAGTATTAAATTTCCCCATAACGGTATCTGGGTGCCAAAATTAAACTTTAGCCACAGTTTGACAGAGGCAGAACAAGCAACCCTGGGCCAACTAAACGAGGTTATTAGAACTAAGAATCATATTCTTGCAATCCCAGCGAGGCAGTTTAAGGTAGACACAGACCAGATCCATTGGACAGAGAATACAGCCCTGACCATAGTAAAGAGGTAGATGGAGTCTTTAGGCTAGAGTGGATGCAAAGCCGAGAGAGGCAGGCTCCACGACTGGGAGAGACCATCGTGAACCTTTCCCTTACGATCACCCCTACAGAAACCCAGCAAAAGGTTCTGAACAGCAGCCTCACTTTAATACCGACTGCAAAACTCCATAAGTAGCAGATTGAGAGGGATATGGATAAGTTCTATAGGAGATTGGTACTCGTTGACTATTTCGGTGAGTCAGAACGTAGAAAGACCCCTTTCACCCCTCCCTCAGACTGGATGCCCAAGAGGAGGTACAGGTCAGAAGCGGTTCTAGAATTTGAGAGCACACTGGGTGAGATAATAGAGAGGGAGAGGGAAGTATAGGATAAGCCCAATCTAACTAGGAAGGAGAGAGCAGCCCTGACAGAACTGAGGCAAAACATGGACATTGTTATCAAACCAGCAGATAAAGGGAGCAGCATAGCTATCATGGACAAACAGCAATACCTATTTGAGGCACACAGACAATTAAACAACACGGAGCACTACACTAAACTAAAGGAACCCATATACTGGGAAACACACACAGAAATTAGGAACACTTTGCAAGAACTGGAAAGGACTGGGTACCTCAAAGGGAAGCAAGTAGAGTACCTGACAGGGATATAGCCACGAGCAAGAAAGTTTTATATCCTCCCTAAAATACACAAGAACCCCGACTCACGGACTGTTCCGGGCGAAATACCACTCGGCAGGCCCATCGTGTCAGACTGCAGCAGTGAGTCATACAGGATAGAGGAGTTCATTGATGCCTTCCTTAATCCACTCTCACAGAAACATCAAGGACACATATCACTTTGTCCGGATAGTCACATGTCAGTGCCCCCGAGGCTATACTCTTCACCATGGACTTTGAAAGCCTGTACACCAATATAGAAACGGAGGTGGGTATAGAGGCAGTGAGGGATATCCTACGGAAGAATCCTCAGCTAGGGAGACCAGACGAGGCCTTGCTAGAATTCCTTTACCTCAGCCTGACTAAAAATGACTTTGAATTCAATGATGAATTCTACTTACAAGTCAAGGGCACAGCAATGGGAAAGAAGTTTGCTGCAGCCCATGCCAATATATAGATGGCAAAGTGGGAGGTAACAGTCTATCCAAAGTGCTCCAAAAAACCCATGTGTCTCTATAGATACCTGGATGACACCTGGGGGGTGTGGACACGCTCAGAAGTAGAATTAGAGGAATTTATTCAAATCCTAAACACTCATCATCCATCCATTAAGGTTAAATCTAAAACAAATAGAGAGAAGTTTGACTTTCTGGACACTACAGTATTTAAACTAGCTCCAGAAAACGGCAACCAGAAACTAGCTACCAAGGTATTCTTTAAAACCACAGACACACACACACTCTCCTGTACATAGGGAGCCAGCATCCCAAACACACCTTCAGAGGCATTGTCAAAGGACAGCTGACCCAGTTTCACTGCATTTGCACCAGGGCGGAGGACTTCCACCAGGACACAACTATCCTCTTCTCTGCACTTAAACACAGGGGCTACAGCAGAAAGAGACTTAGACACATCAAGTCTGACTTTCTGAAAAGTATCACAAATCCCCGACCACAGAACATCACAACATGGAAACTACCCTTGATAACAGATACAGTGGGATGGCAGTGAATATCCACAGGGTGGTCAAAACACACTTTGAAGAGCTAAAAGTGGAAGTGGGGACACTGGGACAATACACTATTGTCTCAGCCTTCAAAAGGGGTAGAAATCTGAAAAACATACTAGTCAGTACCAAAGTACGAGCAGCGCCAAACTGTGAGGTGGGAAACTGCAGGGCATGCATATACCTGGGAATTTCAAAAAGCATACACAACAGAGCAACAGGAAAGTGGGCCGAGATAGAGCAGAGGATAACTTGTGAACAAAAGAATGTAGTATATGCAATCCTGTGCACAGAATGCCATATTATATACATAGGGGAGACGGGCAACAGCTTGAGAACCAGACTCACGGGACACCTCAGTAACATCAGACGGGGAAACCAAAACAGACCAGTTAGCAGGCACTTCCAGGAGCATGGAACATACTCCTTAAAAATATTGGGCCTGGAAACTAACATAAACTGGTCAAATGCCCAAAGAGAAAGAGCAGAGAGGAGATGGATTGAAACACTAAAGACTTATTCCCTGTACGGCCTGAATGAGGCCTAAAAAGCTAGGCCAGCTGAATAGGATATACCCACTAGAGAGCCAACACAAAAATTAAAAAAAAATTGAGAAAATCAGAGTAGGGAGGAAGAGGAGGATCCCCTTCAGTCACCCACCCAGATATGAAATTAAAACAGGGGGCCATTAAATTGGAAAGGGACTTCTTACTTTGAAAATAGAGCCTAACAGCTAGGCCCCAAAACAGAACCTAATTCCCCAAATAGTACCATCTAAACAGAATAGAGAGGGATAAGGTTAAAAATTATAACTCTACGAGGGATAAACACTAAGAAGAATAGATTTGTAACGACCAGTTTGATCCAGACACAGCACTCGCCCCACCCCCTGGGGGGTAGTATACATACCCAACACATGGCCCTGCTCTGGAACCTAACATCTTCACACCCCATAAACACAGGTCCACTTCTTGCCAGGGGACCAAACTCACCCCACACCACCAGTTATACCTTCCGCCGCTCAGTGGACACTCCCTCAATCCTACCCCCACCACAACCTAATCCTAACGTCCAAAGGACCACATACCCCAACTAAACCAGACAGCACCGCAGTGGACCCTGGCCACACCTCCACTAGGGGGCCTACTTAACACTGGACCCCATGCTCCTTTTCTTCCCACCCCTCCCATGGGGTAGCCTGCATGCACATTCCTCGGCCAAATCCCTAAACATAACAACTACAACCATCTTATGCACCCCCATAAACCTGAGCCCTGTCTCCACCAGGAGTCCAAGTTCACTCCACTACACCATCGGTTTGGGTACCCTAACCCTAACCTTCCCACCACTGCAAGATCCCGTGATCCACTACCCAGCCACACACCTCAGCCTAACACCTCCAACCCTTCAGCACACCCCCATAAACCCTAGGCCTCTCCCCACCAGAAAGCCAGATCCACCCCACATCACCAGTACCACGCCACCCCACAAACATACCTAACCCTACACTTCGGCCTAATCCTAACTTACAAGGGACCACGCACCCCAACTAAACCAGGCAGCACCCTAACAAAACCAGACAGTACCCCAAATAACCCAAGCCAGTCCCCAGAAAGGACAGCCCCACCTCCCAGCCATACCCCTAATCCTAACACCTCTAACCCTCCTACACTCCCCCATAAACCGGAACCCTCTACCAACCAGGGAGCCAAATTCACCCCACATCACCAGTACCATGGCACCCCACAAATATCCCCAATCCTACCTTTCACCCTAACCCTAACTTCCAATGGACAGCGCACCCCAACTAAACTGGACAGCATCCCAAATAACCCAACCCACACCACACAAAAGGGCTTACATAATGGTCCTTTACCCTATCGCTAAACATAACATCTCCAACCCTGCTACACACCCCCATAAACCCAAGCCATCCAGATTCACCCAATATCACCATCAGTTAGGCTCCTAGTCCAGTCCTCCCCCCTACTGCAAGGGCAAACACCACACCCCGCTGCAATGCCATTTGGCACCCCACCCCACCTCCCTTCGCCGGGAATCCTCAACCCCCATTACCTAATTCAATCTCCAGGCCGGTCCCTCCCCACAACACCCCTCAAATAGCTGCTACACAACCCCCAGATCACAGCACTTAGTCCCTACTAAAAAAACCCCCAAATCCAAAGCACTGTCCATAAACAATAACTCCACCATTTTAACTTAAACTCCAGAATGGGGGTTAACGAAGAGGAAGATCCTAATAAAGGCAAGTCGGGGATCGAGATGATGACAACGTGGGCCAAAAACAAAGTGGCAGGGTGAAGTGAACAGCATCTCCAGTACGAGATCCACAAACACTAGAGGGTTATTTTCCCCACTGCTCGCATACTCACATCCTAACCCAAATGGGCCGTATTAACCTGGCTTCACCATACAAGTCAATCCACCATAGCACCTCCTACCTCAACTCTCAAAACTCCACAGCCTTACCTCCTCCAGCCACATATGTACATCCATCAGCCCAACACTCAAACCTAATCCTAAGGCCCAAAAGCGGCACATACCCCCAAAAACCCTTGGCACATCCCGATTAACCCTGGCCAAACCCCCACAAACTCAATGACCTGTGTTAGGAGGGGCAAGATCCAACAAAGGCAAGTGTTGGACCTGGTTAATGAAGGCGTGGGCCAGACCGAAGTGGCAGTGTCGTGTGAAACTGAATCTCAAGTGACGAGATCAAAAACCACAAGAGGGCTGATTGGCCCACTGCCCGAATACTCTCAACCTAACCTTGCAGTGAGACACTCTTCTTTCTCCCGGCCCACAAAATGCCAATAAGAATGCCCAGATACCCACAAGGCCAGAGAGAACGAGGAAATTAAACCCAAGCTGGGGCTACAGAAAACAAGTCAGTGCTAAACTCAGGTGCAGTTATACTGAATGCCCAGTAAATGCTGTCAACTTAACCCATGCAATCCCAGGCATACAGATGCCAGGTAATGATGTTTAAAAATATCATTACCCTCAGAATTACATGCCTCTCATTATCCTGGTCCATGGGAAAAACACAAGCCAGGACTGATTAGTCCTGGCTGGGCCACCTCGGGGAGTATGCCTTATGATTAAAGGCCCGAAACATCCAACGATCCACGGATGCATTACTGATGATGTGTCCCAGTGCACACCCGGTTCGTTGAACCAAGTGGTGTCGGACCACAATAATGAAATGCATGGGCCAGATTAACCTGGCTTTACCATACGAGCCTATCCACCATAGCACTTCATACCTCAACACTCAAAACTCCGCAGCCTTACCTCTTCCAGCCACATGTATACATCCACCAGCCCAACACTCAAACCTAATCCTAAGGTCCAAAAGGGGCACACACCCCCCAAAACCCTTGTCACATCCCGATTAACCCTGGTCACACCCCCAGAAACCCTGGACAGACCCTGATTAACCCTGGGCAAACCTCCACAAACTCGTTCTCCTGTGTCAGGAGGGGCAAGATCCAACAAAGGCAAGTGTTGGACCTGGTTAATGAAGGCATGGGCAGATTAAAGTGGCAAGGTTGCCTGAAACTGAATCGCAAGTGACGAGATCAAAAAGCACAAGAGGGCTGATTCGCCCACTGCCCGAATACTCTCAACCTAACCCTAATGCTTCACCACACGAACCTATCTGCTGTAGCACTTCATACTTCACCACGCAAAACTCTGCCGCCTTATGTCTCCCAGCCACTCATATACATCCACCAGCCCAAAACTCCAACCTAATCCTAAAGTCCAAGGGGGCACCCCCCCCCCACAAACCCTAGACACATCCCGATTAACCCAGGTCACACCCCCAGAAACCCTAAGCACACCCCGATTAACCCTGGCCAAACCCGCACAAACTCGGTCCTGTGTTAGGAGGGGCAAGATTCAACAAAGGCAAGTATTGGTCCTGGCTAATTAAGGCGTGGGCCAGATCAATGTTGCGTGAAACTGAATCGCAAGTTACCAGATCAAAAAGAATAAGAGGGCTGATTCGCCCACTGCCGAATACTCTCAGCATAACCCCTAATCCTGGGAGTTCTGTAACAACAGATTTTTTTTATTAAACAAAATATACTTTATTCAAAAATAAAATTATATACAATAACCATTCAAAAACTTTCAATTCTTTACAGCTGGTATCATTACTGTTTTTACATTTCCAAAGTTCAAAAGTTTTGCCACCCACGTGACACTTTGTTCTTTCATATTTACATTCGGGTGTATACCCCCAACCCCCTACCCCTCAACTCCCACGGGAGAAGAACCCTAGACTGTGGTTCTTCCCCACCGGGCCTTTGCGGTGGCTGCACCGAGTTTGAGTGCGTCCCTCAGCACGTACTCCTGCAGGGGTGTGCGTCCCCGGGAACAGTCCATAGATCAGAGAGTCCTCTGTTACGCAGCTGCTGGGGATGAACCTCGACACTGCCCCTTCCATCCTCCTCCACACCTTCTCCGCGAACCCACAGTGTGCAAAGAGGTGGGTCACTGACTCCTCCTCACTGCAGTCCTCCCGTGGGCGGAGGGGTGTGGAGACGACGTTCCGGCCGTACAGGAGGGATCGGACTGGGATGGCCCCTCTCACCGCCGGTCAGGCGAGGTCTCGGTGCCTGTCGGTGAGGTCTGGCGATGAGGCATTTGCCAGATAAACTGGATGGTCTGCTCAGGGAACCACCCCACTGTGTCCATCATGTCCTTCTCCTGCAGTGCCTGCAGGACCTTAGGTGCTGACCACTGCCCGATGGCCCTGTGGTCAAAGGCATTGATCTGAAAGAATTTCTCTACGAAGGACAGGTATGGCGGCAAAGACCAGCTGACAGGGGTGTTGCGCGGGAAAGGGGCCAGACCCATCCTTCCTAGCCAGGGCGACAGGCAGAACCTGGGCATGTCGTGGTACTTGCTGCCCACGTACCTGGGATCCACACACAACCTGATGCAGCCACACACGAAGCTGGCCATCAGGGTGAGGGCGACATTGGGGACGTTTTTGCCCCTGTTGTTTAGGGACGTGCATGGCGGTCCGTCTGACCCGCTCCATCTTGGATCCCCAGACGAATCTGAAGACGGCTCGGGTGATTTCCGAGCTGAAGGAGCGGGGGACTGGCCACACCTGCGCCAAGTACAGCAGCCCTGAGAGCACCTCACACCTGATGACCAGGTTTTTGTCCGCTATCGATAGGGAGCGCCCTCCCCACAATCCCAGTTTCTGTTTCACCTTGGCAGTCGGCTCCTGCCAGTTCTTGTTGCACGCCTCGGCCCCTCCGAACCAGATCCCCAACACCTTCACGTGAACAGCCCTGATGGTGAAGGGGACGCTGGATTAGTCGGGCCAGTTGCCGAAGAGCATGGCTTCGCTCTTCCTGCGGTTGACGCTGGCCCCCGACGCCTGCTCGAACTGTTAGTAGATGCTGGTCAACCTGCGAACTGACCTCGGATCAGAGCAGAAGACGGTGACGTCGTCCATGTACAGGGAGGTTTTGACTTGGGTCCCTCCACTGCCTCGCAGCGTCATCCCTCCTGATGGCTTCGGCAAAGGGTTCTATGCAGCACACGAACAAGACACGGGATAGAGGGCAGCCCTGCCTGACTCCAGACCTGATTTAAGTTTAAAGGACACATTTCAAATCAAATTGGAGGTTGTCCAGAGACATATTTTCGATCTAGTCTCAAGACCTGTGCTAGAACTGCAGGCCAAACCCACGAGGTCTTCCCCACTGACCACAGAAACCGCATCTCAGGGGGAAGAGGGGAACAGACCCTCGATCTCCAGAGACGGCTTCTGGCTCAGCTGTGACCAGACCCCAGCCCCAGGGAGAGGCCGCCCACGCTGCACCTCGTCAGTCGGCACCGAGTAGAATGAGCCTGTGTCTAGTGATCATGCTGCGGGCCATTTTGAGACCAGCGGACCTGGAGACCAACACGTACGGTGGAAGTCCCCGCACCATCCACCGGAGGGCGCTGGAGCTTGTTAACCCTCTCGACGCCGATGCGGCCCCACTGCCCCTGCCACGGAGACAGGGAAGACGCCGGGTGCGCCCCTCCCCACCCACGAGCCATCCAGAGAGGACGCAATCCAGCATAGGAGCACGGGAGCCCCAGCCCGCCAGGACTCCGGGGAACCAGCAGCTTCAGCACACCACAGGACACCAGTGGGGATGGGCGGACAGACAGGGTAGAGCCAGTACAGAAGGACCGAGCAAGCCTTCCACCCCCGGGAAACACACAGCCCGAGAGGTGCAGGACAGGGGACAGACAAGAGCACAGGTAAGCCCCATTTGCAACAGCCAGGAGGGTCAAATAACTAGGCATCCTAACTCTAAACAGAAAAATGTAACTTGGGAACTAAGGCCACTTAAACCGATACTGATTTTTGGGGACTCTAGTATTTCCAGAATTAAAAGATGCCCTAATAAGAATGTTTAATTGGACAGCTATCTGGGAGCCAAATTTATCCAAGCCACGGCTATCCTGGAAAAGTTAGAATCACAGCTAGAAACTAAGAAGGTTACCTTTCCTTTGGAATAAACAACAGGTCACATAAACCAACAACAGCTACTAAACAGCTTCACCAACTACTAAGAATGGCCAGTATTAAATTTCCCCAGGCCAGTATCTGGGTGCCAGAATTAAACTTTAGCCACAGACTGATAGAGGCAGAATGAGCAACCCTGGGCCAACTAAACGAGGTTATTAGTACTAAGAATTATATTCCTGCAATCCCAGCGAGGCAGTTTAAGGTAGACACAGACCAGATCCATTGGACAGAGAATACAGCCCTGACCATAGTAAAGAGGTAGATGGAGTCTTTAGGCTAGAGTGGATGCAAAGCCGAGAGAGGCAGGGTCCACGACTGGGAGAGACCACCATGAACCTTTCCCGTACGTTCACCCCTACAGAAGCCCAGCAAAAGGTTCTGAACAGGGGCCTCACTTTTGTACCGACTGCAAAACTCCATAAGGAGCAGATTGAGAGCGACATGGATAGTTCTATAGGAGATTGGTACTCGTTGACTATTTCGGTGAGTCAGAATGTAGAAAGACCCCTTTCACCCCCCCCCCCTCAGACTGGATGCCCAAGAGGAGGTACAGGTCAGAAGCGGTTCTATAATTTGAGAGCACACTGGATGAGATTATAGAGAGGGAGAGAGAAGTACAGGATAAGCCCAATCTAACTAGGAAGGAGAGAGCAGCCCTGACAGAACTGAGGGAAAACATGGACATTGTTATCAAACCAGCAGATAAAGGGAGCAGCATAGTTACCATAGACAAACAGCAATAACTATTTGAGGCACACAGACAATTAAAGAACATGGAGCACTACACTAAACTAAAGGAATCCTTATACTGTGTAACACACATTGATATTAGGAACATTTTACAAGAACTGGAAAGGTCTAGGTACCGCGAAGAGAAGCAAATGGAGTACCCGACAGGGATATAGCCACGAGCAAGAAAGTTCTATATCTTCCCCAAAATACACAAGAACCCAGACTCATGGACTATTCCGGGCGAAATACCACTCGGCAGGCCCATCGTGTCAGACTGCAGCAGTGAGTCATACAGGTTAGAGTACATTGATGCCTTCCTTAATCCACTATCGCAGAAACATTCCAACTACATCAAGAACACATACCACTTTGTCCGGTTAGTCAATTCCATGTCAGTGCCCCTTGAGGCCATGCTCTTCACCATGGACATTGAAAGCCTGTACACCAATATCAAAATGGACAGGGGTATAGAGGCAGTGAAGGATATCCTACGGAAGAACCCTCAGCAAGGGAGTTCAGATGAGGCCCTGGTGGAGCTCCTTCATTTGAGCCTGATTAAAAATGACTTTGAATTCAATGATGAATTCTACTTACAAGTCAATGGCACAACAATGGGAAAGAAATTTGCCTATGCCAATATATCCATGGCAAAGTGGGAAGAAACAGTTTATTCAAAGTGCCCCGAAAAATCCATGTGTCTCTACAGATACCTGGATGACATTTGGGGAGTGTGGATACACTTGGAGGTAGAATTAGAGGAATTTATTCAAATCCTAAACGCTCATCTTCCATCCATTAAGGTTAAGGCCACAACAAATAGGGAGAAAATTGACTTCCTGGACACTATGGTATTTAAACTAGCACCAGAAAACAGCAGCCAGAAACTAGCCACCAATGTATTCTTTAAAACCACAGACACACACACCCTCCTACACACAGGGAGCCACCACCCTATACACACCTTCACAGGCATTGTCAAAGGACAGCTGACCTGTTTTCACCGCATTTGCACCAGGGCGGAGGACTTCCACCAGGCCACTACTATCCTCTTCGCTGCACTTAAACACAGGGCCTAAAGCAAAAGGAGACTCAGACACATCAAATCTGACTTTCTAAAAAGTATCAGAGATCCCCGACCACAGAACAACACAACACGGAAACTACCCTTGATGACCAGATACAGTGGGATGGCAGTGAATATCCACAGGACGGTCAAAACACACTTTGAAGAACTAAAAGTGGAAGGGGGGACACTGGGACAATACACTACAGTTTCAGCCTTCAAAAGGGGCAGAAACTTGAAAGATATACTAGTCAGTACCAAAGTATGAGTAGCGCCAAGCTATGAGATGGGAAACTGCAGGGCATGCATGTACCTAAGAATTTCAAAAAGCATACACAACAGGGCTACAGGAAAGTGGGCCGAGATACAGCAGAGAATAACTTGCGAACAAAAGAATGTAGTATATACAATCCAGTGTAAACAATGCCATGTTATATATGTAGGGGAGAGGGGCATCAGCTTGAGAATCAGACTCACAGGACACCTCAGTAATATTAGAAGAGGAAACCAAAACAGATCAGTTAGTAGGCACTTCCTAGAGCATGTAAGGTAGTCCAGGGCCTGGAAACTAACATAAACTGCTCAACTGTCCAAAGAATAAGAACAGAGAGGAGATGGATTGAAGCACTACAGACGTATTCCCCAAACGGCCTAAGCAAGGCCTAAAAAGCTAGGCCAGCAGAATAAAATATATAACCATATAACAATTACAGCACGGAAACAGGCCATCTTGGCCTTTCTAGTCCGTGCTGAACACTTTCTCTCACCTAGTCCCACCAACCTGCACTCAGCCCAAACCCTCCATTCCTTTCCTGTCCATATACCTATCCAATCTTACTTTAAATGACAATATCGAATCTGCCTCTACCACTCCTACTGGAAGCTTGTTCCGCATGGCTACCACTCTCTGAGTAAAGAAGCTCCCCCTCGTGTTACCCATAAACTTTTGCCCCCGAACTCTTAACTCATGTCCTCTTGTTTGAATCTCCCCTACTCTCAATGGAAAAGCCTATCCACGTCAACTCCATTTATCCCCCTCATAATTTTAAATACCTCTATCAAGTCCCCCCTCAACCTTCTACGCTGCAAAGAATAAAGACCTAATTTGTTCAACCTTTCTTTGTAACGTAGGTGCTGAAACCCAGGTAACATTCTAGTAATCTCCTCTGTACACTTTCTATTTTGTTGACATCTGTCCTATAATTCGGTGACCAGAACTGTATATAATACTCCAAATTTGGCCTCACCAATGCCTTGTACAATTTTAATATTACATCACAACTCCTATACTCAATGCTTTGATTTATAAAGGCCAGCATACCAAAAGCTTTCTTCACCACCCTATCCACATGAGATTCCACCTTCAGGTAACTATGCACTATTATTCCTAGATCACTCTGTTCTACTGCATTCCTCAATGCCCTACCATTTACCATGTATGCCCTATTTTGATTAGTCCTACCAAAATGTAGCACCTCACACTTATCAGCATTAAACTCCATCTGCCATCGTTCAACCCACTCTTCTAACTGGCTTAAATCTCTCTGCAAGCTTTGAAAACCTACTTCATTATCCACAACGCCACCTATCGTAGTATCATCTGCATACTTACTAATCCAATTTACCACCCTATCATCCAGATCATTAATGTATATGACAAACAACATTGGACCCAGTACAGATCCCTGAGGCCTACCACTAGTCACTGGCCTCCAACCTGACAAACAATTATCCACCACTACTCTCTGGCATCTCCCATCCAACCACTGTTGAATCCAGTTTACTACTTCAATATTAATACCTAACGATTGAACCTTCCTAACTAACCTTCCATGCGGAACCTTGTCAAAGGCCTTACTGAAGTCCATATAGACAACATCCACTGCTTTAACCTCCTCAATTTTCTCAGAAACTTCTTCAAAAAAATTCAATAAGATTTGACAAACATGACCTTTCACACACAAATCCATGTTGACTGTTCCTAATCAGACCCTGTCTATCCAGATAATTATATATACCATCTCTAAGAATACTTTCCATTAATTTACCCACCACTGACGTCAAACTTATAGGCCAATAAATGCTAGGGTATGGATCCTGAAGGAGGAAAACGCCACCTGGATAGACCAGTTCCTCATCATCTCCCTGCTGTGTGTCGAGGCAAAGATCTTCTTCAGCACCGTTTCCAATCAGCTGTGCACCTACCTAGCAAAGAATACCTATATCGATACATCAGTCCAGAAGGGTGGCATTTCAGGGATGCTGGGCTGTCTGGAGCACACCAGTGTGGTGATACAGCTCATCAGGGAGGCCAGAGAGAACAAAGGCAACCTGTCAGTGCTGTGGCTTGACCTGGCAAATGCATATGGCTCCATTCTGCACAAGCTGGTGCAGCTCACACTGACCAAGTATCACGTCCCCTGCAGAATCATTACAGCAACTTCATTATGAGGGTATCTTCAGGAGCAATTACATCAAGCTGGCACAAGGTGGAGCTTGGCATCATCACAGGGTGCACTATCTCAGTGACACTGTTCTCCCTAGCCATGAACATGCTCACTAAGTCTGCTGAAACAGAGTGCAGAGGGCCCAGAATGAATTCCGCTCAACTGCAACCACCAATCAGGGCATTCATGGATGACCTCACAGTCACCACAGAATCAGTCCCAGGCTGCCAGTGGATTCTGCAGGGGCTCAAAAAGCTGGTGGAGTGGGCCCAGATGCATTTCAAACCATCAATGGTGCTGAGGAAAGGGAAGTCGGAGAACAAGTTCCGGTTCAGCATTGCAGGTACAGCCATCCGAACCATCACAGAAAAGCCAGTCAAGAACTTAGGTAAGGTTTTTGACAGCTCTGTAAGGGATATGGCATCCATTCAAGCGACCTGCACCAAGTTGGATGGCTGGCTGAAGTCGGTGGACAAGTCTGGCCTACCTGGGAAGTTCAAAGCCTGGGTGTATCAGCATGGCGTTCTTCCCAGAATCCTGTGGCTCCTCCTCGTCTATGCAGTTCTGACCTCGACAGTCGAAACCTCAGAGAGGAGGGTCAGTAAGCACCTCAGAAGGTGGCTGGGGCTGCCAAAGAGCCTGAGCAGCATCACAACAAACTGCAACTGCCCTTCAAATCCCTGGAGGAGGAATTCAAAGTAACAAGATCCAGAGAAGTGGTACAGTACAGGGACTCAAGTGATCCAAAGGTGGCTAGAGCAGGGATCCAAGTGAGGACTGGCAGGAAGTGAAGGACAGAGGTAGCTGTTCAGGAAGCAGAGGAAAGGCTGTGTCACTGGAGGCTGGTGGGAGTGGTCACACGAGGCCAAGCTGGGCTAGGATTCTATCCAACTCCCCAAATGGACACCATTAGAAAGAAGGAAAGGTGCCACCTAGTTCAGGAGGAAGTGAGAGCAGCAGTGGAGGAGATGAGAACCTGCAAGGTGGTGGGAATGAAGCAACAGGGAGCTTGGACAAGATGGGAGAATGTGGTGGAGAGGAAAGTGACCTGGGCTGAGCTTTGGAAAGCCAAGCCACACCACTTCCAATTTCTCAACCAGGCAGTGTATGATGTACTTCCTTGCCTTCAGCTAATGCCTTTCTTGCTCGGGAAGTCATTTCCGTCGATTACAATTCAGAATTCAAACATATAAAGATGTTAAAGACACTTTGATATATTTAATAAAAGGGTGATAGGGAAATTCAAAAATGACCAGAACAGAGCCAAAAATGTGACCTACTCCATCTAGCACCACCAAGGGAATCACCACTCCTTTCTAAATGTTTTGCTATTTCTTCCTTAGACAGATTCAAGCATTTTTCTGACTACAGATGTTCAGCTGACTGGCCTATAGTTGCCTGTCTTTTGCCTACATCCGTTTATTAAAAGTGGCGTGACATTTGCTGTCTCCCAATCCGCCAGGACCTGTCCAGAGTCTAGAGAGTTTTGATAAATGATTACCAACATGTCTACTATAACCTCCACCAATTCCTTCAGCACCCTGGGATGCATCCCATCAGGACCAGAGGACTTATCTACCTTCAGGCCCTCTAGTTTGCTCATCACTATCTCTTTAGTGACAGTGATTTTGTCGAGGTCCTCACCTCCCATTTCATCCATAACATCCTTCTTTAGCATATTAGATGTGTCCTCCACTGTGAAGACCGACACAAAATAGTCATTTAATGCCTCAGCCATTTTCTTATCACCCAATATCAATTTTCCCTTCTTGTCTTCCAAGGGACCTACGTTGACTTTATCCACTCTCTTCCGCTTTATATATTTATATATTTATTGTTTTTATATATATATATATATATATATATATATATATCTATTTATATTTTGTGCTAATTGACTTTCATTCTCTATCTTCCCTTTCCATATTTCTTGTTTAGTTGTTCTCTGTTGCTTTTTAAAGTTGTCCAAATCTCCCACTACTCTTTGCGACTTTGTACACATGAGCTTTTAATTTGATAGATACTATCTTTTATCTCCTTAGTTATCAAAGGCTGGATCTCCCCACACTTACTGTCCTTACTTTTGACTGGAATATACTTTTGTTGAACACTGTGAAAAATCTCTTTGAAAGTATTCCACTGTTCCTCAACTGTCCTACTAAATAGCCTGTGCTCCCAATCCACATTAGCCAACTCCTCCCTAATCCCGTTGTAGCCTCCCCTGTTCAAGCATAATACAGTGGTTTTAGATCTAATTATTTCATTCTCCATCTGAATGCGAAATTCAATCATACTATGATCACTCTTTCCAAGAGGATCCCTGACTACAAGATTGTTAATCTTACCTGACTCATTGTACAGGACTAGACCTAAGATTGTATTTTCCCTTGTAGGTTCACTAACATGCTGCTCAAGAAAGCCATCATGGATGCATTCGTTGAAGTCCTCCTCAAGATTTCCTTGACCAACTTGATTCACCTAATCTATGTGTAAGTTAAAATCCCCCATGACAACTGCCGTTCCATTCTTACAAGCCTCAGTTATTTCTTGGTTAATTGTTTCTGCCACTGCAATATTTTTATTAGGTGGCCTATAGACAACACCCACCAGTGATTTTTTTCCCTTTACTATTCTTAATCTCTACCCAGATAGACTTCTGCTCCATAGATCTTATATCGTCTTTCACAATTGCCATGATCTCATCCCTAATCAAGAGCGCCACTCCACCTCCTCTGCCTTCTTGCCTATCTTTGCGTATTACCTGACACCCTTGGATATTTAATTCCCAGCCATCTCCACCTTGCAACCAGGTTTCTGTAATGGCCACTGAATCATATGCCTTGGTACTGATCTGTGCCACAAGTTCACTAACCTTGTTTCTAATCCTATGGGCATTTAGATAAAGTGCCCTTATACTCATTGTCCTTTTAGAATCTTGTGATCTATGTGATTTTTGCTTTTTACTTTTATGCACTCTAGAAACATAGAAAACCTACAGCACAATACAGGCCCTTCGGCCCACAATGTTGTGCCGAACACGTACTTACTTTTATCTTCACTAACTCTAGCTTTGGTCTCTGCATCACTTCCCTCTTCTTTTCTGTGTGGGTTCCCATCCCCCGCCATATTAGTTTAAAAACTTCCCAACAGCACTAGCAAACAATCTCCCTAGGACATTGATCCCGGACCTGCCCAGATGTAGACCGTCTGTACGGTACTGGTCCCACCTCCCCCAGAAGTGATTCCAATGCCCCAAGAATCTGAAACCCTCCCTCCTGCACCACCGCTCAAGCCACATATTCATTCTAGCTATCCTGCTATTCCAACTCTGGCTAGCACATGGCACCGGTAATAATCCTGAGATTATTACCTTTGAGGTCATACTCTTTAACTTATCTCCTCGCTCCCTAAATTCAGCTTGTAGGACCTCTTCCAACTTTCTTCCTTTATTGTTAGTACCTATATGCACCACGACAGCTGGCTGCTCACCATCCCCTTTCAGAATGCCCTGCAGCCTCTCCGAGACATCTCTGACCCTTGCACCCAGAGTTTTTTGAGGATGTTACCAGGAAAGCTGATAAAGGCAAAGCAGTGGATATTGTCTACATGGACTTTAACAAGGCCTTTGACAAGGTCTCACATGGGAGCTTGGTCAAGAAAACTCAGTTGCTTGACATTTAGGATGAGGTAGTAAATTGGATTAGACATTGGCTTTGTGGAAAAAGGCAGAAACAGTGGTAGATGGTTGTCTCTCTGACAGGAAGCCTGTACCCGATGGTTTGCCACAGGGGTTTGTGCTGCATCACTGTTGTTTGTCATCTATATCAATGATCTGGACGATAATGTGGTAAACTGGATCAGTAAGTCTACAGATGACATCGAGATTGGAGTGTGGTGGACAGTGATAAGACTACACTGGACAACAAAGATTTTGCTTCCTCAATACCTTTAGGTGTATCTTATGAATTTTGGGCTACATTATGAAAATCCTGATGAAATTTCCCTTTCATGCACCATTTTTTAAATAAACTTATGTTTATTATTTCAATTCATAATTTAAGACAATTAAAATGTTGCCTACAATGTAAGCTGGAAAGTTTCCTAACTTGTCCCGGCATGCTTGGGCATGCTTAGGCGGCATGGCTGCTGCATGGCAGGACAGGTTGCAGTAATAATTATTGGGTTCAGGACTGTAAGAATGGAATTTGCTATCACCAGCACAAAAATTTCTGTGAAGGATTTTGATATTTGAGAGAGATGCTTCCCAGAATAACTGATGCCAAGATTAAGGAAAGCATTTTTGTTGGTCCACAAATCAAACAGGTCATCAATGACAGGCAATTTGAAGAATTTCTAGTGGGACCAGAGAAAATCACACGAAAGGCATTCAAGGAAGTTGCTGAAATTTTTCTCGGCATTTACAGAGCACCAAACTACATGCAGCTGTTTGAAAGCACACTTCAAGCATATAAAACCATGAAATGCAACATGTCACTGAAGATTCATTTTCTGCATTCCCATTTAAACTTCTTCCCTGCAAATCTTGGTGCTTTTAGTGACGAGCACAGTGAAAGGTTTCACCAGGACATTGCAGTTATGGAGAAAAGATGCCAGGGCAACTGGAATCCATCCATGCTGGTGAGTTATTGTTGGACACTTAAGTGAGAAGCCTCAGAAATGAAATGAAAATCATTAACAAAATATTTTTAACTTAGTTGAACTATTGCAAAGCATCAGCACCATTATGCAATTAAACTGTTTTGAAGGGACGGTCTACATCTGAACTGGAGGGGTACTAACATTCTTGCAGGAATGTTTGCCAGTGCTGCTCGGGGAGGTTTAAACTAGATGTGCAGGGGGCAGGGATCCAGAATACCAGAGAAGATGATATGATGAAGGATAAGGGACAGGTGGGGAATACACGTTTCCCAAATATTAATTGTGTAAAGGAGAAAGGTGAGACAGAACATGTGTTGGAAAAGTTACATGTACAGAAGGTTGGTCAGAAGGAGCATGGGGTTAAATGAAGGTTTGGGTGATCTTGAGAAGGTCATCAAAATTCAAGGTGCAATTAGCCCGATGGAAGTTCAAGGAGCTGGGTTAGGTACAATAGACAATGTTTTAAGCAAAGAGAGGAGGAATGGGCTAAGAATTCTATACCTGAATGCGCGTAGTGTCAGAAATAAGACAGATGAGCTTGAAGCTCAGATGAAAATGGGGAACTACGATATTGTTGGGATAACGGAGACATGGCTGCAAGGGGATCAGGCCTGGGAATTGAGTGTACCAGGGTATACGTGCTATCGTAGAGACAGAAATATGGGAAGAGGGGGTGGGGTGGCCCTGTTGGTGAGGAATGAGATTCAGTCCTTAGCAAGGGGTGACTTAGGAACAGGGGAAGTAGAGTCTGTGTGGATTGAGCTGAGGAACAGTAAGGGTAAAAAGACCCTAATGGGTGTTGTGTACAGGCCCCCAAACAGTAGCGTGGATATTGGGTACAAGTTGATTAGGGAGTTAACATTGGTATGTGCTAAAGGTAATGCAGTCGTTATGGGAGATTTCAACATGCAGGTGAACTGGGAGAATCAGGTAGGTGCTGGACCCCAGGATAGGGAGTTTGTGGAGTGTCTAAGGGATGTATTTTTGGAACAGCTTGTACTTGAGCCAACCAGGAACGAGGCTATTTTGGACTTGGTGATGTGTAATGAACAGGAATTGATAAGTGATCTTGAAGTAAAGGAGCCATTAGGAAGTAATGATCATAACATGATAAGTTTTTATCTACAATTTGAGAGGGATAAGGGCAGATCAGAGGTGTCAGTGTTGCAATTAAATAAAGGAGACTACGGAGCCATGAGGGAAGAGCTGGCCAAAGTTAAATGGGCGGATGCCCTGGCAGGAGAGACAGTGGATCAGCAGTGGCAGATATTCTTAGGGATAATACAAAAGATGCAAAAGCAGTTCATTCCAATGAGAAGGAAGGATTCAAAGAGGGGGAAGGGGCCACAGTGGTTGACAAAGGAAGTCAGAGATTGTATAGCATTAAAGAAAAAGAAGTATGACAGGGCTAAGATGAGTGGGAATACAGATGATTGGGGAAGTTTTAAGGAACAGCAGATCATAACTAAAAAAGCAATATGGAGAGAAAAAATCAGGTATGAGCTCAGTCTAGCCAGGAATATAAAAGGGGATAGCAAAAGCTTTTTTAGCTATGTGAAGAGAAAGAAGATAGTTAAGAACAATGTTGGCCCCTTGAAGAATGAATTGGGAGAAATTGTTGTGGGAAACAGGGAAATGGCAACAGAATTTAATGCGTACTTTAGATCTGTCTTCACCAGGGAGGACACAAGCAATCTCCCAGATGTATGGATGGGCCAGGGTCATAAGATATCAGAGGAATTGAAACAGATTGACATTAGGAAAGAAACTGTGACGAGTAGACTGATAGGACTGAAGGCTAATAAATCCCCGGGTCCAGATGGTCTGCATCCGAGGGTTCTAAAAGAGGTGGCTCAGGAAATTGCGGATGCATTGGTAATCATTTTCCAATGTTCCTTAGATTCAGGATCAGTTCCTGAGGATTGGAGAGTGGCTAATGTTATCCCACTTTTCAAAAAGGGAGGGAAGGAGAAAACGGAGAACTATCGCCCTGTTAGCCTAACGTCAGTCGTGGGGAAGATGCTTGAGTCCATTATTAAGGACGAAATAGTGGCATATCTTGATGGCAGTAATAGGATTAGGCCGAGCCAGCATGGATTTACCAAGGGCAAATCATGCTTGACTAATCTGTTGGAGTTTTTTGAGGGTGTAACAAGGATGTTAGACGAGGGTAAGCCAGTGGATGTAGTGTACCTAGATTTTCAGAAGGCATTCGATAAGGTGCCACATAGGAGACTGGTGAGTAAAATCAGAGCTCATGGCATTGGGGGCAGGGTTTCAACATGGATAGAAAACTGGTTGGCAGATAGAAAGCAAAGGGTAGCAGTGAATGGGTGTTTCTCGGACTGGCTGGAGGTGACTAGTGGGGTACCACAGGGCTCTATATTGGGACCACAGCTCTTTACGATTTATGTCAACGATTTAGATGAGGGCATTGAAAACTATATCAGCAAGTTTGCTGACGATACTAAATTGGGTGGCAGTGTGACATGCGAAGAGGACGTTAGGAGAATACAGGGAGACTTGGATAGGCTGGGTGAGTGGGCAGATACTTGGCAGATGTCATTCAATGTGAATAAATGTGAAGTTATCCACTTTGGAAGCAGGAACAAGAGGGCAGAGTATTGTCTGAATGGTGTAGAGTTAGGTAAGGGAGAAATGCAGAGAGACCTAGGAGTCCTAGTTCATCAGTCAATGAAGGTGAATGAGCAAGTGCACCAGGCAGTGAAGAGGGCAAATGGAATGTTGGCCTTTATTACAAGGGGAATTGAGTACAAGAGCAAGGATGTCCTTTTGCATTTGTACAGGGCCCTGGTGAGACCACACCTGGAATATTGTGTACAGTTTTGGTCTCCAGGTTTAAGGAAGGACATTCTGGCAATTGAGGAATTGCAGCGTAGATTCACTAGGTTGATTCCTGGGATGGCAGGGCTGTCTTACGCAGAGAGATTGGAGAGATTGGGCTTGTACACACTGGAATTGAGGAGATTGAGAGGGGATCTGATTGAAATGTTTAAGATAATTAAAGGATTTGATAGGATTGAGGCAGGAAATATGTTCCAGATGTTGGGAGAGTCCAGTACCAGAGGGCATGGATTGAGAATAAGAGGTCAGTTATTTAAAACAGAGTTGAGGAAGAGCTTCTTCTCCCAGAGAGTTGTGGAGGTGTGGAATGCACTGCCTCGGAAGACGGTGGAGGCCAATTCTCTGGATGCTTTCAAGAAGGAGCTGGATAGATATCTGATGGATAGGGGAATCAAGGGATATGGGGACAAGGCAGGGACTGGGTATTGATAGTGAATGATCAGCCATGATCTCAGAATGGTGGTGCAGACTTGAGGGGCCGAATGGTCTACTTCTGCACCTATTGTCTATTGTCTATAAACACATTGTGAGGGGTGATTGATAAGTTCATAGCCTAAGGTAGAAGGAGTCAATTTTAGAAAACCTAGCACATTAATTTTTGAATATAGTTCCCTCCTACATTTACACACTTAGTCCAGCGGTCATGGAGTATACGGATCTTGGACCTCCAGAAAATGTCCACAGCATAGGTGATTGATAAGTTCGTGCCCCAAGGTAGAAGGAAATGAGTTAAATAGGTCTCATTACATGCACATGTTGGTCAACTCTGAGTAATTATGCAGAAAATTTTAAGTTAGTATCTCCTTCTACCTTAGGCCACAAACTTATCAATCATCCCTGATGAGTTATTAACTTCAAGATCTGTATGCTCCACGATCACTGGACTAAGTGTGTAAATGTAGGAGGGGACTATGTGGAAAAATAAATGTGCTGGGTTTTCTAAAATTGACTCCTTCTACTTAGGCCACAAACTTATCAATCACCCCTCATATATTCAATAAAAGCTAATTTGTTGTTTCTCCAAATTCCTACATGATACAAGCATTCTGAAATTATATTTGTGTTCATCTTCAAGCATATCATAAACAAACAAAAAGTTTTGAGGAAGCAACACTTTTGAAAAAAATTGTTGTCCGGTGACTTGCAACGGGATTGTACCAGCTGTAAAAATGGGATGAAAATGGCACATAATGCAGACAAGTGTGAGATATCACACTTTGGAGGACCATCACAGGCATCACCAGTAGACAGGGTCATAAAGAAGCTTTTGGCACACTGGCCTTCTTAAGTCAATATTCTGAGTGCAGGAGTTGGAATGTTACATTGAGAATGTATAAATTGTTGGTGAGGCCTAATTTGGAGTATTGTGTCCAGTTTTTTGGTCACCTACCTAAAGGAAAAATGTAAATAAGGTAGAAAGAATACAGAGAAAATATATAAATTTGTTGCTGGGAGTTGAGGATCTGAGTTATAGTGAAAGGTTGACTATGTTAGGACTTTATTTCCTAGGACATAGAAGACTGAAGAGAGATTTGATAGAAGTGTACAAAATTATGAGAGATTATAGATTACGTAAATGCAAGCAGGGTTTGTATTTCCACTGAGGCCGGGCGAGACTAAAACTAGAGGTCATGGGCTAAGGGTGAAAAGTGAAATGTTTAAGCAGAACCTTCGCTCAGAGGATGGTCAGAGCATGAAATGGATCTCCAATGCAATTGGTGCATGGGGGAGGGGTTGGTTTTAACATTTAAGAGATTGAATTGGATTTGTACATGGATGGGAAGGGTATGGAGGACTATGGTGTGGTTGCAGGTCAATGGGAGTATGCAGATTAATGGCTTGACACAAACTAGATTGGACAGAGGTCCTGATTCTGTGCTGTACTTTTCTATGACTATAAATAGAGAGAGAAGTTGGGCCAAGTCACAGATTGATGAAGGCCAGAAATGGCCCATTCTGACACAGACAGGTATACAATGAATTTGGTGCTGTGTCTGGATGCCTAAACTGTGCCCAGTTGGAAGATGTTGTTCCTTCAAATTGTGTTGAGCCTCACTGTAATAGTGTGGTATCAGAGGTCACAGAAAAGACTAAAATGATCTTAACTAAAATGTTGTCTTTCTCCCATTGACATACTTCACAAACCTTTTACGTAGAAAAGGCAAAGGATTTATGTATGTGGATCTCAAATCAGTTCTACTGTGTTTGTCAATTCATCAGCACTTGAATGTCACTGATCCTTGAATGTTGAGGAGGAGCTGCCTGAGAAGACAGCACACCAATTGAAGCAAGAAGAACCTGAATATGTGTACACATCTGTAATCTGATCTGATGGCCAGAGAGTTGATAGCAGTGAGATGTCATTCACTTGTTCTTATTTTGGAATTGATTCACTAGGCACTGCACTTGCAGATACACCAGCAAATTCACATCAGGGAGAGGCCATTGACTTGCTCCGAATGTGGGCAGGGATTCTTCTAAGCCTAATTCTGCTCCTATGTCTTATGGTCTTGTGAATCATTTTCATGAACCTGCTTTGAAGCACCTCTAGTTTCAGCACATCCATTCTAAGGTAAGGGGCCCCAAACTACTCACAATACTTCAAGTGAGCCCTCATAGGTGCTTTATAAAGTCTCAACATTGCATCTTTGATTTTATAGTCGAATCCTCAGAAATGAATGTGGAAATGAACATTGCATTTGCCTTCCTCACCACAAACTCAACTTCAAATTAACCTTGAGGTTAATTAACTCCCAAGTTGCTTTGCACCTCAGTTTCTTGTATTTTCTCTCCATTTAGAAAATAGTCATCCCTCTCATTTCTTCTACCAAAGTGCATGACCATACACTTCCCGACACTGTATTCCATCTGCTATTTCTTTACCCTTCTCCTCCTAATACGCTTAAGTCTGCCTGTGGCCTCTCTTTCCTCAAAACTACCTGTCTCTCTACCTATTTTCATGTCGTCGGCAAACTTTGGAAAAGAGCCATCAATGCCATCATCCAAATCATTGACATATAATGTAAAAAGAATTGATCCCAACACAGACCACCATGGAACACCACTAGCCACTGGCAGTCAACCAGAAAAAGCTTCCTTTATTCCCACTCTTTGCCTCCTGCCAATTAGCCATTGCTGCATTACCCTAACCCTAACCCTGCTAGAATTTTTCTTGTAATACCATGGGCTTGTAGCCAATGTTCCTTCTAATTTTTAGTAGTCAGTGCATGCAAAAATCTTATGTTGTGCAAATTTTTTTCCTATGACAAAAGTATGTGCACACCGAATGCACACATGGCACAGTTTATGTAGGTTTACAAAACATTTGACAAAAAACTGCACAGAATAACAACAAAATAACATACGTATTTAAGTCGCTCAGTTATTTTTTTCTCTCTCCTTTGGCATTTACCCATTCTTTGTAAACTCTATCTGAACTAATAGACTTCTAATGGACTTCTATCCAATTGATAGTTTTTGATTCTTATTAACATATCCAAATGACATTCACCTAAATGGTTTCTCAGCTTGTTTTTGAGTTGATTCATTAGGCTAAAACCTTGCTCACAGTCTGCACTAGATGCAAGAAAGGTTCCCCCAATGTCCATCAACTATGCAAGGTCACAAAACTGTTCATTTCGAGGTACAAATGCCAGCATTTGAGCAAAGTTTGAAATCAGTTTGGATTTAATTTTTTCTTGCACGGAAAATTTGAAATCATTAAACTGTCTAACTATTACAGTATTTTTAGCTAGAAAATCATGATATTTTAGACATAAGGCATTAACTTGTTCATTGCCAAATGTAAAGTCACAATCTGCAATTGCAGAGAAATCAAAAGCTGACCATTCTTGTACCTCATCTTCAGGAAACCTTTCTTAGAAACATAGAAAATAGGTGCAGGAGTAGGTCATTTGGCCCGTCAAGCCTGCACTGCCATTCAGTATGATCATGGCTGATCATCCAACTCAGAACCCTGTACCTGCTTTCTCTCCATACCCCCGATCCCTTTAGCCACAAGGGCCATATCTAACTTCCTCTTAAATATAGCCAATGAACCGGCTTCAACTGTTTCCTGTGGCAGAGAATTCCAGAGATTCACCACTCTCTGTGTGAAGAAGTTTTTCCTCATCTCGGTCCTAAAAGGCTTCCCCTTTATCCTTAAACTGTGACCCTGCGTTCTGGACTTCCCCAACATCGGAAACAATCTTCCTGCATCTAGCCTGTCCAATCCCTTTAGAATGAACACAATCTTCTAAAAGAACACAAAGACTATTTATAAAAGTCAACAGTGAACTTGTATCTACTGTGACTTTTTCGGTGTAGCAGTTTCTACTATTTTGTTAAGCCATTCAACCTTAAACAAATTTGCAGTTCTTTTGCACTTCACGCCCTTTGCTTCTTTTGAATTCAACATAGTGAATCAATATTTTTTTCAATAAAAATTTGGTAAGCTATCTACAGGATTTGAAACAGATCTTTGTAAACTTTACGAAATAAACACTGTCCACCAAAGATGGCTACTGCTGTGATGCAGCTGTACAAGCTGCAACAGGAAAGATGAGGTGACGTAAATTAGTGACGTGCATTGTGGTATTTGAAAAACCGACTAACTAGTTAACAGAAACATTTTGGTAAAAGATTATTTTCAATAAGTATAATTATTAATTGCTACGTTATTTTAGGTAACTAACCTTCTGTGCGCACATTAGTTTCCTTTGTGCACTGGTTGAAAAACATGCGTGCACGTGCAGATGTGTACAGCTTAGAGGGAACATAGCTCGCAGCCTGTTAAGCAGCCTGATATGTGGCACCTTGTCAAAGGCCTTTTGAAAATCCAAGTACACAACATCAACTGATTCTCATTTGTCTATCCTGCTTGCTATTTCTTCAAAGAATTCCAACAGATATGTCAGGCAAGATTTTCCCTTGAGGAAACCATGCTGACTACAGCCTATTTTATCATGTGCCTTAAAGTACCCTGAGACCTCATGCTTAATAATCGACTCCAACATCATCCTAACCATGAGGTCAGAATAACTGGCCTATGGTTTACTTCCTAAAAGAGAGGAGTTATATTTGTAATCTTCTAGTATTCCAGAACAATTTCAGAATCTAGTGATTCTTGCAACATGCCTCCATGTTCTTTTTAACCACCCCTTTCAGAACCCTGAGGTGTGCACCATCTGGTTCAGATGTCTTATCTATCTTCAGGCTTTTCAGTTTCCCAAGAACCTTATCTCTAGTAATGGTAACTTCACACACTTCAAGATCCCTGACTCCTGGTACTTCCACCATGCTACTAGTGTATTTTACAGTGAAGACAGATGCAAAATACTTATTTGATTAATCAGCCATTTCCTTGTTCCTAATTACTACCTCTCCAGTATTGTTTTTCAATGGTCTAATATCCACTCCTGCCTCTCTTTTACATTTTATGTTCCTGAGGAATCTTTTGGTATCCTTTTTAATATTATTGGCTAGCTTACTTTTGTATTCCATCTTTACCTTCTTAATGACTTTTTTGATTGACCTGTTCGATTTTAAAAGCTTCCCAATCCTCTAACTTTCTACTAATTTTTGCTCTATTACACAGTATGCTGTCTCTTTGGTTTTTATGTTGGCTTTGACCTCTCATGTTAGCATCTGTAGTGTCATGTTTCCTTTAGAATATGTCTTCCTCTTTGGGATGTATATTTCCTATGACTTAGGATTGCTTCCAGCCATTGCTGTTTGCTGTCATCCCTGCCTCTGTTCTTTTCCAATCAATTCTGGCCAACTCCTCCATCAGAATCAACCCTAACCCTAACCCTTATTATCACCAGCATGTGACTGAAATTTGTTAACTTAGCAGCAGCAGTTCAATACAATACATAATCTAGGAGAGAGAAAAAAATAAATTAAATAAAACATAATAATAATAATAGATTATTAAAAAATGTGCCAAGACAGAAATACTGTATATTACAAAAAGTGAGGTAGTGTCCAAAGCTTCAAAGTCCATTTAGAAATCAGATGCCAGGAATTCTCCAGCAGGCACTCATGGAGTGAGGTCAGCTTTGAATTCGCTCCATTACCTTTACTTTTTTTTAACGCATGATCACCCTTATTTAATCTATTCTTACCTACACTAGAAGACTTTTATTATTTCTTTTGAATTACCTTCGAGTTTGTACAGTGAATTTTGAAGATATGAGCGCAGAAATAGGTTTATGATCTAAAGGGCGAGAGCCTAAAAAACGGGGAAGATTCTGACGGCAACGGAAAGAAGAAAAAAGCTGAATCTAAGCATACTGTATTAACTTATGGTATGATGTTGGATCTCTTAAATGTAAAATTTAATGAACAATGTCAAAGTATTAAAGAAGACTTAAAGTCATTCCAGGATTCTTTGGAATCGCTTGGTCTCGAAGGTAAACAGCATCAAACCAAAATCGCAGGACTGCAAAACGATACTCGGAAGAGGGATTTGAAAATTGAGAATCTGGAACAAAAATTATCCTCGACGGTTAAACAGTTGGATACTTTTAAATCCAAGATTATAGGAGTTCAGAGAAGAATTTTGAAGGGTCTCCTTTCTCGATATTCTCGGGGAGACCAATTATATGTAAGTTCTGTCCCTTGGATTAGGGTTAGGGTATGTTCCCTCCCCCCTACAGCACTTTGTATGTGCTGCTCTATATTTCCAGCATCTGCAGAATCTCATGTGGTTTCTATCTGCATTTGTAAATGGGTTGGACTTTGACATTTGGCACACAGAATACCATTGATTTTGAATGCCACAGAGACCAGGTTACTGGCATTGAACATCGCTCCATAGTGCAGAAGGGAAAGAGGGAGAAGAGGGAAGTGGTAGTGATAGGGGATTCAACAGTCAGAGGAACAGACAGGAGATTCTATGGACGTGAAATGAACACCTGAATGGAATGTGTCAGTGTCAGGGACACCTCTGATTGTGTCTGCAGGAGGGAGAGATGGAGTAGCCAAATTGGTACACATTAGTACCAATGACATCGGAAGGAAAAGCAAATATGTTCTGAACAGAGAATTTGGAGAGCTAAGCAGGAAGCTGGGCGTCCATTGAAAACAAAGATGCAGAGAGATTTCTTAAGCCAGAGTATGGTGAATGTGTGGAATTTATTACCATAGACAGCTATGGAGGCCAGGTTGTTGGGTGGTATTTAAGGCGGAGATTGATTGTCCACAGCATCAAGGGTTACAGGGATAAGGCATGGAATTGGGGCTGAGGAGGGGAGAGAAAGGGGTTCGCCATGATTGAATGACAGAGCAGATTCGGTGGGCCAAATGGCGCATTCTGCTCCGATGTCTTATGAATATTGAGTACATTGTTTTTGTGAGTTTGCTGCGTTAATGTAACTGCTGAGTGTTCTACAGAGAGAGAGAAAGAAACATTGACTGTTTTTGAATCTGTAGCATAGGGGAACCATTGGTTGCAGACACGTTACAGTACATGGCACCTTAGATACCCAGATACCTCCACGCTTCAGAATTCGCTATCGGTGACCAGGCGATCAAATGCGCAGGCGTAAGGATCACATCGTTCCGGAAACTCGCACATGCGCTCAATGAACGGGAAACTTAGGAGGATCTACAGCAGGTAGGAACCGGGCTCCCAGCGGGGTTTCGTCGGCACCGGCGTCCTCACCGCGACTGAGTGACAATTGCTCTGAGCTCCGAACACACCGTGGCCCCTCAAAACCCAGGCAGTCCGATCCTTTCCCTGTCTCTTAGCCCACGATTCGGCCTCGGGCCCCGAAGAGTTTTCCATTTTTGATCGACTTGGCGCTATTTCCACTAATGCGCATCGTTGGGTCGCTCGTTCGTGGGAGTTTCTGGGTAAAGAGGCAGCCATAGGTGACTTCACTAGCACTTTCCCTGACAGCCCGAGTCAGTTTGGAAGTGAAGGCGCGGGGAATGGGAGCGGATGATTCTCCCAGACACTGCCGAGCTCCATCTCTCTAAATCCAAGAACAAGGAAATTTAGTCACAAGGGCCATATCTAACTTCCTCTTAAATATATCCAATGAACCGGCCTCACCTGTTTCCTGTGGCAGAGAATTCCACAGATTCACCACTCTCTGTGTGAAGACGTTTTTCCTCATCTTGGTCCTAAAAGGCTTCCCCTTTATCGTTAAACTGTGACCCCTCTTTCTGGACTTCGCCAACATCGGAAACAATCTTCCTGCATCTAGTCTGCCCAATCCCTTTAGAAATTTATACGTTTCAATAACATCACTCCTCAATCTTCTAAATTCCAGCGACTGTAAGCCTAGTCAATCTAGTCTTTCTTCATGTGAAAGTCCTGCCATCCCAGGAATCAATCTGGTGAACCTTCTTTGTACTCCCTCTATGGCAAGAATGTCTTTCCTCAGAATAGGGGACCAAAGCTGCACATAATACTCTAGGTGCGGTCTCACCAAGGCCTTGTACAACTGCAGTAGAACCTTCCTGCTCCTGTACTCGAATCCTTTTGCTATGAATGCCAACATACCATTTGCCTTTTTCACCACCTGCTGTACCTGCATGCCCACCTTCAATGACTGGTGTACAATGACACCCAGATCTCGTTGCACCTCCCCTTTTCCTAATTGGCCACCATTCAGATAATAATCTGTTTTCCTGTTCTTGCAACCAAAGTGGATAACCTCACATTTATCCACATTAAATTGCATCTGCCATGAATTTGCCCACTCACCTAATCTATCCAAGTCACCCTGCATCCTTTTAGCATCCTCCTCACAGCTAACACTGCCGCCCAGCTTCATGTCATCCGCAAACTTGGAGATGCTGCATTTAATTCCCTCGTCTAAATCATTAATATATATTGTAAACAACTGGGGTCCCAGCACTGAGCCTCGCGGTACCCCACTAGCCACTGCCTGCCATTCTGAAAAGGTCCCGTTTACTCCCAATATTTGCTTCCTGTCTGCCAACCAATTCCCTATCCACATCAATACCATACCCCCAATACCGTGTGCTTTAAGTTTGCACACTAATCTCCTGTGTGGGACCTTTGTAAAAAGCCTTTTGAAAATCTAAATATACCACATCCACTGGCTTTCCCCTATCCATTCTACTAGTTACATCTTCAAAAAATTCTGTAAGATTTGTCAGACATGATTTTCCTTTCACAAATCCATGCTGACTTTGTCCAATGATTTCACTGCTTTCCGAATGTACTGTTATCACATCTTTGATAACCGACTCTAGCATCTCCCAGATGTATGGATGGGCCAGGGTCATAAGATATCAGAGGAATTGAGACAGATTGACATTAGGAAAGAAACTGTGATGAGTAGACTGGTAGGACTGAAGGCTAATAAATCCCCGGGTCCAGATGGTCTGCATCCGAGGGTTCTAAAAGAGGTGGCTCAGGATTTTCCAATGTTCCTCAGACACAGGATCAGTTCCTGAAGATTGGAGAGTGGCTAATGTTGTCCCACTTTTCAAGAAGGGAGGGAAGGAGAAAACGGAGAACTATCGCCCTGTTAGCCTAACGTCAGTCGTGGGGAAGATGCTTGAGTCCATTATTAAGGACAAAATAGTGGCACATCTAGATGGCAGTAATAGGATTAGGCCGAGTCAGCATGGATTTACCAAGGGCAAATCATGCTTGACTAATCTGTTGGAGTTTTTTGAGGGTGTAACAAGGATGTTAGATGAGGGTAAGCCAGTGGATGTTGTGTACCTAGATTTTCAGAAGGCATTCGATAAGGTGCCACATAGGAGATTGGTGAGTAAAATCAGAGCTCATGGCATTGGGGGCAGGGTTTCAACATGGATAGAAAACTGGTTGGCAGATAGAAAGCAAAGGGTAGCAGTGAATGGGTGTTTCTCAGACTGGCTGGAGGTGACTAGTGGGGTACCACAGGGCTCTGTATTGGGACCACAGCTCTTTACGATTTATGTCAATGATTTAGATGAGGGCATTGAAAACTATATCAGCAAGTTTGCTGACGATACTAAACTGGGTGGCAGTGTGACATGCGAAGAAGACGTTAGGAGAATACAGGGAGACTTGGATAGGCTGAGTGAGTGGGCAGATACTTGGCAGATGTCATTCAATGTGAATAATTGTGAAGTTATCCACTTTGGAAGCAGGAACAAGAGGGCAGAGTATTGTCTGAACGGTGTCGAGTTAGGTAAGGGAGAATTGCAAAGAGACCTAGGAGTCCTAGTTCACCAGTCAATGAAGGTGAATGAGCAAGTGCAACAGGCAGTGAAGAGGGCAAATGGAATGTTGGCCTTTGTTACAAGGGGAATTGAATGCGAGTGACGGACGAGAGTCGAGTTGGACCTCCCGGTCGGGAATCACGCTTTTTTGAAGGCAATCCGTTGGAGTCGAAATCGCAGACGCAAGACAAGCAGTAGGAACATTATTCTTTTATTTATTGTCTTACTTACATTATTGTCTTAATGATGTGGAAAGGCAAAGATAGGAGAGGTTGTGTGGATCGATACCTGCCAGGTGGGCGAGTGGATAACTCCGGTTACTACCGGGACCCCAGTGCCCCTGGGGATTCCTTCTTAACCACGGTCAGGTTAAAAATAGTCCAGAACCTTCATTATGTGAAAATTCTGGAAAAATAGTCCCAACTACCAAAGGGAATTATGAAGCAGGCCCACAGATTCTCCGCATGGCCTGAATGAGGCCCAAGGAGCTAGGCCGCCCTGGAATTAAACCCTTAGAAGTAGTATGACCTGCACAATTTTATGCCTTTCGTTGTCTGGTCTAGGGGGAATACATACGCCAAGCTTGATCGCCTTGGCTGAGCCGTCTCAGGGGAGGTGTCGCCTTTCATTGTCTGGTCCAGGGGTAATACACACGCCAAGCTTGATCGCCTTGACGGAGCCGTCTCGGGGAGGGTGTCTAATGTAAAGGCTCGAAACACCTGACGATCCAAGAGTGCATTACTGATGATGTGTCCTGGGACATGATAATGAAAGGTTTCGATTTTCCCATACAAGCCTAGCTGGCTTAGCAGCTCAGACTTCAAATTCTGCAGACTAACCTCTGCCAGCTAAACATATAGATCCACCAGCCCTACACTCAAACCTAATCCTAAAGTCCAAAAGGGGCACACACCCCCACAAACCCTAGGCAAATTCCAAAAGGGGCAGACACCCCCACAAACCCTAGGCAACTTCCAAGGGGGGCACACTCCCCCACAAACCCTAGGCACTCCCCGATTAACACTTGCTAAACCCCCACAAACCGGCAAGATTCAACAAGGGCAAGTGTGGGACCTGGTTAATGAAGGCGTGGGCCAGATCAAAGTGGCAGGGTGATGTGAAACGGAATCTCAAGTGAGGAGATCAAAAATCACCAGGGCTTTTTAGCCCACTGCCCGCATAATCTCAACCTAACCCAATTTCAACCTAACCCTAACCCTAAACCTAATGACAGTTTGGCTGTGTACAACATTTACAGCTGCAGCTGTCCTGCGGCAAGGACTGATCCCTTGTTGACAACACTCCCACCTTGTGGGGTCCTGCCGCAATGACAGTTCGTCCGTAGACAATACTCACACCTGGTGGTGTCCTGTCATAACGACAGATCAGATGCGGACAATACTCCCACCTGGTGGTGTCCTGTCATAATGACAAATCAGATGTGTACAACACTCCCACCTGCTGGTGTCCTGCCGCCATGACAGATGAGATGTGGAGAATACTCCCACCTGGTGGTGTCCTGTCATAATGACAGATCAGATGTGTACAACACTCCCACCAGCTGGCGGCCTGCCACCATGACAGATCAGATGTGGACAATACTCCCACCTGGTGGTGTCCTGTCACAATGAAGGATTAGGTGAAGACAGAAATCCCACCTGGTGGTGACCTGTCGGTATGACAGTTTAGCAACAAAATCCTAACCCTTACCCTCATGCGAGCCTATCCGCCATAGCAGTTCATACATCACTGCTGAAAACTCAACAGCCTTACTTGTGACTGCCACATATATACATCCACCAGCTCAACACTCAAACCAAATCCTAAAGTGCAAAAGGGGCACACCCCCCCAGAAACCCTAGGCAAATTCCAAAAGGGGCACACACCCCCACAAACCCTAGGCACTCCCCGAATAACCTTTGCTAATCCCCAACGAACCGGAGAGGGCAAGATTCAAAAAAGACAAGTGTGGGACCTGGTTAATGAAGGCGTGGGCCAGATCAAAGTGGCAGGGTCACGTTAAACGGAATCTCAAGTGAGGAGATCAAAAATCACAAGAGGGCTTTTTAGCCCTCTGCCCGCATAATTTCAACGTAATGTGTCGGACCTCAATAATGAAAGGCATGGGCCAGATTAACCTGAATTCCCTGTACAAGCCTAGCCAGTTAGTGCTAGGTCAGTGCTAAACTCAGGTACAGCTCTACTGAATGCCCAGTAAACACTTTGAATTTAACCCATGCAATCCCAGGCATACATGTGCCAGGTAATGATATTTAAAAATATCATTACCGTCAGAATTACATGCCTCTCATTATTGGTCCCTGGGAAAAATACAGGCAGTGTCTGAGTCGGACACTGTTGGGCCGCTTCTGTAGGCTGTCTAGTGATTAAAGGCCCGAAACAGCCGAGTATCGGAATGTTCACTACTGACGATGTGCCCCAGTGCAGACCTGGTTCGCTGAACCAAGTGGTGTCGGACCACGATAATGAAAGGCATGGGCCAGATTAACCTGACTTCCTTGTACAAGCCTAGCCAGCATAGCAACTCATACTTCAAATTGTGCAGCCTAACCTCTGCCAGCCAAACATATACATCCACCAGCCCTACAGTCAAACCTAATCCTAAAGTCCAAAAGGGGCACACACCCCCACAAACCCAAGGCAAATTCCAAGAGGGGCACACACCCCCACAAACCCTAGGCAAATTCCAAGAGGGGCACACACCCCCACTAACCCTAGGCAAATTCTAAAAGGTGCACACACCCCCACAAACCCTAGGCAACTTCCAAAAGGGGCACACACCCCCACAAACCCTAGGCATTCCCCGATCTCATACTTCAAATTCTGCAGGCTGACCTCTGCCAGCCAAACATATACATCCACCAGCCCTACACTCAAACCTAATCCTAAAGTCCAAAAGGGGCACACACCCCCACAAACCCTAGGCAACTTCCAAAAGGGGCACACTCCCCCACAAACCCTAGGCACTCCCCGATTAACCCTTGCTAAACCCCCACAAACCGGCAAGATTCAACAAGGGCAAGTGTGGGACCTGGTTAATGAAGGCGTGGGCCAGATCAAAGTGGCAGGGTGATGTGAAACGGAATCTCAAGTGAGGAGATCAAAAATCACCAGGGCTTTTTAGCCCACTGCCCGCATAATCTCAACCTAACCCAATTTCAACCTAACCCTAACCCTAAACCTAATGACAGTTTGGCTGTGTACAACATTTACAGCTGCAGCTGTCCTGCGGCAAGGACTGATCCCTTGTTGACAACACTCCCACCTTGTGGGGTCCTGCCGCAATGACAGTTCGTCCGTAGACAATACTCACACCTGGTGGTGTCCTGTCATAACGACAGATCAGATGCGGACAATACTCCCACCTGGTGGTGTCCTGTCATAATGACAAATCAGATGTGTACAACACTCCCACCTGCTGGTGTCCTGCCGCCATGACAGATGAGATGTGGAGAATACTCCCACCTGGTGGTGTCTTGCCACAATGACAGTTCGTCTGTAGACAATACTCCCACCTGGTGGTGTCCTGTCATAATGACAGATCAGATGTGTACAACACTCCCACCAGCTGGCGGCCTGCCACCATGACAGATCAGATGTGGACAATACTCCCACCTGGTGGTGTCCTGTCACAATGAAGGATTAGGTGAAGACAGAAATCCCACCTGGTGGTGACCTGTCGGTATGACAGTTTAGCAACAAAATCCTAACCCTTACCCTCATGCGAGCCTATCCGCCATAGCAGTTCATACATCACTGCTGAAAACTCAACAGCCTTACCTGTGACTGCCACATATATACATCCACCAGCTCAACACTCAAACCAAATCCTAAAGTGCAAAAGGGGCACACCCCCCCAGAAACCCTAGGCAAATTCCAAAAGGGGCACACACCCCCACAAACCCTAGGCACTCCCCGAATAACCTTTGCTAATCCCCAACGAACCGGAGAGGGCAAGATTCAAAAAAGACAAGTGTGGGACCTGGTTAATGAAGGCGTGGGCCAGATCAAAGTGGCAGGGTCACGTAAAACGGAATCTCAAGTGAGGAGATCAAAAATCACAAGAGGGCTTTTTAGCCCTCTGCCCGCATAATTTCAACGTAATGTGTCGGACCTCAATAATGAAAGGCATGGGCCAGATTAACCTGAATTCCCTGTACAAGCCTAGCCAGTTAGTGCTAGGTCAGTGCTAAACTCAGGTACAGCTCTACTGAATGCCCAGTAAACACTTTGAATTTAACCCATGCAATCCCAGGCATACATGTGCCAGGTAATGATATTTAAAAATATCATTACCGTCAGAATTACATGCCTCTCATTATTGGTCCCTGGGAAAAATACAGGCAGTGTCTGAGTCGGACACTGTTGGGCCGCTTCTGTAGGCTGTCTAGTGATTAAAGGCCCGAAACAGCCGAGTATCGGAATGTTCACTACTGACGATGTGCCCCAGTGCAGACCCGGTTCGCTGAACCAAGTGGTGTCGGACCACGATAATGAAAGGCATGGGCCAGATTAACCTGACTTCCTTGTACAAGCCTAGCCAGCATAGCAACTCATACTTCAAATTGTGCAGCCTAACCTCTGCCAGCCAAACATATACATCCACCAGCCCTACAGTCAAACCTAATCCTAAAGTCCAAAAGGGGCACACACCCCCACAAACCCAAGGCAAATTCCAAGAGGGGCACACACCCCCACAAACCCTAGGCAAATTCCAAGAGGGGCACACACCCCCACTAACCCTAGGCAAATTCTAAAAGGTGCACACACCCCCACAAACCCTAGGCAACTTCCAAAAGGGGCACACACCCCCACAAACCCTAGGCATTCCCCGATCTCATACTTCAAATTCTGCAGGCTGACCTCTGCCAGCCAAACATATACATCCACCAGCCCTACACTCAAACCTAATCCTAAAGTCCAAAAGGGGCACACACCCCCACAAACCCTAGGCAACTTCCAAAAGGGGCACACTCCCCCACAAACCCTAGGCACTCCCCGATTAACCCTTGCTAAACCCCCACAAACCGGCAAGATTCAACAAGGGCAAGTGTGGGACCTGGTTAATGAAGGCGTGGGCCAGATCAAAGTGGCAGGGTGATGTGAAACGGAATCTCAAGTGAGGAGATCAAAAATCACAAGAGGGCTTTTTAGCCCACTGCCCGCATAATCTCAACCTAACCCAATTTCAACCTAACCCTAACCCTAAACCTAATGACAGTTTGGCTGTGTACAACATTTACAGCTGCAGCTGTCCTGCGGCAAGGACTGATCCCTTGTTGACAACACTCCCACCTTGTGGGGTCCTGCCGCAATGACAGTTCGTCCGTAGACAATACTCACACCTGGTGGTGTCCTGTCATAACGACAGATCAGATGCGGACAATACTCCCACCTGCTGGTGTCCTGCCGCCATGACAGATGAGATGTGGAGAATACTCCCACCTGGTGGTGTCCTGCCACAATGACAGTTCGTCTGTAGACAATACTCCCACCTGGTGGTGTCCTGTCATAATGACAGATCAGATGTGTACAACTCTCCCACCTGCTGGTGTCCTGCCGCCATGACAGATGAGATGTGGAGAATACTCCCACCTGGTGGTGTCCTGCCACAATGACAGTTCGTCCGTAGACAATACTCCCACCTGGTGGTGTCCTGTCACAATGAAGGATTAGGTGAAGACAGAAATCCCACCTGGTGGTGACCTGTCAGTATGACAGTTTTGCAACAAAATCCTAACCCTTACCCTCATGCGAGCCTATCCGCCATAGCTGTTCATACATCACTGTTCAAAACTCGACAGCCTTACCTGTGACTGCCACATATATACATCCACCAGCTCAACACTCAAACCAAATCCTAAAGTGCAAAAGGGGCACACCCCCCCAGAAACCCTAGGCAAATTCCAAAAGGGGCACACACCCCCACAAACCCTAGGCACTCCCCGATTAACCCTTGCTAATCTCCAACGAACCGGAGAGGGCAAGATTCAAAAAAGGCAAGTGTGGGACCTGGTTAATGAAGGCGTGGGCCAGATCAAAGTGGCAGGGTCACGTAAAACGGAATCTCAAGTGAGGAGATCAAAAATCACAAGAGGGCTTTTTAGCCCTCTGCCCGCATAATTTCAACGTAATGTGTCGGACCTCGATAATGAAAGGCATGGGCCAGATTAACCTGACTTCCCTGTACAAGCCTAGCCAGTCAGTGCTAGGTCAGTGCTAAACTCAGATACAGCTCTACTGAATGCCCAGTAAACACTTTGAATTTAACCCATGCAATCCCAGGCGTACATGTGCCAGGTAATGATATTTAAAAATATCATTACCGTCAGAATTACATGCCTCTCATTATTGGTCCCTGGGAAAAATACAGGCAGTGTCTGAGTCGGACACTGTTGGGCTGCTTCTGTAGACTGTCTAGTGATTAAAGGCCTGAAACAGCCGAGTATCTGAATGTTCACTACTGACGATGTGCCCAGGTGCACACCCGGTTCGCTGAACCAAGTGGTGTCAGACCACGATAATGAAAGGCATGGGCCAGATTAGCCTGACTTCCCTGTACAAGCCTAGCCAGCATAGCAACTCATACTTCAAATTGTGCAGCCTAACCTCTGCCAGCCAAACATATACATCCACCAGCCCTACAGAAAAACCTAATCCTAAAGTCCAAAAGGGGCACACACCCCCACAAACCCAAGGCAAATTCCAAGAGGGGCACACACCCCCACAAACCCTAGGCAAATTCCAAGAGGGGCACACACCCCCACTAACCTTAGGCAAATTCCAAAAGGTGCACACACCCCCATAAACCCTAGGCAACTTCCAAAAGGGGCACACCCACCCACAAACCCTAGGAACTCCCCGATTAACCCTTGCTAAACCCCCACAAACCGGATATCCTATGTCGAGAGGGGCAAGATTCAAAAAAGGCAATTGTGGGACCTGGTTAATGAAGGCGTGGGCCAGATCAAAGTGGCAGGGTGACGTGAAATGGAATCTCAAGTGAGGAGATCAAAAATCACAAGAGGGCTTTTTAGCCCACTGCCCGCATAATCGCAACCTAACCTGACTTCCCCATACGAGCCTAACTGGCATAGCAGCTCATATTTCAAACTCTGCAGCCAAAACTCTTCCATCCAAACATAAACAACCACCAGCCCTACCTTAAAGTCGAAAAGGGGCACACACCCCTACAAAACCTTAGGCACATCCCAGTGAGCCCAGACTTCAGTAATGATTAAAGGCCCGAAAAACCTGACGATCCGCGAGTGCATTACTGCCGATGTGTCCCAGGACACGATAATGAAAGGCATGGACCAGATTAACCTGACTTCCCCATACAAGCCTAGCTGGCATAGCAGCTCATATCTCAAATTCTGAAGCCTAAACACTCCCAACCAAACATAAACATCCACCCAAAAACCTAAGCACACCCCGATTAACCCCTACTAGACCCCCACAAACCGGATCAAACATATACATCCACCAGCCCTGCACTCAGACCTAATCCTAAGATCCAAAAGGGGCACACACACCCACAAACACTAGGCACTTCCCGATCAACCCTGGCTTCAGCCCCACAAACCCTAAGCACACCCCGATTAACCCTTTCTAAACCCCACAAACCCGATATATATACATCCACCAGCCCAACACTCAAACCTAATCCTAAAGTCCAAAAGGGGAACACACCCCCACAAACCCTAGGCACTCCCCGATTAACCCTGGCTTTGGCCCCACAAACCCTAAACACACCCCTATTAAACCTTGCTAAACCCCCACAAACTGGATATCCTATGTCAAGGGGAATAAGATTCAACAAAGGCAAGTATTGGACCTGGTTACTGAAGGCGTGGGCCAAATGAAAGTGGCAGGGTGACGTGAAACGGAATCTCAAGTGAGGAGATCAAAAATCATATTTCAGAAGATCAAACTGGTTTCATTAAGAATCAGTATTCTTTTTTTAATGTTAGAAAATTGATTAATATAATTCATACTTCATCACCCACAGTCCCAGAATGTGTTATCTCATTAGATGCTGAAAAAGCCTTTGATAGAGTTGAATGGACATATTTATTTAATGCATTGAGAAATTTTAATTTTAGTCCTAATTTTATATCATGGATTAAACTAATATACTATAAACCTGTTGCTTCTGTTCTTACAAATAATTATAGATCCTCCTTTTTTCAATTATCTCGTGGTACGAGACAAGGTTGTCCTTTAAGTCCTTTATTATTTAATATTGCGTTAGAACCTTTAGCCATTGCTATTCGTGAATCTCCTAATATTTTTGGTATTACTCGTAATGAGAAATTATATAAATTATCACTCTATGCTGATGATTTGCTGTTATATATTTCTGATCTTGATAGATCTATTCCCACTATTTTATCCTTGTTGGCTCAATTTGGTAGTTTTTCTGGTTATAAATTAAACTTAGATAAGAGTGAATTATTCCCTTTAAATGCGCAAACTTTATTGAATGACAGGATTCCATTTAAAGTTGTTACTGATAATTTTACCTATTTAGGTATAAAAATTACCAAGAAATATAAAGATTTATTTAGACTGAATTTTTTACCTATGCTTCTTCAAATACAACATCTTACTACAAGATGGTCTCCCTTATTCTTATCATTAGTTGGTCGGATTAATGCTATTAAAATGATGATTTTACCGAAATTTTTATATTTATTTCAAGCCTTACCAATTTTTATTCCTAAATCCTTTTTTGACAACATTGATTCAAAAATGTCCTCATTTTTGTGGCAAAACAAAAACCCCAGGTTAAGTAAAAGGCAATTACAAAAATCTAAAAAAGATGGTGGTTTAGCTTTGCCTAACTTTAGATTTTATTATTGGGCGAATAATATTCGTACCCTAACGTATTGGAAATTAGATTTGGACTCATTATTGTGTCCGCAGTGGGTAAATTTGGAATGCAATGAAGTAAAGGGATATTCTTTATTCTCTGTTCTTGGTTCTTCTCTTCCTGCTGATTTAGTTAAATTTAATAAACAGATATCTAATCCTGTTATTAAACACACATTACGAATTTGGTTTCAATTTTGGAAATTTTTTACTTTGAAAAACTTTGTGCTTGATAGCCCTATTTTATTTAATTTTTTCTTTAAACCTTCCTTGACAGATCAAGCCTTTAGCATATGGAAAAGGAAAGGTATAAAATGTTTTCGTGACCTTTTTTTTGAAGGTACTTTGACGTCTTTTGACCAACTTTCCAATAAATTTAAATTACCTAAATCTAATTTCTTCAGATATTTACAAATCAGAATTTTTTTACATAAAGTTTTACCATCTTTTCCCAACTCAACTTCAACGGATTTCTCAGATTTGATTTTTACCTTAAATCCTTGTCAGAAGGGATTAGTTGCTTTTATTTACAACATGATTATGAAGATACAACCAGAGATGTCTGATAGAATTAAACAACAATGGGAAAAAGAACTTCGATACAATATACCAACAGATAAATGGGAAAAAATTTTACAAATGGTTAATTCTTCTTCTATATGTGCTAAACATGCTTTAATACAATTTAAAATTGTACATAGAGCTTATATGTCTGAAGATAAACTTGCTCGATTTTATTCTCATATTAACCCTCAATGTGATAGATGTCATTCAGAAGTGGCTTCACTGACCCACATGTTTTGGTCATGTCCTACTTTACATAACTATTGGAAGGACATATTTGTTACCATTTCCTCAATTTGGAACATCGATTTACAACCGAACTTTATTACTGCAATCTTTGGTATACCAAATGAGGATGGTAATCAGTTTTCTCCTTCAATCAGACGAATGATTGCTTTTGTAACATTAATGGCCAGAAGGTCTATATTACAAAATTGGAAAGAAGTAAACCCTCCTACCACGTCTCAGTGGCTTTTTCAAACTATTTCTTATCTGAGTTTGGAAAAAATTAGGAGCACTATTTTTGACTCGTCAATTAAATTTGAAGAAACTTGGGGACCGTTCATCCGACATTTTCATATGAATTAATTTGGCCTTTCCCAGACCTTCTCTTTGTTTATTCTTGTTCAGGTATGGAGTTCCGGAGTTCTTTGACACTATCATATACTTATAAACTGTTATTATTGCCCATGTTAGTTTTAGTTTAGTGTTTGTTTCATATATATATTTTCTTTCACACATTTCTAATTTTTTTTTCTTTTTCTTTTGATGATTAGTTTTGTTTTTTTTCATATATAATTATATAGACTTGATTGATTAATGTACTTTTTTGTTGTTGATGTTTAATAGGATATCATTATCCTATTATTAATGTAATCTTAAGTTTATTGTATTCATAACCTATTCATTATCATGTTATGTTTTTTTTATATTTATATGAAACTCAATAAAAAGATTGAAAAAGAAAAGAAAGAAAAATCACAAGAGGGCATTTTAGCCCACTGCCCGCATAATCTCAACCTAACCTATCAGTGACACGCTCTTCATTCTCCCGGCCCACGAAAGGCCAATAAGAAAGCCCAGATACACACAAGGCGAGAGAGAACCAGTAAGTTAAACCCCGGATGGGGATGACAGACAGGTCAGTGCTAAACTCAGTGTCAGCTCTGCTGAATGCCCAGTAAACACTCGCAATTTAACCCATGCAATCCCAGGCATACAGGTGCCAGGTAATGATATTTAAAAATATCATTACCCTCAGAATTACTTGCCTCTCATTATTGGTCCCTGGGAAAAATATGAGCAGTGTCTGAGTCGGACACTGTTGGGCCGCTTCTGTAGGCTGTCTAGTGATTAAAGGCCCGAAACAGCCGAGGATCCGAATGTTCACTACTGATGATGTGCCCCAGTGCACACCCGGTTCGCTGAACCAAGTGGTGTCGGACCACGATAATGAAAGGCATGGACCAGATTAACCTGACTTCCCTGTACAAGCCGAGCTGACATAACAGTTCATAGTTCAAATTCTGCAGCCTAACCTCTGCCAGCCAAACATATACATCCACCAGCCCTACACTCAAACCTAATCCTAAAGTCCAAAAGGGTCACACACCCCTACAAACCCTAGGCAACTTCCAAAAGGGGCACACACCCCCACAAACCCTAGGCAACTTCCAAAAGGGGCACACACCCCCACAAACCCTAAGCACACTCCGATTAACCCTTGCTAAACCCCCACAAACCGGATATCCTATGTCGATAGGGGCAAGGTTCAACAAAGGCAAGTGTGGGACCTGGTCAATGAAGGCGTGGGCCAGATCAAAGTGGCAGGGTCACGTGAAATGGAACCTCAAGTGAGGAGATCAAAAATCACAAGAGGGCTTTTTAGCCCACTGCCCGCATAATCTCAACATAACCCTAACCTGACTTCCCCATATGAGCCTAACTGGCATAGCAGCTCATATTTCAAACTCTGCAGCCTAAACTCTTCCAACCAAACATAAACCCCCACCAGCCCTACCCTAAAGTCGAAAAGGGGCACAAACCCCCACAAAACCTTAGGCACATCCCAGTGAGCCCGGACTTCAGTAATGATTAAAGGCCCGAAAAACCTGACGATCCGAGAGTGCATTACTGCCGATGTGTCCCAGGACACGATAATGAAAGGCATGGACCAGATTAACCTGACTTCCCCATACAAGCCTAGCTGGCATAGCAGCTCATATCTCAAACTCTGCAGCCTAAACCCTCCCAACCAAACATAAACATCCACCCAAAAACCTAAGCACACCCTGATTAACCCCTACTAGACCCCCACAAACCGGATCAAACATATACATCCACCAGCCCTGCACTCAGACCTAATCCTAAGGTCCAAAAGGGGCACACCCCCCCACAAACACTAGGCACTTCCCGATCAACCCTGGCTTCAGCCCCACAAACCCTAAGCACACCCCGATTAACCCTTTCTAAACCCCACAAACCCGATATATATACATCCACCAGCCCAACACTCAAACCTAACCCTAAAGTCCAAAAGGGGCCCACACCCCCACAAACCTTAAACACTTCCCGACTAGCCCTGGCTCCAGCCCCCCAAACCCTAAGCACACCCCGATTGACCCCTGCTAAATCCCCACATATCCGATATATACCTCCACCCGCCCAGCACACAAACCTACCCCTAAAGTCCAAAAGGGACACACACCCCCACAAACCCTAGGCACTCCCCGATTAACCCTGGCTTTGGCTCCACAAACCCTAAACACACCCCTATTAAACCTTGCTAAACCCCCACAAACTGGATATCCTATGTCAAGGGGAATAAGATTCAACAAAGGCAAGTATTGGACCTGGTTAATGAAAGCGTGGGCCAGATCAAAGTGGCAGGGTCACGTGAAACTGAATCTCAAGTGGAGAGATCAAAAATCACAAGGGGGCTAATTAGCCCACTGCCCGCATGATCCCAACCTAACCCTAACCCTCTGCCAGCCAAACATATACATCCACCAGCCCTACACTCAAGCCTAATCCTAAAGTCCAAAAGGGGCACACACCCCCAGAAACCCTAGGCAAATTCCAAAAGGGGCACACACCCCCACAAACCCATGGCAACTTCCGAAAGGGGCACACACCCCCACAAACCCTAGGCACTCCCTGATTAACCCTTGCTAAACCCCCACAAACCGGATATCCTATGTCGAGACGGGCAAGATTCAACAAAGGCAAGTGTGGGACCTGGTTAATGAAGGCGTGGGCCAGATGAAAGTGGCAGGGTCACGTGAAACGGAATCTCAAGTGAGGAGATCAAAAATCACAAGAGGGCTTTTTAGCCCACTGCCCGCATAATCTCAACATAACCCTAACCCTAATGCGAAAGGCCAGTAATAAAGCCCAGATACACACAAGGCGAGAGAGAACCAGTAAATTAAACCCCGGATGGGGACGACAGACAAGTCAGTGCTAAATTCATGAACAGCTCTGCTGAATGCCCAGTAAACACTCTCAATTTAACCCATGCAATCCCAGGAATACAGGTGCCAGGTAGTGATATTTAAAAATATCATTACCCTCAGAATCACATGCCTCTCATTATTGGTCCCTGGGATAAATACAGGCAGTGTCTGAGTCGGACACTGTTGGGCCGCTTCTGTAGGCTGTCTAGTGATTAAAGGCCCGAAACAGCTGAGGATCCGAATGTTCACTACTGACGATGTGCCCCAGTGCACACCCGATTCACTGAACCAAATGGTGTCGGACCACGATAATGAAAGGCATGGGCCAGATTAACCTGACTTCCCTGTACAAGCCTAGCCAGCATAGCCGCTCACACTTCAAATTCTGCAGCTTAACCTCTGCCAGCCAAACATGTATATCCACCAGCCCTACACTCAAACCTAATCCTAAAGTCCAAAAGTGGCACACACCCCCACAAACCCTAAGCACACCCCGATTAACCCTGGCTTCAGCCCCACAAACCCTAAGCACACTGTGATTATCCCTTGCTAAACCCCCACAAACCCGATGTCCTATGTCAGGAGGGGCAAGATTCAACAAAGGCAAGTGTTGGACCTGGTTAATGAAGGCGTGGGCCAGATCAAAGTGGCAGGGTCGCGTGAAACTGAATTTCAAGTGACGAGCACGAGATCAAAAAGCACTAGAGGGCTGATTCGCCCACTGCCTGCATAATCTCAGCCTAACCTAATAGTGACATGCTCTTCATTCTCCCGGCCCACAAAGTGCCAATAAGAAAGCCCAGATCCACACAAGGCGAGAGAGAACCAGTAAATTAAACCCTGGATGGGGCGACAGACAGTAAGTCAGTGCTAAACTCTGGTGCATTTTTGCTGAATGCCCAGTAAACACTGTCAAGTTAACCCATGCAATCCCAGGCATACAGATGCCAGGTAATGATGTTTAAAAATATCATTACCCTCAGAATTACATGCTTCTCATTTTTCTGGTCCATGGGAAAAACACAAGCCAAGTCTGATCAACTTTGGCTGGGCCACCTTGGAGAGAGTGTCTAATGATGAAAGGCCCAAAACACCTGACGATGTGTCCCAGTGTACACCCGGTTCGTTGAACCAAGTGGTGTTGGACCACGATAATGAAAGGCATGGGACAGATTAACCTGGCTTCACCATATAAGCATATCCACCATAGCAGTTCATACATCACCACTCAAAACTCTGCAGTGCAGCCTAACCTCTCCCAGCCAAACATATACATCCAACAGCCCAACACTTAAACCTAATCCTTAAGGTCCAAAAAGGGCACACACCCCCACAAACCCTAGGTACATCCCGATTAACCCTGGCTTCAGCCCCACAAACCCTAAGCACACCCTGATTATTCCTTGCTAAACCCCCACAAACCCGATGTCCTATGTCAGGAAGGGCAGGAATCAACAAAGGCATGTGCTGGACCTAGTCAATGAAGGCGTGGGCCAGATCAAAGTGGCAGGGTTGCGTGAAACTGAATCTCAAGTGACGAGATCAAAAAGCACAAGAGGGCTGATTCACCCACTGCCCGCATAATCTCCACCTAAACCTAATGCGTGAAACTGAGACCCAAGTGACGAGATCAAAAAGCACAAGAGGGCTGACTTGCCCACTGCCCGCATAATCTCAACCTAACCCACAAACCCTAGGCACATCCTGATTATTCCTGGACACAGCCCCATTAACCCTAAGCACACCCCGATTAACCCTGGCCAAACCCCCACAAACCCGAAGTCCTGTGTCAGGAGGGGCAAGATCCAATAAAGGCAAATGTTGGACCTGGTTAATGAAGGCGTGGGCCAGATCAAAGTGGCAGGGTTGCGTGAAACTGAATCTCGAGTAATGAGATCAAAAAGCACAAGGGGGCTGATTCGCCCACTGCCTGAATACTCTCAACCTAACCTTACAGTGACACGTTCTTCATTCTCCCGGTCCACGAAATGCCAATAAATAAGCCCAGATACCCAAAAGTCGAGAGAGAACCAGTAAGCTGTGTCCACAGAAAACAACTCACTACTAAACTCAGGTGCAGTTCTGCTGAATGCCCAGTAAACACTGTCAATTTAACCCATGCAATCCCACGCATACAGATGCCAGGTAATGATGGAATTTAATATAGACAAGTGTGAGGTGTTGCATTTTGGAAGGACAAATCAAGGTAGGACATACAGAAGAACTTGTAGGGCATTGAGGAGTGTGGAGGAAAAAAGGAATCTGGGAGTTCAGGTAGATAATCATCTGAAGATGGTGTCACCGGTAGACAGGGTTGTAAAGAAGGCTTTTGGCACCCTGGCATTCATAAATTAAAGCTTTGAGTATAGGAGTTGGGATGTTATGGTGAGGTTGTATAAGACATTAGTGTTGGCGCATGGCCTAGTGATCTGAAAGTCACTGGTTCGAGCCTCAGCTGAGGCAGTGTATTTGTGTCCTTGAGAAAGGTACTTAACAACACATTGCTCTGCAACGACACTGGTGCCAAGCTGCTTGGGTCCTTGTGCCCTTCCCTTGGACAACATTGGTGGCGTGGAGAGGGGAAGGCTTGCAGCTTGGGCAACTGCTGGTCTCCCATACAATCCTGCCCGGGCCTGCGCCCTGGAAAAACCTTCCAAGGCGCAAATCCACGGTCTCACGAGACTAATTGATGCCTATTTATTTATAAGACATTGGTGAAGTGAAATTTGGAGTATTGTGTGCAGTTCTGGTCACCTAACTATAGGAAGGATATCAGTAAGATTGAAAGAATGCAGAGAAGATTTACTAGGATGTTGTTATGTCTTCAGGATCTGAGTTCCAGGGAAAGATTGAATAGGTTAGGACTTTATTACTTGGAGCATAGAAGAATGAGGGGAGATATGATAGAGGTTTACAAAATTATGAGGGGTATAGACAGAGCAAATGTGAATAGGCTCTTTCCACTTAGATTAGAAGAGATAAATATATGGCTTTAGGGTGAAAGGAGAAAGGTTTAGGGGGAATATTAGGGGGAACGTCTTCACTCAGAGAGTGGTGGGAGTGTGAAATGAGCTGCCATCTGACAAGGTAAATGCAAGTTCACCCTTAAGTTTTAAAAATAGATTGAATATATACATGGATGGGAGCGGTCTGGAGGGTTATGGACTGGGTGCAGGTCAATGGGACTAGTGGAATAAAGTTTTGGCACAGAATTGAGGGGCTGAATGGCCTGTTGTTTGTGCTGTAGTGTTCTATGGTTCTATGTTTAAAAATATCATTACCCTCAGAATTACATGCCTCTTATTATTTTGGTCCATGGGATAAACACAAGTCAGGCCTGATTAACCCTGGCTGGGCCACCTCAGGGAGGATGTCTAATGATTAAAGACCCGAAACAGCCTATGATCGGAGGATTCATTACTGATAATGTGTCACAGTGCACACCTGGTTCATTAAACAAACTGGTGTTGGACCACGATATGGAAAAGCACGGGCCAGATTAAACTGGCTCCACCACACTATCCTATCTGCCATAGCACCTCATAGCTCACCACACAGATCTCCACAACCTTACCTCTCCCAGCCCCATACATACATCAGCCATTCCTACCCTCAAACCTAAACCTGTTCCAATGGTGCACACCCCCCCAATAACCTGAAGAAAACCCCGATTAACCCTGGCCACACCCCCATAAACCCAATGACCTGTGTCAGGAGGCATAAGCTCCAAGAAAGGCAACTGTTGGACCTGGTTAATGAAGGTGTGGGCCAGATCAAAGTTGCAGGGTTGCGTGACATTGAATCTCAAGTAACGAAATTAAAAAGCACAAGAGGGCTGATTCGCCTACTGCCCGCATAATCTCAACCTAACCTTACAGTGACACGCTCTTCAATCTCCCGGTCCACGAGATGCCAATAAAAAGGCCCAGATACTCACTACTAAACTCAGGTGCAGTGATACTGAATGCCCAGTAAACACTGTCAATTTAACCCATGCAATCCCAGGCATACAGATGCCAGGTAATGATGTTTAAAAATATCATTAACCTCAGAATTACATGCCTCTCATTATCCTGGTCCATGGGATAAACACAAGGTGGGCCTGATCAACCCTGGCTGGGTTGTCCAATGATTAAAGACCTGAAACAGCCAATGATCCGAGGATGTATTACTGATGATGTGTCCCAGTGCACACCTGGTTTATTAAATGAACTGGTGTCAGACCATGATAATGAAAGGCATGGGCCAGATTAAACTGGTTCAACTAAACTGCTCCATCTGCTAGAGGATTGTTGCGTGGAGTTTGAGGGCTGGAGACTAATGGGTGGCAACTGACAGGTGGCATTTGAGGGTGGCCATTCATTGGTGGAGTTGGAGGCGTGGAGTTTGAGGGGTTGAGTTTGAGGGATGACGGTTGAGGGGTTGAGATTGAGGGGTGGAGATTGATGGGTGCAGAGTCAGGTGTGGTGATTAACAGGTGGCGATTCATTGGTGGAGTTTGAGGGTGGAGATTGACAGGTGGAGATTGAGGGGGGGGCGATTCATTGGTGGAGTTTACGGCATGGTGTTTGAAGGCTGGTGGTTGAGTGATGGAGTTTGAAACGGTGTTTAAATGATGGAGTTTGAGGAGTAGATTTGGGGTGTGGAGTTCAAGGGGTGTACGTTGAGGTGTGGATTTTGAGGGGTGGTGTCCAGTGGTGGAATTAGAGGGCTGGCGACTGAGGGCTGGAGTTTGAGCTGTGGCAATTCATTGGTGGAGATTGAAGGGTGGAATTTGAAATGTGGTGTTTAAATGATGGACATTGGCATTTGCAGGGTGGCATTTGTGGGGTGGCATTTGAGGGGTGGTGATTTATTGTTGGAGTTTGAGGCATGGAGTTTGAAACATGGTATTTAAATGATGGAGTTTGGGGTGTGGTGGTCATTGCCTAACCCTAACCCTTTCCAATTTGCACTCTCCTCTAGTCAATCTGACTACATGTTGGGTCAGAAAAATGGTCCTGGAGACACCTAACAAATTCCTCCCCATCTACAACTTTTGCACTGTCAATCAATATTTCGGAAGTTGTCGTCCCCTATGACAGCATACCTTTTAGTTTTACACCTTTCCAAAATCTGCCCCCTGTTGTGTTACTCAGTGCCTTTATTGCTATTGAAGGGTCTACAGAATACTCCCAATAGAGTGATTGCTCCTTCCTGTTTCTGAGTTCCACCCATTTGAGTCAGAGCTTCAACCCATCCCATTGACTTCAATTTTGTTCTATCAACTGTCTGTCTTTCCTCATAGACTCTCTGAAGGCTGCAACTACTGTCTTGATTGCTAGGATTATACATGTTGGTTGCTGCATGTGCTCCTGCATGACTTTGCTCTCTCAAGTCCCACCCACTGCTAGTAACAGTTCAAACCCTCTGTTGTGGCAAAGCAAATTTTCCCACTAGGATATTGGTTGAAGTGCAACCTGTTTGTCATGTACAGATCGCCTCTATCCCAGAAGAGATTTGAAATCCTTGAGCCCTGCACTAGTTCTTCAGCCAAATGACCATGATACCATCAGACATAGGAGTAGAAATAGGCCATCTGCCCCATTGAGTCTGCGCCACTACTCCATCATGGCTGATTTATTATCCCTCTCAACTGCATTCTCCTGTCTTCTCCCCATAATCTCTCACACCTTTACTAATCAAGAACCCATCAGCAACCTTTGCTTTAAATATATCCAATAATTTAACCTCCACAGCCAACTGTGACAATGTATTCCACTGATTCATCACCCTCTGGCTAAAGAAATCCCTTCAATGTCCCTCTATTCTGAGGCTATACCCTTTCATTCTAGACTCACCCACAACAGAAAACATCCTCTTCACATCACATCCACTATCTAAGCTTTTCAATATTCAATAAAATGCAAAGAGATCCACCCTCATTATTCTAAACTCCAGCGAATACAGTCCCTGAGCCATCAAAAGTTCCTCATACCTTAACTCTTTCATTTCCATAATAATTCTTGTGAACCTCCCTAAACTCTCTCTCATGTCAGCAAGTCCCTTCTTAGATAAGGGACCCAAAACTGCTCATAGTACTCCAAATGTGGTCCAAACAATGCCTTATAAAGTCTCATCCTTGCTTTAGTCTTGAAATGACAGTGATCATACCCTGAACTTCATAAGAGCATAAGACATAAGACAAAGGGGCAAAATTAGGCCATTTGGCCCATTGAGCCTGCTTTGCCATTCCATCATGGGTGATCCTGGATCCCATTCAACCCCATACACCTGCCTTCTTGCCACTTCCTTTGATGCCCTGATTGATCAGGAAACAACGAAATTCTGCCTGAAATGTATGAATGGACTTGGATTCCACCACAGTTTGCAGCAGAGCATTCCACAGATTTTCTACTCTCTGGCTAAACACTCCTCACCACTGTTCTAAAGGGTTGCTCCTCAATTCTGAGACTGTTCCCTTTAGTTCTGGTTACCCCTACATAAGAAACATCCTCTCTACATCCGCCTTATCTAGTCCTTTCAACATTCGATAGGTTTCAATGAGATCCTCCCACATTCTTCTAAATTCCAGTGAGTACAGGCCCAAAGCTGCCAAACACTCCTATGTTAGCCCCTTCATTCCTGAAATCATCCTCACGAACCTACTTTGGACTCTCCAATGACAACACATCCTTTCTGAGATAAGGGGCCCAAAACTGTTGACAATACTCCTAGTGTGGCCTAACCAATGTCTTATAAAGGCTCAGCATTATCTCATTGCTTTTATATTCTATTCCCCTTGAAATAAATCCAGCATTGCATTTGCCCTCTTTACCACAGACTCAACCTGTAAATTCAGCTTCTGGGAGTCTTGCACAAGGTCTCCTAAATCCCTCTCTCTGCACCTCTAATGTTTGAACCTCCTTCCCATTTAAGTCTGCACTATTGTTCCTTTTACCAAAATGCATTATCATGCATTTCCCAACACTATATTCCATTTGCCACTTTTTTGCCCAGTTTTCCAATTTGTCTAAGTCCTGTTGCAATCGAATAGCTTCCTCAGCACTGCCTATTCATCTACCTATCTTTGTATCATCCACAAATTTTGCCAAAAAGCCATCAATTCCATTATCTAAATTATTGACAAACAATGCAGTCCTAACACTGACTCCTGAGGAACACTACTAGCCACCGGCAGCCAACCAGAAAAGGCCCCTTTTATTCCCACTCACTGCACCTGTCTGTCAACCATTCTGCTATCCATGCTAATATCTTTTTTGTAATGCCATAGGATTTCATCCTGTTAAACAGCCTCATGGGTGGCACCTTTTCAACCACCTTCTGAAGATCCAAGTAAATAACATCCATGTCTCTCCTTTGTCCATCTTGCTTGTTACTTCCTCAAAGAACTCTAACAGATTTGTCAGGCAAGATTTCCCTTTACAGAAACCATGCTGACTTTGACTTATTTTATCATTAGTCTCCAAGTACCTTGAAACCTCATCCTTAATACTTCCCTAACCACTGTGGTTAGGCTAATTGGCCTACAATTTCCTTTATTTTGCTCTCTTCCCTTCTCAAAGAGTGAAGTGACATGCCAGAATCAAGTGATTCTTGAAAGATAATGACCAATGCATCTGTTATCTCTTCAGCAACCTCCTTCAGGACACTAAAAGGTAGCCTATCTGGCTCAGGTTACATAACCACCTCAAGACCTTTGAATTTGCCTGGCAGATTTTTCTTTGTAATAGCAATGGCACTCACTCCTGCTCCCTGACACTCACAGACCACTGGTACACTGCTGGTATCTTCCAGTGAAGACTGATACAAAGTACTCATCAAGTTCATTTAACATTTCTTTGTCCCCCATTACTACCTCACCAGCATCATTTTCCAGTGGTCCAATATCAACTCTCACCTCACTTTTACTCTTAGCACATGAGTGATCCAGAGATGACCACTATCCTGGTACTGCATTTTAATTTCTTGCATAGCTCCCTATGCTTATTCTATAGGACTTCATCCTTTGTTCTGCCTATGTTGCTTCTACCAATATTAGCAATGACCTCTAGCTGTTTGCCCTCCCCCTTGAGAATTTTCTGTAGCCACTCAGAGTCACCCTTGACTCTAGACCTAGGAGGCAACACACTGTTCTGGCATCTCTTCTGTAGTCACAGAATCACCTGTCTTAACTCCTAACTTTTGAGTCTTTAATCACTAGTGCCCAGTCTGACTGTACCGGTATCATTCTGCCTGGCTTGACTCTTCCCCACTGAGCCTCAGAGCCAACCACAGTGCCACTGACCTGATTGCTGCTGTTGCACCCCTCAAACTTATCAAAGGGGCAAATTTGTAGTTGAGAGGAACTCTGCATTGACTGCCAATGGGTTTTACCTCTGCTGGTGGACATCTGAAGCCTGTGAACCTTACCCATGCCTTATGAAGATGCACTATCCCTGATCCTATTGCTTTTGAGGAGAGCGTTTTTACAGGAATTGGCTGTGGTTATAAAACAAGCAAGTTCTGTCTTTTTTTTTCTTACTTTGACTAGGTATTTTCCCGTTTGTTAAAATTAAACGGTATCCCACTGTGATTTTCCAGTTAATAAATTTAATTATCCGTAAAGATTTAGTGCTGCATATGGAATGCACCGACCATTCAGTGCTACAGCTAAATAGCTGAATTCTGCTCCTATGTGTCAATTAAGAAAGAACCGAAGAGGGCTGTTTCTTTTAGATTTATATTTGTTTATTTACTTTCTCACCCATTAGAACTTTTTAAACAATTCTATTTATCAATATTTGGTAGCAATTTGTGAATTCCATAAAAACAGATTTGTTACTTTGTTACATGTAACGAGACTGAACTTGTTACTTCATTAAGTCTTTCTGTAATACCATTCTCTTATCAAAACCTAGCTTTACTGTTAATCAAATTTCTGTATAATCTCGTCAGCCAAGAATGTAAAAGCTGTACCAAATTCGCAATCAGATAAATCCGCTTTGACTAGTTTTCTGATGCATACCAATTTTCAAAAAGCACTCACTATATTGAACACATAGCAACATACATAAAATTCAGGAGAGACTCTGGAAGTAAGGCAGCATATTCGGAGGGGAATAAGTAGTTGACATTTTGGGCCAAAACCTTTCATCAGGACTCATAATAAGAAATCTGCATGGCCTTTCCACTTCCTCCTAAACAGGATAGATAGAAGTAACCTGGCAGAGTGCAGAAATAATTTTCAATGATGTTAAGACCATAACCATAAAACTTAGGAGTAGAATTAGGCCATTTGGACCATCGAGTCTGCTCCGGCATTCAATCATGGCCGATCATTTCATCCCTCTTCAACTCCACTTTGTGGCCTTCTCTCCAGAACCTTTGATGCCATGCCCAATCAAAAACCTATCAACCTCTGCCTTAAATACACCCAACGACCTGGCCTTCACATCTGCCTGTGGTAATACATTCCACAAATTTATCACCCTCTGGTTAAAGAAATTTCTCTGCATTTCTGTTTTAAATAGACGCCCCTCTATGCCCTCTTGTTCTAGACGCCCCTCTAGACGCCCCTCTATGCCCTCTTGTTCTAGACTCCCACTATGGGAAGCATCCTTTCCACATCTACTCTGTCTAGGCCTCTCAACATACGAAAGGTTTCAATTAAATCCCTCCTCATCCTTCTGAATTCCAGCGAGAAGAGACCCACAGCAATCAAACATTCCTCATATGATAACCCTTTTACTCCTGGAATCACCTTTGTGAACCTCCTCTGGACCCTCTCCTATGCCAGCACATCTTTTCTAAGATGAGGAGCCCAAAACTATTCAGAATACTCAAGACAATGTCTAACCATTGGTTTATAAAGTCTCAGCATCATATCCTTGCTCTTGTATTCTAGACAATCAATCCAGTACAGCTGATCCCCTAGTAGGCTCAACAACAAACTGCTCTAAAAAGCCATCTCTTGGGCATTCAACAAACTCACTCTCTTGAGGTCCATTACCAACTTGGTTTTCCCAATCAATCTCCCATGAGTACCATAACCTTGCCACTGTATATAACTCCCATCAGGCTCTTTTTACCCTGTGCAGTTTCTTGACTCAACCCACAAAGATTCAACATCACCTGATCCTATGTCATGTCTTTCTACTGATCTGTTGCCCTTCTTTACTCCTAAGCCACTCCTCTGCCTCTCTTCCTATCCCTCCGATACAATGTGTAACCTTCAATGTTCAGCTCCCAACTATAACCATCCTTTAGTTACGATTCAGTGATGGCCACAACATCATATCTGTCAAATTGAAAGTGTATCACCCACCTTATTTCTTATACTCCATGCATCGAGATATAACACTTTCAGTACTGTATTTGCTACCCTTTTTGATTCTGCATCCCTAATTCACTGATTCTCACACTTTCCACTTCTGATCCCTCTATGAGGACTGATGTGTGTTTCCTTGTCTTACCCTTTCTGAAGTAGAGTCAGTTCTTTGTTCTTACTGACATTGAGTGTAAGGTTTTTGCTGCAACGCCACTCATAGAAACATAGAAAACCTACAGCACAATACAGGCCTTTCAGTCCATAATGCTGTACTGAACATGTACTTACTTCAGAAATTACCTAGGATTACCCATAGCCCTCTATTTTTCTAAGCTCCAATCCAAGAGTCTCTTAAAAGACCTTATCGTAACTGCCTCCACCACAGTCGCTGGCAGCTCATTCTATGCACTCACCACTCTCTGCATTAAAAATTTACCCCTGACATCTCCTCTATATCTACTTCCAAGCACCTTAAAACTGTGCCCTCTTGTGTTAGTCATTGCAGCCCTGGGAAAAAAGCGTCTGAATATCCACATGATCAATGTCTCTCATCATCTTATACACCTCTATCAGGTCACCTCTCATCCCCCGTTGTTCCAAAGAGAAAAGGCCAAGTTCATTCAACTATCTGAAGTATCTCACTCCTGTATGCCTTCTTGTCACCAACTGAAATTCTACCAACAATAGCTGTGTTGTCAGCAAATTTATAGATGGCACTTGAGCTCTACACTCACACAGTCATGGGTTTAGACAGAATAGAGCAGTGGGCTAAGCAAACATCCTTGAAGTACAACAGTGTTGATTTTCAGTGAGGTGGAGACATTATTTTCAATCCTCACAGATGTTATTTTACAGTGAGGAAGTTGAGGATATAAAGAAAAGGGTGAGAGATTGCATAGGAAACTTCTACATATTTTGTAGCCTGGGGAAAAGTACAACTCAGGACAACAAATACTTTTTTGGGTTTTAATTCCTTTATCTGTTTTAGATGTTTAAGTGCCAGAAGAGGGTCTTAAAACAAAATGAACGACTTTACAATCAGGTCCTGCCATTACAATTCCCGTTTAACCTTCGATCCACATACTTGAGTGTTGATGAATTGCGTATGCAGTATAAAAATACATAAAGAAAACCGCACAAAACTAATACAGTACTAATATGGTCAAGGCAGTTCTGAAGGAACACAATACACACAGCATTAGAATCTCCCCAACCCGGTATCTTAAACATAGCAGCAAAAAATGTAAATGAATACATCTCATCTAAGACGTCTACTACTTTTTAGTACACAAGTGCAGAACTCCCGAACTGAGACTAACCATTCATGTTACGCTGTTACATGCACAATCAGTCATGATACAATAAAGTTAGACCAAAGGTACACTTTGGCACAACTTTTATAAGATATTGCCTGGTTGTTAAATTACAGGAAGACTGACCTACTTGGCTGGTAAGGAACTTTGCACAAGCCATGCTATCCAGCATTGAGTCCTTTACTCGTGAAAATCTAAAGCATCCACATGTAAAACATTATATTACTGATATTCTCAATTCGCCAACAAGCATAAACGAATTCACATGGATATTGTCAATTAATGTTCACCGTTCCTCACCATGCCCCGTATTTCTGGGAGGAACTCAATTCCAAAGCCTCACCAGCTTCTTCAGCAGAAAACAAAATGTACTCCTCACTATCCCGCGACTGGAAAGGGTTAGAGTCATAGAAAAGTACAGGACAGGAAAAGGTCCTTTGGCCTATCTAGACCAGTGGTCCCCAAACACTGGGCCACAAAGCATGTGCTACCGGGCTGCAAGGAAATTATATGATTTGGTGATATGAAACAATATGAGTTAGCTGCACCTTTTCTCATTCCCTGTCACGCCCACTGTTGAACTTGAACACACGCGAGGTCATCAGTCACCTAAATACAGTGATACCCTCATACCAGGCATCACTGGTTGGCCTCGCGCAGCCAGCAGGAAGTGCCGATGCCACCAGCCTGGAGCGCAGACGGATGGGCGCTGCCTCTAAACCTGTTTAGCAGACCGAATGTTTGTGGGGAACCCGGTGCTAAAATATTCGCAGATGACCTAATTGAGTGAGTGGGTCAGTGAAGGAGTGGAGATGTGAGGCTTTGACTCGAGAGGCTTCGATGAGAAGAGGCTGAGGACGAGCTTCACTCCAAGTGAAGTAAGGCCGGGTAAGTTCCTTTCAAAGGAGAAAGTTTCAAAAGTTGAGGCAAGTATTGGGTAGGTCATGGCAGCTGAGATCGGCCCCGTGGTTTGTTCATCCTGCAACATATGGGAAATCAGGGATGCTTCCAGTGTCCCTGACGACTATGTGTGCAGGAAGTGTGTCCAACTGCAGCTTCTGGCAGACTGCATTGAGTGCCTGGAGCTGCGATTGGATTCATACTGGAGCATCCGCGATGCTGAGAAAGTCGTGAATAGCATGTTCAGTGAGTTGGCCACACCGCAGGTAAAGGCTACACAGGCAGAAAGGGAAGGGGTGGCCACTAGACAGCGTAGCAGTAGGCAGGTAGTGCAGGAGTCCCCTGAGGTCATCTCCCTCCTAAACAGATATATTGTTCTGGATACTGTTGGGGGAGATGTCTCATCAGGGGAAGGCAGCAGCAGCCAAGTTCATTGCACCATGTGTGGCTCTGCGGCACAGGAGGTAAGGAAAAGGAGTGGGAGAGCTATAGTGATAGGGGATTCGATTGTAAGGTGAATAGATAGGAGTTTCTGCGGCCGCAAACGAGACTCCAGGATGGTATGTTGCCTCCCTGGTGCAAGGGTCAAGGATGTCTCTGAGCGACTGCAGGACATTCTGGAATGGGAGGGTGAACAGCCAGTGGTTGTGGTGCACATAGGTACCAACGATATAGGTAAAAAAACGGGATGAGGTCCTAAAAGGTGAATTTAGGGAGTTAGGAGATAAAGTAAAAAGTAGGACCACAAAGGTAATGATCTCTGGATTACTACCAGTACCACGTGCTAGTCAGAGTAGAAACAGGAGGATATTTCAGTTGAATACGTGGCTTGAAAAATGGTACAAGGGGGAGGGATTCAAACTTCTGGGGCATTGGAACCAGTTCTGGGGGAGGTGGGACCAGTATGAACAGGACATTCTGCACCTGGGCTGGACTGGAACCAATGTCCTAGGGGGAGCGTTTGCTACTGCTGTTCAGGAGGCTTTAAACTAATGTGGCAGGGGGATGGGAACAAGTGCAGAGAGACAAAGGGGTGTAAAGTGAGGGTAGAAGCAAAAGTAGTGAGGTGAAAAGTAAAAGTGGCAGGCAGGCAAATCCAGGGCAATAAGCAAAAAGAGCCACTTTTTAACATAATTGTATAAGGGCTAAGAGTGCTGTAAAAACAAGCCTGAAGGCTTTATGTGTCAATGCGAGGAGCATTCGTAACAAAGTGGATGAATTGAATGTGCAGATAGTTATTAATGAATATGATATAGTTGGGATCACAGAGATATGGCTCCAGGGTGACCAAGGATGGGAGCTCAACATTCAGGGATATTCAATATTCAGGAGGGATAGACAGGAAAGAAAAGGAGGTGGGGTAGCATTCCTGGTGAGAGGGGAGATTAACGCAATAGAAAGGAAGGATATTAGCCTGGAGGATGTGGAATCGATATGGGTAGAGCTGCATAACACTAAGGGGCAGAAAACGCTGGTGGGAGTTGTGTACGGGCCACCTAACAGTAGTAGTGAGGTTGGGGATGGTATTAAACAGGAAATTAGAAATGCGTGCAATAAAGGAACAGTAGTTATAATGGGTGACTTCAATCTACATATAGATTGGGTGAACCAAATTGGTAAGGGTGCTGAGGAAGAGGATTTCTTGGAATGTATGTGGGATGGTTTTCTGAACCAACATGTCAAGGAATCAACTAGAGAGCAGGCCATCCTAGATTGGGTATTGAGCAATGAGGAAGGGTTAGTTAGCAATCTTGTCGTGCAAGGCCCCTTGGGTAAGAGTGACCATAATATGGTGGAATTCTTCATTAAGATGCAGCAGCATCTCCAAGTTTCTGGATGACACAAAGCTGGGTGGCAGTGTTAGCTGTGAGGAGGATGCTAAAAGGACGCAGGGTGACTTGGATAGGTTAGGTGAGTGGGCAAATTCATGGCAGATGCAATTTAATGTGGATAAATGTGAGGTTATCCACTTTGGTTGCCAGAACAGGAAAACAGATTATTATCTGAACGGTGGCCGATTAGGAAAAGGGGAGATGCAACAAGACCTGGGTGTCATTGTACACCAGTCATTGAAGGTGGGCATGCAGGTACAGCAGGTGGTGAAAAGGGCAAATGGTATGTTGGCATTCATAGCAAAAGGATTCGAGTACAGGAGCAGGAAGGTTCTACTGCAGTTGTACAAGACCTTGGTGAGACTGCACCTAGAGTATTGTGTGCAGTTTTGGTCCTCTAATCTGAGGAAAGACATTCTTGCCATAGAGGGAGTATAGAGAAGGTTCACCAGATTGATTCCTGGGATGGCAGGGCTTTCATATGAAGAAAGACTGGATCGACTAGGCTTATACTCACTGGAATTTAGAAGATTGAGGGGGGATCTTATTGAAAAGTATAAAATTCTAAAGGGATTGGACAGGCTAGATGCAGGAAGATTGTTTCCGATGTTGGGGAAGTCCAGAATGAGGGGTCACAGTTTAAGGATGAAGGGGAAGCCTTTTAGTACCGAGATGAGGAAAAACTTCTTCACACAGAGAGTGGTGAATCTGTGGAATTCTCTGCCACAGGAAACAGTTGAGGCCGGTTCATTGGCTATATTTAAGAGGAAGTTAGATATGGCCCTTGTGGCTAAAGGGATCAGGGGGTATGGAAAGAAAGCAGGTACAGGGTTCTGAGTTGGATGATCAGCCATGATCATACTGAATGGCAGTGCAGGCTTGAAGGGCCAAATGGCCTACTCCTGCACCTATTTTCTATGTTCCCATGTTTCTATGTTAATTCAGGCTCAGGGTTTTGTAAGTAATAGAGCAGCTACCTTGCTGTGATCTACTGAAAATCATCCCTCGGTAAATAGATCCTACCTACCTACGAGGAGGATGGGCACGTGTCCTGTTGCACTCCTCACTCGGTCGGTCACTCTACCCGGACTACGACCACGGTGGCCCTGGCATGGGGACCTCCGGACCTTTTCTTGTCCTCTCACCCCACCCACGAACAGCTACACCTGGCCAAGGCGTCTGGTGGCTGGTGGGCGGGCGGGTGGCTGGAGTTTGGGCCCAGAGGCTGTCTAATGAGGCAATGAAGCCCTCAAAACTACTTTGGTACCTTGAGTCCAAGCACCCTGCACTTAAAGACAGACCCGTTGAATATCTTCGAGTGAAAAAAACGTGAGCAAGCGGGACAGAATCAAGTGCTGAGAGCCACGAAAACTAAATTTTGGAATAGACTGGACATAAGGAAGTATCGCTGTCTCTCATCGCCCCTCGATGGGACCGTCTTGTTGCAGGGAAACAAGCCTAAGGCTCCAGTGATTCAGCAATATTGGTGTGTTGCAATGATTTTATATGTACATACGAGGAAAATATGTGCTGTGTTTAATATTAAATTCATTAGATAAACCCTTTTAGAAACAAAATTGAGTGTATTAGCCACTTATAAGTGACTTATAGTTGACTTATCATCTATATTCCGGTCGTGATTAACACACCCACCCACGGTCGGCCGGTCCGTAAGAATACTGTCAACATTAAACCGGTCCGCGGTGAAAAAAAGGTTGGTGACCCCCTGACCTATGCAGCAGCTTTGAGTGTCCTATCAACACAGACCGCAAGATCTCTCAGATCCTCTGCACTGCCAAGAATCTTACCATTCATATTATATTCTGTCTTTAAATTGGACCTACCAAAATGAACCACTTCACACTTAACTGAGTTGAAGTCCATCTGCCACTTCTCAGTGCAGTTCTGCATCCTATTGATTGTCTGCTGAAACTTCTGACAACCTTCCAGTCTATCCACTATAAATTCAACCTTTGTGTCATCAGCAAACTTACTAACCCTTCCTTCTACTTCTTCATCCAGGTCATTTATAAAAATCACAAAGAGGAGGGATCCCAGAACAGATCACTGCAACACACCACTGGTCACCGACCTCCATGTAGAATGCAAAACATCGACAACCACTCTTTGTCTTCTGTGGACAAGTCAGCTCTGGATCCACAAAGCAAGGTCTCCTTGTATCCGATGCATCCTTACTTTCTGAAGGAGCCTTGCATGGGGAACCTTATCAAATGTCTTACTGAAAGTCATACACAGTACATCTACTGCTTTACCTTCATCAATGTGTTTTGTTACATCTTCAAAGAATTCAATCAAGCTTGTAAGGCACGGCCTGCCCTTGACAAAGCCATGCTGACTATCCCTTATATCAGATTATGTCTCTCCAAATGCTCATAAATCCTGCCTCTTAGGATCTTCTCCAACAACTTGCCCACCACTGAAGTCAGACTCACTGGAGTATAATTTCCTGGGTTATGTCTACTCCCTTTCTTGAACAAGGGAACATTTGCAACCCTCCAATCCTCTGGCACTTCTCCCGTCCTCATTGATGATGCAAAGATCATCACAAGAGGCTCAGCAATCTCATCCCTCACATTCCACAGTATCCTGGGGTAAATCTCATCCAGTCCCCAGAGACATCCAATTTGATGCTTCTCAAAAGCTCCAGCACACCTCTTTGTTAATGTTGAAATGCTCAAGTGTTTCAGTCTACTGTAAGTTACCCCCACAAATGCCAAGGTCTTTTTCCCTGGTGAATACTTTGCTTCAGTATTCAGTAAGTACCTCTGCTACCCCCTCCGACTCCATGCACATATTTCCACTATAACACCTAATTGGTCCTAATCTCACACGGTTTATCCTCTTGCTCTTCACATACTTGTAGAATGCATGGGGTTTTCCTTAATCCTGCTCACCAAGGCCTTCTCATGACCCCTTCTGGCTCTCCTAATTTTATTCTTAAGCTCCTTCCTGGCAACCTTGTAATTTTCTAGAACTCTAACAGTACCTAGTTTCTTGAACCTTTTGTAAGTTTTTCTTTTTTTCTTAATTGGCTTTTCTACATACTTTGTACACCATGGTTCTTTAACTGTACCATCCTTTCCCTGCTTCAATGAAACATACCTTTGCAGAACTCCATGCAAATGTAACCTGAAAAATGCCACATTTCTGCTGTGCATTTCCCTCAGAACATCTGCTTGGAATTTATGCACCCAAATTCCTGCCTATGCCCTTTAAATGTTTCCCCAGATTGTCTGCTCCTATCCCTCTCCAGCACTATGGTGATGGGATAGAGTTGTGATTATTACCTCCAAAATGCTCTCCCACTGAGAGATCTGACACTTAACCAGGTTCATTTCCCAATACTAGATCAAGCACAGCCTCTCCTAGAGTCGGTTTATCTAGATATTGCATCAGGAAAACTTCCTGAACACACCTAACAAACTCCACCACATTTAAACCCGTTGTGCTAGGGAGATGCCAATCACTATTAGGAAAGTTAAAATCTCCCATCATAACAACCCTATTATTACTGCACCATTCCAGAGTCTGCCTCCCTATCTGCTTCTCGATATCCCTGTTATTATTGGGGGTCTATAAAAAACATTCAGAAGAGTTATTGCTCCTTTCCTGTTTCTGACTTCCAGCCACACTGACTCAGTAGACCATCCCTCCATGACTTCCTCCTATTCTGCGGCTGTGACACTATCCCTAATTAGCAATGCCACACCTCCACCTCTTTTGCCTCCCTCTCTGTTCTTCTTGAAACATAAGGACTTATCAGGACTATCCTGATAATTGATCTTAGTCCTATAGGTTCATTAGGGTTAGGGTTAGGGTTGATGCTTTCTGACCTGCTGAATTCTTCCAGCATTTTCTAGAAATTGTACATAGTATAATAGTACATAGAATTCTTCAACTACTGCACAGAGTTTTGCCATCTTAAGAAGTTCCTTGATGACTCTGCCATAGTTGGATACATCAGCAAGGGAGATGAGGCAGAGTACAAGGCTACGGTGGGAATCTTTGTCACTTGGTGTGAGCAGAATAATCTGCAGCTTAATGTGAAAAAGACTAGGGAGCTGGTGGTGGACCTGAGGAGAGCTAAGGCACCGGTGACCCTTGTTTCCATCTAAGGGGTCAGTGTGGACATGGTAGAGGATTACAGATACCTGGGGATATGAATTGACAATAAACTGGACTGGTCAAAGAACACTGAGGCTGTCTACCAGAAGGGTCAGAGCCGTCTCTACTTCCTGAGGAGACTGAGGTCCTTTAACATCTGCCGGACGATGCTGAGGATGTTCTACAAATATGTGGTGGCCAGTGCTATCATGTTTGCTGTTGTGTTCTGGGGCAGCAGGCTGAGGGTAGCAGACACCAACAGAATCAACAAATTCATTTGTAATGCTAGTGATGTTGTGGGGGTGGAACTGGATTCTCTGATGGTGATGTCTGAAAAGAGGACGCTGTCCAAGTTGTATGCCATCTTGGACAATGTCTCCCATCCACTCCATAATGTACTGGTTAGGCACAGGAGTACTTTCAGCCGGAGACTCATTCCACCGAGATGCAACACTGAGCATCATTCCTGCCTGTGGCCATCAAACTTTACAACTCCTCCCTCAGAGACTCAGACACCATGAGCCAATAGGCTGGTCCTGGACTTATTTCCACTTGGAATAATTTACTTATTATTATTTAATTATTTATGGTTTTATATTGCTATAGTTCTACACTATTTTTGGTTGGTGCGACTGTAATGAAACCCAATTTCCCTCCAGATCAATAAAGTATGTCTGTCCGTCTGTCTGTAGTGGTACAGAATCCTGTGTATATGGTCTGGTACATCACTGTTTATTTTGACATAATTTCAAGTTTCATGTTGCTGCTTTGGAAAATCAAAAAGAAGCACAAAATAGCAGTGATTGCAGATTTAACTGTTCTTTGATTTAATTATCGATCATTGCTTGCAGTGTTGGCACGAGAAGCCAAAAGCATTTGTGGGAATTCTCGTTCATCTGGCTTTTGGAAAATAATTATATTAGTCAATTACACCAGGTTTCGCAGAGGGGGGAGGGGCAGGTATGGGCACGAAATGAGTCGCACAAAACTTTGGATCATCAGCCTAACGTCACCGGAAGTTAATCTTGTGCACCAGAAAAGTTCGCCCCTTGGCCCTTCAATTTGAACCTTCAAGCCGATATAATTCAGCGAGCACTGCATTACTTAGCCGGAGCTAGACTCGGACAGGATGAAACTTATGCCTCGGTCTCTCGGAAACCGCAGCACAGACAACTGCAGCCTTAATATCCTTGGGACCTCCAGCGCCGTGGACAGCAGCAAAGGTGATAGCGACGAGCTACTACTGCTACCTTCTCAACGGCCTCCAAGGTCAGGGTGGTCATCGCCTTGGCCATCATCTTGTTCTCCTCTTACCTCAACCTGAGCGTGCTTTGCGATACCCTAAAGAGAAAGGGTAACGGGAGGTCCCACATCAGAACGCTGATCGTCAATTTGTCCTGCGCTGACCTGCTGGTCACTTTTATCGTGATGCCGCTGGACGCTTCCTGGAACATCACGGTGCAGTGGTTGGCCGGTAGTCCGGCCTGCAAACTCCTCATGTTCCTCAAACTGTTTTCCATGTACTCGTGTGCCGTTGTCATTAGCCTCGATTGCTACTGTGCTATTCTGCGGCCACTGGACATTAGCAGAGCTAACGAGAGGAACCACACCATGCTGATCGGGGCTTGGCTTCTGAGCGGCGCACTAGCAACACCACAGGTAATGCATAATTTCCTCTGCATAAACACAAGAGATTCCGCTAATGCAGGAAATCCAGATTAACATACACAAAATGTTGGAGGAACTCCACAGGTCAGGGATCCTCTATGAAGAGGAATAAAGAGTCGATATTTAGGGCTCAGATGAAGGGTCTCGGCCTCTTATTCTTCTCCACAGATTGCTGCTTGATCTGTTGCTCCAGCACTTTGCGTATGTTAATACCCACTGCACGTTTAACATGCAGATGGGACTAGTTTAGATTGCATGGACCAGAGGGACTGAAGGGCATGTTTCCGAACATGCAGCTAAAAACCATTAAAATGTAATATTGGAGATAGGCAAATGGACTTAAGCAAAGATCTGTATGGTCATCTCTGCATGGAGCCAAAAGAAATGGGAGTGATCTTACATGAATTTTTTTGCTCCTGTACTTAAGAAGGAAATGGACACAGAGATTATAGAACTATAGAGTATAGATTATAGAGTAATTAATAGACTATAGAGAACTATAGATTATAGAGTAATTAAGTCTGGAGTATGGAAAAGGAGGTGTTTGCTCTCTTGCAGTAAATTGGGGTGGGTAAATTCCCAGGGCTTGATAAGGTGTTCCTTTGGACTCTGTGGGAGGCTAGTGCAGAAACTGCAAGAGCTTGGCAGAGGTATTTATACAGTGCTTAGCCACAGGTCAGGTTCCAGAGGACTGGACCATCGCCAATGTTGTTTAAGAAAAGCTGTAAAAGTATGACAATAAATTATAGACTGGTGAGCCTGACACCTGTCTTTGTTAAATTGTTGGAAGGTGGTAAAGGGAACAAGATATGTAAGTATTTGGATCGACAGGGCCTGATTAGGGATAGTTAGCATGGCTTTGTGAGTGGCAGGTAATGAAGGATGATGAAGGAAAGGCAGTGTATATTGTCTACATGGATTTAGCAAGGCTTTTGACAAAGCCCAGCATGTGACACTGGTCCAGAAGCTAATCAATTGGGATTCAGGATGAACCAGTCATATGGATTCACCATTGGCATAGTAGGAAAAGCCAGATGATTGTCCCTCTGCCTAGAGGTATGTGACTGATAGTATGCCACAGGGGTTGGTGTTGGGTCCATTTTTGTTTATCATCTATATTAGTGATTTAGATGATAATGTGGTAAACTGCATCAGTAAATTTGCTGAATAAAGATGTAGTGGACAATGAGAAAAACTATCAAAGCTTGTAGAATGATCTACAGTATTTGAAAAATGGGTTGAAAAATGACAAATGGATTTTATTATTTAGAGATACAGTGTGGAAAAGTCCCTTCAACCAATGAGCAGTGCTAATTAGCAGCCCACCTATTTAACATTAGCTTAATCACAGGACAATTAATGTATTAACCGGTAGTCTTTGGACTGTAGGAGGAAACATGCAGTCACAGGGAGAAGGTTGAAATTCCATACAGACAGCACCGAATTGAACTCCGAAGCCTGGATGCCCCAAGCTGTAATAGCATTGCAGTAACCACCATGCTACTGTGGTGCTGAAATTTAATGCAGACAAGTGTGAGGTATTGCACTTTGGCAGGACGATACAGGGTAGAACTAATGCAGTGAATGGCAAGGCACTGACGTGTGTGATAGAATAAAGGGATCAGGGAATACAAATCCATAATTCCTTTAAAGTGATGTCACAAGGAGATAGGGTTGTAGAGAGAGCTTTTGGTACACTGGCCTTCATAAATGAGACCAGTGAACACAGGAGTTGGGTTGTTATGATGCAATTGTATAAGATGTTTCTGAGATCAAATCTGGAGTATTGTGTTAGGTTCTTGTCACCTCTCTGCAGGAAAGAAATCAACAGTGGAGTGGAAAATTTACAAGAATGTTGCAGGTCTTGAGGATCTGAGTTACAGGGAAAGATTGAGTAGGTTAGGACTTCATTCTCTGAAGGGTAGGAGAATGAGGAAAGATTTGATACATATACAAAATTATGAAGGGTATTGATGGGGTAAATGCGGGCTTTTTACCTTGAGGTTGGGTGAGATTACTGTAGAACTAGATGTTATGGATTAAACATAGAAAACCTACAGCACAATACAGGCCCTTCAGCCCACAAAGCTGTGCCAAACATGTCCTTAGCTTAGAAATTACCTAGGGTTACCTATAGCCCTCTGTTTTTCTGAGCACCATGTACCTGTCCAGGAGTCTCTTAAAAGACCCTATCATATCCGCCTCCACCATCGTCGCCGGTAGCCCATTCCACACACTCACCACTCTGTAAAAAAACTTAACCCCTGATATCTCTTCTGTACCTACTTCTGAGCACCTTAAAACTGTGCCCTCTCGTGCTAGCCATTTCAGCCCTGGGAAAAAGCCTCTGACTATCCACATGATCAATGGGTGTCATCATCTTATACACCTCTATCAGGTCACCTCTCATCCTCCGTTGCTCCAAGGAGAAAAGGACGAGTTCACTCAACCTATTCTCATAAGGCATGCTCCCCAATCCAGACAACATCCTTGTAAATCTCCTCTGCACCCTTTCTATGGTTTCCACATTCTTCCTGTAGTGAGGTGACCAGAACTGAGCACAGTACTCCAAGTGGGGTCTGACCAGGGTCCTATATAGCTGCAACATTACCTCTTGGCTCTTAAACTCAAACTTCAGCTTTATGCTTGGAGTCATTGTCTTGCTGGAAAACAAATCTTCTCCCAAGTCGCAGTTCTCTTGCAGACTGCAACAGGTTTTCTTCCAGCATTTCCCTGTATTTTGCTGCATTCACTTTATGCTCTACCTTCACAAGCCTTCCAAGGCCCGCTGCAGTGAAGTGTCCCCACAGCATGATGCAACCACCACCGTGCTTTACAGTAGGAATGTGTTTTTCATGATGTGAAGTGTTTGGCTTACCTAGAACATAGCGTTTAGTCTGATGGCCAAAAAGCTCAATTTTGGTTTCATCAGACCATAGATCCTTCTTCCAGCTGACTTCAGAGTCTCCCACATGCTTTTTGGCAAACTCTAGCCGAGATTTCATGTGAGTTGCTTTCAACAGTGGCTTTCTCTTTGCCACTCTCCCACAAAGCTTGTGAAGTACCTGGGCAACAGTTGTTATGCATGCAGTCTCTCCCATCTCAGCGACTGAAGCCTCCAGAGTTATCATAGGTCTCTTGATGGCCTCCCTCACTAAAACCCTTCTTGCACGGTCACTCAGTTTTTAAGGACAGTCTATTCTGGGCAGATTTAGAGCTGTGCCATATTCTTTCCATGTCTTGCTGATTGACTTAACTGTACTCCAAACAATATTCAGTAACTTGGAAATTTTCTTGTATCCATCTCCTGACTTGTGCTTTTCAAAAACCTTTTCACAGAGATGCTTGAAGTGTTCTTTTGTCTTTATTATGTAGTCTTTGCCAGGATACGGACTTAACAGCAGTTGTGCCTTCCATATACAGGTGAATTATTGAAACACTTTGACCGCACACAGGTGATCTCCATTTAACTAATTATTTGACTACTAAATCCAATTGGCTGCACCAAGTGATGATTTGGAGTGTCATATTAAAGGGACTGAATAGTTATGCAATCAATTATTTTGAATTTATATTTGTGATTAATTTAGATCAACTTTGCAGAGATCTGTTTTCACATTGACATGAATATGAAACAGTCTTTTTCTGCTGATCTGTGTCAAAAAAGCCAAATTAAGTCCACTGTGATTCAATGTTTTAAAACAATAAAACATGAAAACTTCCCGGGGGCTGAATACTTTTTACAGGCACTGTATGTAGCTAGGGCGCCTCAGATGTTTGCACTGTACTGTATTTGTTAACATGGAGCAGAGAGCCAGTTTGTAAATCTGGCAGGAGCAAAGGATATTGGTAATGTCAAGGGTGGAGCAACACAGAATTGGTGTGGGACAAATGGCAGAGAAGGGGTGGGGTGTGGTGCACTCCCAGCCCTGAGACACCGGGCAAGGTCATTATTGATCCCTACAGAATGGCTCCCTGTTGTTTCCTGCTCCTTCCTCTCTCCCTTCTCCTGTGCAAAAGTCTTAGGCACCCTAGCTCTACATACAGAACGTGCCTCAGACTTCTACATAGTACTATACATTATAGTTATCTCCCAGTACTTTCAGAGTACCTGACCAGAAGGACTGCAGTGGTTCAAAGAAGTGCCTCGTATAACCAGTGCTGGGCTCCGTGGTTGTTAGAGCAGCTCAACTGGTTAATTGTTGTTTAACAAGAGTCTTTAATCTTTTAGAGTCCCTTTTGCTTTTCTCGTGAGACTTGCTCTTCATAATGTGGTTTTCTGGTGCTTTCTGTTTAAACTTCTTAACTTAATTTTGATTGGCTTGGGGATTCCATGTAACTTGCAGTATTTAAGCAGACATCTGATTTGCGCTAGTCACGGGGTCCTCATTTTGAGAATGTTAATTCTCACAGCGCTGCTCGGCCGAACCACTGATGTGTTTTTGGAATTAATATGAACAAACTCTCATCATTGTCTCTACGTCGGAGTCTGTCTTTCCTCTGCACTTGGGTTCCGTTATTGCCAGCGCACATTGTGACGACCATTTCTTGCTATTTAATTTAATTCCATTTACATGACTTCACATTGGGTAGATTTTCTCTTTGCTATCGGTACACTAGAGTTGTTCTCATACTGTTTTGGAGTCAGTAAGGATCAAAGGGATCTGCATAACCTGACAAACTTCTGCTCTGGATGCCATTACATTAACTTTCCCAGTGCTGGAGAGTTTAAAGAATAACATGTTGAATTGAGGAGCAGTGATATTAGAAGGAAGTTTGGGAGAAATATTACTGTAATGTATTATTAATGATAATATTCTTCCAAAATGCCAGTCTATTATAATTAGAATTTTCTGTTGAAATATTGATAGAAAAAAATCTGCACGTATGTATGGCATTTCAGATGTAGACCATCAGAACAAATATGATTTTAACCCCAAGATGTCCTAGTAGAGTTATAGAGTCATATGCCAGCAAATGTGGTAACGTAGGTTTGACTTCAACATTTAAGAGAGACTTAGATAGATTCGTGAATGTGAGTGGTATAGAGAGCTATAGTCAATGGGACTAGACAGATTAATAGCTGAGCATGGACTACATGGACTAAAGGTCATCTTTCTGTGCTGTAGTGTTCTTTGACTCTATAACTCATTTAACATGGGACTATGACCTTCAACCCATGGAGAGTTTGCCAACTAACAACAATGAATTTATGCTTATCAGACACTGAACTATTTTATTCTCCCCATGTTCTCAGCAATTTCTCCCCAATTCTCCCACTCACCTTCACATTAGGAACATATTACAGTGGCTAATTAATCTACAAACACTCAGACCTTTGGGCTGTAGGAGGAAACCCAGGCAGCCACAGAGAAAACATGAGAACTCCACACAGACAGCAGCAAGTACAGGATTGAACCCAAGTCATTGGAGCAGTAAGAAAGCTGCCTCACTGTACCCCCTCCATCCCCTCCTACCATATGCATAGCATTGCATAACACGTTTCAAAGTTCAAAGTAAGTTTGTAATCAAAATACATACGTGTCACCATACACCATCCCAAGATTAATTTTCTCATGGGCATTCACAGGAGAACAAAGAAACACAATAGAATCAAGGAAAACTATACACAAAGACTAACAAACAACCCAAATGCAGAAAACTTCCATGATGGTGCTGGCGATACATGCCGACATTTTGTGAGCAGTTCAGACCAATACTTCTTTTGAGCTACGTTTCTATTAGACACCTGGTAAGCATTGCTTTGTAAAATAGAACCTGTGCACTTAGTTCCTGGAGGGCAAATAGTTCCTCTGATGTCCACACATGTAGCTTAATATAGGCCGAGTACCCCTTATCCAAAATTCCAAAATACTAAACCCTCTGAAATCTGACATTTTTTGAACACTGACATGATATCACAAATGGAAACTTCCACAAGATGTTGGGAAGGTCCAAGGTGACACACAACTCTCTACTCACCACAGACAGTTCTGAGATGTGACCTTACACATGTAATGAACAGAAGTTAATGAAAAATAGAAAAACACTACGTAAAACAAAAATTGAAAATCTCGATGTGTATTGAAAGAGTGGATTCATCAACATCAGAGCAGACATATGCCACTTAACTACATACTGATCATGAAGCAAGCAAAGATTTATCATAACAAACTGGAAATTGAGGGAAATTGTGAATATTCAGCAGACTGGTTGTAGAAATTTAAGAAAAAGTATGGTATTAAATTTTTAAAGGTTTGTGGTGATAACGCATCTGCAAATCATGAAGCAGCAGAGATATTCATTGATGAGTTTGCCAAGATCATCAGTGATGACAATCTAACATGCTGAATGGTTACATCAGTACATACTGTACATGTGATGAACCAGTGCAAGACAAAGACTGTTTACCAGTAGCACATCAATTCTGTATCAGGAATGAGGGCAATCCCAAGCTATCCCATTATATCTTCAAAAAGCTGAAATCCCAAAGCATTTTCTGGCCCAAAGCATTTAAGATAAGGGATACTCAACTCTTCTGGTCATTAATTCCCCATATTGTGTGAATGAAACTATATTAATCAGCTCATCCTACACTATGGTCTAAGATCCTTTGTGTGTAAAATTAGATTAGGTTTGAAAATATCCCTTGCTGGAAGTAATTCAAGGCAAATGGATTCAACATATCCTGAGCTATTTCACTCTAATAGATTCACTTGCGTATTATCTTCACAAAACATTGTTGTTAGAACATAGACGATAGATCGGTACATTGAACAGAGAATGTACATTGTACATTGGCCCCACAATGCTGAGCCAACCTTTTAACCTACTCCATGATCAACCTAACCCTTCTCTACCACATTGCCCTCCATTGTTCTTTTCATCCATGTTCCTATCTAAGAATCTCTTGAGTGTCCCTAATAAGTCTGCTTCCACCACCACCCCCATCAGTCTATTCCCCACACTTACTACTCTTTGTGTAAAAACCTACCTCTAATATCCCCCTATACTTTCCTCCAATCATCTTAAAATTATGCCCTCTCGTATTAGCCATTGCTGCCCTGCTGGCTGTCCACTTATCACTGCTTCTTATCACCTGTATGCAATGATAATAAACTTGAAACCTGAATGTTCTGATCCCAGTGGGCCTGTGCACCTGTATTTGTTCATTGCTGTCTTATCCAGAGTCGTTAAGCCCTTGAGCTTTCTGTTTAATCTTGTCAAGTTTGTTTTGACTGGTACATGTTTTCCCCGTACTGTGATTATTTAAAGTGGACTCCCGATTAATGCTTATTTTGGGATCCTTGTGTTTCAAGAATGATTCGTCTCACAGTGTCGCTCAGTTGAGCCACCGATGTTCTGTTGGAATTCTGTTGGAGTTGTCGTGATGGGAGATTTTAATTTCCCACATATCGAGGTTACAACGGGATATCATTAGGATGCAAAACTGGGTTGAGAAATGGCAGATGGAGTTCAACTCAGATAAGTGTGAAGTGGTTCATTTTGGTAGGTCAAATATGATGGCAGAATGTAGTATTAATGGTAAGACATTTGGCAGTGTGGAGGATCAGAGGGATCTTGGGGTCCGAGTCCACAGGACACTCAAAGCAGCTGCGCAGGTTGACTTTGTGGTTAAGAAGGCGTACAGTGTATTTGCCTTCAACAATCATGGAATTGAATTTAGGAGCTGAGAGGGAACATTGCAGCTATATAGGACCGTGGTCAGACCCCACTTGGAGTACTGTGCTCAGTTCTGGTCGTCTCACTGTAGGAAGGATGTGGAAGCCATAGAAAGGGTGCAGAGGAGATTTACAAGGATGTTGCCTGGATTGGGGAGCATGTCTAATGAGAATAGGTTGAGTGAACTTGGCCTTTCCTCCCTGGAACGACGGAGGATGAGAGGTGACTTGATAGAGGTGTACAAGATGATGAGAGGCATTGATTGTGTGGATAGTCAGAGGCTTTTTCCCAGGGCTGAATTGGTTGCCTCAAGATGACACAGGTTTAAGGTGCTGGGGAGTAAGTACAGAGGAGATGTCAGGGGTAAGTTTTTAACTCAGAGAGTGGTGAGTGCGTGGAATGGGCTGCCGGCAACGGTGGTGGAGGCAGACACTATCTCTGATCAACAATGTCACGCTCCCACCTCTTTTGCCTCCCTCTCTGTCCTTTCTAAAACATCTAAAACCGGCACTTGAAGTAACCATTCCTGTCCCTGAGCCATCCAAGGACTGTGCTGGTCATTGGGGCAAATGACACATTTCACTGTGTGTTTAGATGTTTATGTGACATATAAAGCTGATAGTTAAATCCTTTTATCTTCTCTTTCTTGAGGAGTAGATATTTTACTTACCACTTCCAGCTGGAAAACTGTGCAGCAGACCAACCATAATGTTAACGCTTTCCAGAATGGGTTAATGTACTGTAGAACCCACAGTGACAGAAACCAAGTCCAGAACGGTGCCAGAGTATAGTGACACTCTGCAAGCCGCTTTCCACAGATCTTTAACACCCTGAATAACCTCTCCCTCAGTGTCCAAAAACAAAAGAGCTGATCATGGATTACAGGACGAAAGAGATAGGCTCAGCCTGCTCAACAGCAGCGGCATTGTAGTTGAGAGGGTGAGTAGTTTCAAGTTCCTCGGTACCCACATTACGGAAGATCTCACCTGGGCTGTGTACACTGGCTGCATGGCAAAAAAAAAGCACAACAGCATCTTTTCTACCTCAGGAACTGAACAAGTTCAGCAGGGGCCCCCAAATCCTCAAGACCTCCTACAGGGGCACCACTGAAAACATAATGACTGGCTGTATCACCACCTGGTATGGGAACTGCAGCAGCCTTGATCACTGGGCACTGCAGAGAGTGGTACGGACACTCCAGCACATCTGTGGAAGTGAACTGCCCTCCACTGAGGACGTTTACAGCAGCAAGTGCAGAAAGAAGTCCTGGAAGTTCATCGGGGACACCAATCACCCCAAACATAAACTGTGTCAACTGCTTCTGTCTGGCAAACTCTACCATAGCATTAAAGCCGGGACCAACAGGCTATGGAACAGTTCCTTTCTACAAGCCATTAGACTTTTAAATTCACATGTCCGTACATTGCAACAAAGTCATAACACAAAGATTTTTACTCCCTCATGTTTGGGAAGGATGTGAGATTTTAAATAAATTCAAATTTGAATACATTTATTATACCATTGCTCTCCCCATTTTTCTAACTCAATGTACTTATATTTTAAAATTATCTACATGGACAGCCTGCAAAACAAAGATTTCACTGTACCTCAGTACATGTGACAATAATCAGTTACCAAGTGGGATATCTACCTGTGGGGACAGGATTGGTGGTAAATTGGCAAATTGGTTTATTATTGTCATATGTACCAAGGTATAATGAGGACCTTTGCTTTGCCTGCCATCTATACAGATCAGTTTGTCACAACAGTACATTGAGGTAGTTCAGAGGAAAAACATGTAACATCATGAAGAAGGTACTGCAATATTTACAAAGTAAGTTCAGTACATGCAGGCAAGAAGGTGTAAGGCCTTGAGGTATATTGTGAGGTCTGGAGTCCTTCTTATCATAGAAGAGGTCCATTCAAGAGTCTGATAGTAGCTGTCACTGAGCCTAGTGAAATGTGTTTTCAAACTTTTGTGTCTTCTGCCTAATGGAAGGGAGAAGAATAGAAAATGTTTTAGGGTCAGAGGAGGAGGGCAGGTCATTGCTCATGTTGTCTGCTTTACCGAAGCAACGAGAAATCCCTGGAGAGTGTACTTTGAAAGCTGGCAGAAGTTCAATGGGCTGAATAGCCTCCTTGCCTGATATACAGAAATAATATCTAATTGTATTCAGACATTAACCCAAAACATTTATCACTAATGGTATATTTATGGTGGTTTCATTGTGAGGAAGCGCCAGGAGAGAGCTGATCATGAACTAGGCTCTTTGTCAAGAGGGATATGAATCCTGCTCTCCATGCTGGTATAAAAATGTTTTACCCCCCACTTAATTCACTCATATTAAGCTCCTCTCTCTGTTGTTTTAATGAAGATAGATTTGACATTTCCATTAAATACTGGTGAGAAAGGAATTAGATGCAAGTGTTTTAAGCATTTAGATGATAACCTCATAGCCACTCATTTCTCATTACTACTGCTCATTTCCCCGAGTTTCTCTGAAATTCAGTAACTCCCAGTCAGTCGTGAGGCATAAATTAGTCTCAGGCAGTAAAGGACAGTGGCCAATGGTAAATCTGTAGCTTGATACACTCTTACAATGAAGTCAGTCTATCCCCACCTATATCCTTTGTGGTAATCTGTATCAAGGAGCATCTGGATTGCTGTTCCTTTGCTTTTTGTGGTACCACTGATCTTGTATCTGAAATTCAATGAAATATGAAGGACTGAAGTAAAATGTACAGCTTGAGAGACTTGAGGTGAGATACAATTTGAAATAGAACAACATTATTCAACGGTTGGTAGGTCATGTCAATAAAAGGCTAAGCCTCAAGTCTCAGATTTTTTTTCTTTATTTACTCAATTTTTTTTCATCATCTGCCAGACTTTAACCATTTCTGCACTGCCCTGATTTTCAATTCAAGAAATCTGAGCCCTAATTTCCTCTCACTAATTGTTTTGTTAAACAATACACACAGTGGCCACTTTTTTTTAAGGTACTTCCTGTACCTATTATGGTCATGGTCTTCTGCTGCTGTAGCCCATCCACTTCAAGGTCCAAAGTATTGTGTGTTCAGAGGTGCTCTTCTGCACACTGCTGTTGTAATGCGACTTTATCTGAGTTACTGTCATCTTCCTGTCATCCTGAATCAGTCTAGCCATTCTCCTCTAACCTCGCTCATTAACAAGATATTTTTGCCTAACAAACTGTAGCTCACTGGGTATTTTTTGTTTCCCATACCTTTTTCTGTAAACTCTGGAGACTGTTGTGGACGGAAGTCCCAGGATATCATCAGTTCCTGAGATACTCAAACCACCCCATCTGGCACCAATAATCATTCCACATCAAAGTCGCTTAGGTCACATTCCTTCTCCATTCTGATGTTTGGCCTGAAACACTACTAGTCACTGGCAGCCAACCCGAAAAGGTTTCTTTTATTCCCACTCACTGCCTCCTACCAATCAGCCAATGCTCTAACCATGCCAGTAACTTTCCTGTGATACCATGCACTCTTAACTTGGTAAGCAGCCTTATGTGTGGCATCTGATCAAAGGCCTTCAGAAAGTCCAAATGTACAACATCCATCACATCTGTGCGCAATCATAATCGGATGAAAAATGGACGTGGGAGCACGGAGGAGTATCTGGAAATCTCCAGGAAGACCTTCTTCCTGCTGCTGCTGTTGTGAGGTCTGGGCCTCTGCTGGGAAGAACAGGCCCCCAGTCCTTGGGGTTGCGTTGCCAATGGCTGTTGGCGGGTGCGTCTTAATATGCTCAGCAGAGGATGGTGCTCAGAGAAGCTGTGCTGGAGGGGATGGTCGGAGGCTCAGAGGCTCGACGGACTCGGAGTCCGCTGCGGCCGGAGTGCTTTCACTGTGTGCTGTGACTGTGAGGCTGGGTTTGACGGAGCTTTCACTGTGTGCTGTGACTGCGAGGCTGGGTTTGACGGAGCTTTCATTGTGTGCTGCATCTGTGAGGCTGGGTTTGACGGAGCTTTCACTGTGTGCTGTGACTGCGAGGCTGGGTTTGACAGAGCTTTCACTGTGTGCTGTGACTGCGAGGCTGGGTTTGACGGAGCTTTCATTGTGTGCTGTGTCTGTGAGGCTGAGTTGGGTGGCGCTATGGAAGTCCATAGCAGGGGTATTCTCTTCTGCTGCCTGCGTGGGATGATGAGTCTATCGGGACCCTGAGGACCTGTGGAAACTGTGTGGTGGTTTCTTTTGAACTTATAGTCTTTTAACATCTTTGCACTATTTTTACTGTGCCCATGGTCTGTTTTTTTTATCAATTATGCTATTGTTTGCACTGTTGTAACTATATGTTGTAACTATGTGGTCTTGTGCAGGTCTTGTAGCTTTAGTTTTTAGTCTTGTTTTGTCTGGTGGAATTGGAGCTCCTTTCTGAGGAACGTGCTAAGATGGTAGTGTGATATTAATACGCAGCAGCCTCTCCAGACTCTGGATTGGGGATTGCTAAACGTTATGTGGATTTTCTGGTGTAGTCTGTTTTATTACGTGCTTTTGTGATATCATTCTGGAGGAACATTGTCTCATTTTTTAACTGCATTGCATTTGTGGTTTCTAAATGACAATAAACTGAACCTGAATCTGAATTTAACCTACATGTAATCTCCTCAAAGAATTCCAATAGGATCATCAGGCAAGATTTTCCCTTAACCAAAACAATGCTGACTTTGTCCTGTCTTGTCCATAGTCACCAAGTACTCCATAATCCCATCCTTAACAATTGACTCAACACCTTCCCAACCACTGAGATCAGGCTAACTGGTCTATAATTTTCTTTATGCTGCCTTCCTCCATTCTTAAAGAGTAGAGTGAGATATGCAATGTTCCAGTCCTCTGGCACCATGCCAGAGTCCAATGATTTTTGAAAGATCATTGCTAATGCCTCCACTACTAGTGTCCACAGTGAAGACTGATGCAAAATATTCACTTAGTTCATCTGCCATCTCTTTGTTCCTTGTTTGTATTTCCCTAGCCTCATTCTCTAGTGGTGAATGAGTGGAATTCTCTACCCAGTGAAGCAGTGGAAGCTACCTCAGTAAATATATTTAAGACAAGGTTGGATAGTTTTTTGCATAGTAAGGGAATTAAGGGTTATAGAAACATAGAAAATAGGTGCAGGAGTAGGCCATTCGGGCCTTCGAGCTTGCACCGCCATTCAGTATGATCACGGCTGATCATCCAACTCAGAACCCTGTACCTGCTTTCTCTCCATACCTCCTGATCCCTTTAGCCACAAGGGCCATATCTAACTTTCTCTTAAATATAGCCAATGAACCGGCCTCAACTGTTTCCTGTGGCAGAGAATTCCACAGATTCACCACTCTCTGTGTGAAGAAGTTTTTCCTCATCTCAGTCCTAAAAGGCTTCCCCTTTATCCTTAAACTGTGACCCCTTGTTCTGGACTTCCCCAATATTGGAAACAATCTTCCTGCATCTAGCCTGTCCAATCCCTTTAGAATTTTATGCGTTTCGATAAGATCCCCCCTCAATCTTCTAAATTCCAGTGAGTATAAGCCTAATTGATCCAGTCTTTCTTCATATGAAAGTCCTGACATCCCAGGAATCAATCTGGTGAACCTTCTCTGTACTCCCTCTATGGCAAGAATGTCTTTCCTCAGATTAGGGGACCAAAACTGCACACAATACTCTAGGTGCGGTCTCACCAAGGCCTTGTACAACTGCAGTAGAACCTCCCTGCTCCTGTACTCAAATCTTTTTGCTATGAATGCCAATATACCATTTGCCTTTTTCACCGCCTGCTGTACCTGCATGCCCACCTTCAATGACTGGTGTACAATGACACCCAGGTCTCGTTGCACCTCCCCTTTTCCTAATCGGCCATCATTCAGATAATAATCTGTTTTCCTGTTCTTGCAACCAAAGTGGATAACCTCACATTTATCCACGTTAAATTGCATCTGCCATGAATTTGCCCACTCACCTAACCTATCCAAGTGACCCTGTATCCTCCTCACAGCTAACACCGCCACCCAGCTTTGTGTCATCCGCAAACTTGGAGATGCTGCATTTAATTCCCTCGTCTAAATCATTAATTTATATTGTAAATAACTGGGGTACCAGCACTGAGCCTTGCGGTACCCCACTAGACACTGTCTGCCATTCTGAAAAGGTCCTGTTTACTCCCACTCTTTGCTTCCTGTCTGCCAACCAATTCTCTATCCACATCAATACCATACTCAAAATACTGTGTGCTTTAAGTTTGCACACTAATCTCCTGTGTGGGACCTTGTCAAAAGCCTTTTGAAAATATAAATATACCACATCCACTGGCTCTCCCCTATCCACTCTACTAGTTACATCTTCAAAAAATTCTATAAGATTCGTCAGACATGATTTTCCTTTCACAAATCCATGCTGACTTTGTCCGATGATTTCACCTCTTTCCAAATGTGCTGTTATCACATCTTTGATAACCGACTCTAGCACTTTCACCACCACCGATGTCAGACTAACCGGTCTATAATTCCCCGGTTTTTCTCTCCCTCCTTTTTTAAAAAGTGGGGTTACATTAGCCACCCTCCAATCCTCAAGAACTAATCCAGAATCTAAGGAGTTTTGAAAAATTATCACTAATGCATCCACTGTTTCTTTGGCTACTTCCTTAAGCACTCTGGGATGCAGACCATCAGGCCCTGGGGATTTACCTGCCTTTAATCCCTTCAATTTACCTAACATCACTTCCCTACTAACATGTATTTCCCTCAGTTCCTCCATCTCACTAAACCCTCGGTCTCCTACTATTCCAGAAGATTATTTATGTCTTCCTTAGTGAAGACAGAACCAAAGTAGTTATTCAATTGGTCTGCCATGTCTTTGTTCCTTGTGATCAATTCACCTGTTTCTGTCTGTAAGGGACCTACATTTGTCTTGACCAATCTTTTTCTTTTCACATATCTATAAAAGCTTTTACAGTCAGTTTTTATGTTCCCTGCCAGCTTTCTCTCATAATCTTTTTTCCCTTTCCTAATTAAGCCCTTTGCCCTCCTCTGCTTGTCTCTGAATTTCTCCCAGTCCTCAGGTGTGCCACTTTTTTTTGCTAATTTATATGTTTCTTCTTTGGACTTGATACCATCCCTAATTTCCCTTGTCAGCCGAGGGTGCACTACCTTCCCTGGTTTATTCTTTTGCCAAACTGGGATGAACAGTTGTTGTAGTTCATCCATGTGTTCCTTAAATGCTTGCCATTGCATATCCACCATCAACCCTTTAAGTATCATTTGCCAGTCTATCTTAGCTAATTCACGTCTCATACCTTCAAAGTTACCCTTCTTTAAGTTCAGAACCTTTGTTTCTGAAATAACTATGTCACTCTCCATCTTAATGAAAAATTCCACCATATAATGGAGAAAAGGAAGGTAGGTGGAGACAAGTCCATGGCCAGATCATCCATGATCTTATTGAATGGCGGAGCAGTCTTGACAGGCCAGGTGGCCTACTCTTACTCCTACTTCTTACGCTTATGCTTAATGACAAACTGCTCTTCAAAGCCGTCTCGTAAGTATTCAACAAACTCACTCTCTTAAGAAACATTTCCAACCTGATTTTTCCCAATTAACCTGCAGGTTGAAGCTAATGAAGAAATGCAAGAGAACACTTAAGAAAGAAATCAGGCTAAAAGAAGACTTAAAGTTGCTATAGCAGATAAGGTGAAGGAGAATCCTTAGGGATTCTACAGATATGTAAGAGCAAAAGAATTGCAAGGGACATAATTGATCCCCTGAAGATCAAGCTGGTAATCCATGTGTAGAGCCAAAACAGATAGGGGAGATCTTAAATAAATTATTTGCATCTGTATTTGCTTAAAAGATTGAGAGTGTCTATAGAAGTGAGGCAAACCGGCATCAAGTTAATGCACACTGTATAGAACACAGAGTAGGAGGTGTTTGCTAACCTGAGGCAAACTAAGGTGGATAAATCCCCAGGGCCTGACAAGGTGTTTCCCTCAGACCCTATAGGAGGCAAGTGCAGAAATTGCCTGGGTAGTAGCAGAGCTACATGAATCATTCCTAGAAACAGGAGAAGTACCAGAGGGTTGGAAGATAGTCACTGTTGTTCTGCTGTTTGAATAATGCTCTAAACATAAACCAGGAAATCATAGGCCGGTGAGTCTGACCTCAGTTGTGGGAAAGTTATTGGAAGGTATCCGAAGGGACCAGGTATTTATAAGTGTCAGGAAAGTGAAGTATGTGCTGTGAAAATTATGACTGAGAAGGTGCTCAGGAAGCTTAATGGTCTGAGGGTGGATAGATCTCCTGAACCTGATGGATTGCATCCTCAGTTTCTGAAGGAAGTAGCTGAAGAGATTGCAGAGGCATTAACAATGATCTTTCAAGAAACAATAGATTCTGGCATTGTACTGGATGAATGGAAAATTGCAAATGTTATTCCGCTATTTAAGAAGGGTGGGAGGCAGCAGAAAGGAAACTATAGGCCTGACATTAGTGGTTGGGAAGTTGCTGGAATATATTGTTAGGGATGAGATTACTGAGTACTGGAGGCACATGACAAATTAAGCCAAAGCCAGAATGGTTTCCTGAAAGGAAAACCCTGCCTGACTAACCTACTGCAATTTTTTGAGGAAATTACAAGAAGGGTAGACAAAAGAGATGCAGCAGATGTACTGTATTTGGATTTTCAGAAGGCCTTTGACAAGGTGCTGCACATGAGGCTGCTTAGCAAGATAAGAGGCCATGAGATTGCAGGGGAGTTACTAGAATGGAAGGAGCATTGGCTGGTTGGCAGAAAACAGAGAGTGGGAATAAAGGGATCCTATTCTGGCTGGCTGCTGATTACCAGTGGAGTTCCACAGGGGTCCGTGTTGGGACTGCTGCTTTTTATGATGAATGTCAATGATTTGCACTATGGGATTAATGGATTTGTGGCTAAAATTGCCAATGATTCAAAGATAGGTAGAGGAGTGGGTAGTGGAGAGCTTGAAGAGAGACTTAGATTGTTTAGGAGAATGGGCAAAGAAGTGGCAAATGAATACAATGTTGGAAAATGTATGGTCATGCACTTTGGTGGAAGAAATAAAAAGGCAGATTATTATTTAGATGGGGAGATAATTCAAAATGCAGCGATGCAAAGGGACTTGGGGCTCTTTGTGCAGGTTACCCTAAAGGTTAACCTCCAGGTGGAGTCGCTGGTGAAGAAGGCAAATAAAAAATTGGCATTCATTTCCAGAGTTATAGATTACAAGAGCAGGGATCTGATGTTGAGGCTCTATAAGGCACTCGTAAGACCACACTTGGAGTATTGTTTGCATTTTGGGCAGTTTTTGACATTGGAGAGGGTTCAGAGAAGATTCACGAGAATGAATCCAGGAATGAAAGGGGTCCGTATGAGGAACGTCTGGCAGCTCTTGGGCAGTATTCCCTGGAGTTCAGGAGAATGAGGGAGATCTCATAGTAAAATTTGGAATGTTAAAAGGCCTCAACAAATTAGATATGGCAAAGTTATTTCCCATGGTAGGGGAGTCTAGAACAAGAGGACACAACTTCAGAATTGAATTATATCCATTTAGAACAGAAATAGTGATAGGGTGGTAAATTTGCCGAATTTGTTGCCATGAGTGGCTGTGGAGGCCAAGTCATTGGATGCATTGAAGGTAGAGGTAGATAGGTTTTTGATTAGCTAGGGCATCAAAGAGGATGGGGAGAAGGCAGGGGAGTGGAGATAACTGGTAGAATTGGATCAGCCCATGATTGAATGGTGGAGCAGACTCAATGGGCCAATTGGCCTACTTCTGCTCCTAATGGTCTTATTTAGATAGACATAGACTGATTAAGGAGAGTCAGCATTAGTCATCCTTAGAAACATAGAAAGCCTACAGCATAATAAAGGCCCTTCAGCCCACAAAGCTGTGCCCAATATGTCCTTACTTTAGAAATTACCTAGTGTATACATGGCCCTCTATTTTTCTAAGTTCCATGTATCTATCCAGGATTCTCTTAAAAGACCCTATCGTATCCACCTCCACCACTGTCATTGGCAGTCCATTCCATGCACTCAACACTCTCTGAGTAAAAAACTTGCCCCCTGACGTCTCCTGTGTACTTACTTCCAAGCACCTTAAAGCTGTGCCCTGTCAAGTTTGCCATTTCAGCCCTGGGAAAAAGCCTCTGACTATCCACGCAATCAATGCTTCTTATCATCTTATATACCTCTATCAGGTCACCTCTCATCCTCCGTTACTCCAAGGAGAAAAGGCCAAGTTCACTCAACTTATTTTCATAAGGCATGCTCCCCAATCCAGGCAATATCCTTGTAAATCTCCTCTGCACCCTTTCTATGGTTTCCACATCCTTCCTGTAGTGAGGCGATCAGAACTGAGTACAGTTCTCCAAGTGAGGTCTGCAACATTATCTCTTGTAGAATGCCTTTGGGTTTTTCTTAATCCTGTCCATCAAGTCCTTCTCTTGGCCCCTTCTGGCACTCCTAATTTCATTCTTAAGCTCCTTCCTGCAAGACTTATAATCTTCCTCTCTATCGTTACCTATTTTTTTGAACCTCTCATAAGCTCTTCTTTTCTTTTTGACTAGATTTACAACAGCCTTTGTACATCACTGTTCCTATACCCTACCATCCTTTTATGTCTCATTGGAATATACCTATGGAGAACTCCAAGTTCCTACCTGATAGGCTCATATTTCCCCTTACTCCAATTAAACATTTTCATAACTTGTCTGTTCCTATCCCTTTTTAATGCTATGGTAAAGGAGATAGAATTGTGATCACTATCACCAGAATGCTCTCCCACGGAGAGACCTGACACCTGACCAGGTTCATTTCCCAAAACCAGAACAAGTACAGCCTCCCATTTTGAAGGCTTATATGTATATTGTGTCAGGAACACACCTGCCCATCATTTCCTTCTATAATTGAAAGTGGTTCATAGAGCCCATATGTCTAAAGATAAGCTGTCTCATTTTTATTCAGATATATCTCCCTATTGTGAAAGGTGTAATAATGGAGAAGCTTCACTTATATGTTTTGGACTTGTCTGAGTCTTGAAAAATATTGGAAGCAAGTATTTCAAACTTTTTCAGTGCTTTTTAAGGTAAATTTTAAACTAATCCTTTGACTGCCTTATTTGGTATTGTTGGAGGAAATTATATTATTTTGGAGACACACGATTTGCATATTTTGGCCTTCATTTCTCTTATAGCCAGAGGGCATTGTCACTTAAGTGGAAGGATGCCACTTCGCCTACTCATACTCATTGGTTGCATGATGTTATGTCTTGCTTAAATTTAGAGAAACTTTGCTGTTCAATTTCTGAACCTAGACAAGATTTTTTAACATAGTGGGGACATTTTTGAATTACTTTCGAAATCTTTGATTTGCTATTAAACACAGATGTTGGCTAATAATATGTTTTACTATATGTTAATGATTTTTTCCTTTTTTTAACCAAACAGCTGTTTATTTTCTGGTAGTGGGTCTAGATTTTTTTGTATAATAGAATTTTTTCTTTTCAATTTTATTTTTAAATTTAATCTATATGGATATGGGGTAATTACACTTCATCTGTGATATCAATATGTTGTAATTGATATATATTTATCTTATATATTATATATCTTACTGTACCCTGTATTTTTTTATTTAAGAAATTTAGAAAAATATTGAAAAAGAAAAGGAGCACACCTAACAAACTCCACCTCATCTAAACTCTGCTTGACTTCCTCCTTTTCTGCAGCCATGACATTATCTCTGTTCAGCAGTACCACACACCCTGCTTCTTTTGCCTCTCTCCCTGTCCTTTCTGAAACATCTAAAGCCTGGCACTCTAAGTAAACATGCCTGCCCCGAGCCATCCAAGTCTCTGTAATGGCCACAACGTCATAGCTCCAAGTACTGATCCACACTCTAAGCTCATCTGCTTTGTTCACGATGCTTCTTGCATTAAAATAAACACATCTCAAACCATCAGTCTGAGCACGTCCCTTCTCTATCACCTGCCTGTCCTCCTTCTTGCACTGTCTCCAAGCTTTCTCCATTTGTGAGCCAATAGCTTCTTCCTCCATCTCTTCAGTTCAGTTTCCACCCCCCAACAATCCCACCTTAAACTCTTCCCCAATAGCCTTAGCAAACCTCCCTGCCAGGATTGGTCGGATTCAAGTGCAGCCCATCATTTTTGTATGGGTCACACCTGCCCCAAAAAAGGGTCCCAATGATCCAGAAATCTGAATCTCTGCCCCCTGCTCCAATCCCTCAGCAATGCATTTATCCTCCATGCACTTAGCCACAGGAGAGGTACTGGAGGACTGGAGGATAGCCACTGTTGTTCTGCTGTTTAAAAAAAAAGGCTCTAAACATAAACCAGGAAGTCATAGGCCAGTGAGTCTGACCTCAGTTGTGGGAAAGTTATTGAAAGGTATCCTAAGGGACTGGACATATAAGTATTTGGATATAAATACTCTGATTAAGGACAATCAGCATGACTTTGTGCATGTTAAGTCATATCTAACCAATCTTGTAGAGTTTTTTTGAGGAAGTCACCAGGAAAGTAGATGAAGGTAAGACAGTGGATGTTGTCTACATGGACTTTAGCAAGGCTTTTGAAAAAGTTCTGCATGGGAGACTGGTCAAGATGTTTTAGTTGCTTGGCATTCAAGATGAGGTAGCAAATTGGATTTGGCATTGGCTTTGTGAGAGAAGCCAGAGAGTGGTAATAGAGAATTGCCTCTCTGACTGGAGGTCTGTGACTAGTGATGTACTACAGAGATTGGTGCTGTGCCCTTTGTTGCTTGTCATCTAGACCATTGATCTGTAACAATTGGAAAACTGGGCTGAAAAGTGACAAATAGAATTCAATTCATACAAGTGTGGCGTTTTTCGCTTTGGTAGGAATGGTTGCTTGCACAGTGAATGGTTGGACACTGAGAGGTGTGTTAGAACAAAGGGATCTGGGAATACAGGTCCATAATTAATTGAAAGTGGCGTCACAGGTAGATAGGGTTTTAAAAAAAGCTTTTGGCACATTGGCCTTCATAAATCAATGTATTGAGTATAGGAGATGGGAGTTGTAGTTGTATAAGACATTTGTGAGGCCTAATTTGGAGTATTGTGTGCAGTTTTGGTCACCTACCTACAGGAAAGATGTAGACAAGTTGAAAGAGTACAGAGAAAATTTACAAGAATGTACTGATAAAGGGTCTTGGCCCGAAACATCAACTGTTTACCGTTTTCCATAGATGCTGCCTGGCCTGGTGAGTTCCTCCAGCACTTTGTATGTGCGACAAGGATATTGTCGGGTCTGGAGGATCTGTGTTAAAAGGAAAGATTAAAAGGTTCTGACAGTATTCCTTAGAATGTAGAAGATTGAGACGATATTTGATAGAGGTAAACAAAATGATAATGGGTGTTGATAGGGTAAATGCAAGCAGGCTTTTTCTGCTGAGGCTGGGTGGGATTAAAACCAGAGGTCATGGGTTCAGGGTAAAAGGTGAAAAGTTCTTCACTCAGAGTCTTGTGAGAGTGTGGAATGAGCTGTAGTGCAAGTGGTGCATGCGAGCTCCATTTCAAAATTTAAGAGAAGTTTTGGTAGGCAAATTGATTGTAGGAGTATGGAAGGCTATGGTCCTGGTGCAGGTCGACGGGGATAGCTAGTTTAAATGGTTTCTGCATGGATTAGATGGGCCAAAGAGCCTGTTTCTGTACTGTACTTCTCTATGACTCTAGTTTGCAATTAACCTCACTGTTGCAATGCAGATGGCAGCGGAACCACAGGATCTGCCATCTGAAATGGACTTCAAGAAAGCTTTTGCTGACAGATTGCAGGTGCTTAACAGAATTGTCTCATAAACATGTCATCTTGCTGATGTAAAGGAGACTCATCAAGAGCACGGAATGCAGTGGATAAAATTGTAGAAAAAAATGAGAGCTGAGATTTTCATAAATGAGCCGCAAATGGTTATTATTAGAAATATTCTGCTGAAGGATTAGAAGAATATTGTAATGGACAAAAATAAAGAACAACATATTTGGTGAAATGAAATAGGGTTTTTAAGAAGTTGGAAAAGGTACAATGAACATGAGTGGCCTATTTCTGCACTGTTAGATTTTAGGATTCAATTGCTTTACGGACTAATTTTGTACCAAGTGATTTTAATGTGATATGTAAAAGTATAACAATAATGTTTCTTTATTCTTGTTGCAACTGTTCCTTTTCCATACAGTTTCCATTTCTATACCTGCTCCATTCACTCAGTGTGTGACTCATGGCAGTTTTAAGGAGCCTTGGCAGGAAAAGCTTTACTTTTTCTTCACCTTCCTTTGGCTCTTTCTTCTGCCACGCATAATCATGGTGTTTTGTTATGGAAGTATATTAATTACTATCACAAGGAAAATGACATTAAATGGAGATTGTAAGTACTTTTTCCTATTGCCCTATGAACATCAGTCATATATAGTGATGTAATCTTAAGATTTAATTTTAAGAATGATACAGATGTTCTTGTACGTTCTCATGAAGTAAATTTGGTACCTATTAGTTCCAAATTGTAAGGACTCAAGTATTCCTTTGAACATGGAAGTTTAAAGTATTTTAAGTTGTGAAGAAATTTGAAGGTGCAGAGAAGAATTATTTTATCTTATAGACAATAGGTGCAGAAGTAGACCATTCGGCCCCTCGAGTCTGCACCGCCATTCTGAGATCATGGCTGATCATTCACTATCAATACCCAGTCCCTGCCTTGTCCCCATATCCCTTGATTCCCCTATCCATCAGATATCTATCTAGCTCCTTCTTTTCTTTTTCAATCTTTTTATTGAATTTCATATATAAAAAAACATAATATAATAATAAATAGGGTATAAATGCATAAGACTTGAAATTGAATTAATAGTAGGATAACAATATCCTATTAAAATATCAACAGAAAAACATAGTACATTATCAATCAAGTCTATAATAGTTATATGAAAAAAATAAAAATAATCATCAAAAGAAAAAGAAAAAATTATAAAAATACAGGCAAAAAATATAAAAAAAATACTAAACTAAATTAACATGGGCAATACTAACAGTTTATTTGTATATGATAGTGCCAAAAACTCCGGAACTCCATACCTGAACAAGAATAAGTAAAGAGAAGGTCTGGAAGAGGCCAAAGTAATTCATATGAAAATGTCGAATGAACGGTCCCCAAGTTTCTTCAAATTTAATTGATGTCAAAAATAGTGCTTCTAATTTTTTCCAAGCTCAGAAAAGAAATAGTTTGAGAGAACCACTGGAACGTGGTAGGAGGATTTACATATTTCCAATTTTGTAATATAGACCTTCTGGCCATTAATGTTACAAAAGCAATCATTCGTCTAATTGAAGGGGAAAACTGATTATCATCCTCATTTGGTATACCAAAAATTGCAGTAATAAAATGAGGTTGTAAATCGATATTCCAAATTGAGGAAATGGTAGCAAATATGTCCTTCCAATAGTTATGTAAAGTGGGACATGACCAAAACATGTGGGTCAATGAAGCCACATCTGAATGACATTTGTCACATTGAGGGTTAATATGAGAATAGAATCGAGCAAGCTTATCTTTAGACATATGAGCTCTATGTACAATTTTAAATTGTATTAAAGCATGTTTAGCACATATAGAAGAAGAATTAACCATTTGTAAATTTTTTTCCCATTTTTCTATTGATATATTATATTGAAGTTCTTTTTCCCATTCTTGTTTAATTCTACCTGATATTTCTGGTTGTATCTTCATAATCATATTATAAATAAAAGCCACTAATCCCTTCTGATAGGGATTTAAGGTAAAAATCATACCTAAAAAGTCCATTGAAGTTGAATTGGGGGAGGATGGTAGAATTTTATGTAAAAAATTTCTAATTTGTAAATATCTAAAAAAGTTAGATTTAGGTAACTCAAGTTTGTTGGAAAGTTGGTTGAAAGACATTAAACTACCTTCAAAGAAGAGATCACGAAAACATTTTATACCTTTCCTTTTCCGTATGCTAAAGGCTTGATCTGTCAAAGAAGGTTTGAAAAAAAAATTAAGTAAAATAGGGCTATCAAGAACAAAGTTTTTCAGAGTAAAAAATTTACGAAATTGAAACCAAATTCGTAATGTATGTTTGACAACAGGGTTGGATATCTGTTTATTGAATTTAACTAAATCGGCAGAAAGAGAGGAACCCAGAACGGAGAATAGAGAATATCCCTGTGCCTCATTGCATTCTAAATTTACCCACTGTGGGCACAATGGTGAATCCAAATCTGATTTCCAATAAATTAAGTTACGAATATTATTCGCCCAATAGTAAAATCTAAAGTTAGGTAGAGCTAAACCACCATCTTTTTTAGATATTTGTAATTGCCTTTTACTTAACCTAGGATTTTTATTTTGCCACACAAATGAAGAAATTTTTGATCAATGTTATCAAAAAAAGATTTAGGAATAAAAATTGGTAAAGCTTGAAATAAATATAAAAATTTCGGTAAAATCATCATTTTAATAGCATTAATCCGACCAACTAATGATAAGGATAAGGGAGACCATCTTGTAGTAAGTTGTTGAATTTGATAAAGCATAGGTAGAAAATTCAATGTAAATAAATCTTTATATTTCTTAGTAATTTTTATACCTAAATAAATAAAGTTATCATGAACAACTTTAAATGGTGTCCTTTCATTCAATAAAGTTTGCGCATTTAAAGGGAATAAATCACTCTTATCCAAGTTTAGTTTGTAACCAGAAAAACTACCAAATTGAGCCAACAAGGATAAAATAGCGGGAATAGACCTGTCAGGATCAGAAATATATAACAACAAGTCATCAGCATAAAGCGATAACTTGTATAATTTCTCATTACAGGTAATACCAAAAATATTAGGAGATTCATGAATAGCAATGGCTAAAGGTTCTAATGCAATATTAAACAATAAAGGACTTAAGGGACAACCTTGTCTCGTACCACGAGATAATTGAAAAAAAGAAGATCTGTAATTATTTGTAAGAACAGAAGCAACAGGTTTATGATATATTAATTTGATCCATGATCTAAAATTAGGACTAAAATTAAAATATCTCAAAGTGTTAAATAAGTATACCCATTCAACTCTATCAAAGGCTTTTTCAGCATCTAGTGAAATAACACATTCTGGAATTGTGGGTGATGAAGTATAAATTATATTAATCAATTTTCTAATATTAAAAAAGGAATACCGATTCCTAATAAAACCAGTTTGGTCTTCTGAAATAATCTGTGATAATACCTTTTCTAACCTAATAGCTAAAATTTTTGTAAGAATCTTAGAATCTACATTTAATAGTGATATAGGGCGATAAGATGCATATAAAGTGGGATCCTTATCTTTTTTATGAATTAGAGAGATAGTAGCTTCATAAAAAGACTGAGGTAATCTCTTCTTAACAAATGCATCATTAAAAATTTCACATAGCCAAGGGGAAAGCAAAGAAGAAAAAGTTTTAAAAAATTCTATAATATAACCATCAGGACCAGGAGCTTTCCCCGAGTTCATTGATGAGATGGCCTCTCCTATTTCGGCCAGAGAGATAGGAGCATCAAACAAGCTACGATCTTCATCTGTCAGTTTGGGAATATTCAAATTGTTAAAAAAGTTATCCATCATGGACAGATCGCCATCAAATTCTGATTGATATAAAGATTTATAAAAATCTTGATAAGTGTTATTGATTTCTTTATGATCAGTAGTCAGATTGCTGTATTGTTTATGAATTTTAATAATTTGTCGCTTAGTCGAAGTAGCTTTTAATTGGTTAGCTAATAATTTACCAGTTCGATCACTATGGATATAAAACTGGGCCCTGGTCCTAATTAATTGATTCTCAATTGAAGAAGATAATAATAAGCTATGCTCCATTTGAAGCTCAACTCTTTTCTTATAAAGTTCTTTGGTAGGAGTCACGGAATAAATCTTATCAATTTCTTTAATTTTATCCACTAATAAAGCAATATCTAAATATCTTTGTTTTCCTTTACCGACAGAATATGAGATAATTTGTCCACGGATAAAAGCCTTAAAAGAATCCCAAAGTATTCCTCTGTCAATCTCTTCTGTATAGTTTGTTGAGAAAAACAAGTCAATTTGCTGTTTTATGTAGGTGATGAATTCTGGATCTTGAAGCAAAGTAGTGTTAAGTCTCCAAGATCTAGTATTATTAGAAAAGTCCGAAATCTTGATAGATAACTTCAGAGGTGCATGATCCGAAATAGCAATAGAATCATATTTACAATCAATAACATCTGTTAATAAACGATGATCAATAAGAAAATAATCAATTCTAGAATAACTGTGATATACATGTGAAAAAAATGAAAATTCTTTATCTTTAGGGTTCAAAAACCGCCATATTTCAGTAATTCCCGAATCAACCATAAAAGAATTAATAAGTGAGGCTGATCTATTCGGAAGAATTCGAATAGGTTTAGATCTATCCATTGAAGGATTCAAACAACATTTGAAATCTCCACCCATTATCAACATATATTCATTTAGATTAGGAAGGGAAGTAAATAAACGTTTAAAAAATTCAGGGCAGTCAAAGTTTGGAGCATAACTATTAACTAGAACCACTTTTCGATTAAAAAGTGAACCAGTTATCAACAAAAATCTGCCCTGTGGATCAGAAATAATTTCATGATGTGTAAACGAAATTGAAGGGTCTATAAAAATAGACACACCCCTAATTTTGGCGGTAGAATTCGAGTGGAATTGTTGATCTTTCCAGAACCTAAAAAAGCATTGATTATCCTCCCTCCTAATATGGGTCTCCTTTGCAAAAATAATATTAGCATTTAGTCTATGGAATACTTCAAATTTTTTTTACGTTTAATCGGATGATTTAAACCATTAGTATTCCAAGAGATAAAGTTAACAGACTTATCCATCATGCCAATATTAATTGTGTATATCATAAAAGGTTAAAAAGACACATAACCCATAAATCAGGAAGAAGGAAAAATGATTCAGGAGCAACCAGAGAACATGACACCTCAACAATATTAATAATTTAAAGTCGGCCCATAAACTAAAAGCAAAAAAATAAAAAGCAAAAGCGTGAAAGAAGATCCCTACCCCCTCCCCCAACTCCACGGAAAAAAGCCAAGCGGCAGGCGCACAAACTAACACTAATATTAGCCCCATTTTCAAGATGGTGACTTCATGAAAGGAGAAACTATATAACACCCAGATATAAATACAGGGTTGTAAACAAAAAGAATATATATCAATCAAAATGAAAAAATAATATAAAAAAGCAAAAAATCATTAATTAAAAAAAAGGATAACCATTGAAGTTTAAAATAGTGTAATATGCCTTTTAAAAAAATTCCATATTCAAATATAAGGAAATGACGTTTCAAAAACAAAGACATGGGAAGAAGAAACAACATTTTGAAAGGACCATATTACAAAATATAGATGTAAATTCACCAATCTTTTTTTTAAAAAAGGTTATCAAAATAGAATTTAAAAAGGGTTCAATAATCACTACAATATATATATATAAAAAAAAGGTTCAAAAATTCAAAACATTCGTCCCATTCTCAAATACAGGCAAATAAATGCTTACGGAAAGCAAAGTCTTATGGGAAGAAGAAACGACATCTTAAATAATAAATCATTATTACAAAGTCTTAACATGTATATCTAATCCAGAGGGAAAAAAAATTAATTAAGAAAAAAGACATTATAGTAAAGTTAAAAAAGCATCTGTAAATCATGATAATAATAAAAAAATCAGGTCTATAGACCAAAATAAAAAGCTATACCGCAGCTTCATAAGTTAAAGCCTAAAACGGAATGGCGTCTTCTCTCCAAAAGTTCTTCCACATAGTTCAAGTTGTACTAGACGAGCGATATTCTTCAACGAATTTCTTCGCTTCTTCCAGAGTATTAAAGAAACGCTGACTGTTGTTGCTCAACGTAATTCTGAGATTCGCTGGATGTCTTAAAGCTTGTTTAAGTCCAATCGAATGAACCTCCACCATCACCGGTTTAAAAGCAATTCTCGCCCTCATTACCTCGAATGAATAGTCCTCCACAATACGAAAGTTGTTGCTTCTGTGAGAAATCATACCTTTCTGACGAGCTAATCGAATTAAAAGCTCTTTCTCCCGAGGATAATGGAGACGGACAATCACAGCTCGTGGCTTGTCTTTCGCAGCCAAAAATCTCGAAACTCTGTGGGCACGATCAATAGTAGGTTTAACCCGCAAAGCGTCCTCGCCAAAAATTTCCCACAATAAATTAGAGAAATATTCAGTTAAGTCACCAGACTCGAGATTTTCGGGAAATCCAATAATACGCAAATTCTGTCTGCGAGACCGGTTTTCAAGATCGGTGATTTTAAACTTATACTGTTCCACTATTTTAGCGGTTGATCGTACCTTCTCCTCCAAAGTTTCGATTGTACGTATTTTTTCACAAATTATCTTGTCAAGAGCCGCAAACTTTTCTTCATGGCGTTCAATAACTGCTGCCTGCGATTGAAGCTTGATATCAAATGATTTAACGACTTCTTCAAGCTCCGATATTTTCGCAGTAAGTTTGTTTTCCAGACTTGCAAGTTTAGTATCCAGTTTAGTATCCAGAAGATTGGAGATTGCATCGAGAGTTATAGGGTCTTTAGATGATTTCTTAGGTACAGACATTTTAAGTTTGAAAAAATTAAATCCAGTGTTATTTTTAAAAAGAAAAATAAATCATAAATATCAACCCATATGATTAAGTACAAAAAGGTTTGATTAAAGGGTGATTATAGCTTAAAAAACGAAGAGCGCCTAAAAGGCAGATGTCTACGTTGCCATCTTGAAACTCCACCCCTAGCTCCTTCTTGAAAATCTTATAGGAAACCAGGACCCAACAAGTCTAAACTGTAAGATATAGAAGAAGAATTCGGCCTTTTGAGCCATCAAGTCTGGTCTGCCATTCTATCATGATGATTTTTCTTTTTCAGCCACAATGACTTGTCCCCATAACCATAAATATAATAACCTAATACATCCAATGACTTGGCAGTCACAGCCCCCTGTGGTAATGAATTCCACAAGTTCTTCATCCTTTGGCTAAAGGAATTCCTCCCCATTAATAAACAAGAGAAAATCTCCAGATTCTGGTAATCCAAGCAATACGCACACAATGCTGGAGGAACTCAGCAGACCAGGCAGCATCTATAGAAAAGAGTACAGTCGATGTTTTGGGCCGAGACTCTTCCTGAAGGGAAGATTTTACCAAAGTGGCTGATGACCTAGACAGAGGATGGACTACATTGAGCTTGCTTCTGTGCCCCACATCAGGAGAAGAAACATAATCAGGGCTATAGAATGCCACAGAGTGCAAAGCGAAAAAAAACTATGCAAATGATTGTCCTTTCATCAACTTTTCAATCTGACTGATATATCTCAGTGAAACAAATATTTCTTTCTAAGAAAGAATGTGCTGGCATTGGAGAGGGTCCTGAGGAGGTTCATGAGAATGATACCAGGAATGAAAGGGTTAACCTATGAGGCGTATTGGTGGCTCTGGGTCTGTACTCAATGGAGTCTGGAAGAGTGAGTGGGGATTCTCATTGAATCCTACCAAATATTGAAAGGCTTCAAGTGGATGTAGATGGCATGTTTCCAATAGTGGGCATCTGTGGAATTCATTGAGACAGGCAGCTATGGAGACCGAGTCATTGGGTATATTTAAAGTAGAGCTTGATAAGATTTTGATTAGCAGGAGTACCAAAGGTTACAGGGAGAAGACAGGAGAATGAGGTTGTGAGAGAAAATAAATCAGCCATGACAGAATGGTGGAGCAGACTCGATGGGCCAAATGGCCTAATTCCATTTTTATGTTTTATAGTTTTATAATCCTATGGAAGGCAGTAAATAAAATTAAGCAACAGTGAGATCATATAAGTAGCCTACTGGACAATGAGAAAGAAAATGGCAAGAGAGAGATTAAGTTCCCTTTAAGATCAGCATTGGTGTCTTTACAGGAGATCGGTCAGATTTGAAATGAATGTTTCTCAGTAATATTTACTGTGCAGAATATCATAGATTCTAAGGAAATTAATCAGAATCAGTTTTATGATCATTTGCATACTGTATGTCATGAAATGTGTATTTTGTGACAAGACACAAAATTACTATGTTACAAAAGAAAAGGAAGCAAATGAGTTGTGATGTATTAATGAGTAGATATTGACAGACCTAAAGCACAATAAGGCGGATAAGTATCCAGGAACTGACTGAGTGTATCCTCACACCTTGTGGGAAGCTAGGGAAGAAATTGTAGGCATATAGATATTTGTTTCACCTTTAGCCACAGGTGAAGTTCTGGAGTGTGGCTAATATTGTACAGCTATTTAAGATGAGCAGAGACAAGCCAGATAATCACAGGCTGGTGGGTATGACATTAGTGTAGGTCAACAGCATTTTGCACACTGGTCTTCGTTAGCCTAGGTGCAGAGCATAGGAGTTGGGAAATTATATTGCACAAAATGTTAGTGAGCCCAATTTTGGACTATTGTGTACAATTTTGATTACCCTGTTATTGGAAATAGATAATGTAGCTGTAAAGATGGTAAGGGTTTATGAGATTGCAGCCAGGACTTGAGGATTGCAAGGAGAGAATGGTCAGTCGAGGACAAATTGCATGGAAAGTAGGAGACTGAGGGGTGAACCTTACAGCGGTGTTTAAAATCATGAGAGACACAAGGTGAATAAATACTATCTTTTTCCCAGGAAAAGGCAACCAAGAACTAGAGGGCATAGGTTTAAGGTTAGAGGAGTACAATTTTAAAGAGACTTGATGGACAGCTTCTTCATTGGACTCAAGCTGTAAAGCAGGACCTCCAGGGAAGCAATCTCAGGTTTGCTGCCTGTGCCACATTGCTAAGAGTACAAGAATAGCATGATCAGGCATATTAATGTGCGGCTGAGAAACTGGTATAGGGGCCAGGCCTTTGGGTTCCTGCATCATTGGGGCATCTTCTGGGGGAGGTACAACCTGTACAAAAAGGATGGGTACACCTGAACCCAAAGGAGTCAATATTGTAGCAGGCAGGATTGATAAAGATGTAAGGGAGTGTTTAAACTAATTTGGCAGGGGGATGGGAACTGGAGTGATAGGGCTGAGGAAGGGGAAAACAGAAATAAGTCAAAAATAGCATGCAACAGAGGTGAGAGAAAGGACAGTCAGGAGATGAGGCATAATCACAGCCAGTGGGATGAGATACAGAGCAATAGAGGCATGGTGTAGTTAAAACAGAAAGCAACAAATACTGGACTGAAAGTGTTGCATTTGAATGCACACAGAGTAAGAAATAAAATGGACGATCTTGAAATTCAGCTACAGATTGGCAAGTATGATATTGTGGCCATCTCTGACACTTGGCAAAAAGATGGCTGCCATTGGGAGTTCAATGTCCAAGGATATACGATGTATCAGAAAGATAGGTTAGTAGGCTTCTGATGTTTCATTCTGTTGCTCATAATCAGCTAACATGATTGCTTTCTCCTTGGCATTTGTACGAATCTTCTTAGCAGGCACTTGCTGAAACAAATAACAATGAAATCCAAATGAGAATATTACCTTTTCTATGGCCCTGTTTATAATAAATAATATTAAATCATTAGAAAGGATTGGAAGGTGTAGAGTCTCTATGAGTTGAGTTAAGAAATGGCAAGGGTAAAAGGACTCTAATGGCAGTGAAAATTAAAGAAGGTGCTCAGGAAGCTTAATGGTCTGAGGGTGGATAAATCTCTTGGACCTGATGTATTAGACCCTTGGGTTCTGAAGGAAGTAGCTGGAGAGATTGCGGAGGCATTAACAATGATCTTTCAAGAATCGATAGATTCTGGCATTGTACCGGATGACTGGAAAATTGCAAATGTTACTCCGCTATTTAAGAAGGGTGGGAGGCAGCAGAAAGGAAACTATAGACTTGTTAGCCTGACATCAGTGGTTGGGAAGTTGTTGGAATCAATGGGATGAGATTATGGAATAACTGGAGGCACATGACAAGATAGGCCAAAACCAGCATGATTTCCTGAAAGGAAAATCCTGCCTGACTAACCTACTGCAATTTTTTGAGAAAATTACAAGCAAGGTAGACAAAGGAGGTGCAGTAGATGTGCTGTACTTGGATCTTCAGAAAGCCTTTGACAAGGTGCTGCACATGAGGCTGCTTAGCAAGAAAAGAGGCCATGAGATTACAGGGGAGTTACTAGAATGGGTGGAGCATTGGCTGGTCGGCAGAAAACAGAGAGTGAGAATAAAGGGATCCTATTCTGGCTGGCTGCCTATTACTAGTGCAGTTCCACAGGGGTTGGTGTTGGGATGGCTGCTTTTTACGATGTATGTCAATGATTTGGACTATGGGATTAATGGATTTGTGGTTAAACTTGCCAATGATACAAAGATAGTTAGAGGAGTGGGTAGTGGAGAGCCTGCAGAGAGACTTAGATTGTTTAGGAGAATGGGCAAAGAAGTGGCAAATGAAATATAATGTTGGCAAGTGTATGGTCATGTACTTTGGTGGAAGAAATAAAAGGGCAGACTATTATTTAGATGGGGAGAGAATTCAAAATGCAGAGATGCAAAGGGACTTGGGAGTCCTTGTACAGGATACCCTAAAGATTAACCTCCAAGTTGAGTCACTGGTGAAGAAGGGAAATGCAATCTTGGCATTCATTTCTAGAGGTGTAGAATATAAGAGCAGGGATGTGACGTTGAGGCTCTATAAGGTACTTGTAAGGCCACACTTAGAGTACTGTTTGCAGTTTTAGGCATATATTGACATTGGAGTGTCATGGTCCTGTCTGGCAATTCCCCATTACTTCTTTAATTGGGCCCTAACCCCCTTTGCCTGATTTCCAGTCGTTCCCAATTCAGCAAATTACACACACTTGCTTCCCATCAGTAACTGCAGGATAAAAACCCTGGAAGCACAACAAGGAACTGCCAGTTTGTTGGTCAACTCTTGTATGAGTAACCTTGTTTCATGGTTGTTTAGTACTGTCAGTCCCAAGTTCTGTACCATCTCCTGTATTCTCCATGTGAACCTTGTCTCTGTATAAAGACTCTCCGAGATACCAACTCTCCATTCGCAGAGGTGCTAATGCCTAACGACTCTGCGTCAGTGCCTGTGTCCTGCACCTGGGTTCATCCCCAGCCATGTTCCTGTGACAAGGAGAGGATTCAGAATAGATTCTCAAGAATGATTCCAGGAATGAAAGGGTTACCATGTGAGGAACTCTGGCAGCTCTTGGGCTGTATTCCCTGGAGCTCAGGAGAATGAGGAGAGATGGTGAGGGTTCTCATAGAAACATTCCAAATGTTAACAGGCCTGAACAGATTAGATATGGCAAAGTTATTTCCCATGGTAGGGGAGTCTAGGACAAGAGGGCATGACTTCGGGACTGAAGGATGTCCATTTAAGGATATGGAGAGATATGGAGAAATTATTTTAGTCAGAGGGTGGCAAATCTGTAGAATTTTTTGCCATGAGTGGCTGTGGACGCCAAGTCATTGGGTGCATTTAAGGCAGAGATAGATTAGCCAGGGCATCAAAGGGTATGGGGAGAAGTCAGGAAGTGGTGATGACTGGAAGAATTGGATCAGACCATGATTGAATGGCCTTATGGTCTTATGGACTCAGGATAGGATGGATGATGAAAAAGCAAAGATAGCATTCAGTCAGGCTATCAGGAAAGGCAGGCAGATGATGGGACAAAATTACAGCCAGCAGGGTGAATATTAGTGCATTAGGGATGTAGAATCATGGGTAGCAAATACAGTACTCAAAGTGTTATATCTCACTGCATGGAGTATAAGAAGTAAGATGGATGATCTTGTGGCACTATTACAGATTGTCAGGTATGATGTTGTGAATCATTGAATCACGGCTGAAGGATGGTTGTAGTTGGGAGCTGAATGTTGAGGTTACACATTGTATCAGAAGGATAGGAAAGTAAGCAGAGGAGATGGTGTGGCTCCATTGGTAAAAAGCATCAAATCAGTAGAAATATTGACTCCGGATCAGAAGATGTTGAATCCTTGTGGGTTGAGTGAAGAAACTGCAAGGGTAAAAGGACTCTGCTGGCAGTTATATGTAAGCCTCTCAACAATAGCTGGGATGTGGTAAATATCTTCTGCACCCTTTCTATGGTTTCCACGTCCTTCCTGCAATGAGGTGACAAGAATTGAGCACAGTACTTCAAGTAGGGTCTGACCAGGGTCCTATAGCTGCAGCATTACCTCTCAGCTCTTAAACTCAATCCCACGATTGATGATGGCCAACACACCGTAAGCCTTCTTAACCACAGAGTCAAAGATCCCGCTGATCCTCTACACTGCCAAGTGTCTTACTGTGGTGACCCCTTTACTGGCACATCCGAACTGGCTCACAATTAGATAGCCTACGGGGGTTTGCGTGCACAGAGCTTTGGAGCCTCTGCGCCACGGGGGGCAGGTTGAGGGAGGCTTAAAAGTGAGGCTGAGGATTTCGAATAAAGTTTTTTCCTTCGACTGCAGTTACCGACTCCGTGTCGTAATTTTAGCGCTGCGTGTAGCACACCGCTACAATTGGTGACCCCGACGGTCCAAACGATTTTTGGACCAGAAATGACCGACGCCGCCTCTGTTCATGCGGTTTCATTGAAACTGCCGGGTTTCTGGACACAACGACCGAACCTATGGTTCCAGCAAGCCGAAGCCCAATTCCACGTTCGCCAGATCACCTCAGAAGACACCCGCTACTACTACGTGGTGAGCTCCCTCGACCAGGACACAGCGACCCAGGTTGCAGAGTTCGTACAGTCGCCCCCGGTAGACGGCAAGTACACAGAATTCAAAGCCCTGCTCCTCAGGACTTTCGGACTCTCATGGCGCGAGCGGGCTGCCCGTTTACTGCACCTGGATGGCTTGGGCGACAGACCTCCTTCGGCTTTAATGAATGAGATGTTGTCTCTGGCCGACGGACACACACCCTGCCTCATGTTTGAGCAGGCATTCCTGGAGCAGCTGCCCGAGGACATACGCCTGCTGCTGTCCGACGCGGATTTCAGTGACCCCCGGAAGGTGGCAGCCCGGGCGGACTTGCTGTGGAACGCCAAAAAGGTGAGCAGGGCGTCCATCGCACAGATCTCCCAGCCACGCTCCCGGCAGCAAACCAGTCCAGGCCCGGCCGCAGAGCCCGCCAACCCCCGGCCCAATGAACACTGGTGCTTCTACCACCAGCGGTGGGGCGCAGAAGCCCGCCGTTGTCGCCCGCCCTGCAAGTTCCCGGGAAACGCCAGGGCCAGCCGCCGCTGATGGCTACGGCGGCTGGCCATCGGGATAGCCTCCTGTATGTGTGGGACAGAAGGTCGGGACGCTGGTTTTTGGTCGACACTGGTGCCAAGATCAGCGTTTTACCTCCGACGAGTTACGACACCTGCAGCAGGGCACCAGGGCCCCCCCTGTGGCCCATGAACGGCAGCACAGTAAGGACCTATGGCACCCATCAGGTGCAGCTACAGTTCGGCTCCAGCCAGTTCACGTGGGACTTTACACTGGCCGCCGTAGCCCAACCGCTTTTGGGTGCGGATTTTTTGCGGGCTCACAGCCTACTGGTCGACCTGCCCAGGAAGAGACTGGTCCACGCCGAGACCTTTCAGACGTTCTCCCTGGGTGCAGCCCAGTTGCCAGCCCCTCACCTCAGCTCCATCACGCTGTCTGACAACAACTTCACCAGGGTCCTGGCGGATTTCCCATCGGTTCTGGCACCGCAGTTCACAGCGGCCATGCCCCGACACGGCGTACAGCACCACATCCTGACCCAGGGACCACCCCTCCATGCCCGTGCTCGGCGGCTTCCCCCGGACAAGCTCCGACTGGCAAAGGAGGAGTTCCAGAGGATGGAGGAATTGGGGATCATCCGGCGGTCCGACAGCCTATGGGCCTCCCCCCTGCACATGGTGCCCAAAGCGACGGGGGGCTGGAGACCGTGCGGCGACTACCGCAGGCTGAACGAGGCTACCACACCGGACCGCTACCCTGTGCTGCACATTCAGGACTTTGCAGCAAACCTGCACGGCGCACGGATCTTCTCCAAGGTAGACCTCGTCCGAGGGTACCATCAAATCCCGATGCATCCTGACGACGTCCCCAAAACGGCTCTCATCACCCCGTTTGGCCTTTTCGAGTTCCTCCGCATGCCGTTCGGCCTGAAGAATGCCGCACAGACATTCCAGCGGTTAATGGACGCGGTGGGACGGGACCTGGACTTCACGTTCATCTATTTGGACGACATCCTCATAGCCAGCAGCAGTCGTCAGGAGCAACTGTCCCACCTCCGTCAACTCTGCGCCCGAATGAGTGAGTACGGTCTTACAATCAACCCCGCCAAATGCCAGTTTGGACTCAATACCATTGACTTCCTGGGCCACAGGATTACTAAAGACGGATTACAAAAGACAGGATTACTAAAGATTACAACCCCTCTGCCCGCTAAGGTAGATGCGGTCCGCCACTTCCCCCGACCCACCACGATCAAAGGCCTTCAGGAATTCGTAGGTATGGTCAATTTCTACCATCGCTTCCTCCCCTCAGCTGCCCGGATCATGCGCCCCCTGTTCGCCCTGATGTCGGGTCCGAGCAAGGACATTACCTGGGACGAGGAGTCCGCCGCCGCTTTCGTTCAAACGAAGGAAGCTTTGGCGAGCGCCGCAATGTTAGTACATCCCAGAATGGACGCCCCTACCGCCCTCACAGTGGACGCATCAAACACGGCAGTCGGTGGGGTGCTGGAGCAACTCATCGCAGGTCGCTGGCAACCCCTGGCGTTTTTCAGCAAACACCTGCGGCCACCCAAGCTCAAGTACAGTGCTTTCGACTGGGAACTGTCAATCCGGCTGTCAATCTACCTGGCAATCCGGCATTTCAGGTACTTCCTAGAAGGTCGGCCCTTCACCTCGTTCACGGACCACAAACCGCTTACCTTTGCGTTTACGAAAGCATCCGACCCCTGGTCGTCCCGCCAGCAACGCCACCTGTCCTACATCTCTGAATACACGACGGATGTCCGGCATGTCTCGGGTAAGGACAATGTCGTGGCGGATGCGCTCTCTCGCCCTACCGTTCATGCCCTTTCCCAAGGGGTAGACTTTGAGGCACTGGCAGAGGCACAGCAGGCAGATGAGGAGATTCCGAGTTACAGAACCGCAGTCTCCGGTTTGCAGCTCCAGGAACTCCCCGTAGGCCCGGGTTAGAGGCCTGGCGGCGCCGTGTTTTTGACTCCATTCATAACTTGGCGCATCCCTCCATCCGGACGACTGTCCGGAAGGTTTCCAGCAGGTTTGTTTGGCACGGACTCCACAAACAGGTCAGTGAATGGGCCAAAACGTGCATGCACTGCCAGACGGCCAAGGTGCAGCGGCACACCAAAGCCCCACCGCAGCAGTTCCATCCCACCCACCGGAGTTTCGACCACATTCATGTGGATATCGTGGGCCCCCTGCCAGTGTCGCGCGGGGTGCGGCACCTCCTGACTATCGTGGACCGGTTCACAAGATGGCCAGAGGTGGTCCCGCTCACCGACACCACCTCCGAATCTTGCGTCCAAGCCCTGGTCACCGCCTGGATATCTCGCTTTGGTGTACCGGCCCACATTACCTCTGACAGAGGCGCCCAGTTCACCTCCAGCCTGTGGTCAGCTATGGCCATCCTTGTGGGGACTCAGCTGCACCACACAACTGCCTACCACCCACAGTCGAACGGGCTAGTGGAGCGTTTCCACCGTCACCTGAAGTCGGCCCTCATGGCCCGCCTGCGAGGAGCCAACTGGGCGGATGAGCTTCCCTGGGTCCTACTCGGCATCCGCACAGAGCCCAAGGATGACCTGCACGCCTCGTCGGCCGAGTTGGTATACGGCGCGCCCCTGGTCGTCCCCGGGGAGTTCCGACCAGCCCCACGGGGGCAAGAGGAAGATCCCGCAGCAGTCCTGGGCAGACTACGCGAGAAGCTCGGTAACCTGGCCCCCATTCCCACTTCACAGCACGGGCGGAACCCGACCTGCGTACCCAAAGACCTGCAGAACTCTAAGTTTGTGTTTGTACGAAGGGGCGGGCATTGGCCACCGCTACAGTGGCCATACAAGGGGCCGTTTATGGTGCTCCGGAACAACGGGTCCACGTTCGTGCTGGACGTTGGGGGGAAAGAGGAGGTTTTCACGGTGGACCGCCTCAAACCGGCCCATGTGGACCTGGCGCAACAGGCCGACCTCCCAAGCAGGTTCCGGCCCAGACTGTGGACATTGGGGGGTGTATCGCTGGTTCTGGGGTGGGGGGGTTATGTGGCGACCCATTTCCTGGCACATCCGAACCGGCTCACAATTAGATAGCCTACGGGGGTTTGCGTGCACAGAGCTTTGGAGCCTCTGCGCCACGGGGGGCAGGTTGAGGGAGGCTTAAAAGTGAGGCTGAGGATTTCGAATAAAGTTTTTTCCTTCGACTGCAGTTACCGACTCCGTGTCATAATTTTAGCACTGCATGTAGCACACCGCTACATTACCATCAATACTATATTCTGTCATCATATTTGACCTACCAAAATGAACCACTTCACACTTATCTGGGTTGAACTCCATCTGCCACTTCTCAGCCCAGTTTTGCATCCTCTGTAATCTCTGACAGCCGTCCACACTATCCACAACACCTCCAACCTTTGTATTATCAGCAAACTTATTAACCCATCCCTCCACTTCCTCATCCAGGTCATTTATAAAAATCACCAAGAGTAAGGGTCCCAGAACAGGCACTCCACTGGTGACCCACCTCCATGTAGAATATGACCTGTCTACAACCACACTTTGCGTTCTGTGGGCAAGCCAGTTCTGGATCCACAAAGCAAAGTCCCCTTGGATCCCATGCCTACTTACTTTCTCAATAAGCCTTGCATGGGTACCTTATCAAATGCCTTGCTGAAATCCGTATACATTACACCTACTGCTCTTCCTTCATCAATGTGTTTAGTCACATCCTCAAGAAATTCAATCAGGCTCATAAGGCATGACCTGCCCTTGACAAAGCCATGCTGACTATTCCCAATCATATTATACGTCTCCAAATGTTCATAAATCCTGCATCTTAGGATCTTCTCCATCAACTTAGGTAAGACTCACTGGATCTGTTTCCCTATCTTTCTAGGATCTGTTTCCCTACCTGCTCCTCAATATCCCTGTTACTATTGGGTGGCCTATAAAATACACCCAGAAATGTTATTGACCCTTTCCTGTTACTAACTTCCACCCACAGAGACTCCATAGATAATCCATCCATGGCGTCCACCTTTTCTGCAGCTGTGACACTATCTCTGTTCAACAGTGCCACACCCCCACTCTTTTGCCTGTCTCCCTGTCCTTTCTGAAACATCTAAAACTCTGCACTTGAACTAACCAATCCTGTCCCTAAGCCATCCAAGTTTCTGTTATGGCCACCATATCATATCTCCAAGTACTGATCCATGCTCTAAGCTCATCTGCTTTGTTCACAACACTCCTTGCGTTAAAAATAGATGCATCTCAAATCTTTGGTCTGAGCACGTCCCTTCTCTATCACCTGCCTATCCTCCCTCTTGCACTGTCTACAAGCTTTCTCTATTTGTGAGCCAATCTCCTCTTCCCCAGTCTCTTCAGTTCGGTTCCCACCCCCAACAATTCTAGTTTAAACTCTCCCCAGTAGCCTTAGCAAACCTCCCCGCCAGGATATTGGTCCCCCTGTGATTCAAGTGCAACCCGTCCTTTTTGTACAGGTCATACCCATGCCAAAAGAGTCCCAATGATCCAGAAATCAGAATCCCTGCCCCCTGCTCCAATCCCTCAGCCAGGCATTTATTCTTCACCTCATCCTATTCCTATTCTCAGTGTTGCGTGGCACAGACAGTAATCCCCAAGATTACTACCTTTGCAGTCCTGCTTCTCAATTTCCTTCCTAACCCCCTGTACTCTTTTTTCAGGACCTCTTCCCTTTTCCTACATATGACCTTTGACTGTTCTCCCTTCCACTGCAGGATATCTTGGATGCAATCTGAAACATCCTGGACCCTGGCACCTGGGAGGCAAACTACCATTTGAGTTTCTTTCCTGCATCCACAGAAATGCCTGTCTGACCCCCTAACTATACAGTCCCCTATAACTACTGCCTTCCCCTTCCTTTCCCTACCCTTCTGGGCCACAGGGCCAGACTCTGTGCCAGAGGCATGGCCACTGTTTCTTCCCCCAGGTAGGCTGTTACCCCTCTCCCCAACAGTACTCAAACAGGAGTACTTATTGTCAAGGGGTATAACCACAGGGGTCACTATTCATTGGAGCGTAGAAGGTTGAGGGGGGATTTGATCGAGGTATTTAAAATTTTGAGAGGGATAGATAGAGTTGACGCGAATAGGCTGTTTCCATTGAGAGTAGGGGAGATTCAAACGAGAGGACATGATTTGAGAGTTAGGGGGCAGAAGTTTAAGGGAAACACGAGGGGGTATTTCTTTACTCAGAGAGTGATAGCTGTGTGGAATGAGCTTCCTGTAGAAGTAGTAGAGGCCAGTTCAGTTGTGTCATTTAAGGTAAAATTGGATAGGTATATGGACAGGAAAGGAGTGGAGGGTTATGGGCTGAGTGCGGGTAGGTGGGACTAGGTGAGATTCAGGGTTCGGCACGGACTAGGAGGGCCAAGATGGCCTGTTTCTGTGCTATGATTGTTATATGGTTATATGGTACTCTCTAGTACCTGATGCTTCCCCTTCCTCCTGACTCCTTTCTTAATAGCCTGCTGCATCTGCAAATCTGCCTTTTGTGATTCACGCACAAGCATTCCCAAGTCCCTCTGCATAGCAACATGCTGCATTTTTTACAATTTTAATAATAATCTGCTCTTTCATGTTTCCTTCCAAATTGAATTACCTCACATTTACCAAAATTGTACTCCATCGGCCAGACCCTTGCCCACTCACTTAACCTAGCTATATCTCTCTATAGGCTCTCCGTATGTTCTGTACTATTTGCTCTTCCACTCTATTCAGTATCATCAACAAACTTAGATACACTACACTCAGTCTCCTCTTCTAGAATATTAATGTATATCATGAAAAGTTGCAGGCCCAGCACCAACCCCTGTGGCACACCACTCACCCCTGATTGCCAACCAGAGTAACATCCATGTATCCCAACTCTCTGCTTTCTATTAGTTAACCGATCCTCTATCCTTGCTAATACATCACCCCCAACTCTATGCATCCTTATCGTATGGATAAGTCTTTTATATGGCACCGTATCAAATGCCTTCTGGAAATCCAAGAAAATAATGTCCATCTGTTCCCCTTTATCCACTCTGCTCATTATGTCCTGAAAGAACTCCAGTAATTTTGTCAAACAGGACCTGCCTTTGCTGAATCTGCCTGATGAATCCACTTCTTTCTATATGCCTCACTATTTCTTCTTTAATGATAGCTTCAAGCTTTTTCCCAACTACAGATGTTAAACTCACTGGCCTATAGTTACCTGACTTTTGCCTACATCCTTTTTTGAACAGAGGTGTGTCATTCACCATTTTCCAATCTGATGGGATCTGACGGGACCTGCCCAGAGTCCAGGAAATTTTGGTAACTTAGTAGAAAAATAAAAAGCCTCTACTGTAGCTTCTGCCATTTCTTTCAGAACCCTGAGATTCATTCCATCAGAACCAGGGGACTGAATTTCTTCAGGCCCACAAGTTTGCTCATCACTACTTCATTATCAGAATCAGAATCAGGTTTATTATCACCAACGTGTGTTGTGAAAAATATTAACTCTTTAGTTCTCTTTGGTGATGGCTTTTGTATTGAGGTCCTCACCTCCCACTGCATACGTAACATCTCTCTTTGGCAAGTTAGTTGTGTCGTCCACTGTGAAGACTGACACAATATAGTCATTCAAAGCATCGGCCATTTCCTAGTTACTCAATATCAATTCCCCCTTCTCATCTCCAAGGGACCTATGCTCACTTTAGCCACCCTTTTCTGCTTTATATAATTATAACAACTTTAACTATCCATTTTTATATTTTGTGCTTGTTTATTTTCATAATCTAGCTTCCCTTTCTTTGCTTGCTTAGTGGTTCTTTGATGCTTTTTAAAGTTTTCCCAATTTTCCAGTTCCCTACTGCTCTTGGCAAATTTGTATTCACAAGCTTTTAGTTTGATGCCTTCTTTTGTTTCCTTAGTTATCCAAGACTGGCTCTCCCCACTGTTACTGTCTTTGCTTTTAACTGGAATATACCTTTGTTGAGCACCATGAAAAATGTCTTTGAAAGTCTTTCACTGTTCCTCAACCATCCCACCACACAGCCTGTGTTCCCAGTCTACACTGACCAAATCCTCCCTCATCCCACTGTAGTCTCCATTCTTTAGGCATAATACGAACTATCGAACTATTGCACCCTCCATTTGTATGAGATACTCAGTCATACTATGATCACTCTTACCAAGAGGAACCCTAACTACAAGATCACTAATTTTAAATGTTTCATTGTATAGGACCAGATCTAAGATAACACGTTCCTTGTAGGTTCAGTAACATGCTGTTCAAGAAAGCCATCGCGGATGCATTCTATGAAGTCCTCCTCAAGGGGTTATCATATGAGGAGCATTTTCTGGCTTAGTGTCTGTACTCGCTGGTATTTCAAAGGATGATGAGGGAATCTCATTGAAACTTATTGAGGCTTATTGAGAAAGTAAGGAGGCATGGGATCCAAGGGGACATTGAATACAGAACTGGCTTGCCCTGAGAAGGCAAAGAGTGGTTGTAGACGGGTCATATTCTGCATGGAGAGCAGTGACCAGCAGTGTATCTCAGGGATCTGTTCTGGGAACCCTACACCGTGATTCTTATAAATGACCTGGATGAGGAAGTAGAGGGATGGATTAGTAAATTTGCTGATGACGCAAAGGTTGGGGGCATTGTGGATAGTGTGAAGGGCTGTCAGAGGTTACAACAGGACATGGATAGGATGCAAAACTGGGCTGAGAAGTGGCAGATGGAGTTCAACCCAGATAAGTGTGAGGTGGTTTATTTTGGTAGGTCAAATATGATGGCAGCATATAGCATTAATGGTAAGACTCTTGGCAGAGTGGAGGATCAGAGGGATCTTGGAGTCTGAGTCTGAGTCAATAGGACACTCAAAGCTGCTACGCAGGTTGACTCTGTGGTTAAGAAGGCAACGGTGCATTGGCCTTCATCAATGCTCAATTGATGAGCATTGATCAATGCTCATTGATCATTGCATTGATCATGCGAATTCACTATGTGAACCTGAGATCACATGCTCAATTTGCTCCAAGAAGGATGTGGAAACTATAGAAAGGGTGCAGAGTAATTTACAAGGATGTTTCCTGGATTGGGGAGCATGCTGTGTGAGAATAGGTTGTGTGAACTCGGCCTTTTCTCTTTGGAGTGACAGAGGATAAGCGGTGACCTGATAGAGGTGTACAGGATAATGAGAGGCATTGATCGTGTGGATAGTCAGAGGTTTTCCCCAGACCTGAAATTTCTAGCATGAGAGGGCATAGTAGGTACAGAGGAGATGTCAGAGGTATGGTTCAGTGGGGTTTAAACTAGTTTGCAAGGGGATGGGACCCAGAGTGATAGAGCAGTGAAAGAAGTTCATGGAGTAAAGCCAGATCTAACATTTAGAGAGGCTTTGAGGAAAGAGAAGCAGAATAAAGGGTGTAAAGGTAGTAAGGTAGAAGGGCTAAAGTGTGTGTACTTCAATGCAAGAAGCATCAGGAACAAAAATGATGAACTGAAAGCTTGAATACATACATGGAATTATGATGTAGTGGCCATTACAATTAGGGATAAATTTGTCCCAGTGAGGAAGATAAAGAATAGTAGGGTGAAGGAACCATGGGTGACAAGTGAGGTGGAAAATCTAGTCAGGTGGAAGAAGGCAGCATACATGAGGTTTAGGAAGCAAGGATCAGATGGGTCTATTGAGGAATACAGGAGAAAGGAGCTTAAGAAGGAGCTGAGAAGAGCAAGAAGGGGGCATGAGAAGGCCTTGGCGAGTAGGGTAAAGGAAAACCCCAAAAGCATTCTTCAATTATGTGAAGAACAAAAGGATGACAGGAGTGAAGGTAGGACCGATTAGAGATAAAGGTGGGAAGATGTGCCTGGAGGCTGAAGCTGAAGCCTGGAGGCTGGAGGCTGATGTGCCTGAAGCGAGTGAGGTCCTCAATGAATACTTCTCTTTGGTATTCACCAACGAGAGGGAACTTGATGACGGTGAGGACAATATGTGTGAGGTTGATGTTCTGAAGCATGTTGATATTAAGGGAGAGGAGGTGTTGGAGTTGTTAAAATACATTAGGACGGATAAGTTCCCAGGGCCTGATGGAATATTCCCCAGGCTGCTCCACGAGGCAAGGGAAGAGATTGCTGAGCCTCTGGCTGAGATCTTTATGTCCTCGTTGTCCATGGGAATGGTACCGGAGGATTGAAGGGAGGCGAATGTTGTCCCCTTGTTCAAAAAAGGTAGTAGGGGTAGTCCGGGTAATTATAGACCAGTGAGCCTTGCATCTGTGGTGGGAAAGCTGTTGGAAAAGACTCTTAGAGATAGGATCTATGGGCATTTAGAGAATCATGGTCTGATCAGGGACAGTCAGCATGGCTTTGTGAAGGGCAGATCATGTCTAACAAGCCTGATAGAGTTCTTTGAGGAGGTGACCAGGCATAAAGATGAGGGTAGTGCAGTGGATGTGATCTACATGGAATTTCGTAAGGCATTTGACAAGATTCCACATGGTAGGCTTATTCAGAAAGTCAGAAGGCATGGGATCCAGGGAAGTTTGGCAAGGAGGATTCAGAATTGGCTTGCCTGCAGAAGGCAGAGGGTCATGGTGGAGGGAGTACATTCAGATTGGAGGGTTGTGACTAGTGGTGTCCCACAAGGATCTGTTCTGGGACCTCTACTTTTCGTGATTTTTATTAACAACCTGGATGTGGGGGTAGAAGGGTGGGTTGGCAAGTTTGCAGATGACACAAAGGTTGGTGGTGGTGTAGATAGTGTAGAGGAATGTCAAAGATTGCAGAGAGACATTGATAGGATGCAGACGTGGGCTGAGAAGTGGCAGATGGAGTTCAACCCAGAGAAGTGTGAGGTGGTACACTTTGGAAGGACAAACTCCAAGGCAGAGTACAAAGTAAATGGGAGGATACTTTGTAGTGTGGAGGAGCAGAGGGATCTGGGGATACATGTCCACAGATCCCTGAAAGTTGTCTCTCAGGTAAATAGGGTAGTTAAGAAAGCTTATGGGGTTTTAGCTTTCATAAGTCGAGGGATAGAGTTTAAGAGATGCGATGTAATGATGCAGCTCTATAAAACTCTAGTTAGGCCACACTTGGAGTACTGTGTCCAGTTCTGGTCACCTCACTATAAGAAGGATGTGGAAGCATTGGAAAGGGGACAGAGGAGATTTACCAGGATGCTGCCTGGTTTAGAGAGTATGGATTATGATCAGAGATTAAGGGAGCTCGGGCTTTACTCTTTGGAGAGAAGGAGGATGAGAGGAGACATGATAGAGGTGTACAATATATTAAGAGGAATAGACAGAGTGGACAGCCAGCGCCTCTTCCCCAGGGCACCACTGCTCAGTACAAGAGGTCATGGCTTTAAGGTAAGGGGAGGGAAGTTCAAGGGGGATATTAGAGGAAGGTTTTTCACTCACAGAGTGATTGGTGCTTGGAATGCACTGCCTCAGTCAGTGGTGGAGGCAGATACACTAGTGAAGTTTAAAAGACTACTAGACAGGTATATGGAGGAATTTAAGGTGGGGGGTTATATGGGAGGCAGGGTTTGAGGGTCAGCACAACATTATGGGCTGAAGGGCCTGTAATGTGCTGTGCTATTTTATGTTCTATGTAAGTTTTTTACACAGAGAGTGGTGAGTGCGTGGAATGGGCTGCTGGCGGTGGCAGTGGAGGCGGGAACGATCAGGTCATTTAAGAGACACCTGGATGGCTACATGGAGCTTAGAAAAATAAAGGGCTATGGGTAAAGCAGCATGACTTCTGAGAGCTTGGAAGAAGGCTGAAAAGCAGGACCTCCAGGGTGGTTATCTCCATTTTGCTTTTAGTTCCTCGTGCTGGTGAGGGCAGGAACAAGGAGATATGGGATCTCAATATGTGGCTGAGAAGCTGGTTTGGCAAGCAGGGTTTTAGATTCTTAGACTACTGGGATCTGTTTTGGGGTAAGGATGAATTGTACAAAGGAGATGGATTTCACCTTGACAGGCAGGGGACCAGCATTCTGTCAGGCAGGTTTGCCACTGCTACACAGGTGTGTTTAAACTAATAAATGGGGGGGAGGGAGGAGACGAACTGGAAATATAAGGATGGAGTTAAGGGGAAAGAGAGAATAAGAAAAGTGAAGAAAGATCAGGAAGGGATCGAAGAGTACGGCCAAGTGCAATAGGGATTGATGTGAGAAGCGAGGGGAGTATTGTATTAAGAGTATTATATATGAATGCATAAAGTATAAGAAATAAAGTGGATAAACTTGAGGCTCAGTTGGAAATTGGCAAATATGATGTTATAGGAGTAACAGAGACATGGATGCAGGAGGACCAGGGCTGGGAAATGAATATCCAAGGGTATACGTCCTATCGAAAGGACAGACAGGTGGGCAGAGGGGATGGGGTGGCTCTGCTGATGAGGAATGAGGGGTGACATAAAATCAGGAGACGTAGAGTCAGTGTGGATAGAACTGAGAAATTGTAAGGGCAAAAGGACCCTAATGGGAGTTATCTACAGGCCCCCAAGTGGTAGCCTGGATATAGGGTGCAAGTTGAATCAAGAGCTAAAATTAGCATGTCGCAAAGGTAATGCTACGGTTGTAATGGGGGATTTCAACATGCAGGTAGACTAGGAAAATTGGGCTGGTACTGGACCCCAAGAAAGGGAGTTTGTGGAGTGCCTCTGAGATGGATTCTTAGAGCAGCTTGTGCTGGAGCCTACCAGGGAGAAGGCAATTCTGGATCTAGTGTTGTGTAATGAACCGGATTTGATAAGGGAACTCGAGGTAAAAGAGCCATTAGGAGGTAGTGACCATAATATGATAAGTTTTAATCTATGATTTGAGAGGGAGAAGGGAAAGTCAGAAGTGTAAGTATTACAGTTGAACAAAGTGGACTATGGATCCATGAGGAAGGAGCTGGCCAAAGTTGACTGGAAGGATACCCTCACAGGGATGACAATGGAACAACAATGGCAGGTATTTCTGGGAATAATACAGAAGGTGCAGGATCAGTTTATTCCAAAGAGGAAGAAAGATTCTGAGGGGAGTAGGGGGTGACCATGGTTGACAAGGGAAGTCAAGGACAGTATAAAAATAAAAGAGAAGAAGTATAGCTTAGCAAAAATGAGCAGGAAGCCAGAGGATTGGGAAACCTTTAAAGAGCAACAGAAGATAACTAAAAAGGCAATATGGGGAGAAAAGATGAGGTACAAAGGTAAGCCAGCCAAGAACATAAAGGAGGATAGTAAAAGCTATTTTAGGTATGTGAAGAGGAAAAAATTAGTTAAGACCAAAGTTGGGCCCTTGAAGGCAGAAACGGGTGAATTTATTATGGGGATCAAGGAAATGGCAGACGAGTTGAACAGGTACTTTGGATCTGTCTTCACTAGGGAAGACACAGACAATCTCCCAGATGTAGTTGTGGCCAGAGGACCTAGGGTAATGGAGGAACTGAAGGAAATTCACATTAGGCAGAAAATGATGTTGGTTAGACTGATGGGACTGAAGGCTGATAAATCTCCAGGGCCTGATGGTCTGCATCCCAGGGTACTTAAGGAGGTAGCTCTAGAAATTGTAGATGCATTGGTAATCATTTTCCAATGTTCTGTAGATTCAGGATCAGTTCCTGAGGATTGGAAGGTAGCTATTGTTATCCCACTTTTTAAGAAAGGAGGGAGAGAGAAAACAGGGAACTATAGACCAGTTAGCCTGACATCAGTGGTGGGGAAGATTCTGGAGTCAATTATAAAAGATGAAATAGCGGCACATTTGGTGAGCAGTAATAGGATCGGTCCGAGTCAGCATGAATTTACGAAGGGGAGATCATGCTTGACTAATCTTCTGGTATTTTTTGAGGATGTAACTATGAAAATGGACAAGGCAGAGCCAGTGGATGTAGTGTACCTGGACTTTCAGAAAGCCTTTGATAAGGTCTCACATAGGAGATTAGTGGGCAAAATTAGAGCACATGGTATTGGGGGTAAGGTACTAAAATGGATAGAAAATTGGTTGGCAGACAGGAAACAAAGAGTAGGGATTAATGGGTCATTTTCAAAATGGCAGGTAGTGACTAGTGGGGTACCGCAAGGCTCAGTGCTGGGACCGCAGCTATTTACAATATACATTAATGATTTAGATGAAGGGATTAAAAGTAACATTAGCAAATTTGCAGATGACTCAAAGCTGGGTGGCAGTGTGAAATATGAGGAGGATGTTAGGAGAATGCAGGGTGACTTGGACAGGTTGGGTGAGTGGGTAGATGCATGGCAGATGCAGTTTAATGTGGATAAATGTGAGGTTATCCACTTTGGTGGCAAGAACAGGAAGCAGATTACTATCTGAATTGTGTCAAGTTAGGAAAAGGGGATGTACAATGAAATTAGGTGTTCTTGTTCACCAGTCACTGAAAGTAAGCATGCAGGTACAGCAGGCAGTGAAGAAAGCTAGTGGCATGTTGGCCTTCATAACAAGGGGAGTTAAGTATAGGAGCAAAGAGGTCCTTCTGCAGCTGTACAGGGCCCTGGTGAGACCACAGCTGGAGTATTGTGTGCAGTTTTGGTCTCCAAATTTGAGGAAAGACATTCTTGCTATTGATGGAATGCAGCGTAGGTTCACAAGGTTGATTCCCAGGATGACAGGACTGTCATATGTTGAAAGATTGGAGCGACTGGGCTTGTATACCCTGGAATTTAGAAGGATGAGAGGGGATCTGATTGAAACATATAAGATTATTAAGGGGTTGGACATGCTAGAGGCAGTAAACATGTTCCCAATGTTGGGGGAATCCAGAACCAAAGGCCATAGTTTAAGAATAAGGGGTAGGCCATTTAGAACAAAGTGCAGGAAAAACTTTTTCACCCAGAGAATTGTGGATCTATGGAATGCTCTGCCTCAGAAGGCAGTGGAGGCCAATTCTCTGGATGCTTTCAAGAAAGAGTTAGATAGAATGCTTAAAGATAGTGGAGTCAAGGGATATGGGGAGAAGGTAGGAATGGGGTACTGATTGTGGATGATCAGCCAAGATCACATTGAATGGCGATGCTGGTTCAAGGGGACGAATGGCCTAGTCCTGCACCTATTGTCTATAAGCCTAGAGAGTTCTAAGGTAGGGACATGTTCGGCAGAGCTTTGTGAGCCTAAGGGCCTATATTGTGCTGTCTGTTTTCTATGTTTTTATGTTTTTTTTCTATGAATGTTGAAAGGCTTTGACAGAGCAGATATGGTAAGGATGTTTTCCTGGTGGAGGAGTCTAGGACAAGAGAGCACAACCTCAGGGTAGAGGGGTGTCCATTTAAAACAGCGATGTTGAGAGGTTCTTTAGCAAAAGGGTGGTAAATTTGTGAAATTTGTTACCACAGGCAGCTATAGATGGGTGTACTTAAGGCAGAGATTCATAGGTTCTTGATTGGTCATGGCAATAAAGATTACGGGGGAAAGGCTAAGAAATGGGGTTGAGGAAGGAAAAAGTGCTCAGCCATGATTGAATGGCAGAGCAGACTCGATGGCCTAATGGCCTAATTCTGCTCCTATGTCTTATAGTCTTATTATGGTCATGATTAGAGAACATAAGGTAAAAGAATGCTTAGGAGGCAGTGATCACAATATGATTGAGTTCAACTTGAAATTTGACAGTGAGAAAGTAAAGTCTAACATAGCAGTGTTTCAGTGGAGTAAAAGAAATTACACTGGAATGAGAGAGGAGTTGGACAAAGTAAATTGGAAGGAGATGCTGGCAGGGATGACAGCAGAGCAGCAATGGCGTGAATGTCTGGAAAATTGAGGAAGGTGCAGGATAGATGTATTCCAAAAACAAGGAAATAGTCAAATGGCAAAATATTACAACCATGGCTGACAAGGGAAGTCAAAGTTAATGTAAAAACAAAAGAGAGGACATACAACAAAGCAAAAATTATTGGGAAGATAGAGGATTGGGAAGTTCTCAAAGACCTACAGAAAGTAACTAAAAGAATTATTAAGAGGGAATAGATGAAATATAAAAGCAAGCTAGCAAACAATATCAAAGTGGATAGTTGAAGCTTTTTCAAGATAGCAAAAAATAAAAGAGAGATGAGAGTGAATATAGGACAACTAGAAAATGGAAGCAGGAGAAATAGTAATGGGGGACAAGGAGATGGCAGAAGAACTAAATGAGTATTGTGCATCCGTCTTCACTGTGGAAGACACAAGCAGTGTGACAGATGTTGAAGGGTGTGAGGGAAGAGAAATAGGTGCATTACTATTACAAAGGAGAAGGGGCTCATAAAGCTGAAAGACCTAAGGCATAAGTCACCTAGACCAAATGAACTGCACCCTAGGTTTCTGAAAGAGGTAGCAGTAGAGATTGTGGAGGCTTTAGTAATGAGCTTTCAAAAATCATTGGACTCCGGCATGGTGCCAGAGGACTGGAAAATTGCACATTTGTGTCACTCCACTCTTAAAGGAAGGAGGAATGCAGCAGAAAGGAAATTATAGGCCAGTTAGCCTGAATGTGGTTGGAAAGATTTTGGAGTCAATTGTTAATGATGAGGTGATGTAGTACTTGGTGACACAGGACAAGATAGTACAAAGTCAGTATGGTTTCCTTCATGGAAAATCCAGACTGATGAACCTGTTAGAATTCTTTGAGAAGATTACAAGTTGGATAGATTAAGAGAATGCAGTGGATATTGTATATTTGGACTTTCAGAAGCCTTTTGACAAGGTACCACACATGAGGCTGCTTACCAAGAGTCCATGGTATCACAGGACAGTTACTAACATGGTTAGAGCATTGGCTGATTAGAAGAAGGCATCAAGTGAGAATATAAGGATCCTTTTCTGGTTGGCTGCCAGTAACTAGTGGTGCTCTGTGGGGGTCGTTCTTGGGACCATTTCTTTATATGCTGTATATAAATGGTTTAGATGATGTAATAGATGGCTTTGTTGCCAAGTTTGCAGATGATTTGAAGATTGGTGGAGGGGCAGGTAGTGTTGAGGAAACAGGTAGGATGCAGGAGGACTTAGACAGATTAGAAGAATGGGCAAGAGAATGGAAAATAAATTACAATTTTGGAACATGCATGGTCATGCACTTGGTAGTAGAAATAAATGTGCAGAGCATTTTCTAAATGGGGAGAAATCCAAAAATCTGAGCTGCAAAGGGACTGAGGAGTCCTTGTGCAGAACATGCTGAAGGATTACTTGAAGGTAGAGTAGCTGCTGAGGAAGGCTAATGCCATGTTAGCATTAATTTCAAGAGGTCTAGAATATAAAAGCTGGTATGTGATGCTGAGGCTTTATAAGGCACTGGTGAGGCCTCACCTTGAGTATTGTGAACAGTTTTGGCTCCTCATCTAAGAAAAGGTGTGCATGCATTGGAGAGTGTTCAGAGGAGGTTTACAAGGATGATTCTGGGAATGAAAGGGTTATCGTACCAGGAACATTTGATTCAGAAGGTGGTGAATTTGTGGATTAGTACAGGCAGCTGTGGAGGCCATTTTGATGTGTGTGCTTAAGGCAGAGCTCGATAAGTTCTTAATTAGCCGCGGCATCAGAGGTTATGCAGAGAATGTCATGGAGTGGAGCTAAGGAGGCTCAGCCATGATTGAATGGAGGTGCACATAGGCTCGAAAGGCTAAATGGCCGAACTCTGCTCCTATATCTTATGGTCTGATGGATTTATGTTGAGGGTAATGTTTGCAAGAAACAAGTTGCCAGAGAAAGTTGTTGAGGCAGGTACAATAACAACACTTAAAAGAAACGAGGCAGCTCATGACCTTCATCTGGTCAGGGAATGTGGGGAGTTGATAGAGAGGAGCTACAGGCAAGTAGTCACATCGGGGCCTCAGAAGGCAGATGTGGGCAACAGTCAATAGAGGGAAGGGAAAGGGTCAGATACTAGAGAGTACCCCTGTGGCTGTTCCCCTTAACAATAAGTACTCCTGTTTGAGTACTGTTCGGGGGGAGGGGAATGACCTACCTCAGGGAAGCAACAGTGGCTGTGCCTCTGGCAGAGAGGGTAGAAGGAAGACGATGGCAGCAATGATAGGGGACTCTGTAGTTCAGGGGTCAGACAGGCGATTCTGTGGATGCAAGAAAGAAACACAGATGGTAGTTTGCTTCTCAGTTGCCACGGTCTGGGATGTTTCTGATCACGTCCATGATATCCTGAAGTGGGAAGGTGAACAGCCAGAGGTGATGGTACATATTGATATCAATGACTTAGGCAACAAAAAGGTGGAGGTCCTGAAAACAGACTACAGGGAGTTAGGAATGAAGTTGAGAAGCAGGACCTCAAAGGTAGTAATCTCGGGATTACTGCCTGTGCCACACAACAGTGAGTATAGGAATAGAGTGAGGTGGAGGATAAATGTGTGGCTGAGGGATTGGAGCAGGAGTTCAGATTTCTGGATCTTTGGGACCTCTTTTGGGCAGACATGACTTGTACAATAAGGAAGGGTTGCACTTAAATCCGAGGGGGACCAATATCCTGGCAGGGAGTTTTGCCAAGGCTATTGGGGAGAGTTTAAACTAGAATTGATGGGGGTTGGGAAGTGAACAGAAGAGACGGAAGAAGGGGTGGTTGGCTCACAAATAGAGAAAGCTTGGAGACAGTGTGAGCGGGAGGATAGGCAGGTGATAGAGAAGGGATATGCTCTGACTGATGGTTCGAGATGTGTCTATTTTAATGCAAGAAGCATCGTGAACAAAGTGGATGAGCTTTGAGCTTGGAACAGTACTTGGAGCTATTACAGAGACTTGGATGGCTCAGGACAGGAATGATTACTTAGAGTGCCAGACTTTAAATCTTTCAGAAAGGATAGGGAGGGAGGCACTGCAATTAGAGATAGTGTCATGGCTGCAGAAAAGGAGGAAGTCATGGAGGTATTGTCTACTGAGTCTCTGTGGGTGGAAGTTGGAAACAGAAGGAGTCAATAGCTCTACTGGATGTTTTTTTATAGACCATCCAATAGTAACAGGGAAATCAAGAAGCAGATAGGGAGACAGATTCTGGAATGGTGCGAGAATAACAAGGTTGTTGTGATGGGAGATCTTAATTAATATTGATTGGCATCTCCCTAGAGCATGATGATTTAGATGGGGAGGAGTTTGTTAGGTGTGTTCAGGAAGGTTTTCTGACACAATATGTAGATAAAGCCTGCAAAAGGAGAGGCTGTACTTGATCTGGTATTGGGAAATGAACCTGGTCAGGTGTCAGATCTCCCAGTGGGAGAGCATTCTGGAGATAGTGATCACAATTCTATCTCCTTTACCATAGCGTTGGAGAGGGATAGGAGCAGACAAAATCAGGAAAACGTTTAATTGGAGTAAGGGGAAATATGAAGCTATAAGGCAGGAAGTGTGTTTGGAACTGGAGGAGGTAGGATACTTTTCTTCAGAATTCACTGCAGAAAAGGACCTTGGGGATTGTAGGGATGACTTACAGTGGACTGAAAAGATTGAGCATACAGACATTAAGAAAGAGGATGTGCTGGAGCTTTTGGAAAGCATCAGGCTGGATAAGTCACCGGAGATTGCTGAGCCTCTAGCAATGATCTTTGCATCATCAATGGGGATGGGAGCGGTTCTGGAGGGTTGGAGGTTTGCAGATATTGTTCTCTTACTCAAGAAAGGGTGTAGAGATTGCCCTGGAAGTTATAGACCAGTGAGTCTTACTTCAGTGGTTGATAAGTTGATGGAGAAGAGGCAGGATTAATGAACATGTGGAGAGGCATAATATGAATAGGAATAGTCAGCATGGCTTTATCAAAAGCAGGTCATGCCTTACCAGCCCGATTGAATTTTTTTGAGGATGTGATTAAACACATTGGTGAAGGTAGAGCAGCAGATGTAACATATATGGATTTCAGCAAGGCATTTGATAAGGTACCCCATGCCAGGCTTATTGAGAAAGTAAGGAGGCATGGGATCCATGGGGAGCTTGCTTTGCAGATCTAGAATTGGCTTGCTCACAGAAGGCAAAGCGTGGTCAAAGATGGGTCATATTCTGCATGGAGGTTGATGACCAGTTGTGTGCCTTGGGGATTTGTTCTGGGACCCCTTCTCTTTGTGATTTTTTATAAATGATCTGGATGAGGAAGTGGAGGGATGGGTTAGTAAATTTGCTGATGATATAGAGTTTGGGGGGTGGTGTGGATAATGTGGAGGGCTGTCAGAGTTTACAGCGGGACATCGATAGGATGCAAAACAGGGCTGTGAAGCGGCAGATGGAGTTCAACCCAGATAAGTGTGAGGTAGGTCAAATGTGATGGCAGAATATAGCATTCTAAGACTCTTGGCAGTGTGGAGGATCAGAGGGACCTTGCGGTCTGAGTCCATAGGACACTCAAAGCTGCTGCGCAGGTTGATTCTGTGGTTAAGAAGGCGTATGGTGCACTGGCTTTCATAAATCATGGGACTGAATTCAAGAGCTGAGAGGTAATGTTACAGCTATATAGGACCCTGGTGAGACCCCACTTGGAGTACTGTGCTCAGTTCTGGTCACCTCACTTCAGGAAGGATGTGCAAACTATAGAAAGGGTGCAGAGGAGATTTACAAGGATGTTTCCTGGTTTGGGCAGTATGCCTTATAAGAATAGTCTGAGTGAACTTGGCCTTTTCTCCTTGGAGCGATGGAGGATGAGAGGTGACCTGATAGAGGTGTATAAGATGATAAGAGGCATTGATCATCAGAGGTTTTCTCCCAGGGCTGAAGTGGCTAACACGAGAGTGCACAGTTTTAAGGTGCTTGGAAGCAGCTACAGAGGGGATATCAGGGTTAAGTTTTTTACGCAGAGTGGTGAGTGCGTGGAATGGCTGCCAGTGACTGTGGTGGCAGCAGTCATGATAGGGTCTTTTCAGAGGGTCGGTACATGGTGCTTAGAAAAGCAGAGGGCTGTGGGTAACTTTAGGTAATTTCTAAAGTACATGTTCGACACAACAATGTGGGCTGAAGGGGCTATATTGTGCTGTAGGTTTTCTGTGTTTCTAAATTTGGATATGTACATGGCTAGGAAGGGAGGGATATGGGTCAAACACCAGAAAATGGGTCTTTGTTGGGCAATTTGTCAACATAAATGAGATTTTCCAACTTTTACATAATTACTGTACTCTATTCTAATTAATTGTTGTTCTGTCTAATGCTTGAACATTTATAATGGACATAATGGTTATATTTTATTTTCTAGTATTCTTGAAAGATGCAGATTCAAGATGTAGTAAGAACTACATTCCCAAAGTGCGAATGAAAACCTTAAAGCTGTCTGTTGTTCTTGTGTGCACCTTTATCATTTGCTGGACCTCATATTACATCCTCGGATTTTGGTACAACTTTTTCCCTGCCATGATAAACAAGAAGGAACTTCCAGAATCAATCAACCATGCTCTTTTTATGATTGAGTTGCTGAACATTTTATGGACCCATTGATTAGCCGCATCGGTTATTTCAGGTTCAGCAATAATTGATACAGTCCTGCAAGTGTAAACAAATGAATTTGTCCAGCAATGCCCTGAAATCTTGTTAACAAATATATTGTAAACTTAAACATCTAACTTTATTCTCCACTACTGTTGAGATGCAAAGCTAAAAAATGGGTCAGTAATTGGGCTTGAGACTAATGTGTAGTTTTTGACAGCATTTAGAAAAAAGTAACTTGACAATTTTCAGCAAATTTGCTTAATCATCTGGGGCAATGCATGACATTTTAAAGTTTTTAACTAACTGGTCTTCAGTGATGCTGATGGGAGAACCACACTACTACTAGAAGGTTAACTTATTACTTATTGCTATGCATACAGTGAGAAGAAGCATCCTCCATTTTTGGTACCTCTAAGCCAACATCCAAACCAACCCAATGTGCTACTTGTATGTTTACATTGGTGTCAAAAAAGAGCTATGTAAACAAATCATTAGACTGAATCCTCAAGCAGATAAAAAATTAAATAAATTTTGGTGGAAATCCAAGATGGATGCACGACGCAGCTTGCAGTGGCCATTCCGGAGCTGATTATCTGTTATTTGTGAAGTGGGGTGCCGTGCGCAAACATAATCAATTGAAAGCAGATGTGGGAGCACGGAGGAACATCGGGAAATCTCCAGGAAGACCCTCTTCATTGCTGCTGCTGCTGTGAGGTCCGGGACTCTGCTGGGAAGAACAGATCCCCAGTCCTCAGGGTCGCGTTGCCGATGGCCGTTGGCAGGGCCATCTTTTCTTTTCTTTTTAAATCTTTTTATTAATTTTAAACAAACATAAATGAAACATGAATACAAAGTGTCTGAGAGTACATAATTAATAGTTTAAATAGACATTCATATAGTAATAAAAATATATAACCTCCCAAACTCATAACATTGATGAACAAAGAAATAAAAGGAAAAAAAAAGACCCCAGAAAAAAAAGAGAAGAAAAAAAAAACACTAACCAACATGGGCCATTGAGTAATGTTAAGTACATATATAGTAGTGCCAAAAACTCTGCACCTCCATCCAAATAATTGATAAGTAAGGTTTAGGAAAAGACAATTCAACTCATATGAAAATGTTGAATAAATGGTCTCCAAGTTTCTTCAAATTTAACTGAAGAGTCAAAAACAACACTTCTAATTTTTTCTAAGCTCAAACAAGAAATGGTTTGAGAAAACCACTGAAATATAGTTGGAGGATTAATTTCTTTCCAATTCAATAGAATAGATCTTCCAGCCATTAGTGTAACAAATGCCATCATTCGTCGAGATGAAGCGGATAGACAACTATTATTCACCATTGGTAAGGGGCTGTCTTAATACGCTTGGCAGAAGATGGTGCTCGGAGAAGCTGTGCTGGAGGGGATGGTTGTCGGCTCGGAGGTTCGACGGACTCGGAGTCCGCTGCGGTCAGGTCGCTTTCGGTGTGTGCTGCGTCTGTGAGGCTGGGTTTGACAGAGCTTTCATTGTGTGCTGTGTTTGCGAGGCTGAGTTGGGCGGTGCTGTGAAAGTCCATAACAGTAGTATTCCCTTCTGCCACCAGCGTGGGGTGGCGAATCTGTTGGGACCCTGGGGATGTGGAAACTGTGTGGTGATTTCTTTTGAACTTATAGTCTTTTAACATCTTTGGACTATTTTTGCTGTGCCCATGGTCTGTTTTTTTTTTTATCAATTATGCTGTTGTTTGCACTGTTGTAACTATATGTTGTAACTATGTGGTTTTGTGCAGGTCTTGTAGCTTTAGTTTTTGGTCTTGTTTTGTCTGGAGCTCCTTTATAGGGAATGCGATATTAATATGCAGCTGCCTCTCCGGACTCTGGATTGGGGATTGCCAAATGTTATGTGAATTTTCTGGTGTCGTCTGTTTTGTCATATGCTTTTGTGCTATCATTCTGGAGGAACGTTGTCTCATTTTTTAACTGTATTGCATTTGTGGTTTCTAAATGACAAACTGAATCTGAATCTGAAAAGAAGATTAGTTGCTGAACTGAAGATATTTCTCATGTGGTGACCCATGAAAGGTAATTTTTAATGTAACACATTCAGGTTTTGCTTGCTTTAAATAAATTCTTGAAGTTTTTAGTAATTGTTACATCTAGATATGTAAATTGACTTGTAACAACTTGGAACGGAAATTTGGCAAGTCAATTTACATATCTAGGTGTAACAATTACTAAAAACTTCAAGAATTTATTTAAAGAAAACTTAAACCCCTTATTGAATTATGTGAAAAAGACGCTTTCTAAATGGTCTCCTCTTTCTTTATCCCTAACTGGCTGAATTAATTAAATTAAAATGAAGATTCTTCCTAAATTTTTATATCTTTTTCAGGCCTTACCTATTTTTAATCCTAAGACCTACTTTGATTCTTTAGATTCAATTTTAACATCTTATATTTGGAATAATAAGCAAGCTCATTTAAATAAAGTTTACCTACAAAGAAATAGAGATGGGTGGATTAGCCCTACCCAATTTTAGGTTTTACTATTGGGCTGCTAATATAAGGAATATTACTTTCTGGTCTTACTATATTTATCATAAAGATTGCCCATCATGTGTCTCCTTAGAAGTTAATTCTGTAAAAAATTCCTCTATTGTCTCTCTTCTTGGATCATACTCTTCTTTTTCAGCAAATAAAATAACAGATAACATAATTGTTAAGTAAACTTTAAGGATCTGCTCTCAATTTAGGAAAATTTTGGTTTAGTGAATTTTTCATTATCATCTCCCATTCTCCTTAATTATTTTTTTATCCCTTCCATGACTGACAAAGTCTTTAAGGATTGGGATGAACTAGGTATTAAGTGTTTTTGGGACCTATTTATCTCACTATCTCTTGCTTCATTTGACCAATTGTCAACTAAATTTGCACTTCCAAAAAACACATTTTTACAAATAACTTCAAATTAGAGATTTCTTACGTTTCCAATTAACTACTTTACCTATAGGTCCTAATAAAAATTTACTGGACGATCTTTTAAATTTAAAACCTTTTGTTAATGGTTCTATTACCAGTATCTATAACTTGTTGATTGAATCTAGACAAGACTTTTTAGATAAAATAAAAAAAGCTTGGGAGGATGACCTAAATTGTCAGATTTCTGATGATAGATGGAATAAAATTCTTAAACGGGTTAATAAATCATCTTTCTGTGCTCGTCATTCTCTTCTACAATTTAAAGTGGTTCATAGAGCTTACATTTCTAAACAGAAGCTGTCCAGTTTTGATTCGAATGTTTCTCCACTTTGTAATAAATGCAACTCTGCTGATGCCTCTTTAATTCATATGTTTTGGTTTTGCCCTAAAATTGAAAAGTTTTGGTGGGAAGTATTCCATACTTTCTCACAACTTCTTAGGGTCCAATTTGACCCAAATCCCCTTACTGCCTTGTTTGGTATTATTGCAGATGAAGATATAACTTTAAATAGTTCTAACCTACAGGTTTTAGTTTTTACCTCTCTTTTAGCAAGGAGAGCAATCTTGCTTAAATGGAAGGAGTCTACCCCTCCTACACATCTTCAATGGCTACGTGATATTATGTCTTATTTAAATTTAGAAAAGATCCGCTGCTCAGTTTTAAATTCAAAACAATCTTTTTATGATATCTGGGGACCTTTCCTAAATTACTTTTCCAATTTATAAAGATTAACAGTGCACAGACTTTATGTATATTTTTATCTTCTCTTCTTAAGCAAATATGTTTTCTTTTCTAATTTATCCATTATCATCCATCAGCTTTTTTCTTTGGTAGTTGGTAGGGGGTTGACTTTTTTTTATATAAAAATTTTCTTTTATGATGTATGACCTACCTTTAAATTTTTGATTACAGAGTGGTATACCTTTATGTGTCAAGCTATAACATTTTGATCAATTTTATCACACCATATGAATGTACACAAGTTATGTTGAGATGTATCTATGTGTTGCACTCTGTAAATCTTGTTTTTTTTTCTGAATAAAAATATTGTAAAAAGAAAGGTTTTGCTTGCGATTAATTTCAATCTATCAATAACAAGCGACTATTTTAAGGTTTGTATTTTGATGCAAAAAGCAAAATATGGAAAAATATGTGTGGTAATTATAGTGAATTTTGTTCCTAAATAAAACATGAAATTAATATAAAGCTGGTGCCACCAGTAAATAACAGAGAAAGAAGTGTAAAAATGACAACTTAGACCATAAAATAGAGGAGCAGAATTAGTCCATTTGGCTCATTAAGTCTGTTACACAATTCTATCATTACTGATTCATTTTCCCTCCCAGCCCCAATCTTCTGCCTTCTCCCCTAACTCTTCATGCCCTGATGAATCAAGAATCTATCAACCTCTGCCTTAAATATACATAAAGACTTGGCCTCCACAACAACCTGTAGCAACAAATTCCAAAGATTCTCCACTCTGGCTAAAGAAATTCCTCTACATCTCCATTCTAAATGGAAGAACCTCTAATCTGAGGCTATGTGCTCTGGTCTTAGACTCTCTCACCAAAATAAACATTGTCTCCATAGAGAGGATAGACTCAGAATGATGATCTTGAGGATTTAGCTCTTCGAGGCTTCAGTAAAATAAAGAAAACTCTAAGGGTAATTTTTTTTTTCCTTTCCTTTCTTTATTTCTGCTCAGCTAGGACATTAGAGACATTAGACTCCAGAACAAGGGGTCACAGTTTAAGGATATCCAGAACGAGGGGTCACAGTTTAAGGATATCCAGAACGAAGGGTCACAGTTTAAGGATAAAGGGGAAACCTTTTAGGACCGAGATGAGGAAAAACTTCTTCGCACAGAGAGTGGTGAATCTGTGGAATTCTCTGCCACAGGAAACAGTTGAGGCCGGTTCATTGGCTATATTTAAGAGGAAGTTAGATATGGCCCTTGTGGCTAAAGGGATCAAGGTGTATGGAGAGAAAGCAGGTACGGGGTTCTGAGTTGGATGATCAGCCATGATCATACTGAATGGCGGTGCAGGCTTGAAGGGCTGAATGGCCTAATCCTGCACCTATTTTCTTTGTTTCTATGTTTCTAGGGATGCCTGGCAGGATAGTTGAAGGCTCGCCTTGCAGAATGTGGGAAGGCAGGGAGACATCCAGTAATCCTGACAACTACAAATGCATGAAATGCATACAGCTCCAGCTTCTTACAATTCACACTAAGGAGTTGGAGCTGTGTGATGGCCTACCTGGGGAAGCAGCAGTGGCCGTGCCTCTAGCAAAGGGTCTGGCCCTGTGGCTCAGAAGGGTAGGGAGAGGAAGAAGGCAGCAGTAATAGGGGACTCTATAGTTAGGGGGTCAGACAGGTGATTCTGTACATACAGGAAAGAAACACGGATGGTAGATTGCCTCCCAGGTGCCAGGGTCCACGATATCCTGAAGTGGGAAGGTGAATAGCAGGACCCCAAAGGTAGTAATCTCGGGATTACAGCCTGTGCCATGCGACAGTGAGTATAGGAACAGAGTGTGGTGGAGGACAAATGCATGGTTGACGGATTAGAGCAAGGGGCAGGGATTCAGATTTCTGGATTATTGGGACCTATTTTGGGACATGCATAACCTGTACAAATAGGATTGGTTGCACTTGAATCCAAGGGGGACCAATATCCTGACAGGGAGGTTTGCTAAGGCTATTGGGGAGAGTTTAAACTAGAATTGCCCTCCACTCTCTCCGCACTAATCCTAACCTCACCATCAAACCTGCAGACAAAGGTGATGCCGTAGTAGTCTGGCGGACGGACCTCTCTCTCACTGAGACCAAATGGTAGCTCTCTGACACCTCCTCGTACTTACCCCTGAAATAGGACCTCACCAAAAAACATCAATGTCTTCTGTACCATCGCCACCCTTATCAACTCCGGTGACCTTACATCCTCAGCCAAAAAGCTCATAATTCCCACACCCCACACTGCTCAGTTTTACCTCCACCCCAAGATCCACAAGCCTGACTGTCCCGGAAGACCCACAGTTTCAGCCTGCTCCTGCCCCACTGAACTTGTATCTGCCTACCTGGACTCCCATTTTGTCACCCATAGTTCAGTCCCTCCCCACCTACATCTGGGATACATCCCATGCCCTCCACCTCTTTAATAACTTCCAGTTCCCTGGTCCTGACTGCTTCATTTTCACTATGGAGGTCCAATCCTTATACATTTCCATTTCCCATCAAGAAGGCCTCAAAGCTCTCCACTACTTTCTTGGCAATAGACCTCACCAGTTCCCCACCACCACCACGTTCTTCTGGTTGGCAGAACTGGTACTCATACTTAATGGCTTCTCTTTTGGCTCTTCCCACTTTCTTCAGACCAAGGATGTAGCTATGGACACTCGCATGGGCCCCAGCTATGCCTGCTGGGGTTGGTTATGTGGAACAGTCTATCCTCAAACTTATTTGTGGTAAGTACAGGGTTGTGATTGTGGGAGATTTTAATTTTCCACACATAAACTGGGAAGCCCATACTGTAAAAGGGATGGATGGTTTGGAGTTTGTAAAATGTGTGCAGGATAGTTTTTTGCAGCAATACATAGAGGAACCAACTAGAAAAGGGACATTGTTGGATCTTTTGTTAGGGAATGAAATAGGTCATGTTGGGGAGCACTTCAGGTCCAGTGATCACAATGCCATTAGTTTCAATATAATTATGGAGAGGGATAGGAGTGGACCCAGGGTAGAGATTTTTGATTGAGGAAAGGCTAAATTTGAGGAGATGCGAAAGGATTTAGAAGGAGCGGATTGGGACAATTTGTTTTATGGTAAGGATGTAATAGAGAAATGGCAGTCATTTAAAGGTGAAATTTTGAGGGTACGGAATCTTTATGTTCTTGTTAGGTTGAAAGGAAAGGTTACAAGTTTGAGAGAGCCATGGTTTTCAAGGGATATTGGAAACTTGGTTAGGAAAAAGAGAGATAGCTACAATAAATATAGGCAGCATGTAGTAAATGAGGTGCTCGAGGAATATAAAGAATGTAAGAAGAATCTTAAAGAAATGAGAAAAGCTAAAAGCAAATATGAAGTTGTTTTGGCAAGTAAGGTGAAATAAATCCGAAGGGCTTCTACAGTTATATTAATACCAAAAGGAAAGTGAGGGATAAAATTGGTCCCTTAGAGAATCAGAGTGGACAGCTATGTGTGGAATCGAAAGAGATGGGGGAGATTTTGAACAATTTCTTTTCTTCGGTATTCACTAAGGAGAAGGATATTGAATTGTGTAAGGTAAGGGAAACGAGTAGGGAAGTTATGGAAACTATGATGATTAAAGAGGAGGAAGTACTGGTGCTTTTAAGAGATATAAAAGTGGATCAATCTCCGGATCCTGACAGGATATTCCATAGGACCTTGAGGGAGGTTAGTGTAGAAATAGCAGGGGCTCTGACAGAAATATTTCAAATGTCATTAGAAATGGGGATGGTGTTGGAGGACTGGCGTATTGCTCATGTGGTTTCATTGTTTAAAAAGGGTTCTAAGAGTAAACCCTGGCAATTATAGGCCTGTCAGTTTGATGTCAGTGATGGGTAAATTAATGGAAAGTATTCTTAGAGATGGTATATATAATTATCTGGATAGATGGGGTCTGATTAGGAACAGTCAACATGGATTTGTGTGTGGAAGGTCAAGTTTGACAAATCTTATTGAGTTTTTTGAAGAGGTTACGAAGAAAATTGATGAGGTTAAAGCAGTGGATGTTGTCTATATGGACTTTGGTAAGGCCTTTGACAAGGTTCCGCACAGAAGGTTAGTTAGGAAGGTTCAGTTGTTAGGTATTAATATTGAAGTAGTAAAATGGATTCAACAGTTTCTGGATGGGAGATGCCAGAGAGTAGTGGTGGATAAGTAGTTTGTCAAGTTGGAGGCCAGTGACTAGTGGTGTGCCTCAGGGATTTGTACTGGTTCCAATGTTGTTTGTCATATACATTAATGATCTGGATGATGGGGTGGTAAATTGAATTAGTAAGTATGCAGATGATACTAAGGTAGATGGCATTGTGGATAATGAAGTAGGTTTTCAAAGTTTGCAGAGAGATTTAGGCCAGTTAGAAGAGTGGGCTGAACGATGGCATTTGGAGTTTAATGCTGATAATTGTGAGGTGCTACATTTTGGTAGGAATAATCCAAACAGGATATACTTGGTAAATGGTAGGGCATTGAAGAATGCAGTAGAACAGAGTGGTCTAGGAATAATGGTGCATAGTTCCCTGAAGGTGGAATCTCATGTGGATAGGGTGGTGAAGAAAGCTTGTTGGCCTTTAGGATTAGGGCTTTTATGTTGTTGGCCTTTATAAATCAGAGCATTGAGTATAGGAGTTGGGATGTAATGTTAAAATTGTACAAGGCATCGGTAAAGCTGAATTTGGAGCATTGTGTACAGTTCTGGTCACCGAATTATAGGAAAGATGTCAACAAAATAGAGAGAGTACAGAGGAGATTTACCAGAATGTTACATGGGTTTCAGCACCTAAGTTACAGAGAAAGGTCAAACAAGTTAGGTCTTTATTCTTTGGAGTGTAGAAGGTTGAGGGGGGACTTGATAGAGGTATTTAAAATTATGAGGAGGATAGATAGAGTTGACGTGGATAGGCTTTTTCCATTGAGAGTAGGGGAGATTCAAACAAGAGGACATGAGTTGAGAGTGGGCAAAAGTTTAAGGGTAACACAAGGGGGTATTTCTTTACTCAGAGATTGGTAGCTTTATGGAATGAGCTTCAGGTATAAGTGGTAGAGGCAGGTTCAGTATTGTCATTTAAAGTAAAGTTAAATAGGTACATGGACAAGAAGGGAATGGAGAGTTATGGGCTGAGTGCGAGTCAGTGGGATTAGGTGAGAATAAGCATTCAGCATGGACTAGAAGGGCCAAGATGGCCTTTTTCCATGTTGTAATTGTTATATGGTTATACAGGCAGACGGACAGACATACTTTATTGATCCCGATGGAAATTGGGTTTCGTCTCAGTCGCACCAACCAAGAATAGGTAGAAATATAGCAATATAAAACCATAAATAATTAACTAATAATAAGTAAATTATGCCAAGTGGAAATTAGTCCAGGACCAGCCTGTTAGCTCAGGGTGTCTGACACTCAGAGGGAGGAGTTGTAAAGTTTGATGACCTCAGGCAGGAATGACTTTCTATGACTTTCAGTGCTGCATCTCAGTGGAATGAGTCTCTGGCTGAATATACCTCTGTGCCTAACCAGGACATTATGGAGTGGGTGGGAGACATTGTCCAAGATGGCATGCAACTTGGACAGCATCCTCTTTTCAGACACCACCGTCAGAGAGTCCATTTCCACCCCTACAACGTCACTGGCCTTATGAATGAGTTTATTGATTCTGTTGGTGTCTGCTACCCTCAACCTGCTGCCCCAGCCCACAACAGCAAAGATGATAGCACTGGCCACCACAGACTTGTAGAACATCTTCAGCATTGTCAGGCAGATGTTAAAGGACCTCAGTCTCCTCAAGAAATAGAGATGGCTCTGACCCTTTTTGTAGACAGCCTCAGTGTTCTTTGACCAGTCCAGTTTATTGTCGATTCGTATCCCTAGGTATCTGTAATCCTCTACCATGTCCACACTGACCCCTTGGATGGAAACAGGGGTCACCGTTGCCTTAGCCCTCCTCAGGTTCACCACCAGCTCCTTAGTCTTTTCCACATTAAGCTGCAGATGATTCTGCTCACACCATGTGACAAAGTTTCCCTCTGTAGCCCTGTATTCTGCCTCATCTCCCTTGCTGATGCATCCAACTATGGCAGAGTCATCAGAAAACTTCTGAAGATGGCAAGACTCCATGCAGTAGTTGAAGTCTGAGGTGTAGATGGTGAAGAGAAAGGGAGATAGGACAGTTCCCTGTGGAGCCCCAGTGTTGCTGACCATTCTGTCTGACACACAGTGTTGCAAGTGCACATACTGTGGTCTGCCAGTCAGGTAATCAATAATCCATGACACCAGGGAAGCATCCACCTGCATCACTGTCAGCTTCTCACCCAGCAGAGCAGGGTGGGCGGTGTTGAACGCACTGGAGAAGTCAAAAAACATGACCCTCACAGTGCTTCCCGGCTTGTCCAGGTGGGTGTTGATACGGTTCCAGCAGATAGACAATGGCATCCTCAACTCCTAGTGGGGGCTGGTAGGCGAACTGGAAGGGGTCTAAGTGTGGCCTAACCATAGGCCGGAGCTGCTCTGGAACAAGTCTCTCCAGGGTCTTCATGATGTGGGAGGTCAATGCCACTGGTCTGTAGTCATTGGAGCCACGGGGGCACGGTGTCTTTGGTACAGGGACGAGGCAGGACATCTTCCACAGCACAGGAACCCTCTGGAGACTCAGGCTCAGGTTAAAGACATGGTGAAGTACTCCACATAGCTGGGGGGCACAGGGTTTGAGCACCCTGGGGCTGACCCCATCCGGTCCTGCAGCCTTGCTTGGGTGGAGACATTTCAGCTGTCTTCTCACCTGTTCAGCTGTGAAGTCCACCATGGTGGTTTCAGATGGGGGAGGGGTGTAGTCATGAGAACAGGGTGGGGGGCTGTGAGGAGGGGTAGGAAGGGAGAGTGGAGTATGTGTTGGTTGGGGGCCGACAACAGATGAATCATGTGGGGGATGGGGAGGGGCCACAGTGTCAAATCTGTTGAAGAACAGGTTAAGTTCGTTGGCCCTGTCCACACTGCCTTCAGCTCCTCTGTTGCTAGTTTGCTGGAACCTAGTGATGGTTCTCATCCCACTCCAGACCTCTCTCATGTTGTTCTGCTGGAGTTTCCACTCAAGCTTCCTCCTATACCTGTCTTTAGCCTCCCTGATCTTGGCTTTCAGGTCCCTCTGTATTGTACTCAGCTCCTCCCTATTTCCATCTCTAAACACCCTCTTTTTAGCGTTCAGGATGTCCTTAATGTCCTTTGTTACCCATGGCTTGTTATTTGAATAACACAGATCTTGCCGGAACATTGCAGTCCACACAGATGTTGATGTAACCAGTGATGCACTCTGTGAGTCCATCAATGTCCTCTCCATGTGGCTCACAGAGTGCCTGCCAGTCTGTCACCTCAAAACAACCCTGGAGTGCCTCATAAGCCTCACCCGACCATTTCCTCGCTTGTCCTTGAGGTTGCAGGTTTACTCTTCACCAGATGCACGTAGCAGGGTTTGAGATGCACCAGGTTGTGATCTGACTTTCTCAGTGGGGGGGAGGGGAGAGGAGCTGTATGCATCCTTAATGTTAGCATACATCAAGTCCAGGGTCCTCTCCCCTCTGGTTGTACAGCTCACATACTGCGTGAAGTTGGGCATATGGTTATATGGTTTCCTGACACAATATGTAGATAATTCTTCAAGAGGAGAAGATCTGGTATTGAGAAATGAACCTGGTCAGATGTCAGGTCTCTCAGTGGGAGAGCATTTTGGAGACAATGATCACAATTCTATCTCTTTTACCATAGCAATGGAGAGGGATAGGAACAGATGAGTTAGAAAAGCCTTTATTTGGAGTAAGGGATAATATGAAGCTATCAGGCAGGAACATGGAAGCATAAATTGGAAACAGAAGTTACCATAGAAACATAGGAAACCGACAGCACAATACAGGCCCTTTGGCTCACATAGATGTGCAGAACATGTCCTTACCTTTGAACTACCAAGGCTTACCCATAGCCCTCTATTTTTCTAAGGTCCAGAATTCTTTTAAAATACCCTATCGATTCTGCCCCACCACTGCCGCTGGCAGCCCATTCCACACACTCACCACTCTCTGTGTAAAAAACTTACCCCTGATATCTTTTGGAAGAAGACAGCGAGGCTTTGAGAAGAAGTGCGGCGGCGGCCATTTTCAAATTGCTTCTCAGATCGGAGTTCTGAGAGGCGGGACTGCGCAGGCACGCGAAGGAGGCCTGGGAAGGAGGGAAGACATAAGAAGAACGCAGCCTTAAGCAGCGGGCAGCGGAGTGAGCCGAGAGCAGAGTGTAGGGCTTGGACTCAGAGGGCTTAGGCGGAAGAGGGCACAGTCGGCTTATCTTTTAGTTCTCCTTGTTATTTTCAGTTATTCGGGAAGTATGAGTGTGAGGGCAGCTTGTTGTTCTCGGTGTCGGATGTGGGAGATCCTGGAGTCTCCGAGCCTCCCGGACGTCCACATCTGCGCCAGGTGTGCTGAACTGCAGCTCCTGAGGGACTGAGTTAGCGAACTGGAGCTGCAGCTCGATGACCTTCGCCTGGTCAAGGAGAGTGAGGAGGTGAGAGAGAGGAGTTCCAGGCGGGTGGTGACTCTGGGGCCAAGGGAGGCAGTTAGGTGGGTCACAGTCAGGAATGGGAAGAGGCAGGTACTAGAGAGTACCCCAGTGGCTGTACCCCTTGACAATAAGTACTCATGTTTGAGTACTGTTGGGGGGGACAGCCTACCTGGTGGAAGTGACAGTGGCCGGGCCTCCGGCACAGAGGACGGCCCTGTAGCTCAGAAGGGTAGGGATAGAAGAAAGAGGACCATAGTAATAGGGGATTCGATAGTCAGGGGTTCAGACAGGCAGTTCTGTGGAGGTGATCGGGAGTCCCGGATGGTAGTTTGCCTTCCTGGTGCCAGGGTTCGGGACGTTTCTGATCGCGTCCAAGATATCCTGAAGTGGGAGGGTGAGGAGCCAGAGGTCATGGTACATGTAGGTACCAATGACATAGGTCGGAAAGGGGAAGAGGTCCTGAAACGAGAGTACAGGGTGTTAGGAAGGCAGTTAAGAAGAAGGACTGCAAAGGTAGTAATCTCGGGATTACTGCCTGTGCCACGTGACAGTGAGAGTAGGAATGGAATTAGGTGGAGGATGAATGCGTGACTGAGGGATTGGAGCAGGGGGCAGGGATTCAAGTTTCTGGGTCATTGGGACCTCTTCTGGGGCAGGCGTGACCTGTTCAAGAAGGACGGGTTACACTTGAATCCTGGGGGGACCAATATCCTAGTGGGGAGGTTTGCTAGGGCTACAGGGCAGACTTTAAACTAGTAAGATGGGGGGGCAGGAATCAATTTGAGGAAACTATGGGAGAGGAGGTTAGTTCACCAGTAGAGCAAGTAAGTAGACTGTGTGTGAGGGAGGAAAGGCAGGTGATGGAGAAGGGATGCGCTCAGGCCGAAGATGTAGGGGAGAAGAAAGAAAAGGATAATAAATTTGAATGCATTGTTAGGAATGAAAAGAGAGGAGGAGGTGGAGAGTATCTTAAATGTATCTATTTTAGTGCTAGGAGTATTGTAAGAAAGGTGGATGAGCTTAAAGTGTGGATTGCTACCTGGAATTATGATGTTGTAGCTATTAGTGAAACATGGTTGCAGGAAGGGTGTGATTGGCAACTAAATATTCCTGGATTTAGTTGCTTCAGGTGTGATAGAGTAGGAGGGGCCAGAGGAGGAGGTGTTGCATTGCTTGTCTGAGAAAAACTTATGGCGGTGCTTTGGAAGGATAGATTAGAGAGCTCCTCTAGGGAGACTATTCGGGTGGAATTGAGGAATGGGAAAGGTGTAGTAACACTGATAGGAGTGTACTATAGGCCACCTAATGGGGAGCGTGAGTTGGAAGAGCAAATGTGTAAGGAGATAGCAGATATTTGTAGTAAACACAAGGTGGTGATTGTGGGAGATTTTAATTTTCCACACGTAGACTGGGAAGCTCATTCTGTAAAAGGGCTGGATAGTTTAGAGTTTGTGAAATGTGTGCAGGAAAGTTATTTGCAACAATACATAGAAGTACCGACTAGAGATGGGACAGTGTTGGATCTCCTGTTAGGGAATGCGATAGGTCAGCTGACAGATGTATGTGTTGGGGAGCACTTCGGGTCCAGTGATCACAATAGCATTAGCTTCAATATAATTATGGAGAAGGACTGGACCTAGAGTTGAGATTTTTGATTGGAGAAAGGCTAACTTTGAGGAAATGCGAAGGGATTTAGAGAGAGTGGATTGGGTCAAGTTGTTTTATGGGAAGGATGTAATAGAGAAATGGAGGTGATTTAAGGGTGAAATTATGAGGGTACAGAATCTTTATATTCCTGTTAGGTTGAAAGGAAAGGTTAAAGGTTTGAAAGCACCATGGTTTTCAAGGGGTATTAGAAACTTGGTTTGGAAAAAGAGGGATGTCTGCAATAGATGTAGGCAGCATGGAGTAAATGAATTGCTCGAGGAGTATAAAGAATGTAAAAGGAATCTTAAGAAAGAGATTAGAAAAGCTAAAAGAAGATACGAGGTTGGTTTGGCAAATAAGGTGAAAGTAAATCCGAAAGGTTTCTACAATTATATTAAAAGCAAGAGGATAGTGAGGGATAAAATTGGTCCCTTAGAGAATCAAGGTGGTCAGCTATGTGTGGAGCCGAGGGAGATGGGAGAGATTTTGAATGATTTCTTCTCTTCGGTATTCACTAAGGAGAAGGATATTGAATTGTCTAAGGTGTGGGAAACAAGTAAGGAAGTTATGGAACCTATGACAATTAAAGAGGTGGAAGTACTGGCGCTTTTAAGAAATTTAAAAGTGGATAAATTTCCGGGTCCTGACAGGATATTCCCCAGGACCTTGAGGGAAGTTTGAGTAGAGATAGCTGGAGCTCTGACGGAGATCTTTCAGATGTCATTAGAAACGGAGATTGTGCCAGAGGATTGGCGTATTGCTCATGTGGTTCCATTGTTTAAAAAGGGTTCTAGAAGTAAGCCTAGCAATTATAGACCTGTCAGTTTGACATCAGTGGTGGGTAAATTAATGGAAAGTATTCTTGAGATAGTATTTATAATTATCTGGATAGACAGGATCTGATTAGGAGTAGCCAGCATGGATTTGTGCATGGAAGGTCATGTTTGACAAACCTTATTGAATTTTTTGAAGAAGTTACGAGGAATGTTGACGAGGGTAAGGCAGTGGATGTAGTCTATATGGACTTCAGCAAGTTCTTTGGCAAAGTTCCACATGGAAGGTTAGTTAAGAAGGTTCAGTCGTTAGGTATTAATGCTGGAGTAATAAAATGGATTCAACAGTGGCTAGATGGGAGATGCCAGAGAGTAGTGGTGGATAATTGTTTATCGGGATGGAGGCCAGTGACTAGCGGGGTGCCTCAGGGATCTGTTTTGGGCCCAATGTTGTTTGTAATATACATAAATGATCTGGATGATGCAGTGGTAAATTGGATTAGTAAGTATGCCGATGATACTAAGGTAGGAGGTGTTGTGGATAATGAGGTGGGTTTTCAAAGCTTGCAGGGAGATTTATGCCGGTTAGAAGAATGGGCTGAACGTTGGCAGATGGAGTTTAATGCTGAGAAGTGTGAGGTTCTACATTTTGGCAGGAATAATCCAAATAGAACATACAGAGTAAATGGTAGGGCATTGAGGAATGCAGTGGAACAGAGAGATCTAGGAATAACAGTGCATAGTTCCCTGAAGGTGGAGTCTCATGTAGATAGGGTGGTGAAGAAGGCTTTTGGAACGCTGGCCTTTATAAATTAGAGCATTGAGTACAGAAGTTGGGATGTAATGTTAAAATTGTACAAGGCATTGGTAAGGCCAAATTTGGAATATTGTGTACAGTTCTGGTCACCGAATTATAGGAAAGATATAAATAAATTAGAGAGAGTGCAGAGACGATTTGCTAGGATGTTACCTGGGTTTCAGCACTTAAGTTACAGAGAAAGGTTGAACAAGTTAGGTCTCTATTCATTGGAGCGTAGAAGGTTGAGGGGGGATTTGATCGAGGTATTTAAAATTTTGAGAGGGATAGGTAGAGTTGACGTGAATAGGCTGTTTCCGTTGAAAGTAGGGGAGATTCAAACGAGAGGACATGATTTGAGAGTTAGGGGGCAGAAGTTTAAGGGAAACACGAGGGGGTATTTCTTTACTCAGAGAGTGATAGCTGTGTGGAATGAGCTTCCTGTAGAAGTAGTAGAGGCCAGTTCAGTTGTGTCACTTAAGGTAAAATTGGATAGGTATATGGACAGGAAAGGAGTGGAGGGTTATGGGCTGAGTGCGGGTAGGTGGGACTAGGTGAGATTAAGAGTTCGGCACGGACTAGGAGGGCTGAGTTGGCCTGTTTCCGTGCTGTGATTGTTATATGGTTATATGGTTATATCTCCTCTGTACCTGCTTCCAAGCACCTTAAAACTAACCCCTTTCATGCTAGCCATTTCAGCCCTGGGAAAAAGCCTCTGACTATCCACATGATCAATGCCTCTCATTATCTTGTACACCTCTATTAGGTCACCCCTCATCCTCTGCTGCTCCAAGGAGAAAAGGTCGAGTTCATAAGACATGCTCCCCAATCCAGGCAACATCCTTGTAAGTCTCCTCTGTACCCTTTCTATGGTTTCCACATCCTTCCTGTAGTGAGGCGACCAGAACTGAGCGCAGTACTCCAAGTGGGGTCTGACCATGGGCCTATATAGCTGCAACATTACCTCTCAGCTCTTAAACTCAATCCCACAATTGATGAAGGCCAATGCATCATATGCCTTCTTAACCACAGTCAACCTGTGCAGCAGCTTTGAGTGTCCTATGGATTCAAACCCCAAGATCCCTATGATCCTCCATACTGCCAAGGGTCTAGCCATCAATGCTACATCTGCCATCATATTTGACCTACCAAAATGAAGCACCTCACACTTACCTGGGTTGAACTGCATCTGCCACTTCTTATGGCAAACACGAGGAAATCTGCAGATGCTGTAAATTCAAGCAACACACACAAAATGCTGGTGGAACGCAGCAGGCCAGGCAGCATCTATAGGGAGAAGTGCTGTCAATGTTTTGGGCCAAGACCCTTTGTCAGAATGCATTAGGGTTAGGGTTAGGGTCAGGATGAAGGGTCTCGGCCCAAAATGTCGACAGCGCTTCTCCCTATAGATGCTGCCTGGCCTGCTGCATTCCACCAGCATTTTGTGTCTGCCACTTCTTAGCCCAGTTTTGCATCCTATCAATGTCCCGCTTTAACCTCTGACAGCCCTCCACACTATCCACAACACCCCCAAACTTTGTGTCATCAGCAAATTTACTAACCCATGACACCAATTCCTCAACCAGGAAACTGCCTTCCTTCAGAATTTAGCTCTCACGTCGCCCTTCTTGTCCCAATCCAAAAAAACAACTGTTGGAAGTCACCTTCCTTTTTAAACTCTCCACACTGTCCTGTCTACGTCACGCGCCTGTGCAGTCTCGCCCTTCTTGTATTCGAAGAAGTTTTTTAAAAAACTGCCTTCCTTCAGAATTTAGCTCTCACGCTGCCCTTCTTGTCCTGATCCAAAAGTCATTCCTACAATCACCGATCCGTAGTGAATTCTGCAGCAAAGTATTCATTAAGTATCTCTGCTATCTCCTGCGGTTCCATACACACTTTTCCACTGTTACACTTGATCGGTCCTATTCTCTCACATCTTATCCTCTTGCTCTTCACATACTTGTAGAATGCCTTGGGGTTTTCCTTAATCCTGTCCACCAAGGCCTTCTCATGGCCCCTTCTGGCTCTGCTAATTTCATTCTTACATTCCTTCCATCTCATTGGTAGGCATCTACGCAGAACCTCATGCAAATATCTGCTGAACATTTGCCACATTTCTCTCATACGTTTCCCTGAGAACACCTTTTCCATTTTATGCTTCCAAGTTCCTGCCTGATAGTCTTATATTTCCCCTTACTCCAATTAAACGTTTCCCTAACTTGTCTGTTCTTTTCCCTCAGCAATGCTATGGTAGAGGAGATAGAATTGTGATCACTATCTCCAAAATACTCTCCCACTGAGAGACCTGACACCTGACCAGGTTTATTTCCCAATACCAAATCAAGTACAGCCTCTCCTCTTGCAGGCTTATCTACAGATTGTGTCAAGAAACCTTCCTGAACACACCAAACAAGCTCCACCCCATTGAAGCCTCTCACTCTAGGGACATGCCAATCAATATTTGGGAAATTAAAATCTCCCACCACAACAACCCTGTTATTAGAACCATTACAGCACAGAAACAGTCCTTTTGGCCATTCTTGGCTGTGCTGAACCATTTTTCTGCCTAGTCCCACTGACCTGCACCTGGCCCATATCCCTCCATACACCTCTCATCCATGTACCTGTCCAAGTTTTTCTTAAATGTTAAAAGTGAGCCCACATTTACCATTTCATCTGGCAGCTCATTCCACACTCCCACCACTCTCTGTGTGAAAAAGTCCCCCCTAAAGCTCCCTTTAAACTTTTCCCCCTTCACCCTTAACCCATGTCCTCAGGCTTTTTTCTCCCGTAGCCTCAGTGGAAAAAGCCTGCTTGCATTCACTCGATCTATACCCATCATAATTTTATGTACCTCTATCAAATCTCCCCTCATTCTTCTACGCTTCAAGGAATAAAGCCCTAACCTAGTCAACCTTTCTCTGTAACTCAGTTTCTCAAGTCCTGGCAACATCCTTGTAAACCTTCTCTGCACTCTTTCAACCTTATTAATATCCTTCCTGTAATTTGGTGACCAAAACTGCACACAATACTCCAAATTCAGCCTCACCAATGCTTTATACAACCTCACCATTACATTCCAACTCTTATACTCAATACTTTGATTTATAAAGGCCAATGTACCAAAAGCTCTCTTTACAACCCTATCTACCTGTGACGCCACTTTTAGGGAATTTTGTATCCATATTCCTAGATTCCTCTGTTCTACTGCACTCCTCAGTGTCCTACCATTTACCTTGTATGTTCTACCTTGGTTTGTCCTTCCAAAGTGCAATACCTCACACTTGTCTGTATTAAACTCCATCTGCCAATTTTCAGCCCATTTTTCCAGCTGGTCCAGATCCCTCTGCAAGCTTTGAAAACCTTCCTCACTGTCCTCTACACATCCAATCTTTGTATCGTAAGCAAACTTGCTGATCCAATTTTACCACATTATCATCCAGATCATTGATACAGATGACAAATAACAATGGACCCAGCACTGATCCCTGTGGCACACCACTAATCACAGGCCTCCACTCAAAGAAGCAATTCTCCACTACCACTCTCTGACTTCTCCCATTGAGCCAATGTCTAATCCAATTTACTACCTGTCCTAATTCATTTCCTAATAGAAGATCTAATATTGCATCCTCTGTAGTTGGTACCTCTATATATTATAATCATATAACCATAAAACAATTACAGCACAGAAACAGGCCATCTCGGCCCTTCTAGTCCGTGCCGAACACTTACTCTCACCTAGTCCCACTGACCTGCACTCAGCCCACAACCCTCCATTCCTTTCCTGTCCATATACCTATCCAGTTTTACTTTAAATGACAATACCAAACCTGCCTCTATCACTTCTACTGGAAGCTCATTCCACACAGCTACCACTCTCTGAGTAAAGAAATTCCCCTTCGTGTTACCCTTAAACTTCTGCCCCCTAACTCTCAACTCATGTCCTCTTGTTTGAATCTCCCCTACTCTCAATGGAAAAAGCTTATCCACGTCAACTCGATATATCCCCCTCATAATTTTAAATACCTCTATCAAGTCCCCCCTCAACCTTCTATGCTCCAAAGAATAAAGACCTAACTTGTTCAATCTTTCCCTGTAACTTAGGTGCTGAAACCCAGGTAACATTCTAGTAAATCTTCTCTGTACTCTCTGTTTTGTTGACATCTTTCCTATAATTCGGTGACCAAAACTGTACACAATACTCCAAGCAACACACACAAAATGCTGGTGGAACACAGCAGGCCAGGCAGCATCTATAGGGAGAAGCGCTGTCGACTTTTCGGGCCGAGACCCTTCGTCAGGACTAACTGAAAGGAAAGATAGTAAGAGATTTGAAAGTAGGAGTGGGAGGGGAAAACGTGAAATGATAGGAGAAGACCAGAGGGGGTGGGGTGAAGCTGAGAGCCAGAAAGGTGATTGGCACAAGGGATACAGAGCTAGAGAAGGGAAAATATCATGGGACGGGAGGCCTAGGGAGAAAGAAAGGGGGAGAGGAGCACCAGAGGGAGATGGAATGAGTACTTTGCTTCAGTATTTACCAAGGAAAAAGATATGGAAGACCAGAAGATCAGTGCTGAATGTATAAATAGGTTAGGGTGTTTAGAGAACAAGTGGGAGAAAGTGGCCTTCTAATGAGTATTGAGGTGGCTAGGTTCCTAGGGCCTAATGGGATTTACCCCAGGTTATTGAAGGAGACAATAGATGAGATTGCTGGGGCCTTGACTGGTTTCATCATGTCCTCTCTAGGGACAGGTGAGGTCCAGGAGGACTGGTGATTGGCTAATGTTGTACTTCTATTTAAGAAGGGAACAAGGGAAAATTCTGGGAACTATAGACTGGTGGGTCTCACATCAGTTGAAGGCAAATTGCTATCAAAAGCTCTTAGGGAGAAGATATATGAGCATTTGGAGACCCATGGTCTAATTAGGGAGAGCCAGCATGGCTTGTTGTGCCTTACAAACTTGACTGAGTTTTTTGATAAGATGATGAGAGACATTGATGAGTGCATGTTATCCACATGGATTTGAGTAAGGCATCTGTCAAAGTCAAAGGGTAATGGTTGAAGGGACTAATTCGAACTGGAAGTCGGTAATTAGTGATGCTCCACAGAGATCTGTGCTGAGACTTCTGCTGTTTGTGATGTATATAAATGACCTGGATGAGAATGTAGAATGGGTGGGTTTGTAACTTTGTGGATGATGCCAAGATTGGTGGAGTTGTGGATAGTGCAGAAGACTGGCAAAAAAATAGCACAATGAAGATCAGTTGCAGATATGGGCTGAAAAATGACAGACTGCGTTTAACCCAGATAAATGTGAGGTGTTGCACCTTGGTAGGGCAAACGCAAGGAGACAGTGTACTGTTAGGGGCAAGGTCCTTACCAGTGTTGCTGAGCAGAGAGATCTTGGGATCCAAGTTCATAGTTCCTTGAAAGTGGCTACACAGGCCAATAAGGTGGTTAAGAAGGCTTATGGAATGTTTGCTTTTGTTAGTTGTAGCATTGAGTTTAAATGTCAAGAAGTTTTTTTTGCAACTTTATATAACTCTGGTTAGACCACATCTGGATAGTCACCCCATGATAGGAAGGCTTTAGAGAGGGTGCAGAAGAGGTTTAGGCTGCTGCCTGGTTTAGAGGACATGTGCTATTATGAGAGGCTGGATAAAGTGGCTTGTTTTCTCTGGAGGGGCGAAGGCTGGGGGAAGATCTGATAGAGGTTTATAAGATTATGAGATTAGATAGGGAGTATTTGTTTCCCAGTGTTGAAATATCTAATACCAGAGCACAGCTTTGAAAGTGAGAGGGGGTAGGTTCAAAGGTTATGTGAGGGGTAGGTTTTTTACCCAGAGAGTGGTGAATGCTTGGAATCTGCTGCCTGATATGGTGGTAGAGGCAAATATGTTCGAGGCTTTTAAGAGATGTTTGGATTGGTACATGGATGTAAGAAAGATGAAGGGAATCAACATGATGTATGAGGGAGGAATTAGTGTTTAAGCGTTTTTAATTTGCTTTTTAGCTGGTTCAGCACAACATTGTGGGCCAAAGATCTTCTGGTAAGATGGTGGCACTTTCAGTCATTGTGGCTTCTACAGGGTCATCAAAAGGTACTACTGTTCTATTTAAATGTACTTCTAATGATCACAAGATCCTGCTATACATTAGGAAGTTGAAGTTCTGCATATCTACACCATTAGTGAGTTGCTCGCTGGTGGAGAAAATGAAGGCTGCTGCCTGAGTCGAAGGAGGCTTTAGTCTAATAGAAAATGACCATTTTTGTTGTTTTTCTTGTGATTGAAAGGTCCTTTTGGACAATTGTTTATCTGGTATGCTGCAAGTTTGATTCACTGACTTATTGACTGAGAGCAGGGGCAGATGGTGGGAGAGTTGTGTGACCTCGTTGTAGCAAGGACTAGGCCTCAAGCCACAACTGTAGCTGCCAGGAGAGGGCTGTTGAAGTTGGTATGCTTCATCAGGGACGGTGTGGTGTGACATCCAGGACACAGTCAGTGCTGCCCTTCCAGTGCTTCGCTCAACAGGAGACAAGCTCTGTCATGGTCAACTGCAGATTTTGGTAGCACTCAATGGACTCAGGGCCTCAAGCCACAAGATCATCTGTTTTACAGCCACCAGGAGAGAGGCATTGAGCTAGTGCGAGGGCTCAATTTGGTGCTGCCCCCTGTTTTACACTTGGCTCAATTATGGTTGGCTGAAGATTTCAATGGACTGAAGGGTCTGCACTGTATACATATATTGTCAGGGCCAGCACATTCGACCAGAAGTGGGATGTGGCGCGGCATCCAGGCTGGAGTCGGTGCTGCCATCTCCCCACCCCCCCCCACCCACTGGTGTTCGCTTGGCGGGAGACGGACTCTATTTCATTACTGTGGTCAACTGTGGATTGATGGTGCAAGTTTTGTATCTTGACTCCGGAGTTACGCTGTCACATTTGGCTGCATTCTTGAGTGTTCATACTTGATGGAATTACAATTAATCAAATTGAAGGGCTTATTCCTGTGCTGTTCAGTTCTATGTTCTATAAACTCTATGAGTTGAGTTGTGTTGTGGAGGCCTCAGATTCTTTCTCCCAAGGAACAGCGCTGATCATGCACTGGGACATTCCAGATTTATTTAGTGAGACTGCATCAGAGGATTAAGTACAGCATAACTTCACACAGAGCATATTGAAAAACACAGAATGTATAGTGAATGTATCATGATTGTGCTGCTCCAATTTCTCAAAACAGCCCCCCATGACAAATGTGAAAATATTGAAAATCTTCTGGTTTTGGATGGGCTTGCTGTTCAAAATAGCATCTGTTGTACTTTTGTACTGATGGAGTAACCAAGCTCTGAGATGTTTTAACACATCCTTTATGCCTTTAACCGATGTTGCATTAAGAACATTGTAATTTGCCCACAGAAACGTTGCACATAAACTGATTAACTGCATTAATTATAAAGGCATGTGCTGCATTTAAGGGCAAAGGTTTCCATAAAATGGTCTGCACTATTGTTGAAAATGGCACACCATGAAAATGGCAAAACCTGGTCTGTTGGACTGTGAGAAGACATGTGTTTTTTGCACAACACATACTCCAGTCCTAAGAGGGGATCAACAGTGGAAAGGTTGAGCAGCTTCAGGTTCCTGGGCATTAGCATCTCAGTGGATTTGTCTTGGGTCCAACACATTGATGTAATTATAAACAAGACACACCAGCAGCTCAATTTCATTCAGAGTGTGAGGGGATTGGATATGACATGATGAAAGACTCTTATTAATTTCTACTGATGTATGGTGAAGAACATTCTGGCTAGTTACATCACAGCCCAGAATGGAGCCTGCAATGCACAGGATTGCAAGAAACTGGGAGGGCTGTAGTCAGTTCCATCCAGGCACAGGCTTTTACATCATTGAGAACATCTTCAAGAGGTGGGATCTCAAGCCAGTATCCATTATTTAGGACGACACTTCCAGGACATTCTCTCTTCATCTGACAATGATCTTATTCCTCTTTTGCACTATTTCTTCATTTTTGAAACTCATTGTAGTTTGTACAGTATGTCTTCCACTGTACTGCTGCCACAAAACAACACATTTCACAAATATATCAGTAAGAATAAACCTGATTCTGAGCATTTGTTTGATCTGTCTGTAAATTAACTTGGTCCAAGCATTGTCTTTCAAAACATAGTCCTGGGTGTGCCAATGATACTGTAGCATTCTTAAGGTGACAGTAACAGCAGCAAGATATCTGAGCACTGGACAATAAACAACGAAAAGATAAGCATCACAATTGAGATAAACTAAGAAAAATACCAGTAAATAAGTGGATCAAGGCAAGGATTCAGTAATCCAAACACAAATAGAAAGTGGTTGATTGCTTCAGGCAATTTATATTCCAGATCAGGATCAAACCAATACCAGATTCCCATCAGGTAGTATGGGGTCCAGCAGATGATGAAAGATGTGACAAAAGCAATGGTCATTTTCATTGTTTTCATACGAGCTTTTGGTATGCCGTTCCTTGACTGGTTCAGATCCATCTCTGCAAAATAAATAAGTCCAACAATTCCTAGAGTTATACTGATATCAGTAGAGAATACCAAAAAGAACAATACTTTCAGTAAAGCACAGAATTTCTTTGTTCTCAGAAAGAGCATCAAGCGGACGTGTGCACTGGACACCAAGAAAATTAGAAACATAGAAACATAGAAAACCCACAGCACAATACAGGTCTTTTGGCCCACAACGGTGAGTCATACATGTACTTACTTTAGAAATTACCTAGGGTTACACATAGCTCTCTATTTTTCTAATGTACCTATCCAGGAATCTCTTAAAAGACCCTATCGTATCTGCCTCCATCATCATCACCGGCAGCCCGTTCCATGCACTCACTACTCTCTGCATAAAAAACTTATAGAACATAGAACATAGAATAGTACAGCACATTACAGGCCCTTCAGCCCACAATGTTGTGCCGACCCTCAAACCCTGCCTCCCATATAACCCCCTTCTTTAAATTCCTCTGTATACCTGTCTAGTAGTCTCTTAAACTTCACTAAGTGTATCTGCCTCCACCACTGACTCAGGCAGAGCATTCCACGCACCAACCACTCTATGAGTGAAGAACCTTCCTCTAATATCCCCCTTGAACTTCCCTCCCCTTACCTTAAAGCCATGTCCTCTTGTACTGAGCAGTGGTGCCCCGGGGAAGAGGCGCTAGCTGTCCACTCTGTCTATTCCTCTTAATATCTTGTACACCTCTATCATGTCTCCTCTCATCCTCCTTCTCTCCAAAGAGTAAAGCCCTAGCTCCCTTAATCTCTGATCATAATCCATACTCTCTAAACCAGGCAGCATCCTGGTAAATCTCCTCTGTACCCTTTCCAATGTTTCCACATCCTTCCTATAGTGAAGCAACTGGAACTGGATACAGTACTCCAAGTGTGGCCTAACCAGAGTTTTATAGAGCTGCATCATTACATCGCGTCTCTTAAACTACCCCTCGACTTATGAAAGCTAACACCCCATAAGCTTTCTTAACTACCCTATCTACCTGTGAGACAACTTTCAGGGATCTGTGGACATGTACCCCCAGATCCCTCTGCTCCTCCACACTCCCAAGTATCCTGCCATTTACTTTGTACTCTGCCTTGGAGTTTGTCCTTCCAAAGTGTACCACCTCACACTTCTCCTGGTTGAACTCCATCTGCCACTTCTCAGCCCACTTCTGCATCCTATCAACATCTCTCTGCAATCTTCAACAATCCTCAACACTATCCACAGCACCACCAACCTTTGTGTTGTCTGCAAAATTGCCAACCCACCCTTCTACCCCCACATCAAGGTCATTAATACAAATCACAAAAAGTAGAGGTTCCAGAACCAATCCTTCTGGGACACTACTGGTCACAACCCTCCAATCTGAATGTACTCCCTCCACCACAACCCTCTGCTTTCTGCAGGCAAGCTAATTCTGAATCTACTTGGCCAAATTTCCCTGGATCCCATGCCTTCTGACTTTCTGAATAAGCGTATCATGTTGTACCTAGTCAAAAGCCTTACTAAAATCCATGTAGATCACATCCACTGCACTACCCTCATCTATATGCCTGGTCACCTCCTCAAAGAACTCTATCAGGCTTGTTAGGCATGATCTGCCCTTCACAAAGCCATGCTGATTGCCCCTGATCAGACCATGATTCTCTAAATGCCTGTAGATCCTATCTCTAAGAATCTTTTCCAACAGCTTTCCCACCATAGACGTAAGGCTCACTGGTCTATAATTACCTGGACTATCTCCACTACCTTTTTTGAACAAGGGGACAACATTCGCTTCCCTCCAATCCTCCGGTACCATTCCAGTGGACAACGAGGACATAAAGATCCTAGCCAGAGGTTCAGCAATCTCTTCCCTTGCCTCGTGGAGCAGCCTGGGGAATATTCTGTCAGGTTCCGGGGACTTTTCCATCCTAATGTATTTTAACAACTCCAATACCTCCTCTCCCTTAATATCAACATGGTCCAGAACATCAATCTCACTCATATTGTCCTCACCGTCATCAAGTTCCCTCTCAATGGTGAATACCAAAGAGGAGTATTCATTGAGGACCTCGCTCACTTCCACAGCCTCCAGGCACATCTTCCCACTTTTATCTCTAATCGGTCCTACCTTCACTCCTGTCATCCTTTTGTTCTTCACATAATTGAAGAATGCCTTGTGTTTTCCTTTACCCTACTCACCAAGGCCTTCTCATGCCCCCTTCTTGCTCTTCTCAGCCCCTTCTTAAGCTCTTTCTTGCTACCCTGTATTCCTCAATAGACCCATCTGATCCTTGCTTCCTAAACCTCATGTATGCTGCCTTCTTGCACCTGACTAGATTTTCCACTTCACTTGTCACCCATGGTTCCTTCACCCTACCATTCTTTATCTTCCTCACTGGGACAAATTTATCCCTAACATCCTGCAAGAGATCCTTAAACATCAACCTCATGTCCATAGTACATTTTCCTCCAAAAACATCATCCCAATTCACACCCGCAAGTTCTATCCTTTTAGCCTCATAATTTGCCCTTCCCCAATTAAAAATTTTCCTGTCCTCTCTGATTCTATCCTTTTCCATGATAATGCTAAAAGTCAGGGAGTGGTGATCACTGTCCCCCAGATGCTCACCCACTGACAGATCTGTGACCTGACCCGGTTTGTTTCCTAATACTAGATCTAGTATGGCGTTTCCCCTAGTCGGCCTGTCACATACTATGACAGGAATCCATCCTGGACACACTTAACAAACTCTGCCCCATCTAAACCCTTGGAACTAATCAAGTGCCAATCAATATTAGGGAAGTTAAAGTCACCCATGATAACAACCCTGTTATTTTTGCACCTTTCCAAAATCTGCCTCCCAATCTGATCCTCGGTATCTCTGCTGCTACCAGGGGGCCTATAGAATACCCCCAGTAGAGTAACTGCTCCCTTCCTGTTCCTGATTTCCACCCTAACTGACTCAAAAGAGGATCCTGCTACATTGCCCATCCTTTCTGCAGCTGTAATTGTATCCCTGACCAGTAATGCCACCCCTCCTCCCCTTTCCCCCCTCTTTTTCCCTTTTAAAGCACTGAAATCCAGGAATATTGAGAATCCACTCCTGTCCTGGTGCCAGCCAAGTCTCCGTAATGGCCACTACATCATAATTCCATGTTTGAAATTCCATGCTTGACATCTCCTCTGTACCTACTTCCAATCACCTTAAAACAGTGCTCTCTCATGATAACCATTTTAGCTCTGCAAAAAGGCCTCTGATTATCCACCTGATCAATACCTTCCACCATCTTATACACCTCTATCAGATCACTTCTCATCCTCTGACACTCCAAGAAAAAAGTCCAAGTTCACTCAACCTATTCTCATAAGGCATGCTCCCCAATCCAGGCAATATCCTTGTAGATCTCCTCTGCATCCTTTCTATAGTTTCCACATCCTTCCTGTAGTGAGGTGACCAGAACTGAGCACAGTACTCCAAGTGGGGTCTGACCAGGGTCCTATATAGCTGTAATATTGCCTCTCGGCTCTTAAACTCGCCTACTCCCCAGCACCTTAAACCTGTGTCCTATTGTGACAACCATTTCATCCCTTGGAAAAAGCCTCTGACTAACCACATGATAAATGCCTCTCATCATCTTATAAACCTCTATCAGGTCACCTCTCATCCTCTGACACTCCAAGAAAAAAGTCCAAGTTCACTCAACCTATTCTCATAAGGCATGCTCCCCAATCCAGGCAACATCCTTGTAAATCTCCTCTGCACCCTTTTTATGGTTTCCACATCCTTCCTGTAGTGAGGCAACCAGAACTGAGCAAAGTACTCCAAGTGGGGTCTGACCAGGGTCCTATATAGCTGTAACATTACATCTCGGCTATTAAACTCAATAGCAAGGTTGATGAAGGCGAATGCACTGTGTGCCTTCTCAACCACAGAGTAAACTTGCGCAGCAGCTATGAGTGTCCTATGGACTCGGACCCCAAAATCCCTCTGATCCTCCACAATGCCAAGCGTCTTACTACTAATACTATATTTTGCTATCATGTTTGACATGCCAAATGTACCATCTCACACTCATCTGGGTTGAACTCCATTTGCTACTCCTCAGCCCAGTTTTACATTCTATCAATGTCTCGCTGTAACCTCTGACAGCCCTTCACACTATCCACAGCACATCCATCCTTTGTGTCAGTCAGAAATTTACTAACCCATCCCTCCACTTCCTCATCCAGGTCATTTATAAAAATCACAAAGAGAAGGGTTCCAGAACTGATCCCTGAGGCACACCACCTTCATGTAGAATATGGCCTGTCTACAACCATTCTTTGCCTTCTGTGGGCAAGCTAATTCTGGATCGACAAAGCAAGGTCCCCTTAGAACCCATGCCTCTTTACTTTCTCAAAAAGCCTTGCATGGGGTACCTTATCAAATGCATTGCTGAAGTCCATATACACAATATCTTTTTTTTGGTAATTTTTTTTTATTGAAGTTCATCATCAAACAAACATTTCCATAAGATGTATTTCAGACATTGTACATATCCTTTATCAATATGCTTAGTCACATCCACAAAAATTTCAATCAGGCTCATAAGGCATTACCTGCCTTTGACAAAACCATGCTGACTATCCCTAAACATACCTCTCCAAATGTTCATCAATGCTGCCTCTCAGGATCTTTTCCAACAATTTACCAACCACTGAAGTAAGACTCCCTGGTCTATAATTTCCTAGACTATCTCTACTCCCTTTCTTGAATAAGGGAACAACATCTGCAACCCTCCAATCCTCTGGAATCTTTCCCACCCCTATTGATGATGCAAAGCTCATTGCCAGAAGCTCAGGAATCTCCTCCCTCACCTCCCTTAGTGACCTGGGGTGAATCTTGTCCAGTCCTGGAGACTTATCCAACTTGATGCTTTCCAAAACCTCCAGCACATCCTCATTCTTAATGTCTGTATGCTCAAGGTTTTCAATCCACTGTAAGTCATCTCTACAATTGCCAAGATCCTTTTCCATAGTGAATACTGAAGCAAAGTATTCATTAAGTATATCTGCTATCTCCTCCGGTTCCATACACACGTTTCTACTGTCACTCTTGATTGGTCCTATTCTCTCACATCCTAACCTATTGCTCTTAACATACTTGTAGAATATCTAGGGGTTTTCTTTAATCCTGCTCGCCAAGGCCTTCTCATGGCCCTTCTGGCTCTCCTAAAACTCCTTCCTGCTAACCTCATAATCTTCTAGATTCATATCATTACCTGGTTTTTTGAACCTTTTGTAAGCTTTTCTTTTCTTCCTGACTAGATTTTCAACAGCCCCTTTGTACCGGATGATGATGAGGATGTTCTATGAGTCTGTGGTGGCCAGTGCTATCAATTTTGCTGTTGTGTGCTGGGGCAGCAGGCTGAGCGTCGCAGACACCAACAAAATCAACAAACTCATTTGTAAGGCCAGTGATGTTGTGGGGGTGGAACTGGACTCTTTGACAGTGGTGTCTGAAAATAGGATGCTGTCCAAGTTGCATGCCATCTTGGACAATGTTTCCCATCCATTTCATAATGTACTGGTTAGGCACAGGAGTACGTTCAGCCAGAGACTCATTCCACCGAGATGCAACACTGAGCATCATAGGAAGTAATTCCTACCTGTGGCCACCAAACTTTACAACTCCTCCCTCAGAGTGTCAGACACCCTGAGCCAATAGGCTGGTCCTGGACTTATTTCCACTTGGAATAATTTACATTATTTACTTATTATTATTTAATTATTTATGGTTTTATATTGCTATATTTCTACATATTCTTGCTATTCTTGGTTGGTGTGACTGTAACGAAACACAATTTCCCTTGGGATCAATAAAGTATGTCTGTCTGTCTGTACACCATGGTTTCTGTTCCCTACCAACCTTTTCTTGTCTCATTGGAAAATACCTATGTAGAACGCCACACAAATATTCCCTGAACATTTGCCACATTTCTGCTGTACATTTCCCTGAGAATAACTGTTCCCAATTTATGCTTCCATGTTTCTACCTGATAGCTTCATATTTTTCCTTACTCCAGTTAAACACTTTCCTAACTTGTCTGTTCCTATCCCTCTCCAATGCTTTGGTGAAGGAAATAGAATTGTGATCATTATCTCCAAAATGTTCTTCCACTGAAAGACCTGACACCTGACCAGGTTCATTTCCCAATACCAGATCAAATACGGCCTCTCCTCTTGTAGGCTTACCTACATAGTGTGTCCAGAAACCTTCCTGAACACATCTAACAAACTCCACCCCATCTAAACCCCTTGGTCTACCAAGATGCCAATCAATATTTGGGAAATTAAAATCTCCCACCAGGAGAATCCTGTTATTATTACATTTTTCTAGAATCTGTTTCCCTATCTTCTTCTCAATGTCCATGTTACTATTGGGTGTAAAAACACCCAGTAGAGTTATTGACCCCCTTCCTGGTTCTAACTTCCACCCACAGAGACTCAATGGACAATCCCTCCGTGACTTGCTCCTTTTTCCACAGCCGTGACACTATCTCTGATAAGCAGTGCCATTTCCTTTCTGAAACATCTAAAGCTTGGCACTCTAAGTAACCATTCCTGCCCCTGAGTCATCTAAGTCTCTGTAATGGCCACAGCATCATAGCTCCAAGTACTGATCCACTCTCTAATCTCATCCACTTTGTTCATGATGCTTCTTGCGTTAAAATAGACACATCTCAAATCATCGGTCTGAGCATATCCCTTCTCTATCACCTGCCTATCTACCCTTTCACACTGTCTCCAAGGTCTCTCTATTTGTGAGCCAACAGCTCCTTCCTCCGTCTCTTCAGTTCCAACTCCTCAGCAATTCTAGTCTAAACTCTCCCCAATAGTCTTAGCAAGCCTCCCTGTCAGGATATTGGTCCCCCTCAGATTCAAATGCAACCTATCCTTTTTGTACAGATCAGGACTGCCCCAAAAGAGGACCCAATGATCCAGAAATCTGAATCCCCGGCCCCTGCTCCAATCCTTCAGACATGCATTTATCCTCCACCTCACTCTATTCCTATACTCACTGTCATGTGGCACATGCAGTAATCACGAGATTACTACCTTTGAAGTCCTACTTCTCAACTTCCTTTCTAACTCCCTGTAGTCTGTTTTCAGGACCTCCTCACTTTTCCTGCCTATGTCATTGGTACCAATATGGACCATGATCTTTGGCTGTTCACCTTCCCACTTCAGGATATCGTGGAATTGATCAGAAACCTCCTGAACCCTGGTACCTGGGAGACAAACTATCATTTGTGTTTCTTTCCAGCACCACAGAATCAACTGTCTGACCCCTAAATTATAGAGTCCCCTATTATTGCTGCCTTCTTTCTTTCCCTACCCTTCTGAGCCACAGGGCCAGACTCTGTGCCAGAGGTGCAGCCGCTGTTGCTTCCCCCTAGAAGGCCCTCCCCCCAACAGTACTCATACAGGAGTACTTATTGTTAAGGAGGACAGCCACAGGAGTACTCTCCAGTATCTGACTCTAGTATTCCCTCTCCTGACTGTTACCCACTTATCTGTCTCCCCAGGTCCCAGGTCCTATAGCTCCTCTCTATCACCTCCTCACTTTCCCTAACCAGACAAAGGTCATTGAGCTGCAGCCCGTTATTGCCGAAGCCCAAATGAGCCAAAGCCCTGCCACTCCGCCTCAGATCACTCCATCGATGACCACTCCACTAGACAGTATGTCCCTTTTATGCCTGAACCTTCCCTGCTATTTAGCTCACGATTGGTGCTCCATTTATAGCTGCTGATAGGCCACGTACAATGGAGAAATGCTCTCAAAGCTCCCTTTTTAAATAACTGTTGCCGACCTGTGAGAAATCCCTTTTTGTTAAATTCTGTTGACACTGCTGATAGGCCATATACAATGGTCTTTCAGAAACTATTGGACTCTGGCATGTTGCCAGAGGACTGGAAAATTGCAAATGTCACTCCACTGTTTAAGAAACGAGGATTGCAGCAGAAAGGAAAATATAGACCAGTTAGTCTGACTATCAATGGGAATTCAATTGTTAAGGATGAGGTTATGGAAAACTTGGTGACACAGGACAAGATAGGACAAAGTCTGTATCATTTCAGTCAGGGAAAATCTTGCCTGACAAACCTGCTGGAATTATTTAAGGAGATTAGATGTAGGATAGAAAAAGGGATGCTTTGGATGTTGTATATTTAGACTTTCAGAAGACCTTCAACAAGGTGCCACACATGAGGCTGCTTACCAAGTTAAGAGCCCATGGTATTGCAGGAAAGTTTTTGGCATGATTAGAGCATTGGCTAATTGGTATGAGGCAGCAAGTGAGAATAGAAGGATCCTTTTCTGGTTAGCTGGCAATGATTAGTGGTGTTCTGCAGGGGTCAATGTTGGAACAGCTTCTTTTTATGCTGTATACCAATGATTTAGATGATGGAATGGATGGATTTGTTGCCAAGTTAGCAGATGATGTGAAGACTGGTGGAAGGGCTGTTAGTCTTGAGGGAACAGGTGGACTGCAGGTTAGATTAGGAGAATGGGCAAGAGTGGCAAATTAAATACAATGTTGCAAAATGCATTGGCATGCACTTTGGTAGTGGAAATAAATGTGCAGACTCTTCAAAGGAGGTTCACAAAAATTATTCCAATATTGAATGGCTTGTCATATGAAGAGCATTAGATGTCTCTGAGCCTGTTTTGACTAGAATTCAGAAGACTGAGAGTTGACAGCATTGAAACCTTTTGAATGGTGAAAAGCCTTGATAGAGTGGATGTGGAGAGGATGTTTCCTATGGAGAGTTTAAGACCAGATGATGCAGCCTAAGAATAGAAGGGTGTTCTTTTGGTATGGAGATGAGGAGAAATTTCCTTAGACAGAGAGTGGTGAATCTGTGGATTTCTTTGCCACAGGCAGCTGTGGATGTCAAGTCCTTATGCATATTTAAGGCAGAGGAAATGAATCAGTCATGATGAAATTGTGGAGAAACCCAATCGGCCAAATGGCTTAAAAGGGCCAAAATGGCTTAGAAACTTCTCTAATCAGAACAGTTTATCAGATTACTTTTTACCCAAGTCTCATTAAAGAACTCTTATCTCTAGTTACCTGTAGTATTTAAATTTTCTCTTAATTTTGATGAATTAAGATTTTAAACCGAAAGACTAATTTGTCAATAATTAAATTATACCTTTTTAAAAATGAAACCCTACCCTATAAGTAGACAATGAGAAAGTTTGAGGACATACGATTGAAGTTTGGACGCAGATTATTTGTCATCTTGATGATTATTTTGAAGTTGCAGATCAGCATGATAATTAGCGGGATAACAAAGAGGAATCCAAAGGTGAAGAAGTTGTAGAAGGCCTTGTCCCATTGACCCTGAAAGCCTCCTAGAGTTGCACACTGTGAGAAGAAGCATGGTTCTGTGTAGTGGGTCATTCTGAAGAGCCATAGCTGCAAAAGTGAAAGAGAAAGAGAATCAAAATATGTTTACATCAAAGGTGGGCAAACAAATAGAGAAGATTCTTATGGGCAAGATTTATAAACAGTTGGGGAAACATATTCTTATTAGGGACAGTCAGCAAGCCTTTATGAAGGGCAATCCACGATTTATGAGTTTGATCAAATGCTTTGACAAAGTGACAAAACTGATTGATGTGGATAGAGCAGTGGATGTGGCATATATAGATTTTATTAGGTACTTGACAAAATTTCCCCATGGAAAACTCATTCATAAAGTCACAGGGCATAAGAGTCATGGAAACTTGGCAACATAGATCAGAATTAGCTTGCCCACAGAAGACAGAAGACAGAGGATGGTAGTATTTGGAGTGTTTTATGCTTGGAGGTGCTAACCAGTGGTGTTTTGCAGGGATATGTTCTGAGAACTATGCTCTATGTGATGTTTATAAATAACAGATGAGGAAGTGGAAGAATGGATGAGTAAGTTTGCAGATGACACAAAGGTTTTTGGCATTATGGATAATTTAGAAGGTAACAATACGATATAGAGAGGATGCAGAGGTGCTGAGAATTGGCAGATTGGCAGAAAAGCATGAAGTGATATACTTTGATAGGTTTAACTGGAAGGCATAATAGGGTTATGCCTTATGCCCTACAAAGTTAATGTTAAGATTCTTAGCAGTGTGCAGAAACAGAGGGATTTTGGGGAAGTCTATAAATCCCTTAAAGCTGTTGCACAAGTTGAGAAGGAGGTTAAGTTCAATGGTGTGTTGGCCTTCATTAGGTGGGGGGATTAGACCACACTTAGAGTATTGTGTTTAGGTCTATTTGCCTCATTATAGGAAGGATGTGGACACTTTAGTGAGCGTGCAGAGATTTACCAGGATGCTGCCAGTATTAGAGAGCATACCTTATGAGGATAGGTTGAGAAAGCTATGCAGATGAAAGATGACTTGATAGAGCTCATAGTCTTGGACCATGTTACAGCTCACTATCAGGTGTGGGTAAGTGTGCCTGTTGAGTGTCTTCAGTTGAAAAATACAGATGGTAAGCCACAGCAGCACATTAATGCAAGGGCTAAACACAAAATCTGCCCAAAAATTGTGAAAAAATAGTATTTACAAGTAGACAAATGAAATAGACAAATAAAATAGACAAATAGGAGATTTTAACTTTCCTAATATTGATTGACATCTCCTTAATGCAAGGGGTTTGGATGGGGAGGAGTTTGTTAGATGTGTTCAGGAAGGTTTCCTGACACAACTTGTAGATAAGTCAACTAGAGGAGAGGCTGTACTTGATCTGGCATTAGGAAATGAACTTGGTCAGGTGTCAGATCTCTCGGTGGGAGAGCATTTTGGAGGTAGTAACCACAATTCTATCTCTTTCACCATAACACTGGAGAAGGATAGGAGCAGACAATTTGAGAAAACTGTTAATTGTGGTAGGGGGAAATATGATACTATTAGGCAGGAACATGGGAGCATAAATTGGGAACAGATGCTCTCAGGGAAATGCATGGCAGAAATGTGGCAAATGTTCAGGGGATATTTACATGGAGTTCGGCATAGGTATGCTCCATTGAGGCAAGGAAAGTATGGTAGAGTTAAAGAACCATGGTGTACAAAGTATGTAAAAAATCAAGTTAAGAAGAAAAGAAACCTTTACGAAAGGTTCAAGAAACTAGATACTGTTAGAGCTCTATAAAATTACAAGGCTGCTAGGTAGGAGCTTAAGAATGGAATTAGGAGAGCCGGAAGGGGACTTCAGAAGGCCTTGGTGAGCAGAATTAACATAGAAACATAGAAAACCTGCAGCACAATACTGTGCCAACAAAGGTCCACAAAGCTGTGCCGAACAGGTCCTTACCTTAGAACTACCTAGGCTTACACATAGCTCTCTATTTTTCTAAGCTCCATGTACCTATCCAGGAGTCTCTTAAAAGACCCTATTGTTTCCGCTTCCACTGCCGCCACTGGCAGCCCATTCCACACACTCACCACTCTCTGTGTAAAAAAAATTACCCTTGACATCTCCTCTGTACCTACTTCCAAGCACCTTAAAACTATGCCCTCTCATGCTAGCCATTTCAGCCCTGGGAAAAAGCCTCTGACTGTCAAACAATCAATACCTCTCATTATCTTGTACACCTCTGTCAGGTCACCTCTCATCCTCTGTCAAGGAAAAAAGGCTGAGTTCACGCAACCTATTCTCATTAGGCACGTTGCCCAATTCAGGCAACATTCTTATAAATCTCCTCTGCATCCTTTCTATGATTTTCATGTTCTTCCTCTAGTGAGGCAACCAGTATTGAGCACAGTACTCCAAGTGGGGTCTGACCAGGGTCCTATATAGCTGCAACATTACCTCTCAGCTCCTAAATTCAATTCCATGATGGGGTATGCATGGGGTACCTTATCAAATGCTTTGCTAAAATCTATATGCACAACATCTATGGCTCTACCTTCATCAATGTGTTTAGTTGCAGCCTCAAAAAATTCAATCAGACTTGTAAGGCAACACCTGCCTTTGTCAAAGCCATGCTAACGATGACGAATCATATTATACCTCTCCAAATGTTCATAAATCCTGCTTCTCAGGATCTTTTTCCATCAACTTAACAACCACTAAAGTAAGACTCACTGGCCTATAAATTCCTGGGCTAACTCTACTCCCTTTCTTGAATAAAGGAACAACATCTGCAACCCTCCAACCCTCTGGAACCTCTCCCGTCCTCATTGATGATGCAAAGATCATCGCCAGAGGCTCAGCAATCTCCTCCCTCGCCTCCCATGTACTCCCCTGGAGTACATCCCATCCAATTAAGGAAAAGCCCAAGGAACTCTACAAGTATGTCAAGAGCAAGAGGATGAGCCGTGTGAGAATGGGACCAATCAGGTGTGGTCATGAAGATGTATGCCCGGAGTCCTAGGAGGTACTTAATGAATACTTTTCTCCAGGAGAAAAGACCTTGGCAATTGTGGGGATAGAAACATAGAAAACCTACAGCACAATACAGGCCCTTTGGCCCACAAGGTTGTGCCAAACATGTCCCCACCCTAGAAATTACTAAGCTTACCTACAGTCCTCTATTTTTCTAAGCTCCATGCACCTATCCAAAAGTCTCTTAAAATACCCTATTGTATCCGCTTCCATCACCTTTGCCGGCAGCCCATTCCATGCACTCACCACTCTCTGAGTAAAAAACTTACCCCTGACATCTCCTCTGTACCTACTCCCCAGCACCTTAAACCTGTGTCCTATTGTGGCAACCATTTAAGCCCTGGGAAAAAGCCTCTGACTATCCACATGATAAATGCCTCTCATAATCTTAAAAGCCTCTATCAGGTCACCTCTCATCCTCTGTCACTCCGAGGAGAAAAGGCCAAGTTCACTCAACCTATTCTCATAAGGCATACTCCCCGTTCCAGGCAACATCCTTGTAAATCTCCTTTGCGCCCTTTTTATGGTTTCCACATCCTTCCTGTAGTGAGGCGACCAGAACTGAGCACAATACTCCAAGTGGGGTCTCACCAGGGTCCTATATAGCTGCAACATTACCTCTCGGCTCCTAAATTCAATTCCACAACTGATGAAGGCCAATACACCGTATTCTTAACTGCAGAGTCAACCTCCGCAGCTGCTTTGAGCATCCTATTGACTCGTACCCAAAGATTACTCTGATCTTCCACACTGCCAAGAGTCTTACCATTAATACTATGTCCTGCCATCATATTTGACCTACCAAAATGAACCACCTCATACTTATCTGGGTTGAACTCCATTTGCCATTTCTCAGCCCAGTTTTGCATCCTATCAATGTCCTGCTGTAACCTCTGACAGTTCGCCACACTATCCACAACACCCCCAACCTTAGTGTCTTCAGCAAACTTACTAACCCATCCCTCCACTTCCTCATCCAGGTCATTTATAAAAATCAGTAAGAGTAAGGGTCTCAGAACAGATCCCTGAGGCACTCCACTGGTGACCGACCTCCATGCAGAATATGACCCGCCTACAACCACTCTTTGCGTTCTGTGGACAAGCCTGTTCTGGATCCACAAAGCCATGTCCCCTTGGATCCCATGCCTCCTTACTTTCTCAATAAGCCTTGCATGGGGTACCTTATCAAATACCTTGCTTAAATCCATATACACTACATCTACTGCTCTTTCTTCATCAATATGTTTAGTCACATACTCAAACAATTCAATCAGGCTCATAAGGCATGACTTGCCCTTGACAAAGCCATGCTCAGCAATCTCCTCCCTCACCTCTCACAATAGCCTGGGGTGCATCTCATCCAGTCCCGGTGACTTATCCAACTTGATGCTTTCCAAAAGCTCCAGCACATCCTCTTTCTTAATATCTATATGCTCAAGGTTTTCAATCTGTTGCAAGTCATCACTATTATCACCACAAGCCTTTTCTATAGTGAATTCTGAAGTAAAGTATTGATTAAGTACCTCTGCTATTTCCTTCGGTTTCATACACACTTTCCAATGTCACATTTGATAGGTCCTATTCTTTCACGTCTTATCCTCCTGCTCTTCACATACTTGTAGTATGCCTTGGGGTTTTCCTTAATCCTGCCCACCAAGGCCTCCTTATGGCCCCTTCTGGCTCTCCTAATTTCCTTCTTAAGCTCCTTCCTGTTAGCCTTATAATCTTCTGGATCTCCAACATTACCTAGCTCTCTGTAAGCCATTCTTTTCTTCTTGACCAGATTTATTACAGCCTTTGTACACCAAATGGAAATGTATTTATGTATGGAGATGCCAATCTATGTTTGGGAAATTAAAATCTCCCATCACGACAACTCTGTTATTATTACACCTTTCCAGGATCTGTTTCCCTATCTGGCCAACTAGGGGGAATGCCATACTAGATGTAGTAATTAGGTAATGAACCGGGTCAGATCACAGATCTCTCAGTGGGTGAGCATCTGGGGAACAGTGACCACCACTCCCTGGCCTTTAACATTATCATGGAAAAGGATAGAATCAGAGAGGCCAGGAAAATTTTTAATTGGGGAAGGGCAAATTATGAGACTGTAAGGCTAGAACTTGTGGGTGTGAATTGGGATGATGTTTTTGCAGAGAAATGTACTATGGACATGTGGTTGATATTTAGGGATCTCTTGCAGGATATTAGGGATAAATTTGTCCTGGTGAGGAAGATAAAGAATGGTAGGGTGAAGGAACCATGGATGACAAGTGAGGTGGAGAATCTAGTCAGATGGAAGAAGACAGCATATGTGAGGTTTAGGAAGCAAGGATCAGATGAGTCTATTGAGGAATATAGGGTAGCAAGAAAGGAGCTCAAGAAGGGGCTGAGGAGAGCAAGAAGGGGGCATGAGAAGGCCTTGGTGAGTAGGGCAAAGGAAAACCCCAAGGCATTCTTCAATTATGTGAAGAACGAAAGGATGACAGGAGTGAAGATAGGACCGATTAGAGATAAAGGTGGGAAGATGTGCCTGGAGGCTGTGGAAGTGAGCGAGGACCTCAATGAATACTTCTCTCTGGTATTCACCAATGAGAGGGATCTTGAAGATGGTGAGGACAATATGAGTGAGGTTCTGGAGCATGCTGATATTAAGGGAGAAGAGGTGTAAGAGTTGTTAAAATATATAGGATGGATAAGTCCCCGGGGCCTGACGGAATATTCCCCAGGCTGCTCCATGAGCCGAGGGAAGAGATTGCTGAGCCTCTGGCTGAGATCTTTATGTCCTCGTTGTCCACGGGAATAGTACTGGAGGATTGGAGGGAGGTGAATGTTGTCCCCTTATTCAAAAAAGGTAGTAAGGATAGTCCAGGTAATTATAGACCAGTGGGCTTTACTTCTGTGGTGGGAAAGCTGTTGGAAAAGATTCTTAGAGATAGGATCTATGGGCATTTAGAGAATCATGGTCTGATCAGGGACAGTCAGTATGACTTTGTGAAGGGCAGATCATGTCTAACAAACCTGACAGAGTTCTTTGAGGAGGTCATCAGGCATATAGATGAGGGTAGTGCAGTGGATGTGATCCACATGGATTTTAGTAAGGTTTTTGACTAGGTACAACATGATATGCTTATTCAGAAAGTCAGAAGGCATGGGATCCAGGGAAGTCTGGCCAGGTAGATTCAGAATTGGCTTGCCTGCAGAAAGCAGAGGGTCATGGTGGAGGAAGTACATTCAGATTGGAGGGTTGTGACTAGTGGTGTCCCAGAAGGATTGGTTCTGGGACCTCTAATTTTTGTGATTTGTATTGTTACGCCTGTACCCAACTCTGAGGGTGCAGAGTGGCCCCCTCCATTTTGAGAATCACAAGATAATTACTAGTTCAGGTCAGGAGACCCAGGAAATGAGAGAGAGATGTTTGGAATGTCCTGGCTCTCAGCGATACAAAGCCACGGAAAAGGCCAATGTCTCTCTGAGACGGAATTGTGTATTGAGTACTGTGCTTTGTGGAAGCCCTCAGGCAACGTGGGCTGGTTGGGGGATGGCATCATTCCACCCTGATTGACATCTGAGAACCTGTGAGTCAGGATAAATGAGGGTCTGGGGAACAGCCCCTTGACACGCATCAGGAGAAATGCTGGAAGTCCTGTGACAGTGTTTAATAGCGACAGCCAGTGGAGGGCCCACATGTGTCCTTTCCCGTTGCCCTGGGATTGAGGCCCTACCACGGAAGGCGGCTTAGCTAAGGAAGAGATCACCACCGATGCCATTTCAAAGGATCAACATCATAAAATGGAAAACGGGCAAGTTCTAAACCTCTGTCTCTCTCTCCAACCAAAAGCTGCAGCCTGAATGAGCTAATGACTTTTATATTTCCATCAGACAATACATTATCCCCAGACAACGATAGAACTTATTTCTTATTATTATCATACCTGCACTGTTAGAGTTAGTATTGATGACGTATATTATCTGTATGTTTGCATTGATATTATCTTAGTGTATTTTTACCAATAAATACTGTTAAAAGTAATACCACCAGACTTCAACGGACCTCTCTATCTTTGCTGGTAAGTGATCCAGTTATGGGGTATGTAACAATTGGGGTTCTTGTCTCGGGATTTGACACCAAATTGGGAGGCCAGTGAATTGGGCTTGTAAGTCCAAACTTGGGTTTGGTACGCGGGTAGCCAGACGGGAAACCAGCAAAGATGGATGTGGATTAATTTATAGAAAATCTGACTCTGGAGGCGCTAGAGGCGGCCACCAAATCGGACTTGATAAGTATGGTGAAAGGGCTAAACCTTGCAGAGGTGAGGTCGTCAATGAAAACGCGGGAGGTGCGAAGGGCCATAACTCAGTATTATATTGAGAAGAATGTGTTCGCAGCTGAGGTATTAGAAAATATCCCTGAAGAGGTACCAGCTAGTGGGAGGGCTCAGTTAGAGTTGGAGAAATTAAGGTTGGAACATGCAATTCAGTTAAAACAGCTGGAAGCAGCTGAAAAGGAGAGAGAGAGGGCCGAGAAAGAAAAGGAAAGAGCCGAGAAGGAGAGGGAGGCAGAGAAACAGAGGAAACATGACTTGGAGATGGAGGAGTTAAGGCAAGAGTGAAGAGATCAAGGGTCAGACTGAGAGGAGTGGTTTAATGTTAGTCGGGAGTTGAGGTTAGTACCTCCGTTTGAGGAGACGGATGTTGATAGTTATTTCTTGCTTTTTGAAAAGGTGGCAGTGAATCAGAAGTGGCCCAAAGAGCAGTGGGTGGCATTGTTACAAAGTGTGTTAAAAGGGAAGGCACAATGAGCATATACGGCGTTGTCCATGGAGGAGGAAGAGGCGGAGATTTATGACAAAGTAAAAGCGGCCATTCTCTGGACTTATGAATTGGTACCTGAAGTGTATAGACAAAAGTTCAGAAATCTAAAGAAAGGGTGGAATCAGACGTATACCGAGTTTGCCTATGAGAAGGGTGTGCTCTTGGACCATTGGTGTATAGCAGAAATAGTAGAAGAGGATTTTTGGTGTCTCAAGGAGTTAATTCTGATTGAGGAATTTAAAGGTTGTGTTTCGGAGGATATCCGGATGTATTTGAATGAGAAGCCGAATAAGTCCATCTCCGAATTTGCTAGGTTCGCAGATGAATATGCCCTAACCCACAAAGCAAAGTTTTCTTCGAATAAAGGTTCCCAGAGAGACCATGGGAATGATAGAGAATGCCCGCCGGCTAAGGCAGAGGTCCCACCGGGAGCTAGTGGTAAGATTGAGGAGGAGAGGCAAGATGGCCAGAGATTTCTAGGCTTGACCTGTTTTAATTGTGGAAAGGGGCGACATATTGCATCTAGGTGCTTTGCTCTGAGGAAGGAGACAGGAAAAGGGAAAGCAGCAGTCCCTATCGGATGTGCCGTGGTAATCAGTAAATCGACAAGAGATCCCCGGGTAGACAGAGTACGAGAAGGGTCTGAGACTTGTATGTCAAACGGAACCGTGTCTGTGAGGGAGGGAGACCCACCAGTTCCCGTGTGGATCTGGAGAGACACGGGCGCTGAACTGTCATTGATTAGCAGTAAGGTACTGGAGTTTGGTCACAAGACGGGAATGGTAGCTGTGAAAGGAATAGGAAAAGGGACAGAAATGGTGTTCTTGCATAGGATCATTATGAATTGTGAGCTGGTATCTGGACCAGTTGAAATGGGGGTGCTATCAGAATCCCCGAGAACTGACGCGGACATCCTTCTAGGTAATGATTTAGCCGGTGGTAAGGTTTGGTCAGCAATGACACTGACGAGACAGCCGGTGGAGGTCCCACCCCTAGATTCCAAGATCTATCCCGCATGCGTGATCACTCGCAACATGTCGAGAAAGGCAGCTGAGAACGAGAGCAGTTTAAATCTGGCCAGTATCGATTTGGCCGAGATGGGAACCCTAACCCTAACCCTAACCCTGTACCACGAGGGTTTAGAGGGTGGTAAAACGAAGAGTAGTAAAGTGAAAGAGAGTAAGGGAGAAGAGGTAGACCCACCCTTAGCGAGGGGAAAAGTTCTAGAGGCATGAAATAAAGATGAGAAACAGATAGAGCTGTTTAAAAGGTCCAGAGATGGACTTGGATAATCTGTCAGGTTTGGCAGAACTGTTAGAAGAAGTTGAAAATTCTAAAAGTGTTCCCGATAATGAAATGAGGGCAGTCCAAATGAAAAGGATGCCATTACCTTGAAGAAATCTGCTGGGTTGGCAGATGAGGTTGTTTCAGCCCGCGAGGTTGAGTTTACTTCGGAAGGGAGTTGCCCAGAGAGTAGCTGGGAGGATCAGGGGAGTTTTGAATTTGAAAAGGGTACAGGTATTGAAAGCCTGGAAAAGGCAAATGTCCCGTTTGAGTGTGTCCAAGATGTGGATGCATGTGGATGAACCTAGTAATGGAGCTCAGAAAAAATCTGAGGTATTTGATTCAGTTGAAAAGGAATGCAGTCCTTGTGGGTCAGATGGACTTGGTTCAGTGAAGAAAGGGTTAACCTTGGTAATAATGGGAAGTGAGAGTTCCCAGGTGTTTGTGCTCGAAGGTGTGTTAAAAGGTGGTGAGCTGAATATTATTATTGAAGGAAAAGGGAAATGTGTAGTTCCCAAATTGAATGAAGAAAATTTAAAGGCTGGGCTGATATCAGAAGCAGCAACCAGGCTACAGCGACAATGGCTTGGTACCACAAAGCCTGTGACTCAATTACTGTGTTGCCTTTATGGCAGTTATTTAGTTTATAATATTTTTGCTTAGTAATTCATTTGTTAGTATTTTCTAGTTAGAATTAGAATTGTTTAAAGTATATTCATTGCCTGTAAAATATATCAGCATGCAATGACGTCACATCCGGTTTCGCTGCGTCTTGTGGGAAAATACCGGTTTGGGATCAACACAAGGGCGGGGGCTCGCACGAGGCAGACCCGCGCAAGAAGTTGTTTGTAAGCATTAGAAATCACAGTGAGAGAAACGCTGTAAGTTAATAGATAAGCAATATGTTGAATTAAAATGTTAATGCCGATCCTGTTAAAAGTAACGATGGTTGATAATGTTTATGTTTTCGTTAGTTAAAGAGTTGCGGATAGTTTGCATTGAAGTGTATTTAAAGCAGTCAATGGCGTAGGTAAATTCTATATGCTGCACTTTAATGCAATGTAGTTGTAGTTTACTTTTACAAGTATTTACAATTAAAATGTGATATCAAGAAGGGAACAAATACTGTATCAATCTTGTATTGTTTTATCAACATTTTTCACCATACATTAATGTGAAGAGTGAACAGTAAATGGTTAATCTTACTGCGACCTTGTTTCATTGACTGTGGTTTATCTCGGCGTTTAATTTGGCGTTTCATTACACCCGAGCGAGAACGCTACAATTACAGATTGAGTTGGAAGGTAAAGGGGCCCCACACGCTATTGTTATTCCAGAATGTGGTGTGAAAAGGCAGAATTTGATATGCTGTTTGAACAAAGAGTTTAAACTGAAAACTAATGGCCTGAAGGGTCCTGAAGAGAAAACTAGCAACTTGCGTAAAATTAAAGAATTGGGTGGAAATTCAGAAGAGGGTCTAGGTTTGGAACACATTGTTGAAAAAATAACTCCTATGGAAGGAGCGGACGAAAGCCTATTTTGCCAGGGTGCACAAGCTCCCCACGTGGGAATTAACCGGAAAAGAGGTGAGGGTTAATGGGGACGCCATTTTTAAATAGCAGAAGTCGGTTTTAAGGGATTTTGACAAAGCATGTGGATAATAAAAGACAACCCCCATGGAAGCCTGCCTGTTAAGTTTGAAAGCAACATAAAGATTAGTATTTGCATGAACTTTTGTAGTATACCCGTAAGCTAAGATCACAACTCTTTAGTTTTTGTTTGCTAAAGAAAAATAAGACCTAAAAATAGGTGGTTATTAAATTGGAGTCTGATGCTACAAGACTTTAGTAAGGTACAAGATGTTAAGATATTAAAGGAAGTGACAATGTAATCGGTAACCATCTAGATGCTGAATTGAATGTATAACTGTATTACTCTGTAGTGAAAAAAAACTTTTGTATTGTGTTAGATTCTAAAATCCTGTAAGACTCTGTATTACTTTGTTTTTACCGATGGTAAAAACGCGTTGAAGAAAGGTGGTGTTACGCCTGTATCCAACTCTGAGGGGTGCAGAGTGGCCCCCTCCTTTTTGAGAATTGCAAGATTATTACTAATTCAGGTCAGGAGACCCAGGAAATGAGAGAGAGATGTTTGGAATGTCCTGGCTCTCAGCGATACAAAGCCACGGAAAAGATTATTATCATACCCGCACTGTTAGACTTAGTATTGATGACGTATATTATCTGTATGTTTGCATTGATATTATCTTTGTGTATTTTTACCAATAAATACTGTTAAAAATAGTACCATCAGACTTCAACGGACCTCTCTATCTTTGCTGGTAAGTGACCCAGTTACGGGGTACATAGCAGTATTAATGACCTTGATGTGGGGGTAGAAGGGTGGGTTGGCAATTTTGCAGACAACACAAAGGTTGGTGGTGTTGTGGATAGTGTTGAGGATTGTTGAAGATTGCAGAGAAATGTTGATAGGATGCAGAAGTGGGCTGTGAAGTGGCAGATGGAGTTCAACCGGGAGAAGTGTGAGGTGGTACACTTTGGAAGGACAAACTCCAAGGCAGAGTACAAAGTAAATGGCAGGATACTTGGGAGTGTGGAGGAGCAGAGGGATCTGGCGGTACATGTCCACAGATCCCTGGAAGTTGCCTCACAGGTAAATAGGGCAGTTAAGAAAGCTTATGGTGTGTTAGCTTTCATAAGTTGAGGGATAGAATTTATGAGTCACTGGGTAATGATGCAGTTCTATAAAACTCTGGTTAGGCCACGCTTGGAGTATTGTGTCCAGTTCTGGTGGCCTCACTATAGGAAGGATGTGGAAACATTGGAAAGGGTTCAGAGGAGATTTACCAAGATTTTGCCTAGTTTAGAGAGTATGCATTATGATCAGAGATTAAGGGAGTGATGCACCATCAATAACTCACTCTGAGACGTAAGGCGAGATATCGGCTTTTATTGACTGAAGAAGGAACCAGCAGTGAGTGACCATCATATTACATCCTGGAGAATGAGGCAGAGGATCAGACCTCGATCGCCTTTATACAGGGGCCTGTGGGAGGAGCCACAGGAGCAGTCAGAAGGGGGAGTGTCCAGACAGGCACATAGTTCACCACAGGGAGCTTGGGCTTTACTCTCTGGAGAGAAGGAGGATGAGAGGAGACATGATAGAGGTATACAAGATATTAAGAGGAATAGATAGAGTGGACAGCCAGCGCCTCTTCCCCAGGGCACTACTGCTCAATACAAGAGGACATGGCTTTAAGGTAAGGGGAGGAAAGTTCAAGGGGGATATTAGAGGAAGGTTTTTTACTCAGAGAGTGGTTGGTGCAAGGAATGCACTGCCTGAGTCAGTGGTGGAGACAGATACACAAGTGAAATTTAAGGGACTACTAGACAGGTATATGGAGGAATTTAAGGTGGAGGGTTATATGGGAGGCAGTGTTTAAGGGTCGGCACAACACTGTGTGCTGAATGGCCTGTACTGTGCTGTATTGTTCTATATTCTATGTTCTACCTGCTCCTCGGTATCCCTGTCACTATTGGGCAACCTATTAAAAACACCCAGTAAAGTTATTGACCCCTTTCTGTTCCTAATCTCCACCCACAGAGACTCGTAGACAATCCCTCCATGGCGTACTCCTTTTCTGCAGCCGCGACAATATCTCTGATCATCAGTGACACCCCCCCACCTGTTTTGCCTCCCTCCCTGTCCTTTCTGAAACACTTAAAACCTGGCACTTGAAGTAACCATTATTGTCCCTGAGCCATCCAAGTCTCTGTAATGCCCATCACATCATATCCACGCTCTAAGCTCATCTGCTTTGTTCACAATACTCCTTGTGTTAAAATAGACATATCTCAAACCTTCGGTCTGAGCGCGTCCCTTCTCTAACACCTCCCTCACATGCTGTCTCCTACCTTTCTCTATTTGAGAGCCAGACGCCTCTTCACCAGTCTCTTCAGTTTGGCACCTGAGAACATTCCTATCACATACAAACCTTTGATTTCTGTCCACACAAGCAGTCCTTGCATGACCTTTATCCTCCTCCACCTCACCATCTGCTCTAACACTCTGGTTCCCCTCCCCCTGCAAATTTAATTTAAATCCCCTGGAGCAGCACTAGCTAACCTACCCACAAGGATGTTAATCCCCTTCCAGTTCAGGTGCAATCCGTCCCGTCGGAACAGGTCCCACCTTCCCTGGAACAAAGCCCAATTATCCAGAAACATAAAACCCTCCCTCCTGCACCATCTCCTTAGCTATGTATTTAGCTGCATTATCTTCCTATTTCTAGTCTAACTGGCACATGGCACGGGGAGCAGCCCTGAGATTGTAACCCTGCAGGTCCTGTCCTTCAACTTTGAACCTAACTCCCTAAACTCTCTTTGCAGGACCTCCTCCTTCTTCCTGTCCATGTCACTGGTCCCTACATGGACCACGACAGCTGGCTGCTCACCTTCTGTCCTGAGAATACCAAGAACTTGATCCGAGATATCGCGGACCTTGGCACCAGGGAGGCAACAGACCATTCGAGATTCTCAATCTCTTCCTTAGAACCTCTTGTCTGTCCCCCAACTATCAAATCCCCTATCACTACTACTCTCTTCTTTTCCATTTTCAGTCTCGGTGCCAGAGACGCAACCACTGCGATTTGCCCCTGGTAGGTCGTCCCCACCAACAGTATCCAAAATGGTATACTTATTGTTGATTAGAACGGCCACAGGTGTGCTCTGCTCTTCCTGTCTATTCCCCTTTCCTCTCCTGACAGTCCCCCAGGTACCTACAGCAGACTGAAACAACATTACGAAAGAGGATGTGTTGGACCTTTTGAAAAGAATTAAATTAGACAAGACACCAGGGCCGAAGGAGCTATATCCCAGGATACTATGGGAAGAGAGGGAGGAGGTGATGATCTTTGTGTCATCAATAAGGATGGAAGAAGTACTGGAGGACTGAGGGTTGCAAATGTTGTTGCCTTGTTAAAGAAAGAGAGTAGAGATAACCCATGAAATTATAAACCAGTGAGTCTGACTTCAGTGGTGGGCAAGATGTTGGAGAAGATCCTGAGATGCAGGATTTTTGTGGATTTGGAGAGACATAATCTGATTAAGGATATTCAGTATAGCTTTGTCAAGGGCAGGCCATGCCTTATGAGCCTCATTGAATTCTTTGAGGAAGTAACAAAATACATTGATGAAGTTAGATCAGTAGATGTACTTATATGGATTTCAGTAAGGCATTTGATAAAGCTCCCCATGCAAGGTTCCTTCAGAAAGTAAGGAGGCATTCGATCTAAGAAGACCTTGCTTCATGGATCCAGAATTCGCTTGCCTACAGAAGGCAAAGAGTGGTTGTAGCTGGTTCATATTCTGTATGGAGTTCATATTCTGTATGGAGTTTGATGACCAGTGGTGTTCCACAAGGATCTTTTCTGGGGCCTTTCCTCTTTGTGATTTTTATAAATTATCTGGATGAAGCAGTAGAAGGGTGAGTTAGTAAGTTTGCTGATGACACAAAGGCTGGGGCTGTTGTGGATAGTCTGGAGGGTTGTCAGAGGTTAGGGACATTGATAGGATGCAGCACTAGGCTGAAAAGTGGCACATAGAGTTCAACCCAAATAAGTGTGAAGTGGTTCATTTTGGTAAGTCCAGTTTGAAGACAGAATATGATATAAATGGTAAGACTTTTGGCAGTGTGAAGGATCTTACAGATCTCAGGGTCTATGTCGATAGGACTCTCAAAGCTGCTGTGCAGGTTGACAGTGTTGTTAAGAAGGTGTATGGTGTGTTGGCATTCATCAACTGTGGGACTGAATTCAAGAGCCATGAGGTAATATTACAACTGTATAAGACCTTGGTCAGACCACTTGAAGTACTGTGTTCAGTTTACTACAGGAAGTATGTGGATACCATAGAGAGAATGCAGAGGAGATTTACATGGATGTTGCCTAGATTGGAGGGTGTACTTTATGAGTATAGGTTGAGTGAACTTAGCCTTTTCTCCTTGGAGCAATGGAATATGAGAGGTGAACTAATAGAGGTGTATAAGATGATGAGGGGTATTGATCATATGGATAGCCAGAGGTCATTCCCCAGGGCTGAAATAGCTAACATGAGGGGGCATAGTTTTAATGTGCTTGGAAGTAGGTACCGAGAAGATGTCAGGGGTAAGTTTTTCACACAGAGATTGGTGGGTGCGTGGAATGCTCTGTTGGCAGCAGTGGTGGAAGCGAATACAATAGGGTCTTTTAAGAGTCTCTTCGATAGACACATAGAAAACCTACAGCACAATACAGGCCCTTTGGCCCACAAAGCCATGCTGAACATGTCCTTACCTTAGAAAATACCATAGAACCATAGAACACTACAGCACAGAAAACAGTCCATTCGGCCCTTCTAGTCTGTGCCGAAGCTTTGTTCCGCTAGTCCCATTGACCTGCACCCAGTCCATAACCCTCCAGACCTCTCCCATCCATGCAGCTATCCAATTTATTCTTAAAACTTAAGAGTGAGCCCGCATTTACCACATCAGATGACAGCTCGTTCCACACTCCCATCACTCTCTGAGTGAAGAAGTTCCCCCTAATATTCCCCCTAAACCTTTCCCCTTTCACCCTAAAGCTGGCGAGCACTGTGAGGGTCATGTTTTTTGACTTCTCCAGTGCGTTCAACACCATCCGCCCTGCTCTGCTGGGTGAGAAGCTGACAGTGATGCAGGTGGATGCTTCCCTGGTGTCATGGATTATTGATTACCTGACTGGCAGACCACAGTACGAACACTTGCAACACTGTGTGTCAGACAGAGTGGTCAGCCAGCACTGGGGCTCCACAGGGAACTGTCCTATCTCCCTTTCTCTTCACCATCTACACCTCAGACTTCAACAACTACACAGAGGCTTGCCATCTTCAGAAGTTTTCTGATGACTCTGCCATAGTTGGATGCATTAGCAAGGGAGATGAGGCTGAGTACAGGGCTATGGTGGGAAACTTTGTCACATGGTGTGAGCAGAATCATCTGCAGCTTAATGTGGAAAAGACTAAGGAACTGGTGGTGGACCTGAGGAGGGCTAAGGCACCGGTGACCCTTGTTTCCGTCCAAGGGGTCAGTGTGGACATGGTAGAGGATTACAGATACCTGGGGATATGAATTGACAATAAACTGGACTGGTCAAAGAACACTGAGGCTGTCTACCAGAAGGGTCAGAGCCATCTCTATTTCCTGAGGAGACTGAGGTCCTTTAACATCTGCCGGACAATGCTGAGGATATTCTACGAGTCTGTGGTGGCCAGTGCTATCATCTTTGCTGTTGTGTGCTGAGACAGCAGGCTGAGGGTAGCAGACAACAACAGAGTCAGCAAACTCATTCGTAAGGCCAGTGATGTTGTTGGGGTGGAACTGGACTCTGACGGTGGTGTCTGAAAAGGGGATGCTGTCCAAGTTGCATGTCATTTTGGACAATGACTCCCACCCACTCCATAATGTACTGGTTAGGCACAGGAATACATTCAGCCAGAGACTCATTCCACTGAGATGTAACACTGAGCGACATAGGAAGTCATTCCTGCCTGTGACCATCAAACTTTACAACTCCTCCTTCAGAGTGTGAGACACCCTAAGCCAATAGGCTGGTCCTGGACTTATTTCCACTTGGTATGATTAACTTATTATTATTTAATTATTTATGGTTTTATATTGCTATATTTCTACACTATTCCTGGTTGGTGCGGCTGTAACGAAACCCGATTTCCCTCGGGATCAATAAAGTATGTCTGTCTGTCTGTCCTCTTGTATTTATCTCCCCAATCTAAGTTGAAAGAGCCTACTCGCATTTACTCTGTCTATACCCCTCATAATTTTGTATCAAATCTCCCCTCATTCTTCTACACTCCAAGGAATAAAGTCCTAACCTGTTCCATCTTTCCCCGTAACTCAACTCCTGAAGACCTGGCACCATCCTTGTAAATCTTCTCTGCACTCTTTCAATCTTACTGATATCCTTCCTATACTTAGGTGACCAGAACTGCACGCAATATTCCAAATTTGGCCTCAACAATGTCTTATATAATCTCACCATAACATCCTAACTCCTATACTCAATACTTTGATTTATGAATGCCAGGATGCCAAAAGCCTTCTTTACAACCCTGTATACCTGTGGCGCCACTTTCAGACAATTATGTATCTGAACTCCCAGATCCCTTTATTCCTCCGCACTCCTCAGTGCCCTACCATTTATGTGTATGCCCTACCTTGATTTGTCCTTCCAAAATGCAACACCTCACACTTGTCTGCATTAAATTCCATCTGCCATTTCCTGGCCCATTTTTCCAGTTGATCCAGATCCCTCTGCAAGCTTTGAAAACGTTCCTCACTGCCCCTAACACCTCCAATCTTAGTGCCATCAGCAAACTTGCTGATCCAATTTACCACATTATCATCTAGATCATTGATATAGGCAACAAACAACAATGGACCCAGCACAGATCCCTGAGGCACACCACTAGTCACAGGCCTCCAGTCTGAGAAGCAATCATCCAATACCACTCTCTGTCTTCTCCCACACACCAATTTTGAATCCAGCTTACAACCTCTCCATGGATACCTAGTGTCTGAACCTTCTGAACTAACCTCCCATGTGGGACCTTGCCTTACTAAAGTCCATGTAGACTACATCCACAGCCTTTCCTTCATCTACTTTCTTGGTAACCACTTCGAAAAACTCTACAAGATTCTATGATGCACAAGGCCATGCAGACTATCCTTAAACAGCCCTTGGCTGTTCAAATATTTGTATATCTGATCTCTCAGAACATTTTCCAATAATTTACCTACTACTGATGTCAGGCTCACTGGCCTGCAATTACCTGGTTTACTTTTGGAGCCTTTTTTAAACAATGGAGTAACATGAGTTATCCTTCAATCTTACGGCACCACACTCGTGGCTAAGGACATTTTAAATATTTTTGCCAGGGCCTCTGCAATTTTTACACTAGTCTCTCTCGAAGTCTGAAGAAATATCATGCCAGGCCTGGGGGGTTACTTTTATTCGCTGTAATCCACGGCCACTTCCAGGACAGCGGCGAAATACGGCATATGTGGAAGGGCATCCAGGACATCACCAATTACAGGACAACATCATTTGACTGTGTGGGTGATGCCTCCCTCCCAGATGTGCTGAATAACTTCTACACCCGTTTTGAGGTGGAAAATGATGTGGTGGCAAGGAAATCCACCCCCCACTACAAGTGACCAGGTGCTTTGTCTCACCGTGGCCGATGTGAAAAGAATCCTATGCAGGGTCAACCCACGGAAGGCTGCTGGACCAGACAACATCCCTGGTAGAGTGCTCAGAGGATGTGCAGACCAGCTAGCAGATGTTCTCACTGACATCTTCAACATCTCCCTGAGCAGCGCCACCGTTCCGACATGCTTCAAGGCCGTCACCGTCGTCCCCATGCCAAAGAAGTCTTCAGTGTCCTGCCTAAATGACTACCATTCCGTTGCACTCACATCCATCATCGTGAAGTGTTTTGAGAGGCTCGTCATGACGCTTATCAAGACCCTGCTGACCCCCCTTACTGGACCCCCTGCAGTTTGTGTACTGTCCCAACCGCTCAACAGACGACACCATTGCCATCACCCTCCACCTGGCCCTAACCCACCTGGACAAAAAAGACACGTACGTTCGAATGCTGTTAACAGACTTCAGTTCAGCTTCAACACATCATTCCTCAGAAACTGATTGGAAAGCTGAGCCTACTGAGCCTGAACACCTCCCTCTGCAACTGGATCCTAGACTTCCTGACTGGGAGATCTCAGTCAGTCTGGATCGGGAGCAGCATCTCCAACACCATCCCACTGAGCATGGGGGCTCCCCAGGGTTGCGTGCTCAGTCCACTGCTGTTCACTCTGCTGACCCACAACTGTGCTGCAACACACAGTTTGAACCACATCATCAAGTTCACCGCTGACATGACTGTGGTGGGTCTCATCAGCAAGAAAGACAAGTCAGCTTACAGAGAGGAGGTGCAGCGGCTAATGGACTGGTGCAGAGCCAACAACCTGTCTCTGAATGTGAACAAAACAAAAGAGATGGTTGCCAACTTCAGGAGGGCACGGAACGACCACTCCCCACTGAGCATTGACGGCTCCTTGGTAGAGATCGTTAAGAGCACCAGATTTCTTGGTGTTCACCTGGCAGAGAATCTCACCTGGTCCCTCAACACCAGTTCCATAGCAAAGAAAGCCTAACAGCGTCTCTACTTTCTGCAAAGGCTGAGGAAAGCCCATCTCTCACACCCCATCTTCATTGCATTCTAATGGGGTTGTATTGAGAGCATCCTGAGCAGCAGCATCACTGCCTGGTTTGGAAATTGCACCATCTCAGATTGCCAGACCCTGCAGTGGATAGTGAGGTCAGCTGAGAAGATCATCGAGGACTCTCTTCCTGCTATTACAGACATTTACACCACACGCTACATCCGCAAAACTAACAGCATTGTGAAGGACCCTTCATACAAACTCTTTACCCTCCTGACATCTGGGAAAAGGCACCAAAGCATTTGGGCTCTCACGACCAGACTATGTAACAGTTTCTTCCCCCAAGCTACCCAGAGCCTGGACTGACACCTTACTGCCTTGTTGTCCTATTTATTATTTATTGTAATGCCTGCACTGTTTTGTGCACTTTATGCAGTCCTGGGTAGGTCTGTAGTCCAGTGTAGTTGTTTTTTTCTCTCTGTGTTGTTTTTTACGTAGTTCAGTCTCGTTTTTGTATTCTGTCATGTAACACCATGGTCCTGAAAAACGTTGTCTCATTTTTACTATGTACTGTACATAGCAGTTATGGTTGAAATGACAATAAAAGTAACTTGACTTGACTTGACTTGTAAGGCAGCAAGCATCTCTTCCTCTTTAATCTCTATGTGTTCCATGACACTACTGCTTGTTTCCCTTCCTTCCAGTTTCCTGAGTAAATACTAATGCAAAATAACTGTTTAAGATCTCCCCATCTCATGATGCTCCACACATAGATGACCACTCTGATCTTCTAGAGGACCAATTTTGTCCCTTACTATCTTTCACTCTTAATATACTTGTAGAAGCCCTTCGGGTTTACCTTCACATTATCTGCCAAAGCAATCGTATGTCTTCATTACTTAGGCTTACCCATAGTCCTCTATTTTTCTAAGCTCCATGTACCTATCCAAAAGTGTCTTAAAAGACCCTATTGTATCTGCCTCCACCACCGTCGCTGGCCACCCATTCCATGCACTCAGCACACACTGCGTAAAAAACTTACCCTTGACATCTCCTCTGTACCTACTTCCAAGCACCTTAAAACTGTGCCCTCTTGTACTAGCCATTTCAGCCCTGGGAAAAAGCCTCTGACTATCCATGTGATCAATGCCTGTCATCATTTTATACACCTCTATCAGGTCACATCTCATCCTCCATCGCTCCAAGGAAAAAAGGCCGAGTTTACTCAACCTATCCTCATAAGGCATGTTCCCCAATCCAGGCAACTTCCTTGTAAATCTCCTCTGCACCCTTTCTATGGTTTCCACATCCTTCTTGTAGTGAGGCGACCAGAATTGAGCACAGTAGCTTTGGTACATGTAGCTTAGGGAAATAGGGGGCTATGCGCTAGAGAAATTCTAGGCAATTTCTAGAGTAGGTTACGTGGTCTGCACAGCATTGTGGGCCGAAGGGCCTGTAATGTGCTGTAAATTTCTATGTTCTGTGTTCTATGAAATCAAACATGTATGTACAAAAAATTACAAATATACAGAGGCTTTCTCTACGACACACTTTGACATTAACTTTCCAATGTAACTATTCACCAACCATCAAATCCAACTTCCACATCTCTCTAGCAAAGCCAGACTGAGCAGTTAAATTTTCCTCCCCCTGGTCTAGAAGGAACAGGAAATTGTACTGTTGATTTGGGGGAGATGGGGTGGGGATCAAGTGACCAACAGAGCTGCCTCACCACTGCCTACCTTCCTGTTCTTTCGATGGGAAGATGATTGGAAAACATACTTAGAGACGGGATTTATGAGTACTTGGTGAAGCATAGTCTGATGAGCTATGTTCCCTTTAAACTGTGCGTGTGTGCGTGCGCACACGTTTTTCAACCAGCGCACAAAGGAAAGTAATGTGTGCACAAAAAGTTATTTACCTAAAATAATGTAGTAATTAATAATTGTACTTATTGAAAATAATCTTTTAGCTAACTGTTTCTGTTAACTAGTTAGTCGGTTTTTCAAATATCACAATGCATGCCACTAATTTACGTCACCTTACCTTTCCTGTTCCGGTTTGTACAGCTGCATCACGGTGGCAGCCACCTTTGGCGGACAGTGTTCATATCATAAAGTTTACAAAGATCTGTTTCAAATCTTGTAGAAAGCTTACTAAGTTTTTATTGAAAAAAATATTGATTCACTATGTTGAAGCAAAGGGCGTGAAGCGCAAAAGAACTGCAAATTTGGCAAGTAAATTGCATTTGGAAGGTGTACAAAAGCTCAGGCAGCAGAACCTGTCATTACCCATTACAGGAGTGCTACACATGTTATGGTTGAGTGCAGATGAGCGAGATTGAAAATGATCAAACCCAGAGGAGATCAAAGTTTTTATCAACAGTGTGTTGTTAGCTGTTAAAATGAATAACTCTTTTACATTCAGTTCAACACATTAATGAACATATGGAAAAGTATGTTCAACTCCCAGACAGCTGGCAAAGCAAAAATTATGTATTCCAATTTTTGGAGACTATCAAACTATATTGTTTAGAAAGACATGTTTGAAAAAATAGCATCAGCAGATTCTCACACGTTAGCAGTTGATGAAACCACAGACATATCTGTCAACAAATGTCTCATTCTGTACTTCAAATTCAATTCTAAAGATTGTACTGTTTATAAAATATTTTTTGGTGGAATAGTTCAGCAGCAGGCGTGTGATATTGTTTCTGCGATCAAGCAGTTTTATGAAGAGAGGAAACATGACCTCCATAAAATGATGTTTACGTCTAATGGAGCGTCAGTAATGTTGGGCAGAGTCAATGGTGTTGAGGCAAGACTTAAACAGGACATTCCGCACTTAGTTTAGCAACACTGTGTAGCACGCCTTGAAGATCTGGGGATATGTGATGCATGGAAAGAAGTCAAGTTAATCAGAGACATTGAAACTTTGTTGAGAATAATTTATACAATGTTTTCTCAATCTGCAGCTTAAAGATGCAAACTTAAAGAAATTGCAGAGGCTTCTGAAAATGAAGCTGTTGCTTTCAGACCACTTAATGAAGTCAGATGGTTATCTAGACACTTTGCATTGCAGGCGATAATAAAAAATTATGAGGCACTGATCACACATTTTGAAGAAGATCAGTCAAATGACCATGTGGCTAAATACTGTCACAAGAAATTGATAAACATCACATACAAAGTAGCGTTACAGGTTTTAAGTGATGTCTTTGGTAAACTGGCTGCACTATGCAAGATTCTGCAAAAGAGTGGCTTGACACCGACTGATTCACTTAATTTTGCATGAGGCAAAATTAACAAGATAAGAAAGCAGTATCTGGGAGACAATGTTTCGTGGAGTGACAAAGTTAGTTTTGCTAAGCCAACAATGTGAAGAAAAAGTCACAGTAGATACAAGTTTGTTGTTGACTTTTATAAATAGACTTTGTGTTCATTTAGAAGAAAGGTTTCCTGAAAATGAGGTACAAGAATGGTCAGCTTTTGATTTCTCCACAATCGCAGATTATGACTTCACATTTGGCGATGAACTAGTTAATGCCTTATGTCTAAAGTATCATGATTTTCTAGCTGAAAATACTGTAATAGTTAGTTTAATGATTTCAAATTTTCCATGCAAGAAAAAATTAAATCCAAACAGATTTCAAACTTTGCTCAAATGCTGGCATTTGAACTTCAAGATGAACAGTTTTGTGACCTTGCACAGTTGATGGACATTGGAGGAACCTTTCTTGCATCTAGTGCGGACTGTGAGTGAGGTTTTAGCCTAAAGAATCAACTCAAAAACAAGCTGAGAAACCGTTCAGGTGAATGTCATTTGGATATGTTAATGAGAATCAAAAGCTATCAATTGGATGGAAGTTCTATTAGTCTAGATAGAGCTTATAAAGAATGGGTAAATGCCAAAGACAGGAGAGAGAAAAAATAACTGAGTGACTTAAAATATGTACACAACAACACACACAAAATGCTGGTGGAGCACAGCAGGCCAGGCAGCATCTATAGGGAGAAGCACTGTCGACGTTTTGGGCCAAGACCCTTCGTCCTGACCTGCTGTGTTCCACCAGCATTTTGTGTGTGTTGTTATTTGAATTTCCAGCATCTGCAGATTTCCTCGTGTTTGCGACTTAAATACGTATTTGCGCGTGAAGGAGGTGCGTGAAGGAGGCCCGGGAAGGAGGGAAGATATATAAAGGAGATACTGAGTGAGGTAGTTCTCTTTTGGAAGAGGACAGCGAGGCTTGAGAGGAAGTGCGGCGGCGGCCATTTTCAAATTGTCCAATTGCTTCTCAGATCGGAGTTCTGAGAGGCGGGACTGCGCAGGCGCGTGAAGGAGGCCCGGGAAGGAGGGAAGATATATAAAGGAGATACTGAGTGAGGTAGTTCTCTTTTGGAAGAGGACAGCGAGGCTTGAGAGGAAGTGCGGCGGCGGCCATTTTCAAATTGTCCACTTGCTTCTCAGATCGGAGTTCTGAGAGGCGGGACTGCGCAGGCGCGTGAAGGAGGCCCAGGAAGGAGGGAAGATATATAAAGAACACCGCCTTAAGAAGCGGGCAGCTTCGTTTGCGGGCAGCGGAGTGAGCCGGGCGCAGAGTGTAGGGCTTGGGCCCAGAGAGCTTAGGCGGAAGAGGGCACAGTAGGCTTATCTTTTAGTTCTTGTATTTTCAGTTATTTGGGAGGTATGAGTGTAAGGGCAGCTTGTTGTTCTCGGTGTCGGATGTGGGAGATCCTGGAGTCTCCAAGCCTCCCGGACGTCCACATCTGCACCAGCTGCGCCGAACTGCAGCTCCTGAGGGATCGAGTTAGGGAACTGGAGCTGCAGCTCGATGACCTTCGCCTGGTCAGGGAGAGTGAGGAGGTGATAGAGAGGAGTTACAGGCAGGTGGTCACTCCAGGACCACGGGAGGCAGATAGGTGGGTTACAGTCAGGAATGGGAAGAGGCAGGTACTAGAGAGTACCCCAGTGGCTGTACCCCTTGACAATAAGTACTCATGTTTGAGTACTGTTGGGGGGGACAGCCTACCTGGTGGGAGTGACAGTGGCCGAGCCTCCGGCACAGAGGACGGCCCTGTAGCTCAGAAGGGTAGGGTTAGAAGAAAGAGGTCGATAGTTATAGGGGACTCAATAGTCAGGGGCTCAGACAGGCGTTTCTGTGGAGGTGACCGGGAGTCCCGGATGGTAATTTGCCTCCCTGGTGCCAGGGTTTGGGACGTTTCTGATCGCGTCCAAGATATCCTGAAGTGGAAGGGTGAGGAGCCAGAGGTCGTGGTACATGTAGGTACCAAGGACATAGGTAGGAAAGGGGAAGAGGTCCTGAAACGAGAGTATAGGGAGTTAGGAAGGCAGTTAAGAAGAAGGACCGCAAAGGTAGTAATCTCGGGATTACTGCCTGTGCCACGCGACAGTGAGAGTAGGAATAGAATTAGGTGGAGGATGAATGCGTGGATGTGGGATTGGAGCAGGGGGCAGGGATTCAAGTTTCTGGATCATTGGGACCTCTTCTGGGGCAGGAGTGACCTGTTCAAGAAGGACGGGTTACACTTGAATCGTGGGGGGACCAATATCCTAGCGGGGAGGTTTGCTCGGGCTACAGGGCGAACTTTAAACTAGTAAGATGGGGGGGGGGGGTGGCGGGAGACTATTTGAGGAGACTATGGGAGAGGAGGTTAGTTCACCAGTGGAGCAAGTAAATAGACAGTGTGTGAGGGAGGAAAGGCAGGTGATGGAGAAGGGATGCGCTCAGCCCGAAGATGTAGGGGAGAAGAAAGAAAAGGATAATAAATTTGAATGCATTGTTAGGGATGGAAAGAGAGGAGGAGATGGAGAGTATCTTAAATGTATCTATTTTAATGCTAGGAGCATTGTAAGAAAGGTGGATGAGCTTAAAGCGTGGATTGCTACCTGGAATTATGATGTTGTAGCTATTAGTGAAACATGGTTGCAGGAAGGGTGTGATTGGCAACTAAATATTCCTGGATTTAGTTGCTTCAGGTGTGATAGAGTAGGAGGGGCCAGAGGAGGAGGTGTTGCATTGCTTGTCCGAGAAAATCTTATGGCGGTGCTTTGGAAGGATAGATTAGAGAGCTCCTCTAGGGAGACCATTTGGGTGGAATTGAAGAATGGGAAAGGTGCAGTAACACTGATAGGAGTGTATTATAGGCCACCTAATGGGGCGCGTGAGTTGGAAGAGCAAATGTGTAAGGAGATAGCAGATATTTGTAGTAAACACAAGGTGGTGATTGTGGGAGAATTTAATTTTCCACACGTAGACTGGGAAGCTCATTCTGTAAAAGGGCTGGATGGTTTAGAGTTTGTGAAATGTGTGCAGGTTAGTTTTTTGCAACAATACATAGAAGTACCGACTAGAGATGGGGCAGTATTGGATCTCCTGTTAGGGAATGCGATAGGTCAGCTGACAGATGTATGTGTTGGGGAGCACTTCGGGTCCAGTGATCACAATAGCATTAGCTTCAATATAATTATGGAGAAGGACAGGACAGGACCTAGAGTTGAGATTTTTGATTGGAGAAAGGCTAACTTTGAGGAGATGTGAAGGGATTTAGAGAGAGTGGATTGGGTCAAGTTGTTTTATGGGAAGGATGTAATAGAGAAATGGAGGTGATTTAAGGGTGAAATTATGAGGGTACAGAATCTTTATGTTCCTGTTAGGTTGAAAGGAAAGGTTAAAGGTTTGAAAGCACCATGGCTTTCAAGGGATATTAGAAACTTGGTTCGGAAAAAGAGGGATGTCTACAATAGATATAGGCAGCATGGAGTAAAGGAATTGCTCGAGGAATATAAAGAATGTAAAAGGAATCTTAAGAAAGGGATTAGAAAAGCTAAAAGAAGATACGAGGTTGGTTTGGCAAATAAGGTGAAAGTAAATCCGAAAGGTTTCTACAGTTATATTAAAAGCAAGAGGATAGTGAGGGATAAAATTGGCCCCTTAGAGAATCAGAGTGGTCAGCTATGTGTGGAACCGAAGGAGATGGGAGAGATTTTGAATGATTTCTTCTCTTCGGTATTCACTAAGGAGAAGGATATTGAATTGTCTAAGGTGTGAGAAACAAGTAAGGAAGTTATGGAACCTATGACAATTAAAGAGGTGGAGGTACTAGCGCTTTTAAGAAATTTAAAAATGGATAAATCTCCAGGTCCTGACAGGATATTCCCCAGGACCTTGAGGGAAGTTTGTGTAGAAATAGCAGGAGCTCTGACGGAGATCTTTAAGATGTCATTAGAAACGGGGATTGTGCCGGAGGATTGGCGTATTGCTCATGTGGTTCCATTGTTTAAAAAAGGGTTCTAGAAGTAAGCCTAGCAATTATAGACCTGTCAGTTTGACATCAGTGGTGGGTAAATTATTGGAAAGTATTCTTAGAGATAGTATTAATAATTATCTGGATAGACAGGATCTGATTAGGAGTAGCCAGCATGGATTTGTGCGTGGAAGGTCATGTTTGACAAACCTTATTGAATTTTTTGAAGAAGTTACGAGGAATGTTGACGAGGGTAAGGCAGTGGATGTAGTCTATATGGACTTCAGCAAAGCCTTTGTCAAAGTTCCACATGGAAGGTTAGTTAAGAAGGTTCAGTCGTTAGGTATTAATGCTGGAGTAATAAAATGGATTCAACAGTGGCTAGATGGGAGATGCCAGAGAGTAGTGGTGGATAATTGTTTATTGGGATGGAGGCCAGTGACTAGCGGGGTGCCTCAGGGATCTGTTTTGGGCCCAATGTTGTTTGTAATATACATAAATGATCTGGATGATGCGGTGGTAAATTGGATTAGTAAGTATGCCGATGATACTAAGGTAGGAGGTGTTGTGGATAATGAGGTGGATTTTCAAAGCTTGCAGGGAGATTTATGCCGGTTAGAAGAATGGGATGAACGTTGGCAGATGGAGTTTAATGCTGAGAAGTGTGAGGTTCTACATTTTGGCAGGAATAATCCAAATAGAACATACAGGGTAAATGATAGGGCTTTGAGGAATGCAGAGGAGCAGAGAGATCTAGGAATAACAGTGCATAGTTCCCTGAAGGTGGAGTCTCATGTAGATAGGGTGGTGAAGAAGGCTTTTGGAACGCTGGCCTTTATAAATCAAAGCATTGAGTACAGAAGTTGGGATGTAATGTTAAAATTGTACAAGGCATTGGTAAGGCCAAATTTGGAATATTGTGTGCAGTTCTGGTCACCGAATTATAGGAAAGATATCAATAAATTAGAGAGAGTGCAGAGACGATTTACTAGGATGTTACCTGGGTTTCAGCACTTAAGTTACAGAGAAAGGTTGAACAAGTTAGGTCTCTATTCATTGGAGCGTAGAAGGTTGAGGGGGGGATTTGATCGAGGTATTTAAAATTTTGAGAGGGATAGATAGAGTTGACATGAATAGGCTGTTTCCATTGAGAGCAGGGGAGATTCAAATGAGAGGACATGATTTGAGAGTTAGGGGGCAGAAGTTTAAGGGAAACACGAGGGGGTATTTCCTTACTCAGAGAGTGATAGCTGTGTGGAATGAGCTTCCTGTAGAAATAGTAGAGGCCAGTTCAGTTGTGTCATTTAAGGTAAAATTGGATAGGTATATGGACAGGAAAGGAGTGGAGGTTTATGGGCTGAGTGCGGGTAGGTGGGACTAGGTGAGATTAAGAGTTTGGCACGGACTAGGAGGGCCGAGATGGCCTGTTTCCATGCTGTGATTGTTATATGGTTATATGTTATATGGTTATTGCAGCAGGTGCAGAAAGAAGGTCTGGAAGATCATCGAGACACCAGTCACCCGAACTATAAACTGCTTCAACTGCTTCTGTCTGGTAAATGCTACCACAGCATTAAAGCCAGGACCAACAGGCTACCAAACAGCTTCTTTCTACAAGCCATAGACTTATAAATTCACATGTCTGTACATTGTGACTGAGTCATAACACAAAGATTTTCACTCCCTCATGTTGTGGCATGGATGTAAGATTTAAATAAGTTCGTTGATTCATTGTAAAGAACGCCCAATGGTTTCTTTATTGCATTAGGGTTGGAAAAAAAAACAATTCTGCCTAAATTCTATCAACATGTTGATTTTACTACCAGAAGTCAAAAACACATTAAACCCGATTTATATAAATAATCCCTGCTGTGTACTAAACTGCTCCATGCCCCCACTTTGGTACTCCATCCATTTATTTTTTATGCTAATTCATGCATGCAGACCACTGATCAAACAGAATAAACCAGTTGGAAGGGAGATAAGGCCCTGTCCTGAAGAAGAGTCTTTGCCTAAAATATAGAAATGTAGAAAAACTACAGCACATTACAGCCCATTCAGCCCACAATGTTGTGCCAACCATGTAACCTACTCTAGAAACAGCCTAGAATTTCCCTCCCATATAGCCCTCTGTTTTTGTAATGTTGACTATTATTCATTTCCATGGATGCTCTTGACCTACTGAATTTTGAGTGTGATGCAAGGAAGATAAAGACCTGATCAGAAGTTGTAGAAGGCATTGGTAAGGCCAAATTTGGAATATTGTGTCCAGTTCTGGTCACCGAATTATAGGAAAGATATCAATAAATTAGAGAGTGTGCAGAGACGATTTACTAGGATGTTACCTGGGTTTCAGCACTTAAGTTACAGAGAAAGGTTGAACAAGTTAGGTCTCTATTCATTGGAGCGTAGAAGGTTGAGGGGGGATTTGATCGAGGTATTTAAAATTTTGAGAGGGATAGACAGAGTTGACGTGAATAGGCTGTTTCCATTGAGAGCGGGGAGATTCAAATGAGAGGACGTGATTTGAGAGTTAGGGGGCAAAAGTTTAAGGGAAACACGAGGGGGTATTTATTTACTCAGAGGGTGATAGCTGTGTGGAATGAGCTTCCTGTAGAAGTAGTAGAGGCCAGTTCAGTTGTGTCATTTAAGGTAAAATTGGATAGGTATGTGGACAGGAAAGGAGTGGAGGGTTATGGGCTGAGTGTGGGTAGGTGGGACTAGGTGAGATTAAGAGTTTGGCACGGACTAGGAGGGCCGAGATGGCCTGTTTCCATGCTGTGATTGTTATCTGGTTATATGGTTATATAAGTAGCAACCTGAACATTGCAGAACTGTTTTGAAAACATCAACTGGAACATGTTCAGAAAGGTGGCTCATGCGAGATCTGTGACTAGCTATATAGAGAAGTGTATTGAGGACATCAGCATTATAAAACTCATCTATGAGAGAGCAAAGCAGAAGCCATGGCTGACAGCAGAGGTCCAAGCAGTACTGGGAGATCAGAATGCTGCCTTAGATTGGGGTATAAGACAGCTCTCAGGGCAGCAAGAGCTGTGTGTTCCCACAGCAGCAGGAGGGCAAAATGAAATTATTCACAGAGAATATCCCCGCTGACAGTCAACACTGGCACACCTCAGGGGTGTGTACTTACACCACTGCTCTACTCTCTCAATAGCCATGACCATGGAACTAGGTATAGCTCAAACACCATCTATAAATTTACTGATGATACAACCATTGTTGGCATAATCTCAGATGGATGTGAGAGGCTGTACTGGAGTGAGATATACCAGGTATTTGAGTGGTGTAGCAGCAACAACCTTGCATTTGATTCAATGATATCCCCATCCATTCTTCCAAATTCCAGTGAGTACAGTCCCAAAGCTGCCAAATGCTCCTCACATGTTAACCCCATTCATTCCTGGAATCAGCCTTGTGAACCTCCTCTGGACTCCATCCAATGACAACACATCCTTTCTGAGATAGGGAGCCCAAAACTGTTGACAATACACCAAGTGTGGCCTGACAAGTGTCTTTTAAAGCTTCAGCATTTTCCCCTTGTTTTTATATTCTTTTCCTCTTGAAATAAATGCCAATATCGCATTTGCCTTCGCCTTCTTTACCATAGACTCAATCTGTGAATTAACATTCTGGGAGTCTTACACGAGGACTACTAAGACCTTTTGCACCTCTGATGTTTGAACTTTCTCCCCATTTAGATAATAGCTTGCACTATTATTCCTTTTACCAAAATTCATTATCATACATTTCTAAACACTGTATTCCATTTGCCACTTTTTTGGCCAGTCTGCCAATTTGTCTAAGTCCTGCTGCAATTGCATTGGACTACCTCAGCACTGCCTACCCCTCAACCTACCTTCCTATCATCCGCAAACTTTGCCACAAAGCCATCAATTTCACTATTTAAATCATTGACAATGTAAAAGGTAGTGGTTCTATAACTGAACCCTAAGGAACACCACTAGTCACTGGCAGCCAACCAGAAAAGGTTCTCTTTATTCTTACTCAATGCTTTTTGCTCGTCAGCCATTCCTCTAGCCATGCTAATATATTTCCTGTAACACCAGAGGGTTTTATCTTGTTAAGCACCCTCATGCGAGGCACCTTATCAAATGCCTTCTGAAGATCTAAATAAATGACATCCACTGACTCTCCATCTCCACCTTGCTTGTTACTTCTTTGAAGAATTCCTCAGCTATGTCAGGCAAGATTTCCCATTACAGAAACCATGCTGATGCTATAACCAAGTGATTCTTGAAAGATCATGACCAATGCATCCGTTATCTTGAATTTTGAATCGGGAGCAAGTTACAGCTTGTGATTCAGCTGGGAGCTCAGAGAATTCGACTATGTAGGTAGGATTTAAGCCTACCTGGTCAATACCTGTGGAGGAGGGGGAACTGCGCAGGTGCGAGTGATGTCAGCGTCGAGCGCGCACTTTAAAAGGCAGGACTTCTTTTCAGAGCGGGCAGCGGAGTCCGTGGAAGCAGAGTCCTGGGGTTTGGCTAAGTGGGCTTCGGCGTAAGGGGACTTCAGTAAGCTTGTGTGATTGCTCGCTGAAGGGAAGAAGGTAAGGTCACTAGGTGCTTTTTAGACTTATTCTATTAATCCAGTTCAGGTATGGGGGAGACAGTCAGAGCAGTGGTGTGCTCCATATGCAGTATGTGGGAGGTCAGGGTCAACACAGTTGTCCCTGATGACCACACCTGCAAAAGGTGCGTCCAGCTGCAGCTCCTATCAGACCGAGTTAGGGAGTTGGAGCAGGAGCTGGATGAACTACGGATCATTCGGGAGGTGGAGGCAGAGATAGATAGGAGTTATCAGGAGGTAGTCACACCAAAAAACCAAGAAGTAGGCAGATGGGTGATGGTCCAGAGAGGCAGGGGGAGCAGGCAGAGAGAGCAGAGCACCCCTGCGGCTATTCCCATTAACAATAAGTATACCGTACTGGATACTGTAGATGGGGATGACCTACCAGGAATGAGTTGTAGTGGTCCTGCCTCTGGCACAGAGGTTGAACCCTCAACTGGAAAGGGGAGGAGGGAAGAGAAGAGAGTGATAGTTTTAGGGGACTCTATAGTTAGGGGGGCAGATAGGAGATTTTGTGGGGCAGATCGGGAGTCTCGGATGGTATGTTGCCTCCCTGGTGCCAGGGTCCGGGACATCTCAGATCGGGTGCAGGCTATTCTTGAGAGTGAGGGCATGAACCCAGATGTAGTGTCCATGTAGGGACCAATGATGTAGGTAAGGTGAGTGAGGGGGTCCTGCTTAGAGAGTTCAGGGAGTTAGGAGTGAAGCTGAAAGGCAGGACCTCCAGGGTGACAATCTCGGGATTGCTACCTGTGCCACGTGCGAGTGAGGCGAAGAATAGAATGATTATGCACATTAATACGAGGCTGAGAGCATGGTGCAGGAAGGAAGGGTTCAGGTTTTTGGATAATTGGTCTTTGTTCCAGGGACATTGGGATCTGTTTCGAAGGGATGGTCTACATCTGAACCGGAGGGGTGCTAACATTCTTGCAGGAGTATTTGCCAGTGCTGCTCGGGGGGGTTTAAACTAGATGTGCAGGGGGCAGGGATCCAGATCCAGAGGGTTGGTCAGAAGGTGCATGGGGTTAAATGTGTACAAGGTTTGGGTGATCTTGAGAAGGTCATCAAAATTCAGGGTGCAATTTGCCCGATGGAAGTTCAAGGAGCTGGGTTAGGCACAGTAGACAGTGTTTTAAGCAAAGAGAAGAGGAATGGGCTAAGAATTCTATACTTGAATGCGCGTAGTGTCAGAAATAAGACAGATGAGCTTGAAGCTCAGATGAAAATGGGGAACTACGATATTGTTGGGATAATGGAGACATGGCTGCAAGGGGATCAGGCCTGGGAATTGAGTGTACCAGGGTATACGTGCTATCGTAGAGACAGAAATATGGGAAGAGTGGGTGGGGTGGCCCTGTTGGTGAGGAATGAGATTCAGTCCTTAGCAAGAGGTGACTTGGGAACAGGGGAAGTAGAGTCTGTGTGGATTGAGCTGAGGAACAGTAAGGGTAAAAAGACCCTAATGGGTGTTGTGTACAGGCCCCCAAACAGTAGCGTGGATATTGGGTACAAGTTGATTAGGGAGTTAACATTGGCATGTGCTAAAGGTAATGCAGTCGTTATGGGAGATTTCAACATGCAGTTGGACTGGGAGAATCAGGTAGGTGCTGGACCCCAGGATAGGGAGTTTGTGGAGTGTCTAAGGGATGTATTTTTGGAACAGCTTGTGCTTGAGCCAACCAGGAACGAGGCTATTTTGGACTTGGTGATGTGTAATGAACAGGAATTGATAAGTGATCTTGAAGTAAAGGAGCCATTAGGAAGTAGTGATCATAACATGATAAGTTTTTATCTACAATTTGAGAGGGATAGGGGCAGATCAGAGGTGTCAGTGTTGCAATTAAATAAAGGAGACTACGGAGCCATGAGGGATGAGCTGGCCAAAGTTAAATGGGCGGATGCCCTGGCAGGAAAGACAGTGGATCAGCAGTGGCAGATATTCTTGGGCATAATACAAAAGATGCAAATGCAGTTCATTCCAATGAGAAGGAAGGATTCAAAGAGGGGGAAGGGGCCACAGTGGATGACAAAGGAAGTCAGAGATTGTATAGCATTAAAGAAAAAGAAGTATGACAGGGCTAAGATAACTGGGAATACAGATGATTGGGAAAGTTTTAAGGAACAGCAGATCTTAACTAAAAAAGCAATACGGAGAGAAAAAATCAGGTATGAGCTCAGTCTAGCCAGGAATATAAAAGGGGATAGCAAAAGCTTTTTTAGCTATGTGAAGAGAAAGAAGATAGTTAAGAACAATGTTGGCCCCTTGAAGAATGAATTGGGAGAAATTGTTATGGGAAACAGGGAAATGGCAACAGAATTTAATGCATATTTTAGATCTGTCTTCACCAGGGAGGACACAAGCAATCTCCCAGATATATGGATGGGCCAGGGTCATAAGATATCAGAGGAATTGAGACAGATTGACATTAGGAAAGAAACTGTGAAGAGTAGACTGGTAGGACTGAAGGCTAATAAATCCCTGGGTCCAGATGGTCTGCATCCGAGGGTTCTAAAAGAGGTGGCTCAGGAAATTGCGGAAGCATTGGTAATCATTTTCCAAAGTTCCTTAGATTCAGGATCAGTTCCTGAAGATTGGAGAGTGGCTAATGTTGTCCCACTTTTCAAGAAGGGAGGGAAGGAGAAAACGGAGAACTATCGCCCTGTTAGCCTAACGTCAGTCGTGGGGAAGATGCTTGAGTCCATTATTAAGGACGAAATAGTGGCACATCTAGATGGCAGAAATAGGATTAGGCCGAGCCAGCATGAAATTACCAAGGGCAAATCATGCTTGACTAATCTGTTGGAGTCTTTTGAGGGTGTAACAAGGATGTTAGACGAGGGTAAGCCAGTAGATGTTGTGTACCTAGATTTTCAGAAGGCATTCGATAAGGTGCCACATAGGAGATTGGTGAGTAAAATCAGAGCTCATGGCATTGGGGGCAGGGTTTCAACATGGATAGAAAACTGGTTGGCAGATAGAAAGCAAAGGGTAGCAGTGAATGGGTGTTTCTCAGACTGGCTGGAGGTGACTAGTGGGGTACCACAGGGCTCTGTATTGGGACCACAGCTCTTTACGATTTATGTCAATGATTTAGATGAGGGCATTGAAAACTATATCAGCAAGTTTGCTGACGATACTAAACTGGGTGGCAGTGTGACATGCGAAGAGGACGTTAGGGGAATACAGGGAGACTTGGATAGGCTGAGTGAGTGGGCAGATACTTGGCAGATGTCATTCAATGTGAATAAATGTGAAGTTATCCACTTTGGAAGCTGGAACAAGAGGGCAGAGTATTGTCTGAACGGTGTCGAGTTAGGTAAGGGAGAAATGCAAAGAGACCTAGGAGTCCTAGTTCACCAGTCAATGAAGGTGAACGAGCAAGTGCAACAGGCAGTGAAGAGGGCAAATGGAATGTTGGCCTTTGTTACAAGGGGAATTGAATACAAGAGCAAGGATGTTCTTTTGCATTTGTACAGGGCCCTGGTGAGACCACACCTGGAATATTGTGTACAGTTTTGGTCTCCAGGTTTAATGAAGGACATTCTGGCAATTGAGGAAGTGCAGCGTAGATTCACTAGGTTGATTCCTGGGATGGCAGGGCTGTCTTACGCAGAGAGATTGGAGAGATTGGGCTTGTACACGCTGGAATTGAGGAGATTGAGAGGGGATCTGATTGAAACGTTTCAGATAATTAAAGAATTTGATAGGATTGAGGCAGGAAATATGTTCCAGATGTTGGGAGAGTCCAATACCAGAGGGCATGGATTGAGAATAAGAGGTCAGTTATTTAAAACAGAGTTGAGGAAGAGCTTCTTCTCCCAGAGAGTTGTGGAGGTGTGGAATGCACTGCCTCGGAAGACGGTGGAGGCCAATTCTCTGGATGCTTTCAAGAAGGAGCTGGATAGATATCTGATGGATAGGGGAATCAAGGGATATGGGGACAAGGCAGGGACTGGGTATTGATAGTGAATGATCAGCCATGATCTCAGAATGGCAGTGCAGACTCGAGGGGCCGAATGGTCTACTTCTGCACCTATTGTCTATTGTCTATTGTCTATTTTCTATTCAGCAACCTCTTTCAGGACTTTGGGTTGTAGTCCATCTGGTCTTAGTGACTTATCCTCCTGAAGACCTTTCAGTTTTCCTGCCGCTATTTCCTTTGTAATAGCAATGACACTCAATCCCGCTTCCTGACACTCATGGACCTCTGGCATATAGCTTGTGAAGACTGATGCAAAGTACTTATTGTTCATCTGCCATTTCTTTGTCCCCCATTACTAACATAAATAGGTTTTAGTGTTCTGTTTTATATTATTGGCTAGTTTGCCCTCATATTTTATTTTTTCCCTTCTTACATTTTTTTCAGTTACCTTATTTTAATTTTAAAAGCCCCACAATTATCCAACTTCCTTCTCACTTTTGCTACCTAACGTGCCTTTTCCTTGGCTTTGATGCAGTCCTTAACTACCCTTATCAGCCACAGTTGCCTTGACCTGCTATTTGAGAACTTCTTCTGTGGGACATATCTATCCAGTGTCTTGTGAACTATTCCCAGAAATTTCAGCCACCTCTTTCCTGCCGTCATCCCTGCCGATACTCCCTCCTATCCACCTGGGCAAGCTCCCCTCTCAGGCCTATGTAATTCCCTTTATTCCATTGCGATACTGATGCATGTAACTTAAAGTGGTGCTAGAAAGTTTGTAAACCCAGTAGATTTTTTTCTATTTCTGCACAAGCATGACCTAAAATGTGATCAGATCTTCACATATGTCTTAAAACTAGATAAAGAGAACCCAATGAAATAAATAACATAAAAATCATTATACTTGTTCATTCATTTATTGAGAAAAATGATACAATGTTACATGTATATGTTGGAAAAGGTATGTGGATCTTTGCTCTTAGTAACTGGTGTGACCCTTTTGTACATCAATAACCTCAGTCAATAATTTCCAGCAACTGTTGATGAGTTTTGCGCATCAGCTTGGAGGAATTTTAGGCCATTCCTCCTCATAAAACTGCTTCAGCTCTTGGATGTTGGTGGATGTCATTGCATGAACTGCTTCCTTCAAGTCCTTCCACAACATTTCAATAGAATTAAGGTCAAGACTTCAACTTGTGGATTTGGGTGAGTCCAGAACTAGAGGCCACAGTTTAAGAATAAGGAGTAGGCCATTTAGAAGAGAGATGCGTAAAATCTTTTTCACCCAGAGAGTGGTGGATATATGGAATGCTCTGCCCCAGAAGACAGTGGAGGCCAAGTCTCTGGATGCACTCAAGAGAGAGTTAGATAGAGCTTTTATAGATAGCGGGGTCAAGGGACATGGGGAGAGGGCAGGAATGGGGTACTGATTGTGTATGATCAGCCATGATCACAGGTTTGTCCTTCCAAAATGCATCACCTCACACTTGTCTGGATTGAACTCCATCTACCATTTTTCTGCCCAACTCTGCAGCCTGTCTATATCCCTCTTGTAACCTTTGACAACCTGCAGCTCCATCCACAACTCCTCCAATCTTCGTGTCATCCGCAAACTTACTCACCCATCCTTCTGCCTCTACATCCAGGTTATTTATAAAATTCAGGAGTCCCAGGACAGATCCCAGTGGCACTCCACTGGTCATCGACCTCCAGGCAGATACTTTCCTTCTACAACTACCCTCTGCTTTCTTCCTTGAAGCCAATTTTTTATCCAAACAACCAAAGTTCCACTTATCCCATACCTCATGACTTTCTGGATGAGTCTCTCATGAGGGACCTTGTCAAATGCTTTGCTAATGTCCATGGAGACCACATCCATGGCTCTACCCTCATCAATTTCTTTTGCTACCTCTTCAAAAAACTCAATCAGGCTTGTGTGGCACAATCTTCCCTTCACAAAGTCATATTGACTATCCATGAGTAGACTGTACTTCTCCAAATGCTCGTAGATCCTATCCTTAAGAATCCTTTTCAGTAGTTTGCATACCACCGATGTAAGACTCACCGGTCTATAGTTCCCAGGTTTCTCTCTATTACCTTTTTTAAACAAGGGAACTACATTTGCCATTCTCCAGTCCTCCGGCACTTCCCCTACAGCCAAAGAGGATTCAAAGATCATAGCTAATGCTCCTGCAATCTCTTCTCTCAATTCCCACAACAACCTGGGGTGTATCATATCTGGCCCTGGGGATTTATCAGTCTTAATGTTTTTAAGAAGATCCAGCACTTCTTCTTCCTTAATCTCCACGTTGTCCAGCACACAGGCCCACTCTATTTCGACCTCATCCTGATCAAGATCCTTTACACTTGCGGATACTGAAGCAAAGTATTCATTTAAGACTTCCCCAACCTCCTCCGCCTCCAGGCACATGGTGCCCTCTTTATCCTTTAGCAGTTGCACCTTCATTCTCGTCATCCTCCTATTCTTCACATATGCATAGAACGCCTTGGGGTTCTCCACTAGTCACTGCCTGCCATTCTGAAAAGGACCCGTTAATCCCGACTCTTTGTTTCCTGTCTGCCAACCAATTTTCAATCCATGTCAGTACTCTGCCCCCAGTACCATGTGCCCTAATTTTGCCCACTAATCTCCTATGTGGGACTTTATCAAAAGCTTTCTGGAAGTCCAGGTACACTACATCCACTGGCTCTCCCTTGTCCATTTTCATAGTTACATCCTCAAAAAACTCCAGAAGATTAGTCAAGCATGATTTTCCCTTCATAAATCCATGCTGACTTGGACTGATCCTTCTACTACTATCCAAATATGTCATAATTTCCGCTTTTGTAATTGACTCCAGCATCTGTTTTCTCTCCCTCCTTCCTTGAAAAAGTGGGACAATATTAGCCACCCTCCAATCAGCAGGAACTGTTCTTGAATCTATAGAACATTGGAAAATGATTACCAATGCATCCACAATTTCTAGAGCCACCTCTTTAAGTACCCTGAGATGCAGACCATCAGGTCCCGGGGACTTATCAGCCTTCAGACTCTGGGAGATTGTTTGTGTCTTCCCTAGTGAAGACAGATCCAAAGTACCTGTTCAACTCATAGGCCATTTCCTTGTTCCCCATAATAAATTCACCCGTTTCTGTCCTCAATGGCCCAATTTTGGTCTTAACTATTTTTTTGCTATTCACATACCTAAAGAAGCTTTTACTATCCTCCTTTATATTCTTGGCTAGTTTACCTTTGTACCTCATTTTTTCTTGGTGTATTGCCTTTTTTGTTATCTTCTGTTGCTCTTTAAAAGCTTCCCAGTCCTCCGGTTTCCCCCTCTGCCAGTCCTTTTTGTAAAGGTCACACCTGCCCCAAAAGAGGTCCCAATGATACAGAAATCTGAATCCCTGCCCCCTGCTCCAATCCCTCAGCCACACATTTATCCTCCACCTCATTCTATTCCTATTCTCACTGTCGCGTGGCACAGGCAATAATCCTGAGATTACTACCTTTAAGGTCCTGCTTTTCAACTTCCTTCCTAACTCCCTTGGTCTTCTTTCAGGACCTCTTCCCTTTTCCTACCTATATCATTGGTACCAATATGTACCACAACCTCTGGCTGTTCTCCCTCCCACTGCAGGATATCTTGGACGCGATCAGAAACATCCTGGACCCTGGCACCTGGGAGGCAAACTACCATCCGAGTTTCTTTCCTGCGTTCACAGAATCGCCTGTCTGAACCCTTATCTATAGAGTCCCCTATCACTACTGCCTTCCTCTTCCTTTCCCTACTCTTCTGAGAGGCCAGACTCTGTGCCAGAGGCACGGCCACTGTCGCTTCCCCCAGGTAGGCTGTCCCCTCCAACAGTACTCAAACAGGAGCACTTATTGTCAAGGGGCACAGCCACAGGGGTACTCTCTAGTAGCTGACTCTTCCCCTTCCCTATCCTGACTGTGACCCATTTCTCTGTCCCCCATGGCCCTGGAGTGACCATCCATCTGTAACTCCTCTCTATCACCTCCTCACTCTCCCTGACCAGACAAAGGTCATGAAGCTGCAGCTCCAGTTCTCTAACAGGGTTCCTTAGGAGTTACATCTCGATGCACTGGGTGCATATGTTGCTGTCCGGGATGCTGGTTGACTCCAGGACCTCCCACATCTGACACCGACCACAGAAAACCGGCCTCACACACATACTACCTCCTTTTGCAATCAACAACTGCTTCACCTCGTCCCATTACTGCCGAAGCCCGTGGAGCCAAAGCCCTTTCACTCTGCTGCCCGCTGGATATGGCTGCCTTCTTTTTAAACTGTTCACGCTCAACTGGCTGATGTCACGCGCCTGCGCAGTCTGGCCTCCCTCTTCCCCCGAGAACTCAAAATGTCTTCCTGTTGGAAATCCTTAGGTGCTCTCCCGCTGCCTTCTTGTTCCAAATAATTTTTTTAATATTACTGTAAAGTATTATTATATATTATTATATTACTATGACTACCAAAGCAGCTTTGGAAGCTATTATGGGCTCAATTAAAAAGCTTACTGAAGAGTTTCAACAGTTCAGAAAAGAACCGTTGGCTGATTCGCAACAAATCAGTGCTGAAGTTAAACAAATAGGTACGAAATTAGAAGACATTCAAGCAACTCTAACCGAGCATGTTAAGAAGATAAAGGAACATGAAGAAGTTATTACTATACTGGACGAGAGAATGGATGATTTGCAAAAGCTGTATGAAGAACAATCTAAGTCCAACGAAATACTGAGATAGAAGATTATTGATTTGGAAAACAGAAATAGGGTAAACAACTTATGAATCTTAGGACTTAAAGAGCAAATGGAAGGAGATAATCCTAAAGAATTCTTTGATGGAAATATTTCCTGATATTATAAAGTCTCTGCCTTTGATTGACTGTGCTCAACGATCGCCTATCTACGGATGGACTTCAAAATCAAAACCAAGATCAGTCATTGTATGTTTCCTTGAATTTCAAATAAAGGACCATCCAATTCGTGGTGCCTGTGGAAAAGATATGATTAACTACCAAGGTCAGAAGATTAGTATTGTTGAAGATTTTTCATCAGAAATTATGGCAGAACGTGTTAAGTTTAAATAAGTTATGGCAGAGTTATACAGCCAAAATTTTAAGCCTTCTCTTCATTTTCCGGCTCAACTGAAAATCACAATGGAAGATGGATCATTTAAATGGTTTTGTATGAAGGAGCAGGTGCAAGAATTTTTAGACTCAAAAAATGACTGTATACATATATTGAATATATTGAATATATATTGAAATACTATATATTTAAAAAAATGACTGTTTAATATTTTTCATTATGAATAATTGCTCTTTCTGTTTGATAAACCTGTCAAAGCTTGTTTTAACCATATAACCATATAACAATTACAGCATGGAAACAGGCCATCTTGGCCCTTCTAGTCTGTGCCAAACGCTTACTTTCACCTAGTCCCACCTACCTGCACTTAGCCCATAACCCTCCATTCCTTTCCTGTCCATATACCTATCCAATTTTTTTTTAAATGACAAAATCAAACCTGCCTCTACTACTTCTACTGGAAGCTTGTTCCACACAACTACCACTCTCTGAGTAAAGAAGTTCCCCCTTGTGTTACCCCTAAACTTTTACCCCTTAACTCTCAACTCATTTCCTCTTGTTTGAATCTCCCCCTACTGTCAATGGAAAAAGCCTATCCACGTCAACTCTATCTATCCCCTCATAATTTTAAATACCTCTATCAAGTCCCCACTCAACCTTCTATGCTCCAAAGAATAAAGACCTAACTTGTTCAACCTTTCTCTGTAACTTAGGTGCTGAAACCCAGGTAACATTCTAGTAAATCTCCTCTATACTCCCTCTATTTTGTTAACCCTTACTGTGTTTTACTGTATATTATTTAGTCTTGGTTGCAACAGTAAATAACCTTGAATTCTTTGGAGCAGTTCCAACAGGCTTGCTGAGGGGATGTTTTCAGTGGGGGTAGATAGTGGTTGTTCTTTGACCAATGTTCTCTCTTTGGGGGGTGGGGTGGGGATTTCTATTTTCTTGAAGCTGATTTGGGAATCTAGTCAATTCTGTTGCTTAGCTAATATATCTCAAGGTTTATTATTTTGGTTTAATATACATTTCTCTAATTGCTACTTTAACCTTTCTTATAAATAGTTTTAAAATGGGTCAAAGTGTTAATTTACTTAGTTTTAACATGAAAGGGCTAAATCAACCCATGAAAAGAAATAAGATTTTTGCCTATATTAAAAAAAACTTAAGGTACCAATTGTTTTTCTTCAAGAAACCTATGTATGTAAGAGTGACAATTCACACCTTTTTAATTGATGGAGAGAGTCTCATTTCCATTCCTTGTTTTAGGCCAAAGCCAGAGGAGTTTCGATCCTTATAGATAATAAAGTTCCCTTTGTTCAACACAAAGTAAATACTGATACTAATGGGCATTTTGTTATAGTATCAGAGAAACTAAATAACAAACTAATGGTATTTGCCAATGTGTATGCTCCGAAAATAGATGACCCAGGTTTCTTTGAGCATTTTTTTTTTCATTTTCGCCAGATCTAAGTTTGTACTTATTGGTGATGGGTGAAGACTTTAATTGTTGCTTAGATCCAGCTTTAGATCATTCATCTTCTAAACTAATGATACCAAATAAATCAGCTGTGTTCATTAAATCTTTTTTAATGAAATGTGGTATTGTTGATGCATGGCATTTTGTTTCATCCAGTAGACAAGGAATATTCGTTTTTCTCTCATGTCCATCATACGTATTATGGATTGATTATTTTTTATTGATAGCCAAATAATTCCATCAGTTTGATCCTATGAATATAAAGAGATTGTTGTCTCATATCATGCTCCTTTACTCCTATCTTTAAATCTCCCTGGTCTTCTTCAAACAAATAGGTTTCGGTGATATAATCTAACTTTGTTATCTGATAAAGATTTTTTTAAAGTTTATGGAGAGACAAATTACTTTTTTGAAGAGAATACATTAGAGGAGACTTCTAGACTTATCAGGTGGGATGCCTTTAAAGTGTATATTAGAGGACAAATTATTTCTTATGTTACAAGTATTAAGAAAAAAGCTAATAAAGAGAGAAGTGATTTAACTAATCAGCTGGAACAGTTAGACCAAGAGTATGCCTTGTCTCCAGAACCTGCCTTATATAAAAGAGGTGTTGAAACTAAAACTAAATATGATCTCCTTTTAACCTATCCAATTGAAACCTAACTCCTAAAAGATAAAAGTCAATTTTATATTCATGGAGATAAAACAGGTAAATTATTGACTGATCAAATTGAAACCTTTATAGCTAAACAGCAGATTAAAGAAATATACAAAGCTAATGGTGATAGGACAACTGATTATTTAGAAATAAATGATACTTTTAGAGAATTTTATTCTAAACTCTACAGTTCTGAATCTTCTAAGGATAACCCTGTAATGAACAATTTTTTTGACCAACTAAACATTCCTACAATTTCTGCCGACAACAGGAAGTTGTTGGAACAACCGATTTCTTTTGAGGAAATTGTTGAGGCTGTGCGCTCATCACATTTGAGAAAAGCTCTGGGTCCAGATGATTTTCTGGAGAGTTTTACAAGATCTTTCTCTCACTGTTTATACCTCATTTATGTTCAGTTTTTCTGGATTCAGTCAAGTCGGGCAGACTCCCTCAATCTTTTTATGAGGTTTCCATTTCACTTATCCTTAAAAAGAATAAGGATCCAACTAAATGCTTTTCTTATAAACTAATTTCTTTACTTAATGTTGATACTAAGATCCTATCTAAAGTTTTGGCCTACAGGATTGAAAATATTTTACCATCTGTCATTTCCAATAACCAAACTGGATTTATCAAAAATTGATATTCTCACTTTAATATTTGTCAGTTATTAAATGTTACTTATTCTCCTTCTAACATGATATCAGAATGTGTGGTATCCCTAGATGCTGAGAAAGCTTTCAATAGAGTTGAATGGAATTGTTTATTTAAAACTTCAGAAAAATTCAATTTTGGACCTGTTTTCACTCCTTCCGCTAGGGTTATCACTAATTCTCATAATTCCAAACCATTTAAGCTTCAACATGGCACTAGACAAGGTTGTCCATTGATCCATTTGCTTTTCAATCTGGCCTTAGAACCTTTAGCCGTTGCCTTTCGAAAATCTAATGATATCACCGGTATTTTAAGGATAGACACTATTCACAAAGTCTCGCTGTATGCTGATGATCTGCTGCTATTTATTTCTAATGTTGAGACTTTATTACCCCAAGCACTTTCTTTACTCTCTTGTTTTAGCCAGTTCTCAGGTTATAAATTAAACCTACATAAAAGTGAACTTTTCCCTTTGAATAATTTGATACCAACAAATTCTAACCTTTCTTTTAAAATTGTAAGAAACCAATTTACCTACTTAGGTGTAACAATCTCTAAAATCTATAAGAGTCTATTTAAAGAAAATTTTCTTACCCTATTGAATCATGTAAAAAAGATACTATCAAATTGGTTGTCTCTTTTACTATTGCTGATTGGCTGAATTAACTCTATCAAAATGAATATATTACCTAAATTTATATATCTTTTTCAGGCATTGCCTGTTTGTATTCCTAAATCTTTTTTTGATTCTCTTGACTCTATTTTATCTTCCTATATATTCTAGCATTCTAAATTAAATAAAATTAATCTTCAGAAAGTTAAAAAGAATGGAGGATTAGCCTTACTAAATTTTAGATTTTATTATTGGGCAATTAAAATAAGAAATCTTATATTTTGGTTATATTACATTAATCAAGAGGATTGCCAGATGTGGGGTTTTTTTAGAAGCTAACTCTGTTAATAAATTTTCTATTATTTCTCTTCTTGGATCCTCACTTCCTTTGTCTCTGAGTAAGTAAAATGATAATCTGGTAGTTAAACACACTATGAGAATTTGGATACAGTTCTGAAAAATACTTTGGCTTATTGAGATTTTCTCTTTCCAGTCCTATTATTTCTAATTATTTTTTAAACCCTCTATGATTGATGTGGCTTTTAAAGAATGGGATAGATTAGGTATTAAATGCCTTGAGAATGTGTTTGTAGAGGAATTCTCTTTTGTTTGAACAATTGTCAACTAAATATAGTTTACCCAAAATTCATTTTTTCAATACATAAAAATAAGAGATTTTTTATGGTCTCAAATAAGTACATTTCCTAAAAGTCCTGATAAGAATCTACTAGATGTAATTTTAAATTTGAAACCTTTTTTATAACAGATCTATATCTAATATTTATAATATGCTGCTGGGAATGAGAAGTGTTCCTTTAGATAAAATTAAAGATCTTTGGGAACAAGATTTACAGACCTCAATTTCTGAGGAAACTTGGAATCAAATTTTTAAATTGGTTAACACTTCATCGTTATGTGCCCGCCACTCTCTCCTACAATTTAAAGTGGTCCATAGGGTCCATATGACCAAGGAAAAGTTGTCCCATTTTTATTTAGATATATCTCTGTATTGTGATAAATGTAATAATGGAGAAGCTTCACTCATTCATATGTTTTGGACATGTCCGAGTCTTGGAAAATATTGGAAAGAAGTATTTCAAACTTTCTCGATACTTTTCAAAGTAAACTTTAAGTCTAAACCTTTTTATCACTTTATTTGGTATTGTTGGAGGAAAGAATATTATTTTGGAGTCATCTGACTTGCATATTTTGTCTTTTATTTCTCTTATGGCCAGAAGGAATTGCTTAAATGGAAAGATGCTATTTATGCTCCATGGTTTTGTGATGTCATGTCATGTTTAAATTTAGAAAAGATTTGATGTTCAATCTCTGAAACAAGCCAAGACTTTTGAACATTGTGGGGGCCTTTTTTGAATTATTTTCAAAACCTTTGATTTGCTGTTAAAGCACAGATGATGACTAATAATAGTTTTCCTTTTTTTCTTCACTAATCAGCTTTGGTCTTGGTAGTGGGTTAGATTTTTTAATATAATAAAATTACTATGTTTCAATGTTGTGAATTAATTAATCTGTGCGAATATTGGGTAAGGAGTCTTTATAAGCGATTTAGTATAATGTATTGATATATATTTTTTTCTTGTACTCCATACTCTTATATGTAAATTAATAAAAATATTGGAAAGAGGAACAATTCAATGAAAACTCTCCTGTGGTGTCATTTGCTGTCTATGAATAAAATTGTTGTTAAAAATCTGAAAAAAAGGACTTCAACTTGGCCATTCCAAAACACAAATATTCTCCTTTTTAACATAAGAACATAAGAAACAGAAGAAGGAGTAAGCTATATGGCCATTTGAGCCTGCTCCACCATTCAATAAGATCATGACTGATCTGGCCGTAGACTCATTTCCACCTACCTGTCTTTTCCCCATAACCCTTAATTAGCAAGTTTAGAGCTTTCTGGAGGTCTTTTGCTAATACCTTTGTTTTTTGTCACCTCCTTCAGCATTGGACATTGTGCTTAGTATGATTTTTGCAGGATCCCCACTCCTTGGGGGAGTAGCAACAGTACTGTTTCCTCCATTTGCAGATAATTTCTCCTACTGCGGACTGATAAATTGGCTGGTCTTGAGAAATGCTGTTGTAGCCCTTACCAGCTTGATGCATTTCTGCAATTCTTCTTCTAAGGGCCTCTGAAAGTTGTTTTGATCAAGGTATGGTGCACATAAATAGATCTTTCTTGTGTGTCTTTTTTAAAGGGCAGCCCTCAGCCCTCTACAGCCCTCACCCCCAATCTCATCTCAATGACCGGAACACCTGACTCCAAGTAGCTTTTGTAGAAGGCATTACCTCAGAGGTTCACATACCTTTTCCAATAAAAACCAGGAATACTGGATATTTTTTTCTCAATAAATAAATGAACAAGCAGAATGTTTTTGTGTTATTTATTTAATTGGGTTCTCTTTATCTAGTTTTAGGATGCATGAAGATCTGATCACATTTTAGGTCATATTTATGAAGTAATAGGGAAAATTTTACAGGGTTCACAAACTTTCTAGTATTGTTGTATGCTTCTCTCTCTCAAATTGCAGTATGAATTCAATCATATTATGATCTCTGCCTCTCAAGGGTTCCTTTACATTAAGCTGACTAATAAAATCGGGGTTATTACACAACACCCAATGTTAGATAGCCTTGTCACCTACCACCTCACCAGCCTCCACATCCAGTGTATAATTCTTTGGAACTTCTGTCATCTCCAATGGGATCCCAGCACCAAGCACACCTTTCTCTCCCACACCCCACTTTTTGCTTTCGGCAGGGATTGATCCCTAAGTGACTCCCTGGTCCATTCACTGATTTCCCTCCTGGCACTTAACCTTGCAAGCAGATCAAGTGCTGCACCTTCCCCTACACCTCCTCCCTCACTACCATTTAGTACAAACAGTCCTTCGAGGTGAGGCAACACTTCATCTGTGAGTCTGTTGGGTTCGTATACTGTGTCTGGTGCTCTCAGTGAGGCCTCCTCTATATCAGTGAGACCCGACCTAGATTGGAAGACTGCTTCATGGAGCACTTGTGCTCCATCTGCCAGAAAAGGCAGGATCTCTCAGTGGCCACCCATTCTAATTCCATTTCTATTCCCATTCCAATACGTCATTCCATGGCCTCCTCTACTGTTGTAATGAGGCCACACTCAGGTTGGAGGAATAACACCCTATATTCCATCTGGAAGGTCTCCAACCTGATGGCATGAACATTGATTTCTTGAACTTCGGGTAATACCCCCCCCCAACCTTCGCCATTTCCCATCCCGTTTTCCCTCTCTCATCTTGTCTCCTTGTCTGCCCATCGCCTCCCTCTGGTGCTCTTCCCCCTTTTTCTTTCTTCTGTGGCCTTCTGTTCTCTCCGATTGGACTCTCCCTTCTCCAGACCTGTATTCCTTTCACCAATCAACTTTTCAGCTCTTTACTTCATTCCTCCCCTTTCCAATTTCACCTGTCACCTGGTGTTTTTCCCAATAGGCTGAATATCTTTTATGCATGGAATGATGCGCTAGCGAGGACGGCTTCCACCTCCCCCTGAGAAGCAGGCACTCTGACTGGCTGCACTGATGTGAGGCAGACCTGAGTCAGTGTCAACCCATTTAAAGTTGCAAGACCTGATAACATACTGGGTCAGGTCCTGAGAGACTGTGCAGCCAGTTAACAGAGGTTTTAACAGACATCTTCAACAGCTCCCTGGAGCAGCCCACTGTCCTCACAAGCTTCAAGGCCCTTCAAGCAACACACACAAAATGCTGGTGGAATGCAGCAGGCCAGGCAGCATCTATAGGGAGAAGTACTGTCGATGTTTTGGGCCAGGACTTACTGAAAGGAAAGATAGTAAGAGATTTGAAGGTAGGAGGGGGAGGGGAAAATGCAAGATAGAAGAAGACCAGAGGGGGTGGGGTGAAGCTGAGAGCCGGAAAGGTGATTGGCAAAAGGGATACAGAGCTGGAGAAGGGAAAGGATCATGGGACGGGAGGCCTAGGAAGAAAGAAAGAGGGAGGGGAGCACCAGAGGGAGATGGAGAACTGGCAGAGTGATGGGCAGAAAGAGAGAAAAAAAGGAGGGGGAAAAAAAAAACTAAATATATCAGGGATGGGGTAAGAAGGGGAGGAGGGGCATTAACGGAAGTTAGAGAAGTCAATGTTCATGCCATCAGGTTGGAGGCTACCCAGCCGGTATATAAGGTGTTGTTCCTCCAACCTGAGTGTGGCTTCATTTTGATTGTAGAGGAGACCATGGATAGACATATCAGAATGGGAATGGGATGTGGAATTAAAATGTGTGGCCACTGGGGGATCCTGATTTCTCTGGCGGACCGAATGTAGGTGTTCAGCAAAACGGTCTCTCGGTCTCCCCAATATATAAAGGGCTGCACTGGGAGCACTGGACGCAGTATACCACATCAGCCAACTCACAGGTGAAGTGTCACCTCACCTGGAAGGACTGTCTGGGGCCCTGAATGGTGGTGATGGAGGAAGTGTAAGGGCAGGTGCAGCACTTGTTCCGCTTACAAGGATAAGTGCCAGGAGGGAGATTGATGGGAAGGGATTGGGGGGGGGGAACGAATGGACAAGGGAGTTGCGTAAGAAGCAATCCCTGCAGAAAGCAGAAAGAGGGGGGAGGCACTCTGCTTGGTAGTGGGATCCCATTGGAGGTGGTGGAAGTTACGGAGAATTATATGCTGGACCCGGAGGTTGGTGGGGTGGTAGGTGAGGACCTGATGCACCATCAATAACTCACTCTGAGATGTAAAGGCAAGATATCGGCTTTTATTGACTGGAAGAAGGAACAAGCAGTGAGTGACCACCATGCTACATCCTGGAGACTGAGAGGCCGGGCTCAGGCCTCAATCGCCTTTATACAGGGGTCTGTGGGAGGAGCCACAGGAGCAATCAGCAGGGGGCATGTCCAGACAGGTATATGTAGTTCACCACAGGACCCTTGCTTGGCAAGTTTCCTAACATCATTGTTCCATCTAACTGCACTCTTTTCCATTGAACCTTAAGCTGATCACAGTGTCACAGACCTAATAGCTGCTGGTTCCCCCTGAAGGTCATCCTGGCAATGGTATCCAAAGATATTTACCTGTAGTGAAGGGAATAGGCACAGAGGAATCCTATAGGGGAACTCTTCGGCTAACCCCCCTGCTTTTCTTGGTGATCATGCAGCTACCTGCACCTCAGGAGTGGCCACCTCACTGGCATTCACTGTGTGTCTTCTCCCTTCCTTTCCAGTCCTGAAAAAGGGTCTTGGCCCAAAATGTCGACTGTTTATTTATTTCCATAGATGTTGCCTGACTTGCTGAGTTGAACCCACATTTTGTGTGTTGCTTTGGAAAATGAAGAACGTTAAAAGATGTTCCACCATTCTGGCTATCGGCTGTGGAAGAGAACACACATTCCACGTTGGAAAGTGTGGCTTTTTAGCCTCATGTCAAACTTATGTAATATTCCATCATGTGCCTTGACACTAAGTACAGACCAAGCATTTGGGTCTACTATCTGACAGTTCTTAACTGTTCCTTCAGCAAGCAGACAAATTTGAGCCCTTACAATCTAGCATGATACAGTTTTCCATGCAGTTGAATAATTAGCCCCCTATCCACACCCTAAACATTCACTCAGCCACTAATAGACCATTGCTGCTATAGTTGCCCCCCCCAAGCTACTCAGACAGCACCTCCCAGGCCCACACACCCCAAAAAAAAAAGAAGTGCAATAGGCACATGGATACGTCACCATTAGAAGGTTCCTCCCTAGGTCATACAACACCCAGAGCTGAAAATACACCAGTCCTTAATTGATATTGAATCTACTTCTTAAAAGTCCTCACCTATAGCTAAACAGGAGTATCTTCTTCTAGAAGAGCTGCACTGGATCAAGAATATGGCTCATCAGCATCTTCTAGAGGGTAAAATGATTAGGTGATAATGCTGGTCTAGCCCACATCCTCCTTCAGAAAATGAAACACAGATGTTGATTGCCTCTTGATACCAAATATAAATGAATGCTTCTATATAAAAAATCTTTTTCTCTATCAGCTGAGTTTGAAATGATTATCACCCCAAACAATAATGATATTGAAAGTCATGCACATTAACATAGAGTGATTACCTGAGGCAAAGCCAAGATCAGACTAAAGAGCCAAACTGCAGCAATCATGTATCTTCCAGTGTGGACTCCAGAAGTTATGCTTTTCAAGGGTTTTGTAATCACCAAGTAGCGATCCAAGCTGATCACTACCACCATAAAAGCAGGACAATACATGGAGAAGAGCTTGAGGAAGTTTTGGACTTTGCAGAGGAACTCTCCACCGTGCCACTGCACTGTGATTATCCAGGTGCCATCCATTGGCATGATAATCACAGTCTCCACTAGGTTGGCTGCTGTCAGGCTGTTGAGCAGTGTTTTGAGTCGTGATGCTTTCTTTTTGTTCTGTTTCACCAGAAATGTTATATTCATACCAACAGAAAAGATGAAAAGGATGAAGGTGATGACCACTCTGATGATACCGAAGGTGTTGAGAGTTGGCAGAGACATGGAACAATTGGATGCAGAGGCAAACAGACTCTCGTTGAGGTTGAAGGATTTCTTTCTCAAATCAATGTACTCCAATGTATCATTCAGTTGCAATCTTAAAGCCATGCTGTTGGATGCTTGTTAACCTGACAGTGCATTCAGCAGTATGGAAAACAGTGCTTTAGTGTTTCTGCAGCTATCTGGCAAGGTCAAATGCAAACACAGGTATACATGAGGAGATGTGAAATAGGATCCCTCACCCAGATTTATGAAACCCTGGTAATGAAAAGTACCTGTAATCCCTCTGCAATACACACGGTTTTATTTGCTAGCACTTTAAACTTGGTCCTTGAAAGTACTGTTTTCATTTCATCCCATTATCTTAAATTTACCGTACTTAGCAATAGCCTTTTTGAAAAATGTCATACTTCTTTTAATCTAATTTCCTATCATTTAAATCATAAACTGTGCCTTTCCAAATTACAAAAGCTGGAGACCTGAGCTGATGTAGTGCAGTGAAAAATAGACAGAATATTGCATACTTTATGTTTAAAAGACTCTGGCTATGAAACATAAATTCACAAAGTGATCAGTTCTCCATTCATTAGGCTCCAGAATTTTCAGGATGTGACAGTGATTTCAAATCAATTCTAACTTTTTTATGATGTGCTTTTACAGAGAAAATAACTCTCTTCACTATTGATTAAATTAAGTTTTGAATATATCTCACAGCTGGTGAATTACTTGCAAAATCATTGGTTGTTTATGCAACAACCTGTAATTACTCAGAAAATCATTTGAGAAAGGATAGAATATCTTAGACTCTTATAGCAAAGACTATACCTTTGGGACACTGGAACAGCAGTGGGCATTCAGCACATCAACCTGTTCCATGATAAAATGAGCTTTAACATCAATTCTATCAATCTCAGATTTAAAATTTATCATCAATGACCATTTGTTGAAGAGTTCCAAAATTCTAACATCCACTGAGCATTCAGGTGTTCTAAACTTCATGACTAAAAGGCTTAGCTGTAGTTTTTCAAACTAAACCTGCATGATTCTAGACCTCAGTAATGACAATTATTTTGCTCTATCAACCCCATTAGCTCCTCTTGATAATTTCTATCAAATCATCTATTAATTTCCAAAATTTTAGAAAATTCATCCTTCTTTAATGCAAGCTCTCAGCCTCATTCTTGTTCAGATGTCTTCCTGGCAATTCTCCCTTGGACACCCTCGAGGGTAATATTTTCTTCCAAAGGTGTGATGCACGGGACTAACTTAGGATAAATATAGCTGAAGTTTTATACCACATAATCTAATGCACTTGATGTAAACGCCAGCACTTTTGGTAAATTTCCTTTCTAATCTCTTATTTTATTCAAGTTGCTCCATTGGGCAGGTTTCATCATTCAGGCACACCCCCTCCCCCTGACACAGATGCACTATTCCAAGCTGCACCATTGAAAGAATAGTGGGAAAGATTTAAAGAAGACATCAAAACCTAATAAAGAAGAATTTCTTCTTAGGTACCTCTTCACCCTTCAATGTGGGGAAGTATCATTCTTAAGCACATTGAAAAGCACAAGGCCATAGGCTGGAAGCATACAGAAGGATTACACCACCCCACAAACTATCCACTCAGTTGTCTCATGAGGCACATTGTGCCTCAATTTATTTTGCTCTAGGGAAGAGAGACCCAGCCTACACAATCTCTCCTTACCTGTATATCTTAAGTAGGATAATATTAAGAGGGATAATAAATCAGCATTAATGAAATTGTGGAGCAGACTTGATGGGCCTCATTCTGCTCCTATGTCTCATGGATTAAGTCTTCCAGTCTGAAGCTTTACCACACTCTTTCCAGCTTAATGATATTCTTCCTATATGACATCCTTAATGACATTCTATCCATCTGTTCCTTACAACTCAAACCTTCTACTCCTGGTAATAATCTTGTGAATCTTTTCTGTACCCTTTCTTTCACTGGGTGACCAAAACAGCACACAATACTCCATGAAAAGGCTCATCAATGAGTTGTAGAGTTATCTGAGTCTAAGGGAGGGAGGGGGAAGTGTACATTTGACCGTTTGCATTCATACCAGCCAAAAGTGAAAAATATAGGTTAATCTCACTTACCTGTCCTTGGTTCATAGCTTAGCAGGCCATTAAAATCTTTAAATTGTCCACAGCTGATGCCATCTCATTGACTCTTCACTCAATCTTGGAACATCTGCCCAGCGAAGATGCATACATCACGGTATACTTTATTAACTACAGCTTAGCATTCAATACCATCATTCCCTAAAAGATAATCAATGAGCTTAATAACTCCTTTGTGCAAGATCTTCACCAACACAGGTGCACACAGGCCTGTGTGCTTAGTCCCCATACCACTTACTTTATACCAGTGACGGCGTGGCTAAATAGAGCTCCAATGTGATATTCAAGTTTTCTGATGATGTTACTGTTGTGGACCAAATCAAAAGTGGTGATGAACGAACATTCAGGAGGTAGATTGGAAATTTGTCTGAGTGGTGGCATAGAGCAACCTTTCACTAATTGTGAGCAAGAACAGGGAACTGATTATAGACTTCAGGAGAGGGAAACCAGAGGTCCATGAGCCAGTCCTCATTGGAGGATCAGAATCAGAGAGACCATAAGAACATAAACTATAGGAGCAGAAGTGGGCTATTCGGACCATTGAGTCTGCTCCGCCATTTAATCATAGGCTGATGCAATTCTTCCAGTCATTCCCACTACTACAAACATACTACATATGTTTGACAAACCTTATTGAATTTTTTGAAGAAGTTACGAGGAATGTTGACGAGGGTAAGGCAGTGGATGTAGTCTATATGGACTTCAGCAAAGCCTTTGACAAAGTTCCACATGGAAGGTTAGTTAAGAAGGTTCAGTCGTTAGGCTGGAGTAATAAAATGGATTCAACAGTGGCTAGATGGGAGATGCCAGAGAGTAGTGGTGGATAATTGTTTATCGGGATGGAGGCCGGTGACTAGCGGGGTGCCTCAGGGATCTGTTTTGGGCCCAATGTTGTTTGTAATATACATAAATGATCTGGATGATGGGGTGGTAAATTGGATTAGTAAGTATGCCGATGATACTAAGGTAGGAGGTGTTGTGGATAATGAGGTGGATTTTCAAAGCTTGCAGGGAGATTTATGCCGGTTAGAAGAATGGGCTGAACGTTGGCAGATGGAGTTTAATGCTGAGAAGTTTGAGGTTCTACATTTTGGCAGGAATAATCCAAATAGAACATACAGAGTAAATGGTAGGGCACTGAGGAATGCAGAGGAACAGAGAGATCTCGGAATAACTGTGCATAGTTGCCTGAAAGTGGAATCTCATGTAGATAGGGTGGTGAAGAAGGCTTTTGGAACGCTGGCCTTTATAAATCAAAGCATTGAGTACAGAAGTTGGGATGTAATGCTAAAGTTGTACAGGGCATTGGTAAGGCCAAATTTGGAATATTGTGTGCAGTTCTGGTCACCGAATTATAGGAAAGATATCAATAGAGAGAGTGCAGGGACGATTTACTAGGATGTTACCTGGGTTTCAGCAATTAAGTTACAGAGAAAGGTTGAACAAGTTAGATCTCTATTCATTGGAGCGTAGAAGGTTGAGGGGGGATTTGATCGAGGTATTTAAAATTTTGAGAGGGATAGATAGAGTTGACGTGAACAGGCTGTTTCCATTGAGAGTAGGGGAGATTCAAACTAGAGGACATGATTTGAGAGTTAGGGGGCAGAAGTTTAAGGGAAACACGAGGGGGTATTTCTTTACTCAAAGAGTGATAGCTGTGTGGAATGAGCTTCCTGTAGAAGTAGTAGAGGCCGGTTCAGTTGTGTCATTTAAGGTAAAATTGGATAGGTATCTGGACAGGAAAGGAGTGGAGGTTTATGGGCTGAGTGCGGGTAGGTGGGACTAGGTGAGATTCAGGGTTCGGCACGGACTAGGAGGGCCAAGATGGCCTGTTTCCGTGCTGTGATTGTTATATGGTTATATGGTTACCCTGCCTTCTCCCTATACCCCTTGATGCCCTGGCCAGTCAAGAACCTATCTATCTCTGTCTTACATGCACCCAATGACTTGGCCTCCACAGCCGCTCATGGCAACAAATTTCACAGATTTACCACCCTATCAGTAAAGTAATTTCTCCGCATCTCTGTTCTAAATGGTCATCCTTCAATCCTTAATTTGTGCTCCCTTGCCTAGACTCCCCTACCATGGGAAATAATTTTGCCATATCTAATCTGTTCAGCAACTTTGAATTCCTGAGAGGCAGTACATATATATCATTTACTTAGATTCTTAGATGGCATTTGCTAAAGTGCCACACTTAAGGCTGTTAGAAACATAGAAAACCTACAGCACAATACAGGCCCTTCGGCCCACAAAGTTGTGCTGAACATGTCCCTACCTTAGAAATTGCTAGGCTTACCTATAACCCTCCATTTTCCTAAGCTCCATGTACCTATCCAAAAGTCTCTTAAAATGCCTAATGTATCTGCCTCCTCCCCTGTTGCCGGCGGCCCATTCCAAGCACTTACCACTCTCTGAGTAAAAAATTTACCCCTGACATCTCCTCTGTACCTACTCCCCAGCACCTTAAACCTGCGTCCTCTTGTAGCAACCATCTCAGCCCTGGAAAAAAGCCTCTGACTATCCACATGATCAATGCCTCTCATCATCTTATACACCTCTATCAGGTCACCTCTCATACTCTGTTGCTCCAAGGAGAAAAGGCCGAGTTCACTCAACCTATTCTCGTAAGGCATGCTCCCCAATCCAGGCAACATTCTTGTAAATCTCCTCTGCACCCTTTCTATGGCTTCCACATCCTTCCTGTAGTGAGGTGACCAGAACTGAGCACAGTACTCCAAGTGGGGTCTGACCAGGGTCCTATATAGCTGCAACATTACCTCTCAGCTCCTAAATTCAATTCAATGATTGATGAAGGCCAGTACATCATACGCCTTCTTAACCACAGAGTTAACCTGTGCAGATGCTTTGAGTATCAGATGGACTTGGACCCCAAGATCCCTCTGATCCTCCACACTGCCAAGAGTCTTATCATTAATACTATACTCTGCCATCGTATTTGATTTATAAAAATGAACCACTTCACACTTATGTGGGTTGAACTCCATCTGCCATTCTCAGCCCAGTTTTGCATCCTATCAATGTCCCACTATAACCTCTAACAGCCCTCCACACTATCCACAACACCTTCAACCTTTATGTCTTCAGCAAACTTACTAACCCATCCCTCCACTTCCTCATCCAGGCCATTTATAAAAATAACAAAGAGTAAGGGTCCCAGAACAGATCCCTGAGGAACTCCACTGATATGGTAAAATCTATCCTGGTTTACCAAGATAATATCCCATGATGTTATAGAAAAGATACTGGCATAGATAGAAGAATGATTGACAGGCAGGAGGCAGCAAGTAGGAATAAATGGGGCCATTTCTGGTTGGCTGCCAGTGACTAGTGGTGTTCCTCAGGGTTTGGTATTGGGACCGCTATTTTTCACATTGTTTGTCAGTGATTTAGATCATGGAATTGTGGTAAAATTTGCAGATGATATGAAGATAGGCAGAGGGGTTAGTAGTGCTAAGAATGCAATGCAATTGCAGAAGAACTTAGACAAATTGGAAGAATGGGTAAAAAAGTGGCAGATGGAATACAGTGTTGGGAAATGTTTGATAACACATTTTTGTAAAAAGAACAAAAGCGCCCACTGTTATCTAAATAGGAGAAAATTCAAACATCAGAGACGTATAGGGACTTAGGAGTCTTCGTGCAAGACTCCCATAAGGTTAATTTACAGGTTAAGTCTGTGGCAAAGAAGGCAAATGCAATGTTGGCATTCATTTCAAGGGGAATAGAATATAAGAACAAGGAGGTAATGCTATGACTTTATAAAGACACAGGTCAGGCCACTCTTGAAGTGTTGTCAACAGTTTTGGGCAACATAGCTCAGAAAGGATGTGTTGTTGTTAGGGCGAGTCCAGAGAAGGTTCACAAGGATGATTCCAGGAATGAAGGGGTTAACACATGGGGAGCATTTGGCAGCTTTAGGCATGTAATCACTGGAATTTAGAAGAATGTGGAAGGGGGGGCGGGGATCTCATTGAAACCTACCAAATGTTGAAAGGACTAAATAGGGTGGATGTGGAGGGATGTTTTCTATGGTGGGGGTATCCAAAACTAGACAGCACAGCCTCAAAATTGAGAGCAACTCTTCAGAACAGAGGTAAGAAGGATTTTTTTTTAGCCAGAGAGTAGTGAATCTATAGAATGTTCTGCCACAGACATCTGTAGAAGCCAAAACCTTTAGTATATTTAAAGATAAATTGATAGTTTCCTGATTGGGCAGAGCATCAAAGGTTATAGTGAGAAGGCAGGTATAGGGTTCAGTGGGATCTGGGATCAGCCATGATGGAATGGCGGAGCAGACTTGTTTTGGTGGACCCAGCATTTAAGTGCAATTCCAAAGGAAGCATGACAGCACCACTACTTCCTTAGGAGTCTAAGGAATACTTGGCATGACATCTAAAATTTTGACAAAGTTCTATAGAACTGTAGTGGAGAATATATTGATTGGCTACATCACAACTTGGTATCGAACCAGCAGTGCCTTGGAATGGAATGTCCTACAAAAAATAATGGATTTGGCCCAGTGCATCATTCCCAAGCAGCGAGCACACCTACATGAAATGATGTTCATAGGAAAGCAGCATTTATCATCAGAGATACCCGCCACCCTGGTCATGTTCTCTTCTCACCACTGCCTTCAGGTAAAGGATATAAGAGCCTCATGACTCTTGTAACTTCCACCTGATAAAAGGTAAAATGTAAAGTGTAAGGAACCTTGGTTTTCAAAAGATATTGAGGCCCTGATTAAGAGGAAAAAATGGAGGTGCATAGCAGCTATAGGCAAGTAGGAACAAATGAGGTACTTGTGGAGTGTTGGTTGTTCATAATTTCTGATGATGACGTAAACTGTGTGGGAGGAGTTTTATGGTGAAAAAGCCGCTGCACTGTGGCAGTTCCATTCTATCAGCCTCAAAAATCTTAGTCCAATGGTATGAGAAATCGCCATGACTGGAGGCTTCCTCAGCAGTAGAGGATTGCCTTGATACCTTCTGTGCCTTGTCATGACATAAGACTGTAAGACCATAAGATATAAGAGCAGAATTAGGCCATTTGGCTTATCGAGTCTGCTCTGCCATTCCATCATGGCTGATCCATTTTCCTCTCAGCCCCAATCTCCTGCCTTCTCCCTGTATCTCTTCATGCTCTGACCAATCAAGTAGATTCAACTTCTACCTTCAATATACATAAAGACTTGGCCTCCACAGCTGCCTGAGGCAAAGAATTCCATAGATGCACCCCTCTTTAGCTAAAGAAATTTCTCCTTATCTCCATTCTAAAAGTATACTCCTCTATTCTGAGGCTGTTTCTCTAATCTTAGACTCTCCCACAATTGGAACCATCCTCTCCACATCAAGTCTATCAAGGCCTTTCACCATTAGATAGGTTTCAAAGAGGTCACCCCTCATTCTTCTGAATCCTAGTGCATCCAGGCCCAGAGCCATCAAGTACTCTTCATATAATGAGCCATACAATCAATAAACATTTTTATGAACCTCCTTTGAACCCTGTCCAGTTCCAGCACATCCTTTCTAAGACAAATGGCCCAAATCTGCTCACAATACTCCAAGTGAGGCCTCACTAGTGCTTTATAAAGTTTGAACATTACATCCTTGCTTGCTAGTTAAAAAGAAAAGAAAGGCTTATGAAAGGTTCAAGAACCTAGATACTGTTAGAGCTCTAGAAAATTACAAGGGTGCCAGGAAGGAGCTCAAGAATGAAATTAGGAGAGCTAGAAGGGGCCATGAGAAGGCCTTGGTGAGCAGGATTAAGGAAAATCTGAGGGCATTCTACAAGTGTGTGAAAGGCAAGAGGAAGAGCTGTGTGAGAATAGGACCAATCAGGTGTGAGAGTGGAAACGTGTGCATGGAGCTGGAGGAGGTAGCGGAGATACTTCATGAATACCTTGCTTCTGTATTCACCAGTGAAAAGGACCTTGGCAATTGTGGGGATGATTTACAGTGGAAGGAAATGCTTGAGTGTATAGACATTAAGAAAGAGAATGTGCTGGAGCTGTTGAAAGGTATTAAATAGGTATGTCACTAGGAAGAGATGAGATATACCACAGACTACTGTGGGAAGCGAAGGAGGAGATCGCTGAGCCTCTGGCGATGATCTTTGCATCATTAATAGGGACGGGAGAGGTACCAGAGGATTGGAAGGTTGCAATTGTTGTTCCCTTGTTCAAGAAAGGGAGCAGAGATAACCCAGGAAATTATAGACCAGTGAGTCTTACTTCAGTGGTTGGTAAGTTGATGCCTTTTTGAAGGATAATGAGCATTTGGAGAGACATAATCTGATCAGGGATCATCAGCATGACCTTGTCAAGAGCAGCTTGTGCCTCACGAACCCGAATGAATTCTTTGAGAATGTAACAAAACACATTGATGAAGGCAGAGCAATGAACGCAGTGTGTATATGGATTTCAGTAAGGCATTTGATAAGGTTCCCCATGCAAGGTTCATTCAGAAAGTAATGAGGCACGGGATCCATGAGATCTTGCTTTGTGGATCCACAGAAGGCAAAGGGTGGTTTTAGATGGTTCATATTCTGCATGGAGGACAGTGACCAGTGGTGTTCCACAGTGATCTATGCTGTGACCCCCCCCTCCTCTTTGTGATTTTTATAAATGTCCTGGATGAGGAAGTAGAAGAGTAGGTTGGTAAGTTTGCTGATGACAAAAAATTGGAGGTGTTGTGGATAGTCTGGAGGGTTGTCAGAGGTTACAGCAGGACTTCAATAGGATGCAAAACTGGGCTGAGAAGTGGCAGATGGAGTTCAACACAGATAAGTATGAAGTGGTCCAATTTGGTAGGTCATATTTGAAGATAGAATGCAATATTACGGGTAACACTCTTGGCAGTGTGGAGGATCAGCAAGATCTTAGGATCTGTGTCCATAGGACACTAAAAGCTGCTGCGCAGATTGTCAGTGTTGTTAAGAAGGTGTATGGTGTGCTGGCCTTCATCAACCATAGAATTGAGTTCAAGAGCCAGGAGGTAATGTTACAGTCATATAAGACCTTAGTTAGACCCCACTTGGAGTACCATGTTCAGTTCTAGTCAATTCATTACAGGAAGGATGTGGAGAGAGTGCAGAGGAGATTCAGTCTAGTCATGACCACTCCCTCAAAGCATTTCTTCATTGTCGATGTGAGTGCTACTGAGCGATAGTCATTAAGACAGCTCACTTTATTCTTAGACAATTCTATAATTGTTGCCTTTTTGAAGCAAGTGGGAACTTCTGACTGTAGCAGTGAGAGGTTGAAAGTATCCTTGAGTACTCCCACCAGTTAGTTGGCACAGGTTTTCAGAACCTTACCAGGTACTCCATCAGGACCTTCCACCTTGCGAGAGTTCACTCTCTTTAAAGACTACCTAACATCGGCCTCTGAGACAGAGATCACAGGATCATCAGGTGCGGCAGAGATCTTCACAGCTGTTGTTGTGTTCTCCCTTTCAAAGGGGGCATAGAAGGTGTTGAGTTCATCTGGCAGTGAAGCATCTCTGCCATTCATACTATTGGGTTTCGCTTTGTAGGAAGTAATGTCTTGCAGATCCTGACAGACTTGTTGTACATCTGATGTTGCCTCCAACCTCATTCAAAATTGTTTGTCTCTTCACCCTTGAAATAGCCCTCCACAAATCATACCTGGTTTTCTGGCAGAAGTAGGCCATTTGGCCCATCGAGTCTTCTCCACCACTCCACCATGAGCTAAACTATTCTCCTGTCTAGTTCCAGTTCCGGCTTTTTTCCCGTATCCCTTGATACCCTGACTAATTAGATACCTGTCAATCTCCTCCTTAAATACCCTCAATGATTGGGCCTCCACAGCTATATGTGGCAACGAATTCCATAAATCCACGACCCTCTGGCTAAAAAAAATTCTCCACATCTTTGTTTTAAATAGGTACCCTCTAATTCTAAGACTGTGACCTCTTGTCCTGGTCTCACCCATCAAGGGAAACAGCCTTTCCACATCTACTCTGTCCAATCCTTTCAACATTCGAAATGTTTCTTTGAGATCCCCTCTCATTCTTCTATACTCTAATGAATACAATCCAAGAGCCAACAATCACTCCTCAATTGTTAGTCCCTGCATTCCAGGAATCATCCTCATGAATCTTCTCTGAACTCTCTCCAACATCAGCACAGCCTTTCTAAGATAGGGGGCCCAAAACTGCACACAGTATTCCAAATAGGGTCTCACCAGTGCCCCATAGAGCCTCATCAACACCTCCTTACTCTTATACACTATTCCTCTTGAAATGAATGCCAACATAGCATTCGCTTTCCTTTCTGCCGATCCAACCTGGTGATTAACCTTTAGGGTATCCTGCACTATGACCCCCAAGTCCCTTTGCATTTCTGATTTTTGAATTTTCTCCCCATCTAAATAATAATCTGCCGGATTGTTTCTTCTTCCAAAATGTACAACTGTACATTTCTCAACATTGTATCTCATCTGCCATTTCTTTGCTCACTCTCCTAAACTGACCAAGTCTCTCTGCAACCTTTCCATTTCTTCAACACTTCCTGCTCCTCTACCGATCTTGGTGTCATCTGCAAACTTAGCCACAAAACCATTTAATCCATAATCTAAATCATTGATATACAGTGTAAAAAGAAGAGACACCAACACCGACCCCTGCGGAACACCACTAGTAATTGGCAACAAACCAGAATAGGATCCCTGTATTCCCACTGTTTGTTTTCTGCCTGTCAGCCAATGCTCCACCCATTCCAATATCCTTCCTGTAATTCCATGGGCCACTTTTTAAAAAAGGATGTCGGCGAAAGACAGGCAACTATAGGACAGTTAGCTTAACATCTGTAGTCAGGAAAATGCTTGAAGCTGTCATAAGGAAGAAACAGTGAAACATTTAGAAAGGAGTGGTTCCATTAGACAGACACAGCATGGATTCAGAAAGGGCAGGTCCTATTTGACAAACTTACTGGAGTTCTTTGAGGACATAATGAGTGCAGTGGATAGACGGAAACAGGTGGATGTTGTATACTTGGATTTCCAGAAGGCGTTCGATAAGGTGCTGCACAAGAGACTTATAAATAAGATATGGATGCATGGAGTTGGAGGAAGTGTATTGGCATGGATAGTGGATTGGTTAACCGAAAGAAGGCAGAGAGTTGGTATAAATGAGTGTTTCTCCAGTTGGCAATCAGTGGTGAGTGGGGTGTCACAGGTGTCGGTACTGGGCCTGTAGCTGTTTACCACTTACATTGATGATTTGGAAGAGGGGACTGAGTGTAGTGTAGCAAAATTTGCTGAAGACACTAAACTGAATGGAAAACCAAATTGTACAGAGGATGTGGAGAGTCTGCAGATGGATATAGATAGTTTAAGTGAGTGGGCCAAGGTCTGGCAGATGGAATACAATGTTGGTAAATGCAAGATCATCCACTTTGAAAGGAATAATAGAAGAGCAGATTATTATTTAAATGGTGAAAGATTGCAGCGTGCTGTTGTGCAGAGGGACTTGGGAATACTTGTTCATGAATCGCAAAAAGTTGGCTTGCAGGTACAACAGGTTATTAAGAAGGCAAATGGAATGTTGGCCTTCATTGCTAGAGGGATTGAATTCAAGAGCAGGGAGATCATGCTGCAACTATCTAGGGTACTGGTGAGGCTGCACCTGGAGTATTGTGTGCAGCTTTGGTCTCCATACTTGTGGAAGGATATACTGGCTTTGGAGGCAGTGCAGAGGAGGTTCAGCAGGTTGATTCCAGGGATGAAGGGGTTAACTAATGAAGAGAGATTGAGTCGCCTGGGACTATACTCTCTGGAGTTCAAAAGAATGAGAGGGGATCTTAAAGAAACATACAAAATTTTGAAAGAGATAGATAAGATAAAAGTAGGAAGGCTGTTTCCATTGGTAGGTGAGACTAGAACTAAGGGACATTGTCTCAAGATTCAGGGGAGAAGATTTAGGACGGAGATGAGGAGAAACTGTTTTTACCAGGGAGTGGTGAATCTGTGGAATCCTCTGCCCAGGGAGGCAGTTGAGGCTCCCTCACTAAATATATTTAAGAAACAGTTAGATAGGTTTCTACATAGTAGGGAAATTAAGGGTTATGGGGAAAAGGCAGGTAGATAGAGCTGAGTTTACGGACAGATCAGCCATGATCTTATTTAATGGCAGGGCAGGCTCAATGGGCCAGATGGCAAAAATCATTGCCAGAGGCTCAGCAATCTTCTCTCTCACCTCCCACAGTAGCCTGGGGTACATTTCGTCTGGTCCCAGTGACTTATCATACTTGATGCTTTCCAAAAGCTCCAGCACATCTTTTTCTTAATATCTGCATGTTCAAGCTTTTCAGTCCACTCATCCCTACGATTGCCAAGATCCTTCTCTGTAGTGAATACTGATGCAAAGTACTTATTAAGCACCTCAGCTATCTCCTCCACTTCCATACACACTTTTCCACTGTCACACTTGATTGGTCGTATTCTCTCACCTCTTATCCTCTTGCTCTTAACGTACTTGTTGAATGTCTTGGAGTTTTCCTTAATCCTGTTCATCAAGGTCTTCTCCTGGCCCCTCCTGGCTCTCCTAATTTCTTTCTTGAGCTCCTTCCTGCTAGCCTTATAATCTTCTAGCTCTCTATCGCTCTAGGGACCCCTCACTCTAGGGACATGTCAATCGATATTTGGGAAATTAAAATCTCCCACCATAACCTTGTTATTATTACACCTTTCTAGAATCTGTCTCCTATCTGCTCCTCTATGTCCTTTTTACTATTGGGTGGTCTATAAAAAACACCCAATAGAGTTATTGACCCCTTCCTGTTCCTAACTTCCACCCACAGAGACTCAGTAGACAATCCCTCCATGTCTTCCTCCTTTTCTGCAGCTGTGACACTATCTCTGATCAGCAGTGCCACACCCTCACTTCTTTTGCCTCCCTCCCTGTCCTTTCTGAAACATCTAAAGACTGGCACTCGAAGTAACCATTCCTGCCCCTGAGCCATCCAAGTCTCTGTAATGCCCACAACATCATAGCTCCAAGTAGTGATCAACACTCTCAGCTCATCCACTTTGTTCATAAAGCTCCTTGCATTAAAATAGACCCATCTGAAACCGTCGGTCTGAGCGTGTCCCTTCTCTATCACCTGCCTATCCTCCCTCCCGCACTGTCTCCAAGCTTACTGTATTTGTGAGCCAACTGCCTCTTCCTCCGTCTCTTCGGTTTGGTTCCCATCCCCCAGCAATCCTAGTTTAAACTCTCCCCACTAGCCTTAGCAAACCTCCCTGCCAGGATATTGGTCTCCCTGGGATTCAAGAGCAACCCATCCTTTTTGTACAGGTCACACCTGCCCCAGAAGAAGCCCAATGATCCAGAAATCTGAATCCCTGCCCCTGCTCCAATCCCTCAGCCACGCTTTTATCTGCCACCTCACTCTATTCCTATTCTCACTGTTGCGTGGCACAGGCAGTAATCTCGAGATGACTACCTTTGCAGTCCTGCTTCTCAGCTTCCTTCCTAACTCCCTGTAGTCTGCTTTCAAGGCCTCCTCCCTTTTCCTGCCTATGTTGTTGGTACCAATATATACCATGACCTCTGGCTGTTCTCCTTCCCAATTCAGAATATCTTGGATGTGATCAGAAACATCCCGGACCCTGGCACCTGGGAGGCAAACTACCATCCGAGTTTCTTTCCTGCTCTGAACCCCTATCTATAGAGTCCCCTATCACTACTGCCTTCCTCTTCCTTTCCCTACCCTTCTGAGCCACAAGGTCAGACTCTGTGCCAGAGGCATGGCCACTGTCACTTCCCCCAGGTAGGCTGTCCTCTCCAACATTACTCAAGCAGGAGTGCTTATTTTCAAGGGGTACAGCCACAGGGGTGCTCTCTAGCTTCTGACTCCTGACCTTCCCTCTCCTGACTGTTACCCAAGCCCCAGTCTGACTACCTGCCTATAGCTCCTTTCTATCACCTCCTCACTCTCCCTGACCAGCTGAAGGTCATCGAGCTGCATCTCCAGTTCCCTAACATGGTCCCTAAGGAACTGCAACTCAACACATCTGGCGCAGATGTGGCCATCCACGAGGCTGGGAGTCTCCCAGACCTCCCACAGCTGACAGCGAGCACAGAAAACCAGCCTTACACACATACTTCCTGTCTGTTAACACCAAAGCCCTGTTGAGCCAAAGCCTTCCTACTCAGCTAGCTCTACTCCAACACCCGCTCCTTTGATGCCTGCTCTATAAAGTGTCTTTTAAACTCTTCTCGTTGTTCTCACTGGCTGATGTCGACACGCTTGCACAGTCGTGCCCCGATCAAACCTCTGAATAAATGTCTCCCATTAAACTTTTCTCACTTTTAAATTCTTCCTCACTGTTCTTACTGGCTGATGTCCACGAGCTTACGCAGCTTTCCCCGATCAAACCGCTGAAGAAATAACCAAAGGAATTGATTGCTTTTTTCTGCGAGGTAGCAGGTGGAGGGTTTTGGGGTTTGCAAGATTTGTTTCTTTTTCTTTTTCATGTCGGGTGGAGGAGAGATAGCTTTTCTTTTCAAAAACTCCCACAGTTTTTCTGTATTTCATGGCTATCTGGAGAAGAAGAATATCACTGTAGATCCATACATTGACAATAAAATGAGCTTATGAACCTTGGAAACTTTTTTGAATCTTTGCCTATCCTTTAGACCTCTGGTACCTCTCCTGTTGCTGAGGTTGATTCAAATATCTCTGCTACGGTCACAATTTCTGCAATATCCAAGGGAATACCTTGTCAGGCCCTGAGGATTTATCCACCCTGATTTGAGGAAAAACTTCTTCACACAGGGAGTGGTGAATCTGTGGAATTCTCTGCCACAGGAAACTGTTGAGGCTGGTTCATTGGCTATGTTTAAGAGGAAGTTAGATATGGCCCTTGTGGCTAAAGGGATCAGGGGGTATGGAGAGAAAGCAGGTACAGGATTCTGAGTTGGATGATCAGCCATGATCATACTGAATGGCGGTGCAGGCTCGAAGGGCTGAATGGCCTACTCCTGCACCTATTTTCTATGTTTCTATGTTTCTATGATTTCCCTCAGAGCAGCAGACACCTCCTGCAGTGTAATCTGTACAGGATTCATGAAGTTTGTGCCATTTTACCTCAATTCTATGGACCCATCTCTAGGGTCAGTACAGATGCAAAGAATGCATTTAAGGCTCTGCACATAGATTAACATTCTGGGGCACCTAGGTGCAGCAGGCGCAGCACGAGTAGCAGCAGTACTCTCAATGGATACGATTAAATATTCCCATTTCAGCCTGTTACAGCCAAAAAGCACAATTGCTTCCAAGGTCAGTACAGTCAACAAAGATGTCTCAGTGCGTTTAAATGAACTATCACTGCTAAAAACCAACGGAAACAACACAGTCTGTGATCAGAAGAGCCCATGGAGGATACCTTGGAGGAAGCACGGGCGTAGATCAGGATTACAAGTGCATTTAAGGAAACGAGGTTTTAAACTCCCTAAACTGACTATGCGAACATGCAGTCTCTGGTGAATAAAATCGATGATCTTGGAGCTTATAGTTTCTATTGAATTTTAATGCATGCATTGTGAATGGCAATTTATCTTGCAAGTAAGGAATTCAAACATACACAGTTTACAGAATGGTTCATGTCTGTAAATGCTGTATAAAAATAATATTTCTCTGTTCAGAATTCAGAACATTGTAGTGTCATTTCTTGTACACAAGTATAATAAAGTATGTTTGAGAAATGATGTGAGATTTCAGAGTCAGCTGATCAGCAACAACTTTGGAAGCTGGAGAAATGATCTATCTGGTTGACTAACTCAATGGGAAGAGCAGCATGTGATGACGTGATGATAAGAATTATCAACACGTTTGGTGAAAACTTTGTATTAAGACTAAGAGCGGAAACGGAAGGTAGCCAGTAAGAAGAGGTAAGGGAGTGGTAAAAGAGGAGCCAGTGTGTGATTGGTAGAGCAAGAAAGGGTGAAGGGTGATGGACAGATTGATCCAGGTAGGGTTGGGTGGAAATGAAAGATGAGGTACTGAGCCAAGTGGGTGAGAAGCTAAAGATAAAGACCAGTATAAGAGGGTAATGTGCAGGAACACAAAAGTCACCAGCAATGGAATCTGAAAAGTAAGGAAGTTGATAATGGGAGTCATAAGATCATATGACATAGGAGCAGAATTAAGCCATTTGGTCCATTGAGTCTGCTTCACCATTTCATCATGGCTAATTTTTTGTCCCTCTCAACCCCATTCTCCTTCCTTCTGTCTGTCACCTTTGACACTGACTAATCAAGGAAAATCAGATTCATAATCAGCTTTGATATCACTAGCATATATTGTGGTTTATTGTTTTGTAGCAGCCGTACATTGCAATACATAGTAACAAAAACCATAAATGACATTAAGAAATATATATATATATATATATATATATATATATATATAAATATAAATAAATAAAATATGTAGTGTTAAAAGAGAGAGAAAAATAGTGAGATTGTGTCTGTAGGCTTTTTGTCCATTCAGAAATCAGATGGCAGAGGGGAAGAAGCTGTTCCTGAAATGTGGAGTGTGTCTCTTTAGGTTTCTGTACCTCCTTCTTGTTGGTAGCAATGAGAACAGGGTATGTCCTGGGTGATAGGGGTCCTTAATGATGTGGATACCACCTTTCTGAGGTGTTGCCTTTAGGAAGTGTTCTTGCTGCTGGGAAGGCTAGTGCCCATGATGGAGCTTGCTGAGTATAAAACTTTCTGCAGCTTTTTCTGATCCTCCATATCAGACAATGATGCAATCAGTTAGAACAATCTCTATGGTATATTTATGGAAATTTGACAGTGTCTTTTGTGACATACCAGTTCTCCTCAGATTCCCAATGAAATATACTACTGCCATGCCTTCTTTGTAATTGCATCAATTTGTTGGACCCAGGGTAGATCCTCAGAGATGTTAACACCCAGGAACCTGAAATAGCTGACCTATTCCACTTACAATCCCTCAGTGAGGACTGGTGTAATATCCTTCAACCTACCCTTCCTCCAGCATTGTGTATGTGTTGCTATTGTCCAGGAGATTCAAGGCTGAGTAGATGGTCAGTGAGATTGCACCTGCTGTAGACCTATAGTGGTGATAGGAAGATTGCAGTGGGCAATGGTCATTGAGGCAGCTCACCCTGCTTTTCTTGGGCATGATTGTTGCCCTTTTGAAGTAGGTGGGAACATCTGACTGCAGCAGTGAGAGACTGAAAATATCCTTAAACTCCTGCCAGTTGGTTCGCACAGATTTTCAGAGCCCTGCCAGGTACACCATCAGGACCTAATATCTTGTGAGGCTTCACCACCTTGAAAGATGTTCTGACTTCAGCCTCTAAGGCAGGTATCAGATGGTTACTGGATGTTGCAGGGACTCGCAGAGAGGTAGTTTCTTCTCCCTTTCATAGCATGCATAAAAAAAAGTATTGATCTCATCTGGGAGTGAAACATCACTGCCATTCATGAATATTAGGTTTTGTTCTGTAAGACATAATGGCCTGAAAACCTGATTTGACCACATTGCAGACTATTGCAAGAAACGTAAGGTTGTTATGGTAGGGGATTTTAACTTTCCATGTACTGTCAAAGAGCTAAAAAGGATAGACTTTGCCAGATGTGCTCAGTACAGTTTCCTTAATCAGTATGTAGAAGTCCCAACAATTGTGCAATACAGGATCTGTTAATAGGGAATGAGACAAGGCAGGTGACAGAAATTTATGTTGGAGTACATTTTGCATCTGTTGATCACAGTGCCATTAGCTTTAAAGTAAATATGCAATAAGATAGGTCTGGTCTGCAGGTTGAGATTCTAAATGGAGAATTAAGAAATTAGAATTTGGAGATTCTAAATTAATGTTTTTTTCTTTGTTAAATGTGTTTCTATACATAGTAAGACTATTCTTGATACCAATAACTACAGGTCCCCACATCAGTGAGCTGCTCATGGTTTGAAGTAACCAGCTGGGATATCATAAAAGCTGGCCAACAGTTCAGAGAAGGCGAGTTGGCCAGCTGGGCTGAGAAAGTCAAGTCGGTCCATCAGGCTGAGGAAGGCAAGATGGACTGTCTGATCAAGGATTCGAGCTGGGCCCATGGACCGCAGGAGGAGACGGATTGGTTTGGAATAGCTAACCGGGTGGCATGCTGCTAACTGAGACTCGGATGCACTGGGTTTGGTGCCATCATGTTGGTGCAAAGGCGACGTGTAGTGAAACGATAAGTGACTGTCTTGGATCTTTCATTTGTGATCGCAAGGGCCTGTTGGACATTGCTTCCCCTGTCTGGCAGTGAGACAGGTCAAAAGGTTGCAGTGTTGCTTCAGCTCTAGCAAGGACTGGGCTTCATCCTCGGGCTTGCATTGTAGCATGGCATCTGGGCTCAGTTGGGGGTGGACTCTCCCTTCAGTGCTGTCCCCCATTGTTGGATCGGTGGAATTACAGGCTGGACTGCTGGGATCCATCAATTTGCAGGAACTATTGCTCAGGATCTTGAACAAAAAATGTGTTTTCTTTCAAAACTCTGTTCCTTTTTTTCTTTCTTGTTATTTTGAACATGTGTGTGTGTTTTTGCACCTTGGCCCTAGAGAAACGTTGTCTCATTTGACTGTATCCATGTATGGTTTGAATGACAATTAAACTTGATTTGATTTGATTGATTGGAAAGGCCAAACTTGATGTGGCAAGTGTGGATTAGACCATAAGACCAAAAGACAAAGGAACAGAAGTCAGTCATTCAGCCCATTGAGTCTGCTCTGCCATTTTATCATGAGCTGATCCACTCTCCCATTTAGTCCCATTCCCCCGCCTCATCATAACCTTTGATGCCCTGGCTACTCAGATACCTATCAATCTCTGCCTTAAATACACCCAATGACTTGGCCTCCACTGCCACCTGTGGCAACAAATTCCACAGATTTCCCACCCACTGGCTAAAAAATTTCTCTCTTCTGAATGGGCGCCCTTCAATCCTCAAGTCATGCCCTCTCATACTAGACTCCCCCACCATGGGAAACAACTTTGCCACATCCACTCTGTCTATGCCTTTTAACATTGAAATGTTTCTAAGAGGTCCACCTTCATTCTTCTAAACTCCACGGAGTACAGTCCAAGAGTGGTCAAGCATTCCTCATATGTTAACCCTCTCATTCCTGGAATCATTCTAGTGAATTTTCTCTGAACCCTCTCCAATGTCAGCACCTCCTTTCTTAAATAAGGATCCCAAAATTGCACACAGTACTCCAAGTGAGGTCTTACCAGTGCCTTAAAGAGCCTCAACATCATATCCCTGCTCTTATATTCAATTCCTCTAGAAATGAATGCCAACATTGCATTTGCCTTCTTCACCACCAACTCAACCTGGATGTTAACCTTAAGGGTATCCTGCACGAGGACTCCCAAGTGCTGTTGCATCTCAGAACTTTGAATTCTCTACCCATTTAAATAATAGTCTGCCCATTTATTTCTTCTGCCAAAGTGCATGACAATACACTATCCAACATTGTATTTCATTTGTCACTTCTTTGCCCATTCTCCCAATCTATCCAAGTCTCTCTGCAAACTCTGTTTCCTCAGCACAACCAGCCCCTCCACCTATCTTTGTATCATCAGCAAATTTAGCCACAAAGCCATCTATTCCATAATCCAAATCGTTGATATACAACGTAAACAGAAGCGGCCCTAACACAGACCCCTGTGGAAAATTACTGGTGACTGGCAGCCAACCAGAATGGGATCCCTTTATTCCCACTCTCTGTTTCCTGCCAATCAGCCAATGCTCTATCCATATGTAACTTTCCCGTAATTCCATGGGCTTTTATCTTGTTTAGCAGCCTCATGTGCGGCACTTTGTCAAAGGCCTTCTGAAAATCCAAATACACAACATCCACTGCATCTCCCTTGTCTAGCCTACTTGTAATTTCCTCAAAAAATTGCAATAGGTTTGTAAGGCAGGATTTTCCTTAAAGGAAACCATGCTGAGCTCTGCCTATCTTGTCATATGCCTCCAGGTACTCTGTAACCTCATCCTTGACAGTAGACTCCAACAACTTCCCAACCACCGATGTCAAGCTAACAGGTCTATAATTTCATTTTTGCTTCCTTGCCCCCTTCTTAAGTAGTAGAGTAACATTTGCAATCTTCCAGTCCTTTGGAACCATGCCAGAATCTATTGACTTTTGAAAGATCATTGCTAAAGCCTCTGCGATCTCCACACCTACTTCCTTCAGAAGACGAGGGTGCATTCCATCTGGTCCAGAAGATTTATCTACCCTTAGACTATTCAGCTTCCACAGTACTTTTTTCTGTCATAATTGTGACTGCGCACACTACTCTTTCCTGACACCCTTGAGTGTCCGGTATACTGCTGATATCTTCCTCAGTGAAGACTGATGCAAAATACTTGTTCATTTCCTCTGCCATCTCCTTATCTCCCATTACAATTTCTCCAGCATCATTTTCAATTGGTCCTATATCTACTCTCACCTGTCTTTTACTCTTTATATACTTGAAAAAGCTTTTGGTATGGTAGGTCGTATTAATGTTGTTAAAATATATGTTCTCCCTAAATTTTTATACTTATTTCAATCAATCCCAATTTTTATTCCTAAATCTTTTTTTGATTCCTTAGACTCTATTATTTTGTCATATCTGTGGAAGAATAAGCGCTCTAGAATTAATAAAATCCATCTCCAAAAACCTAAAAAAGAGGGTGGCATGGCTTTACCTAACTTTCGTTTATATTATTGGGCAGCCAATATACGTTGTGCTACCTTTGGTCTTTCTTTCATGGCCAACCCGAGTGCCCTAATTGGGTGGCAATGGAGTTGAGCTCCACTAAAGAATTATCTATCTCTGCACTTCTTGGGTCTGCACTACCTAGTAGTTTGTCCAGATTAATAGCTAATCCTCTTGTTAGACACACTTTGCGTATATGGGCTCAGTTTAGGAAATTCTATGGTTTCCATGGTTTTTCCATTTCCAGCCCTGTCGTACATAATCACCTTTTTATACCTACTATGTATGATTCAGCATTCCATGTTTGGAAGGGCATTAGACATTTTGAAGATCTTTTCATTGATAAACGCTTCGCTTCTTTTCAACAGCTCTCTGTTAAGTTCAATCTGCCCAATGCTCACTTCTTTAGATATCTCCAAATTATTTATTAGCACTTTATTGCTCCTTTAATTCCTAACTTTCCTGAAATGCCTGCGAAAAATGCTATGGACTTATTTCTTTCCACTAATCCACTAGGTAAAGGTTTAATATCAATTATTCGAGATAAATTAGCAGCCTTATGACGGGCCCCTGTGGATAAAATTAAAATAAAATTAAAATGGCATGGGAGCAGAATTTAAATACCTCCTTATCTGATGAGATTTGGGACTCGATTCTCAAGTTGGTTAATTCAACCTCTCTTTGTGCTCACCATTGCCTTTTACAGTTTAAGATTGTTCATAGAGCCCATATGTCTAAATCTAAACTATCTCGATTCTACCCTAACATTAGTCCGCTTTGTGATAAATGCAAGAGGGGCGAGGCCTCTCTCATTCATATGTACTGGTTATGTCCTAGCTTGGAGAAATTTTGGAAAGATGTCTTCACTACGTTATCTGAATATATCTGTTTTGCACCTTCCTCTCTTCTTGCATAAACTCCAGCCACTGCTGCTCTGCCATCCTTCCTGCTAATGTCCCTCTCCAGTCAACTTTGACCAGTTCCTCTCTCATGCCACTGTAATTTCCTTTACTCCACTGAAATACTGACACATTGGATTTGAGCTTCTGTTTCTCAAATTTCACAGTGAATGCAATCATGTTATGATCACTGCCTCCTAAGGGTTCCTTCACCTCAATCTCTCTAATCACCTCTGGTTCATTACACAATACATAATCCAGTACAGCCAAGCCTCTAGTGAGCTCAGCAACAAGCTGTTCAAAAAAACCATCTCGTAGACATTTTACAAATTCTCTCTCATGAAATCCAGTGCTGACCTGATTTTCCCAATCCATTTGCATGTTAAAATCCCCCACAATTATCATAACATTGCCCTTCTGGCAAGCCTTTTCAATTTCTTGTTGTAATTTGTAATCCACATCACTGCAGCTTTTGGGAGGTCTGTATATAACTGCCATCAGGGTCCTTTTACCCCTGCGATTTCTTAGCTCAACCCATAAAGATTCTGCACCTTCTGATCCTATGTCACCATTTCTTACCAATAAAGCCACGCCACCCCCTCTGCCTGCTTGCCTATCCTTCCGATACACCATGTATCCTTGGACATTCAGCTCCCAGAGACGTGCATCCTTTAGCCACATCTCAGTGATGGCCACAACATCATATCTGCCAATCTGTAGCTGTACAAGATCATTCACCTTATTCCTTATGCTGCGTGCATTTAAGTATAACACCTTAAGACCAGTATTTGGTACTTTTTGCTTTGATTGCACTGTAACTTTATTGCACTGCAACTCATCCCAATGGCTACAAATTTGCCCCATCACCTGCCTGTCCTTCCTGACATCTTTACTGCTCACTATCTTAGGTTTATTTCTGGTTTCCCCCTCCTCCGCTCTATCATTCCGATTCCCATCCCCTTGCCAAATTAGTTTAAACCCTTCCTAAAAGCTGTATTAAACCTTCCTGCCAGGACATTGGTCCCCTTCGGGTTCAGGTGTAACCCGTCCATTTTGAACAGGTCATACTTCCCCCAGAAGAGATCCCAATGATCCAAGAATCTGAAGCTCTGCCCCCTGCACCAGTCTCTCAGCCACGCATTCATCTGCCTGATCCTACTATTCTTGTCCTCGCTAGCACGTGGCATAGGTAGCAATCCTGAGATTACTACCCTGGAGGTCTTGCTTCTCAGCTTCCTTCCTAACTCCCGGAATTCTCTCTTCAGGACCTCCTCCCTTTTCCTATCTATGTCATTGATGTCAACATGTACCAAGACAACTGGCTGCTCACTCTCTCCCTTCAGAATATTCTGGACCGATCTGAGACATCCCGTACCCTAGCACCTGGGAGGCAACACACCATGCAGGTATCTTTATCATGCTCAAAGAATCTCCTGTCTGTTCCCCTGACTATGGAATCCCCTATGACTACTGCATTCCTCTTCTCTCTCCTTCCCTCCTGCACAACAACACCAGGCTGTGCCAGAGACCTGGTCACCGTGGCCATCCCCTGTCAGGTCATTCCCCCTCAACAGCATCCAAAACGATATACTTGTTGCTGAGGGGGCAGCCACAGGGGTGCTCTCCACTATCCAGGCATTTCCCTTCCCTCTCCTAACAGTCACCCCAGTTTTCTGACCCCTATAGCCTAGAATGACTACCTCCCTGTAGCTCCTGTCTACCACCTCTTCACTTTCCCTAATAAGCAATAGGTCATCAAGCTGCAGCTCCAGATCCCTAACATGGTCTCTGAGGAGCTGAATCTCCTTGATTGGGACAGGCTATTTTCTGGAAAAGACGTACTTGGATGCGGGAGGCATTCAAAAGCCAAATTTTAAGATACTAAGCTTGAATGTGCCTGCCAGAATAAAGGTAAAGACAGCACGTGTAGGGAACCCTGGTTTTTAAGAGTTAAGGCTGTGATTAAGACAAAAAAGGAAGTGTATGGCAAGTACAGGCAGGAAGGAGCAAATGAGGTGCTTTTGGAGTATAAGAAATGCAAGAGAACACTTAAGATGGAAATCAGGAAGGCTAAAAGAAGGCACGAAGTTGCTCCAGCAAACAAGGTGAAGGAGAATACTAAAGGATTCTACAGATATATTAAGAACAAAAGGATTGCAAGGGACAAAATTGGTTATCTGGAAAACCAGAATGGTAATTCAGGTGTGGAGCCAAAACAGATGGGAAAGATCTTAATTTTTTTTTGTACTTATGCAGCAGGTGGACACAGAGTCTATAGAAATGAGGCAAAGTGGCATCAACTTCATGGACCCTGTACTGATTACAAAGGAGAAGGTAATTGCTACCCTGAGGCAAATCAGGATGGATAAAGCCCCAGGGCCTGACAATGTGTTCCCTTGAACTCTACGGGAGGCAAGTACAGAATTTGCCAGGGCCCTAGCAAAGATATTTAAAACATCCTTGGCGACAGGAAGGGTACCAGAGGATTGGAGGATACCCAATATTATTCAGTTGTTTAAGGAAGACTCTAAACAAAATCCAGATAAACCAGGTAAGTTTTTGGATAGACATGGACCTATTAAGAATAGTTAGCATGGCTTCATATGTGGTAGGTCATGTCTAAATAATTTTATAGAGACTTTCAAGGAAGGTACCAGGAAAATGGATAAAGGCAAGGCATTGAATGCTGTCTACATGGACTTTAGCAAGGCATTTTACAAGGTCCCACGTGGGAGGTTGGAGTAGAAAGTTCAGTTGCTCAGCATTCAAGATGAGGTAGCAAATTGGATTTGACATTGGCTTTGTGGGAGAAGCCAGAGAGTGTTGATTACCTCTCTGACTGGAGGCCTGAGGCTAGTGGTGTTTGTCTTCTATATCAATTATCTAGATGATCATGTGGTTAACTGTATCAGCAAATTTGCTGCTGCCATGAAGATTGAGGGTATAGTGGACAGTGAAGAAGACTTATCATGGCTTGCAGAGGGATCTGCATCAGCTGGAAAATGGGCTGCAAAATGGCAGATGGAATTTAATACAGATATGTGAGAAGTTTTGCACTTTGGTAGGACCAGTCAGGGAAGGACTTGCACTGTGAATGGTAGAGCACTGAGGAATGCGGTAGAACAAAGGGACCAGGGAATACAGGTACACAATTTATTGAAAATGGTGTCACAGGTAGATAGGGTTGTAAGAAAGCTTTTGGTACTTTGGCCTTCATCGATTACTGTATTGAGTACAGGAGATGGGATTTATGTTGAAGTTGTATAAGACATTGGTGAGGCCTAATTCGGAGTATTGTGTGCAGGTTTGGTCAGCTAACTACAGGAAAGATGTAAATAAGTTTGAAAGAGTACAGAGAAAATTTACAAGGATATTGCTGAGTCTGGAGGACCTGAGTTACATGAAAAGATTGTATAGGTTAGGACTGTATTCCTTACAATGTAGAAAATTGAGAGGAGGCTTGATAGAAATGTACAAAATTAAAGGGGGTATAGATAGGATAAATGCAAGCAGGCTTTTTCCACCGAGGTTGAGTGGGACTGCATCCAGAGGTCATGGGTTAAGGGTGTAAAACACACTGGTTTCCTCGGCTGTGTAAGACAATCTCCAGCCCTGCCAAACATGTGAGATTGAGGCAGGAGCCCACCCCAAACCCTCTGTTTGTGTGGATGCTGTGTAATTCGTTACCCTGTTACAAATGAATGGCACGAAAGAACAGAGAGTGCGCCACGTACAATGAAAAGATTTAGCTTTATCATTCTTAATTTGCCTCACGGGTTAGTAATGAAAAGAACAATAAAAGAAAAGGGACCATTTTAATGAAATAGACTAATGTGCACAAATTGATGCTCACAGTTTCCTCAGGTCACTGATCCTCATTCGATCTTACCCTGAGCTTTGTTGAATTGCAGTCCCACTCCGGATCGAATCCTACAGTGTCTTCTCTCTGGCGTCTTCTCTCTTCATCTCTCTCAAACTGAAAAAAAATCCCAAGCCCAGCCTTAGTGTCCCTCACCAGAGAAACCTCCCATTCAATTCGACCATCCTAATTGGATGGCAGGCATTTCTCCTCATCTCTTATCTTCAACAGTAGCCCAAACATAAGCTGAAAACAAGCAGCTCACACAGAGCAGCATGAATTAAAATACAGTGTTACGTGACCATGGTTTCGTTTACTGTGGGTGTCACTTTAAAACGCCCGGATGAGGCAGGGCTACCGCAAGCTTGCTGCGACAATGGGTAAAGTCTGATACTTTCCCATGCCCAAAGGATTGGGTTGATTAATAGCACACAGTGTATACTGGATGTGTGACAGTCATCTTGTGATATTTCTATGTGGATTTTGGGATGGCTCAACGGATAAGATCTTCGACGATTGTTACTTTGTTTTCCTAGCGAGGAACCAGTGGAATTCTTCGTAATTGCCTCCTCTCTACATTTTAACGGGGATTTACCAGTCCCTCCCCTCACTTATTCTGTGGATTACTGGAACTTTCTAGTTTGCCATCTTTTTTGTAATTTATTTTTTTACTGAAGTTCATCATCAAACAAACATTTCCATAAAATGTATTTCAGATGTTGTACATATATATCATATAATTGTATATATCACAAATCTCCACGTAGTATTTATCTGAGGTATACACATAGAAAGGAGCAGAAAGAAAAAACAAGCAGAAGGAAAAAACTATGTACAAGTAGGGAGTGATCTTTTTTTTTACAACATATTCATTGATTTGTGGGAATAAAATCAGGCCTATGAGGCATTATGCAGTTAAACTATTTTTCCCAGTATGAATCAAATTGTTCCAGCTTATGATTAACAGATGCTGTTATCTTCTCCATTTTGTAAATGTCCATTGTAATTTCCATCCATACATTTAAAGTTGGACTCCCCTGTGATAACCATTTCCTAGTAAGAGTCTTTTTACCAGCCACCAACAGTATATTCATTAAATATTTATCTCTTTTCAACCATTCTTGAGGTATATGTCCAAAATATATGGTCTTACTCTCTAAGGGTATTTCACATTTAAAGATGTCTTGTAGGGCATTGTGTAACCCCCTCCAATAGTTTTTGATAACAGGGCAGTCCCAAAAAATATGATAACGGTTTGTGTTTTGATTTCCACAATTTCTCCAGCAAACAGGGAGGTTACTATCATAATGGGATTTCTGAGAGGGTGTAATAAAATATCTTATCAAGTTTTTCCATCCAAACTCCCTCCATTTCTGTGAACTGGTACACTTCCATTGATACCTTCATATAATTGTCCATTCTTTCTCAGATATAATTATCCCTCTTTCCTTCTCCCATTTTGTTTTAATGTATGAAGTCGAATGTGTTTTAAGATTTGACAACCCCTTATACATGCTTGACATGATTCTACTACCATTATCTGAATTATATGCTTTTCTAAGTAGCTCTATCAAGCATGTACTTGCCTTGGTTACATTTTTAAGCATCTTATTAGCATATTGTCGCATCTGTAAATACCGATAAAAATCTTGTTTTTCTAATAAGTGTTTCTCTTTAAGCATTTCAAAACTGAACAGTGTTCCTTCTTTCATTATGTTGCAAAGAACTGTTATTCCTTTAGCTGTCCAGTCAAATCTAGCATCCAATTTATTTGGTGTAAAATCCGAGTCATATGCATGCCATTTAAGAATTGCAATATTTCCCTCTAGATTATATTCTTTTAAAGTAGTTTTCCATATTTTAAGAGTCAATTTCACCCATGGATTATCAATAGTATTTATGTACCTTTGCAGGTTGTTATCAGCCAAAATTGCTTGTATGGGGATGGGAAGTACCCGCTCCTCAATGTTTTTCCATTGACCGTCATATTATGGGTTGCACCAACATATCACAGCTCTCAACTGTGCTGCAAAATAATAATCTCTAAGAGAAGGTAGGCACCATTCCCCCTTTTCCTTTGCTAATTGCAAAGTTTTGAGATGAACTCTAGGCCTTTTACCCTGCCAAATATACCTTGATAACATCTTGTTCCATTCATTGAATTGATTTTGATTAATCTCTATTGGTAGGGTCTGAAAGAGATGTAAAGGGGGTTTCTTCTTTTTTTCTTTGTTACTGTGTATGTAATCAAAAGGGCTTCTTTGTTTGGTTAACTAGCAGGAATGCTTCTTTGTTGCGAGAGAGGGCTGGAAGCTTGTTTGGGTTAAAATTTACTGATAACGAGAATGGTATTCCTTTGTAAACCAAATGGGGATTAATGTTCTTTCTTCTGAGACTGTAAGCTTCTGTTGACGGGCTTTTGGGCAGATCGGCGCGAGGGGGTCAAGAGAGAGGACGCAATGCTGTAAGCTGGGCGAGGAACTGACCTAAAGTGGGGATCCGAGGCCAAGAGGTACTCCGAGGAGGGAGGATGAAGCTAGATGTGCTTGGTTGACTACTTCGTAGGGTCCTGAGCTGCAAGTTGAGGAGTTCGGAGGGGATCGAATGGTGGCCAGAAGACTTCAGTAATTGAGCTCCAACAGTTGTGCACGAAGTGGTTTGGACTTTGATAAGTTTGGCGCCTTTTCTTTATTTTTTTTCTTCATATATACTGTATCATTATTAATCACTTAGTTATAGTAACCTTTATAAATTGTACTCATTTAATTGCATATGGTGTACTGTCTGGTTTTGGGCGAGGCAGGGACATCACACAGCATCCACACATGCTGATTACCCAGTTTGGTGGGGCCGAAGGCTGCTCCCCCTAGACGAGAATGAGCTGAGCAAGCCTGAGGTGACCCAGGGGGTTACAGAGATATAACAGTCTGGGCAGTACATTAATTTTAATAGACTCAATCCTTGAACTGAGACTGAAAAAGGAATCAAGTTTCATCTTGCCATATCTTCCTTAATTTTTTCATATAAAGGCTGATAATTACATTCTGATAATTTTGCCAACTCTTTTGGCATATTGATGCCCAAATATTTGAAAGACTCTGTGTGCCATGCCCAGGGACATCTACTTTCAATTTCTCTTGGCGGTCTATAGTTATATGAAAGTAATTGTGTTTTATCTATGTTGATCTTGTATCCTGATAATTGACCATATTGTTCAAAGGATTGCATCAATTTAGGTAAAGAGTATGTTGGTTGCCCTAAATAGATCAAAATGTCATCTGTGTAACTAGCCAATTTATGCTCTGTCCCTTTAATAGTAATTCCCCTGATATCTTCATTTTGTCTGATGTATTGAGCTAATGGTTCCAGGTATAATACGAAGAGTAGCAGTGACCATGCATACCCGTCTCGTGCCCCATTCTAGGGTAAGTCTATTTGATAAATATCCACTGATTTTAATCCTAGCAGCAGGGTTGTCATATAGTGTCTGTATAGTTTTAATAATTGTGTCTTGGAAACCAAATCTAAGTAAAACTTTGTAAAGAAAATTCCAATTAACTGAATCAAATGCACTTTCAGCATCCACGCTTATCACTATTTCTTCAACTTTAATTTTTTGTATATGATCCATAATGTGAAGTGTCCGTCGTATATTGTCTTGAGTTGTCATATAAAACCTGTCTGATCATTACATATCAGTATGGGTAGAAACTCCTCTAATCGTTTGGCCATGATGGAGGTAAATAATCGATAACCTACATTAAGAACGGATATTAGTCTAAATGACCCACATTCCATTTTATCCTTGCCTTCTTTCGGCATAGCTGAGAATATCACTTCCTTCCACCTGGGTGGCATTTGTGTCTTTTTTAGAGCCCAGTTCAGTGTGGGGAGTAAAACAGGAATTAGCTCATTTTTAAATTCTGCTTAATTTAAGCCTACTAATTGCAGCTTTTAATTCAACTTCAGTTATGTCAGTAGTCATCGTTCTATTTTGTTCTTCTCTTAAAGTGGGTAACTCTAGAGAATTCAAGAAGGTGTCAATTTGGGTTATGCTTCCTCCTGGAACTTTGGAATGTAGGGTTTTGTAAAACACTTCAAAAGCTTCTAGAATTTCACTTAGGTTATTTTTTATCATTTTCGTTCTTGGGTCCCTAAATCTATGAATTGTATTTTCTGCTAACTTTTTTTTCAGTTTCCACTCCAATATTTTCATAGATTTTGATCCACTTTCATAAAGTCTCTGTTTCAGAAACATTAAAATCTTCCTGATTTCTTGCATAGCCGAATTATTCATTTCATTCTTAACCCTTTTAATTTCCCCTAATGTATCCTGTGCCAAATTCAATTTGTGTTTTTTCTCTAGTTCCTTCAGCCTATTTTGTAATTCCTCTAATGATTTATTCCTTATTTTTTTTCTTATATGAAGATATTGTTGTAATTTTCCCTCATAAGACAGCCTTCAGAGTATCCCATAAAATGGGAGGTGAAACCTCGCCGTTATCATTAAATTCTAAGTAGAGACCAATTTCTTTTTTAATTTGTTGCTTAAAGTATGGATCGTTGAGTAGACTTGAATTTAGCTTCAAATAGTACTCTTTGGTTGTAGGTCAAGATCCACAGATAAATATTTTGGTGCATGGTCACTTACATCTATTGTCCCAATTCCACAGGTGTTTATTTTGTCTTTGTCTTTTCCAAATGTTATGAAATAGTCTATTCTTGGATATACAAAATGGGGAGCAGAAAGATGAGTGTAATCCCTTCTGTTGGGGAAAAGGTCCCTCCATATATCAACTAAACCAACATCTTCAAAAAGAGTATTAATTTTCTCATGTAAAGATTTTGATTCATAGGTTTTTCTATTGTAAGAGTCTAAGTTTGGTTGTAATTGTAAATTTAAGTCTCCCCCATATATCAGGAGACCTTCTGTTTCCACTACCATAATATCAGTAATTTTCTGAAAGAAACCAATATCACTTCTTCGGGGTGCATATATATTCAATAGAGTAACTGAATTTCCATCTATATTCCACCTTACCAGAATATATCTGCCCTCTTTATCTCCCATTTTGAATACTTTTTCAAAATTTAGCTTACTTGAGATAAGAATAGCAACTCCTCTCCTATGTCCTGATTTATATGAGGAGAAACGAGGCACAGGAGTACATTCAGCCAGAGATTCATTCCACCGAGATGTAACACTGAGCATCATAGGAAGTCATTCCTACCTGTGGCCATCAAACTTTACAACTCCTCCCTAGGAGTGTCAGATACCCTGAGCCAATAGGCTGGTCCTGGACTTATTTCCACTGGGCATGATTAACTTATTGCTATTTAATTATTTATGGTTTTACATTGCTATATTTCTTCACTATTCTTGGTTGGTGTGGCAGTAATGAAACCCAATTTCCCTCGGGATCAATAAAGTATGTCTGTCTGTCAAAAACAAATTAGTGAAGCCCATTCTCTTTAGTTTTCTATGCTCATTATCACTTAAATGAGTTTCCTGTAAATATACTACATGGGCTTGTTCTTTTTTCATTTTGGATATAATTCTATTACATTTGATTGGATTTAATAGCCCTTTGACATTAAAAGAAATGAATTTTACTTTGTCCTTAGCCATCTGTATTTATCTGTCAATGTATCATTGAAATTAGCAGAATAAAACTTAATCAATCTACTCCCTGAACAAATAAGAACCACAAATAATAACAAAAATGTCAACAAACATATGATTCCAAGGCTGAGGTCTCTGGTAGATGACCCTGCATTGAGCTAGATTAAATGTCTAGCTGTGGGGGATAACCCCTCCTACTTGTGAGTTGAGGGCCGTCATTGCAGTATTCATAAAAGTCAGTGAACAAATCCATTACACAGAAAAGATTTCCCTGTGTACTCCTCCTATGCACACCCACACACCCACACACCCACACACCCACACACCCACACACCCACACACCCACACACCCACACACCCACACACCCACACACCCACACACCCACATATATATATTACATACATACACGTATATGCACACATGCATATATTCTCATTTTGGTGGGGAAAAAGGAGTAAGTGAGAGAATGAAGAATAACAACTAAGTAATATAAAATCCACATTCTGATAACTATTTCTCGAGATAGGTATATCACCGTCTACTTTTGCTGCCGTTTAGCTTCTCAACATTTTTAAAGTTAGCCAAACCTTGTGACTCTTCTGGAGGGGGTGAGGACTGTCTTTGGAAAACTCCTGGTCTCTTCCTGATATATTTTTCTCAGCCTCCTCCTGTCTCCTGCCTTCTCGATTCTCGCACTATTTCCCAAGCGGAGCGGGATAATTCCTCTGCCAGGCTTTCCCTCGGTTTGATCATGCAGATGGGCAACCCTCTGGCCTTCATGTCTGTAGTCACCTCTTCGACTGTCTTGTACAACTGCGTCCCGTCTTCATAAAACACTTGAAGTTTAGCAGGGTATGGAGTTTGAAATTTAATCTTTTTTTGCTTTAGTACTCGCTTTACTTCAGAGTATTCTTTGAGTTTCTGCAGGACTGCGAGGGGTAATCTTGGTCGAAATATATTAATTTGTCATTGAAAAACGCTCTCTTCTTACCCTAGGACCTCCGTAGAATCTCCGCCTTAGTACTGTACTGAAGGAATTTTATTATTATTGAGCGTGGCTTTTCTTGGGTAGGCTTCGAGAGGAGTGCTCGATGCACTCTCTCGATTTCCAGCTCCATAGTCGAGGGAAGCTCCAGTGCGTCCTGCAGCAACTTTCCGACAAACTCTGTCATAGACAAGCCATCTGCTCCTTCGGGAACGTTGTATATTCTGATATTTTTCCGCCGTGATCTTCTCTCCAGGTCAAGCAGTTTACCTTCTTGGTGATTTAATATTTTTATCATCTTACTCAATATTCATTCCACGTTTTGAATGCGATCTTCCACCTTCTCAATTTGAGTCTCTGCCACTGCTATTTTTTGATTGACATTGGCGAGCTCTGACTTAATATCATGTAGCTGCTGCTTTATATCTTTCTGGAACTCCTTTATTTCTTTCAGAATTTCAATCATATTCACCGCTTTGCCTGAACGATGCCCAGTGTCCGCCTGGCTAGCACACGGTTGGGTAGGAGAGCCGCTCGCTGCACTCCTCTCAGCCGCAGGCTCTGCAGTGTCGCTTTTTTAATTTCCATTCTTTTTCCCCCATTCTTGCCCCTCTTTTCAGTTCAAATATTTTTTGAAAAATACTATATTTGATGGGTTAACAGGGTTTAATATGCATTTTTCCGGAGGAGCTAGTGACTTAAGCTGCCATTCTCGACTGCGCAGCACAAAATGAAATACTGTACCTACAACATAACAGTAAAACATATGAACCAGGGCATTACAGGAGAAAGCTTAAAAGTTTAAGGGGAACGTGAGTGGAAACTTCTTAACTTAGAGGATCATGACAGTGTGGATTGAGCTGTCGGCTCAAGTTGTCTGTGTGAGTTCAATTTCAACATTTAAGTGACATTTGAATAGGTAAATGGATAGGAGAGATATGGAGGGCTATGGTCCTGGTGCAGGTTGATGGTAGCAGGCAGTTTAAATGGTTTGGCACAGACTAGATGAGCTGAATGGCCTGCTTCTGTGCTGTACTTCTCTATGACTCTATGTGCATCTGATTCCAACTCTTACCTCAATCGGAATTTCACTCTTAAGAAAGCTTTCTGTAGTCTTTACCTGGACTTTTTGTATAGTTCTGGATCACTGGTCTTGAATGCCACAGATCTAGCCCTTAGCAGACTATGAATCTCCTGGTTGAACCATGGCTTTTGGATTGGATATGTCCAGTATGTCTGGTATGTTCTCAAAGGCACATAGATTTTGATGAAGTTGATGACATTGGGCAGAGGCAAATACAAATGGAAATGACACCAGATGAAAGAGGTGGGAGAGTTGGTGGGTGGAATTTTTGGGTCTAATGTGGATGCAACTAGGAGGGGTAAAGTCACTTCTCCACTGCTAGTGTGAGGCACAACATAACCTAGAAGAACACATTATAATCTGCCTAGTTAGTCTACAACCTAAAGGAACAACACTGAATATTCCAGTTTCAGGAAATTCTCACCCACAGATTTGTTTCCCCTCCTATCCACTTCTTTCAATTTCTTCAAATTTTTTCTATTCCCATACCACCTCTCCAGCAATCCCATCACATATTTTCATCCACCTCTTCCTGATTCTTCAGCGTTTCATAAAGATTTAAGAAAACTGTCATGAGCCCTGCTGGTCTTGCTAATTGTTGTCTTATCTAGAGTTGTCAAGCCCTTGTACTTGCTGTTTAATTTTGTTTATTTTGACTGGCACATTTTTCAACCTACTCTGATTATTTAAAATGGACTCCCAATTAGCACTTATCGCGGGGTCTTGTGTGTGTGTTTTGAGAATGATTCATCTTGTGGAGTCGCTCAATTAAGACACTGATGTTCATTTAGAGTTCTGATGAGTAATAATTAGGAGAAAGTCTGCAGATGCTGGAGATCCAAAATTACACATACAAAATGCTAGAGGAACTCAGCAGATTAGGCAGCATCTATAGATAATTTAGGTTTTGGTTCAAGACCCTTCTTCAGTACAAGAGTCTTGGCCCAAAATCTTGATTGAATGAATAATGAATCCATAAACACTACCTCACTTTTTTTCTTTTTTTTCTCTATTTCTACACTTAATTTTATATATATATAGACACAAGGATGATTGATAAATTCGTGGCCTAAGGTAGAAGGAGTCAATTTTAGAAAACCTAGCACATTTATTTTTCAACATAACCCCTCCTACATTTACACACTTAGTCCAGTGGTCGTGGAACATACGGATCTTGGACCTCCAGAAACTGCTCACAGCATGGGTGGTTGATTATTTTGAGGCCTAAGGTAGAAGGAGATGAGTTATACAGCTCTTGTTACATGCACGTGCAGTTCAACTCGTTGAGTTATTATGCAGAAATTTTGAAGTTAATAACCCATCTCCTTCTACCTTAGGCCACAAACATCAATCACCCTTTGTATATTTCTTATTGTAGTTTATTATTGTAAATTTCTTATTGTAATTTATTGTACTGCTGCTGTAAAACAGCATTTTTCATGACATATGGCAGTGATATTAAACATGATTCTGATTTTGTTTAGAACTTGTTAACAAAAGAACTCAAGATGGGAATTAGGAAAGCGAGAAGGGGCAAGTAGGATTAAAGAGAATCCCAGGGCATTCTATACATACATCAAGAGGATAACTAGGGAGAGGATAGGGCCACTTAGGATAAAGGGGAGAACTCTTGCTTCGATGCTCAGGATGTGGATGGTCCTTAATTAGTACTTCACATCAATATTTACCAAGCAGGACATGGGCGATAAGCAGATCAGTGCTGAGTGTATTAATATGCTTTTCAAAGTAAGAATTTGTGTTTGGTCTATTAAAGAGCATTAGAGTGGATAAATCCCCAGGACCCCAGTCCCCAGGGATATATCTCAGTTTATTGAGAGTCAAAAGATTGCTGGGGCCATGACCAATGTCTTCATGTCCTCTTTAGCCACAGGCAAGATCCTGGAGGGCTGGAGAGTAACTGATGTTGTTCCATTCTTTAAGGGAACCAAGGATAATTCTGAAAATGATAAACAGAATAATCACACAAACCAGTGATGCTCACATCAGTGGTAGGGAAATTACTGATTGAGATTTTTGATGAAGGCAGAGCTCATCAATCACTGTGAGTGTTCTCTCCATGGATTTTCGTAAGGCATTTGACAAGGTCCCTCATGGGAAGCTTAGCCACAAGATTAAGATGCATGGGATTTATAATGAATTGGTTGTTTGAATTTAGAACTGAATTGCCCATAGAATGGTAGTGATCACTGGGACTTATTTTAGCTGGAGGTCTGCAATTTGTGGTGTTCTTCTGGGACCCTTGTTGTTTGTAATGTGTATAAATAACCTGGATGAAAATATAGATGGATGGATTGCTAAATTTGCATTGAGTACAAGGCTGTTGTTTTGACATCAGTCAACCAGCTGATCTATCTCACTCCTGTACACCTCTTCAAAATTCTGCCAACAATAATGCCATTGGCAAATTTATAGATGGTGTTTGAGCTGTGCCTAGCCATTGAGTCATGGGTGTAGAGGGAATAGAGCAGTGTATTAAGCACACATCTTTGAGGTGCACCAATAGACAATAGGTGCAGAAGTAGACCATTTGGCCCTTCGAGCCTGGACTGCCATTTTGAGATCACAGTTGATCACGTACTATCAATACCCGGTTCCTGCCTTGTCCCCATATCCCTTGATTCCTCTATCCATAAGATACCTATCTAGCTCCTTCTTGAAAGCATCCAGAGAATTGGCCTGCACTGGCTTCCGAGGCAGTGCATTCCAAACACCTACAACTCTCTGGGAGAAGAAGTTTTTCCTTAACTCTGTCCTAAATGACCTACCCCTTATTCTCAAACCATGCCCTCTGGTACCGGACTCTCCCAGCATCTGGAACATATTTCCTGCCTCTATCTTGTCCAATCCCTTAATAATCTTGTATGTTGCAATCAGATCCCCTCTCAATCTCCTTAATTCCAGCGTGTACAAGCCCAGTCTCTCTAACCTCTCTGCATAAGACAGTCCGGACATCCCAGGAATTAACCTTGTGAATCTATGCTGCACTTCCTCTACAGCCGGGATGTCCTTCCTTAACCCTGGAGATCAAAACTGTACACAATACTCCAGGTGTGGTCTCACCAGGGCCCTGTACAAATGCAAGAGGATTTCCTTGCTCTTGTACTCAATTCCCGTTGTAATAAAGGCCAACATTCCATTAGCCTTCTTCACTGCCTGCTGCACTTGCTCATTCACCTTCAGTGACTGATGAACAAGGACTCCTAGATCTCTTTGTATTTCTCCCTTACCTAACCTTACACCATTCATATAATAATCTGCCTTCCTGTTCTTACTCCCAAAGTGGATAACCTCACACTTATTCACATTAAATGCCATCTGCCAAGTATCTGCCCACTCACCCAGCCTATCCAAGTCTCCCTGAATTCTCCTAACATCCTCATCACATGTCACACTGCCACCCAGCTTAGTATCATCAGCAAACTTGCTAATGTTATTCTCAATGCCTTCATCTAAATCGTTGACATAAATCGTAAACAGCTGTGGTCCCAATACTGAGCCCTGTGGCACCCCACTAGTCACCACCTGCCATTCTGAGAAACACCCATTCACCGTTACCCTTTGCTTTCTATCTGCCAACCAGTTTTCTATCCATGTCAATGTCTTCTCCCCAATGCCATGAGCTTTGATTTTACCTGCCAATCTCCTATGTGGGACCTTATCAAATGCCTTCTGAAAATGTGGAATGTCACAAGAGATTTTTTGTTTGTGATCTGCATAGACTGTGCTTTTCTGCTGAGGAATTCAAGGATCCAGTTGCAGAGGCAAATAGAGCTTGCAGATTACTGCTGAGTTTATTACTGTGTTGAATGCTGAGCTGCAATCAGAATTAGGATTAATATCACCAGCGCATGTTGTGACACTTGCTGTCTTTGTAGCACAGTACAGTGCAATACATAACAATAAAGCAAAAAACACTGAATTATAGTGTGTATATAGCTGACTAAATTTACAACTCTCTTCAGCTTATTTCAATCCTGGGCAGTAGCACCCCCTTCCCCTCCCCACCAGATGGTGATGCAGCCAGTTAAAAGCTATCCACAGTACATTTGCAGAAATTTGCAAGTGTCTTTGTTGACATACTGTCATGTACTGTTCAGCTGGGTATTCCTTTTTTTATAATTTATTTTTTTATTGAAGTTCATCATCAAACATTTCCATGAGATGTATTTCAGACATTGTACCTATATATCATATATCACAAATCTCCACAAAGTATTTATCTGAGGTACACACTTATAGAAAAGAGTGGAAAGAAAAAACAAGCAAAAGGAAAGAACTATGTACAAGTAGGGAGTGATCTTTTTTTTTACAACTGATTCATTGATTTGTGAGAATACAATCAGGACGATGAGGCATTATGTAGTTAAACCATTTTTCCCAGCATGAATCAAATTGTTCCAAATTGGATAAAATTCTCTTACATTTGATTGGATTTAATAACCCATTGACATTAAAAGAAATGAATTTTACCTTGTCCTTAGCCATCTGTATTTATCTGTCAATGTATCATTGAAATCAGAATAAAACTTAATCGATCTACTCCCTGAACAAATAAGAACCAAGAAACGCAAATAATAACAAAAATGGCAACGAACGTGTGATTCCAAGGCTGAGGTCTCTAGTAGTTGACCCTTCGTTGAGCTAGAGGAAATGTCTAGCTGTGGGGGAATAACCCCTCCTACTTGTGAGTTGAGGGCCCCCATTGCAGTATTCATAAAAGTCAGTGAACAAATCCATTACACAGAAAAGATTTCCCTGTGTACTCCTCTCTCACACAAATATATATATACACACATATATTACATTATTCTCATTTTGGTGGGGAAAAAGAAGTAAGTGAGCAAATAAAGAATAACAACTAAGTAATATAAAATCCACATTATAGTAAGTATTTCTTGAGATAGTTATATCACCGTGTACTTTTGCTTCTGTTTAGCTTCTCAACATTTTTAAAGTTAGCCAAACCTTATGGCTCTTCTGAAGGGGGTGAGGACTGTCTTTAGGAAACTCCCGGTCTCTTCCTGATATATTTATCTCGTCCTCCTCCTGTCTCCTGCCTTCTCGTTTCTCGCACTATTTCCCAAGCCGTGTGGGACAATTCATCAGCCAGGCTTTCTTTTGTTTTGGTCATGCTGATGGGCAACCCTCTGGCCTTCTTGTCTGTAGTTGCCTCTTCCATTGTCTGGTACAACTGTGTCCCGTTGTCATAAAACACTTGAAGTTTAGCAGGGTACGGAGTTTGAGATTTAATCTATTTTTGCTTTAGTACTCCCTTTACTTCAGAGTATGCTTTGCTTTTCTGCAGGACCGCGGGGGGGGGGGGGTGGTAATCTTGGTCGAAGTATATTAATTTATCGTTGAAAAACACTCTCTTCTTACCCCAGGCCCTTCGTAGAATCTCCGCCTTGGTGCTGTACCAAAGGAATTTAATTATTGAGCATGGCTTTCTATCCTGGGTAGGTTTTGGAACTAATGTGCGGTGGGCTCTCTTGACTTCCAGCTTCATAGCCGAAGGAATATCCAACGCGTCCTGCAGTAACTTTCTGACAAACTCCGTCTTAGACGAGCCCTCAGCTCTTTTGGGGATGTTGTAGGTTCTGATATTTTTCCGCCGTGATCTTCCCTCCAGGTCAACCAGTTTACCTTCTTGGTGATGTATTATTTTTATTGTCTTACTCAGTTTCTGTTCCATGTTTTGAATGCGATCTTCCACCTTCTCAATTTGAGTCTCTGCCACCGCTATTTTTTGATTGACGCTGGTGAGCTCCAACTTAATATCACGGAGCTGCTGCTTTATTTCTTTCTGGACCTCCATTATTTCTTTCAGGATTTCAAAGATATTCACTGCTTTGCCTGAACGAGGCCCAGCGGCTGCCTCATTAGCACACGGTCGGGTAGGAGAGCCGCTCGCTGCACTCCCCTCGGCCGCAAGCTCTGTAGTGTCGCTTTTTTTATTTCCGTTCTTTTTCCCCATTCTTGCCCCTCTTTTCAGTTCAAATATTTTTCCAAAAATATTATATTTGATGGGATAACGGGGCTTAATATGCGTTTTTCCGGAGGAGCTAGTGACTTAAGCTGCCATTCTCGATGATGACATCACTGGAACCATCTCAGCTGGGTATTCCAATATTTAGAAACAAATTCAGAGTGGATCACATTATTAACACATTTATTATTTTACTTCCAAGGGGAGATATACTTCCAGCCAAGTTTTGTCTGGAAATATAGATCTAATCTTCTGTTCCAACCAAAGTACTTTCATTCCTTTTTTTACAAACAGTGATTCCATAACACTTCATTCCTATGTTATCTTCATCAATCTCATTCATCCTGTTCCCGCTGTTTTCAAACATCCCATTTGGCTGTAAAATAATTGCCTGTCATCAAAGAAAATAATTTATTCCCATATAATACAAACACACTTGTAAACTTTCTCACCCAAACCAGCAAAGCGTTTTAGGATTTCATAGACCCAATTTCATTACATTACATTTTACAAAAGTTACAAATTCATAAAGACTTCAGGGTTACAGATATGTTTCCATATACCCTCCTTTGTAATTTCTTGACAACACCATAATCGTCAAAAACACAAAAAAAATGGTATGAGTACAGTAATCAAAATGATTTGGAATATTCAAAGTAGTAGTCTCAGCACTTTTAAGTATAGAAACATAGAAAACATACAGCACAATACAGGCCCTTCAGCCCACTAAGCTGTGCTGAACACATCCCTACCTTAGAACTACCTAGGCTTTACCCATAGCCCTCTATTTTCCTAAGCTCCATGTAGCCATCCAGGAGTCTCTTAAAAGACCCTATTGTTTCTGCCTCCACCACTGCCCCTGGCAGCCCATTCCACGCACTCACCACTCTCTGCGTAAAAAAAACTTATTCTTAACATCTCCTCTGCATCTACTTTCAAGCACCTTAAAACTATGCCTTCTCATGCTAGCCATTTCAGCCCTGGGGAAAAGCCTCTGACTATCCACATGATCAATACCTCTTATTATCTTGTACACCTCTATCAGGTCACCCCTCATCCTCTGTCACTCCAAGGAGAAAAGGCTGAGTTCGCTCAACCTATTCTCATAAGGCAATGCTCCCCAATCCAGGCAACATCCTTGTAAATCTCCTCTGCACCCTCTCTATGGTTTACATGTCCTTCCTACACTGAGGCGACCAGAACTGAGCACAGTACTCCAAGTAGGGTCTGACCAAAGTCCGAATTACCTGCAACATTACCTCTCGGTTCTTAAACTCAATCTCACGATTGATGAAGGCCAATGCACCATATGCCTTCTTAACCATAGAGTCAACCTGTGTAGTTTTTGGGTGTACTATGGACTCAGACACCAAGATCCCTCTGATCTTTCACACTGCCAAAAGTCTTACCATTAATATTATATTGTGCCATCAAATTTGACCTACCAAAAAGAACCACCTCACACTTATCTGGGTTGAACTCCATCTGCCACTTCTCAGCCCAGTTTTGCATCCTATCAATGTCCCGTTATAACCTCTGACAGCTCTCCACACTATCCATAACACCCCCAATCTTTGTGTCATCAGCAAATTTACTAATCCATCCCTCCACTTCCTCATCTAGGTCATTTATAAAAATCACAAAGAGTAGGGGTCCCAGAACAGATCACTGAGGCACACCACTGGTCACCGGCCTAAATATGACCCGTCTACAGCCACTCTTTGCCTTCTCTGGGCAAGCCAGTTCTGGATCCACAAACATGTCCCATGTCTCATGTCTCCTTACTTTCTCAATAAGCATTGAATGGGGTACCTTATCAGTGCACAGACTTTTATGTATATTTCTATCTTCTCTTCTTAAGCGAATATGGTTTTTTTTCCTAATTATCCATTATGATCCAACAGCTTTTTCCTTTGGTACTTGGTAGGGGTTGGCATTTTTTATATAAAAAAATTCTTTTATGATGTATGACCTATCTTTAAATTTTTGATTACGGAGTGGTATACCTTTATGTGATATGTTATAACATTTTGATCAATTTTATTACAATATATGAATGTACACACTTTATGTTGAGATGTATCTATGTGTTTCATTCTGAATAAAAATACTGAAAAGGGAGAGAATTTTTACTGCGACACCTCGCCACGACAGGCCAAGGTTAGTTTTGGTCTCCTTTCTTCATTTTAAAGATTGAATCATGAAATATGCAAGGAAACAAAAAGTTTTTAAATTTAAAGGTTCCGAGCTTCACTTTTATGAAGATTATCCACGGAAGTTTATGGTTTTGCGGTCTAAATTCGTTCCAACCATGAAGATAACCTATAATAAGGGATTATTCCCATCACTTCAATATCCAGTCCGATTAAAATTATTTCCCAAAGATTCAACTCCACTTGTTTTTCTGGACCCCAAAGAGGCATTGGACTATGTTAACTCTATTCTGGTTGTAGCTGAGGTTTGAATGGTTTTAGGTCTGCTGAATAATCATTCTTTTGGAAAGAAGATAAACTTTGAATATTTTTAATTTGCTTAAGATATCCTTTGATTGATCAACCATTTAAAGAAGATGCGAACCTTTGGATGTGAATGATGAATAACTTTTTGAAATCTGTTTGGTCTACTGACTGAATTAAGACAACGGATAGACTGTTTGATTAACTGTTTTATTATTTGTTTGATTCTCCTTTTTTATTAATTAAGTGATAGTTCCCATAGCTGGGAGGGCTTAATCCATAAGACCATAAGACAAAGGAGCAGAAGTCAGCCATTCAGCCCATCGAGTCTGCTCCACTATTTCTTCATGAGCTGATCCAATCTCCCCTTTAGTCCCATTCCCCTGCTTTCTCACCATAACCTTTGATGCCCTGACTACTCAGATCCCTATCAATCTCTGCCTTAAATACATCTCCACTGCCTCCACTTGGCCTCCACTGTCGTCCATGGCAACAAATTCCATAGATTCACCACCCTCTGGCTAAAAGAAATTTTTACATCTCTGTTCTGAATGGGCGCCCTGCAATCCTCAAGTCATGTCCTCTCATACTAGACTGCCCCACCAAGGGAAACAACTTCACCACATCCACTCTGTCCATGTCTTTCAACATTCGAAATGTTTCTATGAGGTCCCCCCTCATTTTTCTAAACTCCAAGGAGTACAGTCCAAGAGCAGTCAAACGTTCCTCATATGTTACTGGGGTACCTTATCAAATGCCTTGCTAATGTTATGAATGATGAACAACTCTGATGGGCAGAAGGATTCATAATCGCCAATGCCCCCCCCTTTGGAGAATCGCAAATCGCTACTATTCTGATGCTGTTATCAAGGGAGATGAGAGAGACACAGGAAAGCTGCCAAGACAGTTGTTATTGATAACAGCTCATACAAATTAATGAGAGAGAGGCACAGCTAAGGTGGAATGTCTCCAGCTAACAAAAGAGAACTGAACCATTGATTACTGCTATTGTCTTTTGGAGAAGGTTTGTGTAGTTGGTACTGTTCTATTCATTGAAACCCCTCAGAGGGCAACCAGAGTGGGCTGGTTTGATGGGTTGCATCATCTCAACCTGATTGACACCTGAGACCCCGTGAGTAGGGATAAAAGTGAGGTTTGGGGAACACCCCTCAGATGCACCAGGAGAGACACTATGAGACCAGTGAGAGCTTGTGTGTGTGTCCACCCTTGCCTGGGTGACGAGTCAACCATGGAAGAATGGTCTAGCTAAAGGACGGAGGGGTCATAAGTGAATGGCCACAACAACAATGCATCGACGGATCAAGATTATAAAGGAAAGTTGGCAAGTCAATAGCTGTTACCATTCTCTCTCTCTCTCTCTCTCTCTCTCTCTCTCCCCAACAATTGAAACACCGCGACCAACGACTACCGCAGCCTGCATGAACTGAACTGAACTTTATATTTCCATCTGACAATTCATTATCCCCTAGACAACAATGGAGCTTAGTTCTTATTGATTATTATTATACCTGTACTTTTAGGTTTAGTATTGATGAAGTACATTATCTGTATATTTGCATTGATATTATTTTAGTGTATTTTTACTAATAATTACTGTTGAAAATAGTAACACTGGACTCCAACGGAGTTCTATCTTTGCTGGTAAGACACCCAGTTACGGGGTTCGTAACACTAAAATCCATATACACTACAAAATCCCCTTAGTTAAACAAAATTCCCTTTTCCTAGTTCAGATCAACAGGTACACATTTTCAATATACTCTCCTTCTTAGTGTTGTACTACACTAAAATCATAAAAGATTAACAGCTATTATTATTATTATACCAATGGTTGAATTGAATTGAATTGACTTTATTGATTACATCCTTCTTATACACGAGTAAAAATCTTTATGTTACATCTCTGTCTAAATGTGTAAAGCATAATTATAGTAATTTATAACAAATATTATGTACAACAGGATAGCCAATATAACATAGAAATACAGTTGTGTCAGCATGAGTTAAACAGTCAAATGGCCTGGTGGAAGAAGCTGTACCAGAGCCTGTTGGTCCTGGCTTTTATGCTACGGTACCATTTCCCAAATGGTAGCAGCTGGAACATTTGTGGTTGGGGTGACTCAGGTCTTCAATGATCCTTTGGACCCTTTTTACACACCTGTCCATGTAAATGTCCTGAATAGTGGGAAGTTCACATCTACAGATGTGCTGGGCTGTCCACACCACTCTGCAGAGTCCTGCGATTGAGGGAAATACAGTTCCCATGCCAGGCAGTGATGCAGCCAGTCAGGATTCTCTCAATTGTGCCCCGTAAAAAGTTCTTGGGATTTGGGGGCCCAAACCAAACTTCTTCAACCGTCTGAGGTGAAAGAGGCACTGTTGTGCCTTTTTCACCACACAGTCGGTATGTAAAGACCACATGAGATCCTCTGTGATATTTATGCCAAGGAACTTAAAGCTGAGCACCCTCTCAACCCCAGATCCATTGATGTCAGTAGGGTTTAGCCTGTCTCCGTTCCTCCTGTAATCCACAACCAGCTCCTTTGTTTTTGCAACATTGAGGGAGATGTTGTTTACTTAACACCACTGTTACAGGGTGATGACATAATGTAGGATAATCATCCACCATTCTCTTCCTGGAGTGTTATAATTGTGAAACTCTTCTTCCACTTTCTTAATCTTTTCAATGGCCCCTCAGATATGATCAGCAAAGTGAGTTATGTCTTCAGGTTCATCTGGCACGTAAATGCAACATACTTGTCCAATCAGGGCATTTATACCTCCTTTCTTGGATAAAACAAAGTCCAAAGCCATTCAGGTTTTGCAAAGCCATTGTATAAACCACCTATTCTGCCAACAATTTAGATATTTCTTGCTGGGTTTGATCAAGAGCATATACAGCTTCATTTGCTACATTTTCCAGTGCTGATGTCGTATTAATCGGCTCCTATGCCTTACCATTTCCACAGGCAAGGGTTATCTTCCCCAGGGAAAACTTTTACTCTGGGGTTAGCATAATCTTGCAGAGATGTATAAAATCTTCTAAAGCACCTATTGTTTCCAAATTTATATCCCCCTCTGCCCCCGATGACATTCTGGCTATACTGATAAGGGGAAGAAGGGGTTCATGTTTCTGATCCTAGCATTATTGTACCAACGTATCCAGAGAGCTTGGACCATTTAAAGTAATAGTTCATTTCTGTTCCATTAAAGGGCAGGGGTGAAAAAAAAAGCACAGCCACTTTCACGTTCCTCTCCTCTCCTCTCCTCTCCTGTCCTGCCCTGGTTGCTGGCCTGCTCTGTATCCTGTTCTGCCTGGGCTCTGACAGGCTCTGTATCTCGCTTACCCTGCCCGGGTTCTGACCTGCTCTGTGTTGGTTCTGTCCAGGTTCGTCTTGTTTTTCTGCTTCTCTTGTGTGTGCTGATCCTGCTGTTCTGCTGTATTTGCCTTGCCTGTGCAGTCGTGCTGTCTGCTTGCTTCTCCCTACTTACCGGTGTATCCTGGTTGTCCTGCTGCTCACCCTGGACCCAGCTCCCTTCTGTTCCCTTGCTTCAGTTGGGTAAGCCAGGCCATTGCTGTTACCCCTCGGGTGGTCCTGTCCCTTCCTGTCCCTTTCCTCCGTTGGGAAAGCCAGGCTGTCTGCCGTTGCCTGGCAGGGGGACTCTGTCCCCTTCCTACCCCTCACTTCAGATGGGTTGTGCCCCGCAACTGCCCAGGTGTCCGTGCCTTGCCCAGGCCTCCGTGTCTCCACCTGGGAGGTGGTCCTGCCCAGGATGCGGCCTGCCCTGAGGACTCCTACCCTTTCCTCCCCTCATTTTCTATGGGTTGTGCCCGCACCTGTCCAGGGTTCTGTGTCTTGCCCGGGCCTCCGTGTTCCTGCCTGGGAGGCAGCCCTGCCCAGGAGTTATGCACCCACCCGAGGGGATCCGCCTGCCTCGCCAGAGCTCTGGGATCTTGCCTGGCCTGCCTGATCTCTGGGATCCAGCCCCGCCTGCATTACCCCTTGCATGCCATGGTGTCCCCATCCTGTCCTACCCCTAGTACTTCAGTGCCTGCGTCCTGCATTTGAGTCCACTCTATGTCTGCTCCTGATACAGTATCACAATGGAATAAAAGGAGTTACAGAGGCATGAGAGAGGAGCTTGCCCAGAGGATTGGAGGAGGATGCTTGTGGGGATGATGGCAAAGCAGAGATGGCTGAAGTTTCTGGGAATAGTTCACAATGTGCAGGACAGGTATGTCCCACATAAGGAGTTATCAGATGGTAGGAGTAGTCAACCGTGGCTGACAAAGGCAGTTAAGGACTGTATAAAAGCCAATGAAAGGGCATATAAAGTAGCAAAAGTGAGTGGGAAATTGGATGATCGCGAAGCTTTTAAAATCCAACAAAAGACAACCAAAAAGCTACAAGAAGGGAAAAGATGAAATAAGAGGACAAACTAGTCAATAATATAATGTAGGGTATTCAAATTTTTTTTCAGTTAATAAAGAGTAAAAGGGAGGTGAGAGTTGATATTGGACCACTGGAAAATGATGCTGGTGAGGTTGTAATGGGGGACAAAGAAATGGCAGAGGAACTTAATGGGTACTTTGCATCAGCCTTCAGTGTGGAAGACACTAGCAGTGTGCCAGAAGTCCATGAGTTACAGGGATCAGGAGTGAGTGCCATTGCTATTACAAAGGAAAAAGTGTGAGGCAAACTCAAAAGTCTTAAGATAAATAAGTCACTTGGACCAGACAGACTACATCCCAGAATCCTGATAGAGGTTACTGAAAAGATAGCGAATATACTGGTCATGATCTTTCAAGAATCACTTGATTCTGGCATGGCCCCAGAGAACTGGAAGGTTGCAAACGTTGTTCAGGGCCTTCTTTGATTGAAACACTGTGTAGGCACAGTAGAAGCATTCCTGTGAAGAGCTTTAAAAAGCCAGTCTCCAAAAAAGTGGGGTACTGTCTAGCAGAGTGGTTGGAGTCAGAGTGGTAAAGCTTTGGCTCAATAGGGCATTGGTGAGAACGGGTGGAGGCAATGCAAATAGTAAGTTCATTCCTTATTCCTTTTTAAAAAATTAACTCTTGAGAGAATAGGTGGTATGTCTACAGGGCCGCTGTTTAGTCTGGGTGTCAGATGTGGGATTTTCAGGAGACAACTGGGCTCCCGGATGGCTGCATCTGCACCAAATGCATTGAGGTGCAGATCCTTACTGGAGCTGCATCTCGATGACCCAGCTTATTAGGGAAAATGAGGAAGTGAAAGACAGGAGCAACAGGGAGCTCGTCACCTCAGGATACAGGAGACAGATATATGGGTGACTGTCAGGTGAGGGAAAGGAGAACATCATATAATGGGGAGCACCCCAGTGGCTGTCCCTTCAATAATAAGTACTCTATTATAAATACTCTATTATATTACTCTATTATTATAAGTACTCTATAAGTACTGTTGGCAGGGGGGTGGGGAAACAACCTACCCAGGGGAAGCAACAACAGCCAAGCCTCTGGCACTGAGTCTGGCCCTGTGGCTGAGAAGGGTAAGGACCTGAAGAGGATGCAGCAGTAATAGGGGACTCTATAGTTAGGGGGACAGATAGGCAATTCTGTGGATGTGAAAAAGAAAAAAACGGATGATAGTTTGCCTTCCAGGTGTCAGGGTCCGCAATATTTCCGAAGACATCCACAATTTCCAGAAGTCGTGGTACATATTGGTACCAACAACATAGGTGGAAAAAGGGAGGAGGTCCTGAAAACAGAATATAGGGAGTTAGGAAGGAAGCTGAGAAGCTGGACCTCACGGGTAGTAATCTTGGGATAGAGGATAGGAATAGAATGAGGTGGCTGATAAAGGTGTGGCTGAAGCATTGGAGCAGCGGGCAGGGATTCAGATTTCTGGATAAATGGGACCTTTTCTGAGGCAGGTGTGACCTGTACAAAAGGGACAGGTTGCATTTGAATTCGAAGGGGGAACAGTATTCTTGTGGGCAGGTTTACTAGAGCTGTTGGGAATGGTTTAAGCTAATATGGCAGGGGAATAGGAACCAGTTTGATAGAGCTGAGGATGAGCCAGCAGGTTTACAAGTAGTTGATGGGTGTAACATGAATGTAAGGAAGGACTAGCCATAAGTTGGGCATAACTGCAGGCAGAGCAAAGAGTTAAATTGTACCACAGGGGCAACATTCAAAAGAGTAAAGAATGCAGGATTGAATGTGCTGTATTTAAATGCGCGTAGCATTTGGAATAAGGTGGACAAACTTGTGGTGCAATTAGAGATTGGCTGGTATGATGTTGTGAACATCACTGAGTCGTGGCTGAAAGAAGGTTATAGTTGAGAGCTTAATGTGAAAGGATATAATTTGTATTGAAAGGACAGGCAGGAAGGCATAGACAGTGGTGTGACTCCATTGGTAAGAGATAGAATTACATCTTTAGAAAGAGGTGAGATAGGGTCAGAGTATGTTGAATCTTTGTGGGTGTTAAGAAACTACAAGGGTGAAAAAATGGTAATGGAAGTTGTATATAGGTCTCCAAATAGTAGCCAAGATTGCAAAGGGAACTAGAAAAGGTGTGTAATAAGGGTAATGTCACAATTGTAACAGGGAACTTCAATATGAAAAGTGATTGGGGAAAATCAGGGTGGCGTCAGATCGCAAGAGAGGGAGTTTGTGGAATGCCTATGAGATGGCTATTCAGAGTAGCTTGTGCTTGAGCCTACTCGGGGAAAGGCGATCTTAGATTGGGTGTTGTGTAATCACCCAGATCTTGTTAGGGAACCTTAGGTTCCTTTATGATCGTAATATAATTGAATCCATATTGCAGTTTGAAAGGGAGAAGCATAACTTACATGTATCAGTATCGCAGTGGAACAATGGAAATTAGAGGCATGAGAGAGAAGCTCGCCCAGGTGGATTGGAGGAGGATACTTGCAGGAATGACAACAGAGCAGATACAGCTGAAATTTCTGGGAATAGTTCAAACATGCACAACAGATATATCTCATAGAAGAAGTAGTTCTCAAATAGCAGGTCAAGGACTGCATAAGTGCTAAGGAAAAGGCACATAAGGTAGCAAAATTGAGAAGGAAGTTCAAAAATTGGGGAGCTTTTAAAATCCAACAAAAGGCAATTAAAAGAACTGTAAGAAGGGAAAAAATGAAATGAGGGCAAACTAGCCAATAATATAAAGCAGGACACTAAAACATTTTTTTCAGTTATATAAAGAGTAAAAGGGAGGTGAGAGTTAATATTGGACCACTGGAAAATGATGCTGGTGAGGTAGTAATGGGGGACAAAGAAATGGCAGATGAACAATAAGTACTTTGCATTAGCCTTCACTGTGAAAGACACCAGCTGTGTACCAGGGGTCCGTGAGTGTCGGGAGCAGAAGTGAGTGCCATTGCTATTACAAGGGAAAATGTGCTGGGCAAACTCAAAGGTCTTAAGGTGGGTAAGTTATCTGGACCAGATGGACTACATCCCAGAGTCCTGAGAGAGGTTGCTGAATAGGTAGCGGTTGCATTGATCATGATCTTTCATGATTCTGACATGGTCCCGGATAAAATAAGCCAAAGTCAGCATGGTTTTGGCGAAGGGAAATCTTGTCTGACAAATCTGTTAGAGTTCTTCGAGGAAGTAAAAAGCAGGATGGACAAAGGAGAAACAGTGGATGTCATTTACTTTGATTTACAGAAGGCATTTGAAGCTGCTTAACAAGGTAAAATCCTATGGCATTACAGGGAAGATACTGGCATGAACAGAGGAAAGGCAGGCAAGCAGGAGGCAGTGAGTGGGAATAAAGGGGGCCTTTCCTGGTTGGCTGTCAGTGAATAGTAATGTTCCTCAGGTGTCAGTATTGGGGCCTCTGCTTTTCATAGAAACATAGAAAACCTACAGCACAATACAGGCCCTTCAGCCCACAAAGTTGTGCCGAACATGTCCCTACCTTAGAAATTACTGGGCTTGCAGAGACTCTGCCTGCTATCTATGGAGTGACACACAGATTTGTGTGGCTGCAATTAATTATTCCTTTTCCCCAGTTTAAACTTTGAATTTTTAACTTTTATTTGTTGGATCCTAGAGGGGAATAGTTGTTACTATGTCTGAATCTTTAAGAAGTGGAAAGCAGCTTCCTGAATCCAGCAATGGAAAGAGGAAAAAGTCGGACAAAATGCCAGCTTGGGCCAAGTGATTAGAAAATCCACTGAGTCTTGATAAGAAGATAGACAACAACATGGTAAAACTTGAAGCTACCTCTTCTGAGATGAAGTTGTTAAGAGAGAGTTTTCAACTTGTACAGGAAAACATTATCTCCCTGAATTCTGAGCTTAAAGAGGCGAAGCAGCAAATTGCAGAAATGTCAGTGTGTTTGGAGAAGTCACAAAAGAAGATCATTGATTTGGAAGCAAGATCTCATTGGAATAATATTTGAATTGTTGGATTGAAGGAAGGGTCTGAGACTGGAGATTTATTAGACTATTTTGCTAACCTGTTTTAATCTGTTTCCGGATATTTTATCTTCACCTCCCGACATCGCAAGAGTGCATAGAATTTTATTGAATGTGATATATTCACCATCCAAAAAAATATCAGTGTATGTTATCCTTAAATGCTGAAAAAGCCTTCAATAGGATTGAGTGGAATTATCTTTTTAAGACCTTAGAAAAGTTTAATTTTGGGCCTAATTTTATTCGTTGGGTTAAATTAATTTACTTGTCTCCTACCACTCAGGTTATTACTAACTCTCAAATTTCTAAGCCCTTTAAATTACAGTGGGGAACTAGACAAGGTTGCCCTCTTAGTCCTTTACTTTTTGCTTTAGCTATGGAACGCTTAGCAATAGCATTTCGAGAATCTAAGGACATTTCTGGTATACTAAGGGAAGGTATGACTCATAAAATTTCATTATATGCTGATGATATTTTGCTTTTTATCTCTAACACTGAAACTTCTTTACCTTCGGTTCTTTCTTTAATTTCCCAGTTCAGTTATTTTTCAGAATATAAGCTGAATTTAAATGTGAGCTATTTCCTTTAAATGACCTAATGCCATCAAATGCCAAATTTCCGTTCCAAGTTGTTACAAGTCAATTTACATATCTAGGTGTAACAATTACTAAAAACTTCAAGAATTTATTTAAAGAAAACTTAAAACCTTTATTGAATTATGTGAAAAAGACGCTTTCTAAATGGTCTCCTCTTTCTTTATCCCTAATTGGCCGAATTAATTCGATTAAAATGAAGATTCTTCCTAAATTTTTATCTTTTTCAGGCTTTACCTATTTTTATTCCTAAGACCTACTTTGATTCTTTAGATTCAGTTTTAACATCTTATATTTGGAATAATAAACAAGCTCATTTAAGTAAAGTTTACCTACAAAGAAATAAAGAGATGGGTGGATTAGCCCTACCCAATTTTAGGTTTTACTATTGGCCAATATAAGGAATATTACTTTTTGGTCCTGTTATATTTATTGTAAAGGTTGCCCATCATGGGTCTCCTTAGAAGTTAATTCTTTTTATAAAAAAAATAATTAAAAATTCCTCTATTGTCTCTCTTCTTGGATCATACTCTTTTTCAGCAAATAAAACAACAGATAATATAATTGTTAAGCAAAGTTTTAAGGATCTGGTTTCAATTTAGAAAATGTTTTGGTTTAGCGAATTTTTCATTATCATCTCCCATTCTCCTTAATTTTTTTTTATCCCTTCCATGACTGACAAAGTCTTTAAGGATTGGGATGAACTGGGTATTAAGTGTTTTTGGGACCTGTTTATCTCAGGGTCTCTTGCTTCATTTGACCAATTGTCAACCAAACTTGCACTGCCAAAAACACATTTTTACAGATACCTTCAAATTAGAGATTTCTTACATTTCCAATTAACTACTTTTCCTATAGGTCCTGATAAAAATTTACTGGATGATCTTACATTTAAAATTTAAATTAGCCTTTTGCTAATGGCTCTATTACTGGTATCTATAACTTGTTGATTGATTCTAGACAAGACTTTTTAGATAAAATTAAAAAAAGCTTGGGAGGATGACCTAAATTGTCAGATTTCTGATGAAAGATGGAATAAAATTCTTAAACGGGTTAATAAATCATTTTTCTGTGCTCGTCACTCTCTTCTACAATTTAAAGTGGTTCATAGAGCTTACATTTCTAAACAGAAGCTGTCCAGTTTTTATCTGAAAGTTTCTCCACTTTGTAATAAATGCAACTCTGCAGATGCCTCTTTAATTCATATGTTTTGGTTTTGTCCTAAAATTGAAAAATTTTGGTGGGAAGTATTCCATACCTTCTCACAACTTTTTAGGGTCCAATTTGACCCAAATCCCCTTACCACCCTGTTTGGTATTATTGCAAATGAAGATATAATTTTAAATACTCCTAAACTACAGGTTTTAGTTTTTACCTCTCTTTTAGCAAGGAGAGCACTCTTGCTTAAATGGAAGGAGTCTACCCCTTCTACACACCTTCAATGGCTATGTGATATTATGTCTTATTTAAATTTAGAGAAGATCCGCTGCTCAGTCTTAAATTCTAAACAATCTTTTTATGATATCTGGGGACTTTTCCTAAATTACTTTTCCAATTTATAAAGCTTATCAGTGCACAGACTTTTATGTATATTTCTATCTTATCCTCTTAAGTGAATATGGTTTTTTTCTAATTATCCATTATCATCCATCAGCTCTTTCCTTTGGTACTTGGTAGGGGGTTGGCTTTTTTTATATAAAAATTTTCTTTTATGATGTATGACCTATCTTTAAATTTTTAATTACAGAGTGGTATACCTTTATGTGATATGCTATAACATTTTGATCAATTTTATTGCAATATATGAATGTACACACTTTATGTTGAGATGTATCTATGTGGTGCACTCTGTACATCTTGTTTTTTCTTCTGAATAAAAATACTGAAAAGGGAGAGAATTTTTACTGCGACACCTCGCCAAGACAGGCCAAGGTTAGTTTTGGTCTCCTTTCTTCATTTTAAGGTTAAAGATCGAATCATAAAATATGCAAGGAAACAAAAAGTTTTTAAAATTAAAGGTTCCGAGCTTCGCTTTTATGAAAATTATCCATGGGAGGTTATGGTTTTGCGGTCTAAATTCATTCCAGCCATGAAGGTAGCCTATAATAAAGGATTATTCCCATCACCTCACTATCCAGCCCAATTAAAATTGTTTCCCAAAGATTCGACTCCACTTGTTTTTCTGGACCCCAAAGAGGCATTGGACTATGTTAACTCTATTCTGGTTGTAGCTGAGGTTTGAATGGTTTTAGGTCTGCTGAATAATCATTCTTTTGGAAAGAAGATAAGCTTTGAATATTTTTGATTTGCTTAAGATGTCCTTTGATTGATCAACCATTTAAAGAAGTTGTGAACCTTTGGATGTGAATGATGAATAACTTTTTGAAATCTGTTTAGTCTACTGACTGAATTAAAACAATGGATAGACTGTTTGATTAACTTTTTTATTATTTGTTTTATTCTCCTTTTTTATTAATTAAGTGATAGTTTCCATAGTTCATAAGGTTTTTTTTTTCTTTTTATATAGCTGGGAGGGCTTAATCCATAAGACCATAAGACAAAGGAGCAGAAGTCAGCCATTCGGCCCATCGAGTCTGCTCTGCCATTTCATCATGAGCTGATCCAATCTCCCTTTTAGTCCCATTCCCCCGCTTTCTCACCATAACCTTTGATGTCCTGACTACTCAGATACCTATCAATCTCTGCTTTAAATACATCCAGTGACTTGGCCTCCACTGTCACCCGTGGCAACAAATTCTGAGACAGCCACATTGACACATATGTTTTGGTTGTGTTCTGTATTGAAACATTTTTGGAAGTCTATTTTCTCTCCAAAATAGAGAAAATAGCCTCTACAGGGCTATTTTGTTGAAATGGAAAGATGCTTCTGCTCCTACTTTGATACAATGGTTTTCTCAGGTGATGCTATGTCTTAGTTTGGAGAAAATCAGAAGTCGATCTTTTGATCCTCGATTCGATTTCGAGAAAAGGTGGGGTTCATTCGTCAGCTACTATCATCTGATTTGAATTAATTAATATAGTTTCCTTCTGATTTTTCTTTAAGTGGATTTGAGTTGATGGATAGATGTTTTTTTTTTGAAGCTTAACCATAGAACCATAGAACACTACAGCACAGTACAGGCCCTTCAGCCCTCCATGTTGTGCCAACCCATATAATCCTTAAAAAAAGGACTAAACCCATCCCATCACCCTCCATTTTTCTTTCATCCATGTGCCTATCCAAGAGGCTCTTAAATAACCCAAATGTTTTAGCCCCCACCACCATCCCTGGCAAGTCATTCCAGGCACTCATAACCCTCTGTGTAAAAAAAAAAACACCCCTGATGTCTCCCCTGAACTTCCTTCCCTTAATTTTGTACATACGCCCTCTGGTGTTTGCTACTGGTGCCCTGGGAAACAGGTACTGACTTTGCACCCTATCTATGCCTCTCATAATCTTGTAGACCTCTATCAAGTCCCCTCTCACTCTTCTACACTCCAAAAAAACCTTGAACCTCAAGGTCCCTTTGTTCATCAACACTCTTAAGTAACTGACCATTAATCCTGTACTCATTCTTCTGGTTTGTCCTTCCAAAATGCATCTCCTCACACTTTGTCTGGATTGAACTCCATCTGCCATTTTTCTGCCCAACTCTGCAGCCTGTCTATATCCTCTTGTAACCTTCGTCGACCTACAGCTCCATCCACAACTCCTCCAATCTTCATGTCATCCACAAACGTACTCACCCATCCTTCTGCCTTTACATCCAGGTCATTTATAAAAATCAGAAACAGCAGGAGTCCCAGGACAGATCCCTGGGGCACTCCACTAGTCACCGACCTCCAGGCAGAATACTTCCCTTCCACAACTCCCCTCTGCTTTCTTCCTTTAAGCTAATTTTTTAATCCAAACAGCCAAGGTTCCACTTATCCCATGCCTCATGACTTTCTGGATGAGTCTCTCATGAGGGACCTTGTCAAATAGTTTGCTAAAGTCCATGTAGACCACATCCACTGCCCTACCCTCATCAATTTCTTTTGTTACCTCTTCAAAAAACTCAATCAGGCTTGTGAGGCATGATCTTCTCTCCACAAAGCCATGTTGACTATCCATGAATAGACTGTACTTCTCCAAATGCTCATAGATCCTATCCTTAAGAATCCTTTCCAGTAGTTTGCATACCACCGACGTAAGATTCACTGGTCTGGAGTTCCCAGGTTTCTCCCTATTACCTTTTTTAAACAAAGGAACTACATTTGCTATTCTCCAGTCCTCCTTCAAACTATAAAGGGCATATGTACAAAATTAAGGGAGGGAAATTTAGGGGAGACATCAGGGGTAAGTTTTTTACACAGAGGGTTGTGAATGCCTGGAATGACTTGCCAGGGATGGTGGTGGAGGCTAAAACATTGAGGATATTTAAGAGCCTCTTGGACAGGCACATGGATGAAAGAAAAATTGAGGGTTATGGGATAGTGTGGGATTAGTACTTTTTTTTAAGGATTATATAGGTCAGCACAACATGGAGGGCTGAAGGGCCTGTACTGTGCCGTAGTGTTCTATGGTTCTATGGCAGTACCCCTGCAGCCATAGAGGATTCAAAGATCATAGCTAATGCTCCTGCGATCTCTTTTCTCAATTCCCACAACAACCTGGGGTGTATCATATCCAGCCCTGGGAATTTATCAATCTTAATGTTTTGAAGAAGATCCAGCACATCTTCTTCCTTAATCTCCACATTGTCCAGCATACAGGCCCGCTCTACTTCGACCTCATCCTGATCAAGATCCTTTTTACTTGTGAACACTGAAGCAAAGTATTCGTTTAGGACCTCCCCAACCTCCTGCACTTCCAGGCACATGTTGCCCTCTTTTACCTTTAGCGGTCGCACCTTCGTTCTTGTCATCCTCCTATTCTTCACATATGCGTAGAACCCTTTGGGGTTCTCCTTAATCCTACACACCAAGACCTTCTCATGCCCCCTTCGAGCTCTCCTAAGTCCTATCTTTAGCTCCTTCCTGCCTACCCTATATTTCTCATAAGCCCCTCCTACTTCCTGCTTCTTATGTCTAACATATGCTTCCTTTTTCTTCTTGACGAGTTGCCTCACATGTTTCATCAGCCACGGTTCCCTTTTCTTACCATTTTTTCCTTGCCTCAGTGGGACAAACCTATCCTGAACCCAGCTCAAGTGCTCCCTAAACTTCTCCCACATTACTTCTGTGCTTTCCCATTTGAACATCTGTTTCCAATTTACTTGTATGATGTATAGCTCTGGGGTTGTGCTTCCAATGGTTTTTTTTGTTTCTTTTTTTTTTCAGTTAGTAGGGGTTCTTTTTTTCCCTTTTTTTTCTTTCAAAAAATATTCTTAACACTTTATTTTTTCTTCTTATTATTGATATATTGCTTAGCTTTGTTAATCAGTTATTTGCTAATTTAATTCTTTAATGTACATAATGACATTTTGACAATGTATAAAAAAGATTTAAAATGAAAAAAAAATACTAGGCTTACCTATAGCCCCCTATTTTTCTAAGCTCCATGTACCTATCCAAAATTCTCTTAAAAGACCCTATCGTATGCACCTCCACCATCGTTGCCGGCAGCCCATTCCATGCACTCACCACTCTCTGAGTAAAAAACTTACCCCTGACATCTCCTCTGTACCTACTCCCCAGCACCTTAAACCTGTGTCCTCTTGTGGCAACCATTTCAACCCTGGGAAAAGCCTTTGACTATCCACATGATTCAATGCCTCTTATCACCTTATACACATTGTCTGTCAGTGATTTAGATAATGGAATTGATGGCTTTGATGATACAAAGATATGTGGAGGGGGAGGTAGTGCTGTGGAAGCAATGTGATTGCAACAGGACTTAGACAAATTGAAAGAATGGGTAAAAAGTAGCAAATGGAATACCGTATTAGGAAATGTATGATAATGCATTTTGGTAAAAGGAACAATAGTGCAGATTATCATCTAAGTGGGGACAAATTCAAACATCAGAGGTTCAGAGGTACTTGGGAGTACTCATGCAAGACTCACAGAAAGTTACCTTACAGGTAGTAAAGAAGGTAAATGCAATGTTGGCATTATTTCAAGGGGAATAAGTTAGGGTGTTGAGGGATATGGCGAGAAGGCAGATGTATGGGGTTGAGTGGGATCTGGGATCAGCCATGACTGAATGGCGGAGAAGACTCGATCAGCTGAATGACCTATTCTGCTCCTTTGTTTTATGGACACAGTGAAAAGCACAAATCTTCGACTGCTTTTCTCTTACCTTAATTGCTGTCTTTGATACCAACAATATCCGAAATGGTCCTTCAAATCGAGGTTCCAAACAATTCTTTTTCTTTTTAAATGTCGGCACCAGCACATAGTCTCCAGAATCAATGTCATGACACTTGGGTCTGCTATTGGTTGCTTTAGTCCACTTCACTTTCCTCACACAGTTTGCCAATTTTATTCTTAAAATTGTTCCATTTGTCCTTTTGATCAGACCCTCTGCCTGAGAATCAAAATATGGATTCACCTGAAAGGCCAATTACTTTACCAGTAAAATGGGTACCATTGTTTCCAGGGGATCCCAAATCCCGGGATTATTTCCTTTAACAAACATTTCGCTACTGTAACTGCATCATTCTTGCTACAAGGAATTGCTTCACACCATTGTGAGAACACACTGTTAATGACTAATACATACTCATACCCTTTACATTGAATTGAATTGACTATTACTTATATCCTTCATATAAATGAGGAGTAAAAATCTTTACGTTACATCTCCGTCTAAATGTGCAATTTAAAGTTATTTATAATATATAGTATGTATGACAGGACAGTCAGTATAGCAAAGAAATACAATTGTATCAGTGTGAATTAATCAGTCTGATGGCCTGGTGAGAGAAGCTGTCCAGAGCTGGTTGGTCCTGGCTTTTATGCTGCGGTACCGTTTCCCAGATGGCAGTAGCTGGAGCCACAAGATCATAAGACATAGGAGCAGAATTAAGCCATTTGGCCCAACAAGTCTGCATGCTCATTCAATCATGGCTGATCCTTTTTTTCCTTGTCATCAAGCCCAGTTCCCAGCCTTCTCCCTGTAACCTTTGATGCCATGTCCAATCAAGAACCCATCAATTTCTGCTTTAAATTCACCCAGCAACCTGGCCACAGCTGCATGTGGAAACAAATTCCACAAATCCACCGCCCTTTGGCTAAAGAAATTTCTCCACATCTCTGTTTTGAATAGACACCCCTCTATCCTGAAGGTGTGCCCTCTTGTCCTAGACATTACTGAAAACATCCTTTCCACATCCACTGTGTCTAGGCCTTTCAACATTCCACAGGTTTCAATGAGATCCCCCTTCATTTCTCTAAATTCCAGCAAGTACAGACCCAGAGCCATCAAATGTTCTTCGTATGATAACTGGAATCATCCTTGTGAACCTCCTCAGGATCCCCTCCAATGCCTGCACACATTTTTTAAGATGAGGAGCCCAAAACTGTACACAATACTCAAGGTGAGGCCTCACCAGTACCTTGTAAAGCCTCAGCATTGTATCCCTGCTTTTGTATTCTAGACCTTTTGAAATGAACGCTAATATTGCATTTGCCTACCTCACCATCGACTCTACCTGCAAGTTAACCTTTAGGGTGATCTGCACAAGGATTCCCAAGAGAGATCTGCACCTCAGATTTTTGGACTTCCTCCCTGTTTAGAAAATAGTCTGCACATTTATTTCTACTACCATGGTAAATGGTAGGGCATATACATGGTAAATGGTAGGGCATTGAAGAACGCAGTAGAACAGAGTGATCTAGGAATAATGGTGCATAATTCCCTGAAGGTGGAATCTCATGTGGATAAGGTGGTGAAAAAAGCTTTTGGTATGTTGGCCTTTATAAATCAGAGCATAGAGTATAGGAGTTGGGATGTAATGTTAAAATTGTACAAGGCATTGGTAAGGCTGAATTTGGAGTATTGTGTACAGTTCTGGTCACCGAATTATAGGAAAGATAATTGCCTTCTTGGCTGTGCCGAACCATTTTTCTGCCTAGTATCACTGACCTGCACCTGGGCCATATCCCTCTATACCCCTCTCATCCATGTACCTGTCCAAGTTTTTCTTAAATGTTAAAAGTGAGCCCACATTTACCACTTCATCTGGAAGCTCATTCCACACTCCCACCACTCTCTGTGTGAAGAAGCCCCCACTAATGTTCCCTTTAAACTTCTCCCTTCACCCATAACCCACGTCCTCTGGTTTTTTTCTCCCCTAGCCTTAGTGGAAAAAACCTGATAGCACTTACTCTATCTATACCCACCAAAATCTTATATACCTCTATCAAATCTTCCCTCATTTTTCTATGCTCCAGGGAATGAAGTCCTAACCTATTCAACCTTTCTCTGTAACTCAGTTTTTCAAGTCTCGGCAACATCCTTGTAAACCTTCTCTGCACTCTTTCAACCTTATTAATATCCCTCCTGTAATTTGGTGACCAAAACTGCACACAATACTCCAAATTCGGCCTCACCAATGCCTTATACAACCTCACCATAACATTCCAACTCTTATGCTCAATACTTTGATTTATAAAGACCAATGTATGAAAAGCTCTCTTTATGACCCTATCTACCTGTGATGCCACTTTTAGGGAATTTTGTATCTGTATTTCCAAATCCATCTGTTCGACTGCACTCCTCAATGTCCTATCACTTACCTTGTATGTTCTACCTTGGTTTGTCCTTCCAAAGTGCAATACCTCACACTTGTCTGTACTAAACTCCATCTGCCATTTTTCAGTCCATTTTTCCATAACATATAATCATATAACAATCACAGCACGGAAACAGGCCATCTCGGCCCTCCTAGTCCGTGCCGAACTCTTAATCTCACCTAGTCCCACCTACCCGCACTCAGCCCATAACCCTCCACTCCTTTCCCGTCCATATACCTATCCAATTTTACCTTAAATGACACAACTGAACTGGCCTCTACTACTTCTACAGGAAGCTCATTCCACACAGCTATCACTCTCTGAGTAAAGAAATACCCCCTCGTGTTTCCCTTAAACTTCTGCCCCCTAACTCTCAAATCATGTCCTCTCGTTTGAATCTCCCCTACTCTCATTGGAAACAGCCTATTCACGTCAACTCTATCCCTCTCAAAATTTTAAATACCTCGATCAAATCCCCCCTCAACCTTCTATGCTCCAATGAATAGAGACCTAACTTGTTCAACCTTTCTCTGTAACTTAAGTGCTGAAACCCAGGTAACATCCTAGTATATCGTCTCTGCACTCTCTCTAATTTATTGATATCTTTCCTATAATTCGGTGACCAGAATTGTACACAATAGGTTGAGTGAACTCAGCCTTTTCTCCTTGGAGCGAAGGAGGATGAGAGTTGACCTGATAGAAGTGTACAAGGTGTACAAGATGATAAGAGGCATTGATCATGTGGATAGTCAGAAGCTTTTTCCCAGAGCTGAAATGGTAGCTACAAGAGGACACAGGTTTAAGGTGCTGGGGAGTAGGTACAGAGGAGATGTCAGGGGTAAGTTTTTTACTCAGAGAGTGGTGAGTATGTGGAATGGGCTGCCAAAAACAGTGGTGGAGGCTGATATGATAGGGTCTTTTAAGAGACTTTTAGATAGGTACATGCAGCTTAGTAAAACAGAGGGCTATAGTTAAGCCTAGTAATTTGTGAGGTAAGGACATGTTCAGCAGAACTTTGTGTGCTGAAGGGTCCAACGATTTTTGAAAGATCATTTCTAATGCTGCCACAATCTCTACCACTACCTCTTTCACCTAGGGTGTAGTTCATCTGGTCCAGGTGTCTTATGTATCTTTAAGTCTTTCAGCTTTTTGAGCATTCTCTGCCTTGTAATAGTAACTGCAACCACTTCTCCTCCTTCACACACTACAATATCTGGTGCACTGTGAGTGTCTTCCACAGTGAAGACTGATGTGAAATGCTCATTTAGTTCATCTGCTATCTCCTTGTCCCCCGTTATTATTTTTCCTGCTTCATTTTCTGGAGGTCCTATATCCACTCATCTCCCTATTTTTTTCATGCTTGAAAAAGCATTTACTATCCACTTTGATATTATTTGCTAACTTGCTTTCATATTTCATCTTTTCCCTTCTAATGTTTCTTTTAATTGCTCTCTGTAGGCTTTTAAAAACATCCTAATCCTCTATCTTCCCACTAACTTTTGCTTTGTTGCTATGCCCTCTCTTTTGTTTTTACATTAGCCTTTAATTCCCTTGTCAGCCATGGTTGTACTAGTTTGCCATTTTTCTTCTGTTACGAATGTGCTGCAACTCTGAGGGGCCGAAGGGTACAAAGTCACCCCCTCCTTTTCGAGAATCGCAAGATCGCTATTAATTCGGGTCTGGGACCCAGGAAATGAGAGAGAGACACGCAGAATCCACAAGGTTTGGAATGTGTCCTGGCCTCAGCGAAACAAAGCCGCTGATAACAGCCATTGTCTCTTGGAGATGGAATTGCGTATTGAGTACTGTACTATTCATTGAAGAGTCTCAGGGGACGACCAGAGTGGGCTGGTTGAGGGATTGCACCATCCCAACTTGATTGACAACTGAGACCCCATGAGTAAGGATAAAAGAGGGTCTGGGGAACAACCCCTTTAGACGCACCAGGAGAAATGCTAGAAATCCCGTGACAGCGTTTAATAGCGACAGCCGGTGAGGGCTTGTGTGTGTCCTTCCCTTGCCTGGGATTGGCAGGCTCACCACAGAAGAACAGCTTAGCTAAAGAAGAGGCCATAAGTGAACGGCCACACCAACGAGACTCCGATGGATCGAAATCATAAAAGGAAAGCCAGCAAGTTTTTCTCCCAAAATTCTCTCTCTCGCCAACAATTGCAACCCTAGCGGTCCCCAAAGGCTGCAGCCTGCATGAACTGAGTGAACTTTATATTTCCGTCGGACAATACATTATCCCCTAGACAACGATAGAGCGTATTTCTTATTGATTATTATTATACCCGCACTTTTAAATTTAGTAATGACGATGTATATTATCTATATATTGGCATTGATATGATTTTTGTGTATTTTTACTAATAAATACTGTTATAAATAGTACCATCAGACTTCAACGGACCTCTCTGTCTTTGTTGGTAAGTGACCCAGTTACGGGGTTCGTAACACTTCATTTTTGGAATACACATGTCCTGTACCTTCCTGATTCTTCCCAGAAACGCACGTCATTGCTGCTCTGCTAACATTTTGTGGAACAGTTTGTCGTTAGGGTGAATCAGCTTCCCAATGATCCTTCGGGCCCTATTTGCACACCTGTCCATGTAAATGTCCTGAATCATCTACATCTATAGATGCAGTGGGCTGTCTGCACCACTCTCTGCAGAGTCCTGCGATTGAGGGAGATACAGTTCCCATACCAGGCAGTTATGCTCTCCAGTCAGGATGCTCTCAATTGTGCCCCTGCAGAAAGTTCTTAGGATTTGGGGACCCATACCAAATTCCTTCAACCCTCTGAAGTGAAATAGGGCTGTTATGCCTTTTTCACCACACAGCTGGTATGTACAGACCACGGGAGATCCTCTATGGTGTTTATGCCAAGGAACTTAAAGCTGATTATCCTCTCAACCCCAGATCCGTTGATGTCAATAGAGGTTAGCCTGTCTCCATTCCACCTGCAGTCCACAACCAGCTCCTTTGTTTTTGTGACATTGAGGGAGAGGTTGTTTTCTTGACACCACTGCTGCAGGCTGCCTTGTTATTATTTGAGATTAGGCCAATCAGTGTAGTGTCATCAGCAAATTTCATTAACAGATTGGAGCTGTGGGTGGCAACACAATTGTGGGTATACAGCAAGTAAAGGAGGGAGCTTAGGACGCAGCCCTGAGGGGCACCTGTGTTGAGTGTTAGAGAGGCAAAGGTGAGGGACCCCTCTCTTACCACTTGCTGGCGATCTGATAGGAAGACCACGATCCAGCTACACAAAGTTGGGTGAAGGTCGAGGTCTCTGAGCTTCTTGTCAAGCCTGGAGGGAATTATGATGTTGAATGCTGAATTGTAGTCCAAGAACAGCATTCTGACATAAACATCCTACTTCTCCAGATGTGTAAGGTCGATGTGGCTATTGCATCATCTATCAATTGGTTGTATCAGTAGGTGAATTGTAGGAGGTCCAGTTTGGGTGGTAGCAAGCTGCAGACATAATCCTTGCCCAGCCTCTCAAAGCATTTGCTTATTATTGAGGTGAGTGCGATGGGCCGCCAGTTGTTCAGACAAGCCACCTTGGTCTTTTTAAGTACAGGACAATGGTGGATGTTTTTAAGCAAAGGTCACTCTACACTGGGAAAGGGTAATATATACCCTTTACATTAAGACAATTCAATAAAATCTATCCACAAGCGTAAAAAAAAAGGCCAGCTGACAACAGGGTATGAATCCCTGTTACTTCTTCCGGTTTTCCCAGATTTTGCAAGGTTCATCTCACATTTCATACATTGTCTTCAGATTTGTTCTGTAACTTCAGATACTCCAGGGTCATAACAAGTTTAGTTTATTTAATTAATCATTTCCCACTTGCCCATATGTGTGTACTTGTGAACACATTGGGCAATCCACATTTCCAATTTACCTGGAACCACAATGCGTTTATCAGGGTGAAGCCACATACTATTGTGCTCCTTGTAACTCAGCTTTTTCCTTATTGTAACATAAAGCCAAACCATCAACAGAGAAAATGAAACCAGCATTAACAATACGAGTAGCAGTTAGGTCCACACAAGATCTTATCACTTCTTGTGTAGCAGTTTCACAGCAGTGTAGATTGCCTTCTTCCACCATGAGGAGAGAAGTGGCCACAAGAGTTATACAGTGAGTAATTCTAACATTCTGGTTTATTAATAACTCTATTTTGTACTAAGTTTGCCTAGCAGGGGTACGGTGTTACAAGGCACAACAAGTCAGTATGTAATGAACAGTAAAGCAAGAGGTTGACACTGCCGGAAGACCATCTGATAAACCTCCAGCTATTGAGTCTGAGTACTGAAATAAACAATCTGCTTTCCCTGTAATTCAGAGTCAAAACGATCTGAACAAACCATTCATGGTGAACAAAAGGTGAAATTCCTTCTTATAGTCTGTGAGGCCCAAAGCTGAGGTAGATACTATTGCTTCTTTTACATGTTCAAATGCTTCCTCAGCTTCTGGGGTATAGCATATCTGATTGACAGAAATATTTTCTGTGGAGGCCTAACGATAGCAACATAATCAAAAATGTACTATCTACAATAGACAATAGGTGCAGAAGTAGACCATTCGGCCCTTCAAGCCTGCACCGCCATTCTGAGATCATGGCTGATCATCTACTATCAATACCCGGTTCCTGCCTTGTCCCCATATCCCTTGATTCCCCTATCCATAAGATACCTATCTAGCTCCTTCTTGAAAGCATCCAGAGAACTGGCCTCCACTGCCTTCTGAGGCAGTGCATTTCAGACCCCACAACTCTCTAGGAGAAGTTTTTCCTTAACTCTATCTTAAATGACCTACCTCTTATTCTCAAACCATGCCCTCTGGTACCGGACTCTCCCAGCATCTGGAACATATTTCCTGCCTCTATCTTGTCCAATCCCTTAGTAATCTTATATGTTGCAATCAGATACCCTCTCAATCTCCTTAATTCCAGCATGTACAAGCCCAGTTTCTCTAACCTCTCTGCGTAAGACAGTCCGGACGTCCCAGGAATTAACCTCGTGAATCTACGCTGCACTTCCACTACAGCCAGGATGTCCTTCCATAACCCTGGAGACCAAAACTGTACACAATACTCCAGGTGTGGTCTCACCAGGGCCCTGTACAAATGCAAAAGGATTTCCTTGCTCTTGGACTCAATTCCCTTTGTAATAAAGGCCAACATTCCATTAGCCTTCTTCACTGCCTGCTGCACTTGCTCATTCACCTTTAGTGACTGATGAACAAGGACTCCTAGATCTCTTTGTATTTTTCCCTTTCCTAACTCTACACCGTTCAGATAATAATCTGCTTTCCTGTTCTTACTCCCAAAGTGGATAACCTCACACTTATTTACATTAAACGTCATCTGCCAAGTATCTCCCACTCACTCAGCCTATCCAAGTCACCCTGAATTCTCCTAACATCCTCATCACATCACACTGCCACCCAGTTTAGTATCATCAGCAAACTTGCTGATGTTATTCTCAATGCCTTCATCTAAATCGTTGATGTAAATCGTAAACAGCTGTGGTCCCAATACCGAGCCCTGTGGCACCCCACTAGTCACCACTTGCCATTCCGAGAAACACCCATTCACCGTTACCCTTTGCTTTCTATCTGCCAACCAGTTTTCTATCCATGTCAATATCTTCCCCCCAATGCCATGAGCTCTGATTTTACCCACCAATCTCCTATGTGGGACCTTATCAAATGCCTTCTGAAAATCGAGGTACACTACATCCACTGGATCTCCCTTGTCTAACTTCCTGGTTACATCCTCGAAAAACCAATAGATTAGTCAAGCATGATTTGCCCTTGGTAAATCCATGCTGGCTCACCCCAATCCTATCACTGCTATCTAGATATGCCACTATTTAATTTTTAATAATGGACTCTAGCATCTACCCCACTACTGATGTTAGGCTGACAGGACAATAGTTCTCTGTTTTCTCCCTCCCTCCTTTCTTAAAAAGTGGGATAACATTAGCCATTCTCCAATCCTCAGGAACGGATCCTGAATCTAAGGAACATTGGAAAATGATTATCAATGCATCCACAATTTCCAGAGCCACCTCCTTTAGTACCCTAGGATGCAGACCATCTGGACCTGGGGATTTGTCAGCTTTCAGTCCCATCAGTCTACTCATCACCGTTTCCTTCCTAATATCAATCTGTTTAATTTCCTCTGTTACCCTATGCCCTTGGCCCATCCATACATCTGGGAGATTGCTTGTGTCTTCCCTAGTGAAGACAGATCTAAAGTACTTATTAAATTCTTCTGCCATTTCTCTGTTTCCCATAACAATTTCACCCAATTCATTCTTCAAGGGCCCAACATTGTTCTTATCTATCTTCTTTCTCTTCACATACCTAAAAAAGCTTTTGCTATCCTCCTTTATATTCCTGGCTAGCTTGCGTTCGTACCTCATTTTTTCTCCCCATATTGCCTTTTTAGTTGTTCTGTTGTTCTTTAAAAATTTCCCAATCATCTGTCCTCCCACTCACCTTAGCTCTGTCATACTTCCTTTCTTTTAAATGCTATGCAATCTCTGACTTCCTTTGTCAACCACTGTGGCCCTTTTCCCGCCTTTGAATCCTTCCTTCTCTGGGAGATGAACTGATTTTGCACCATGTGCATTATTCCCAAGAATACCTGCCATTGCTGTTCCACTGTCTTTTCTGCTAGGATATCCGTCCAGTTAACTTTGGCCAGCTCCTCCCTCATGACTCCATAGTCTCCTTTGTTCAACTGCAACACTGACACCTCCGATCTGCCCTTATCCTTCTCAAATTGCAGATAAAAACTTATCATATTAAAACTACCTCCTAATGGCTCCTTTACTTCAAGATCGCTTATCAAATCCTTTTCATTACACAACACTAAACCCAGAATAGCCTTGTCCCTGGTCGGCTCTCGTACAAGCTGTTCCAAGAATGCATCCCGTAGGCACTCTACAAGCTCCCTATCCTGGGGTCCAGCACCAACCTGATTCTCCCAGTTCACCTGCATGTTGAAATCCCCCATAACTACTGCAACATTTCCTTTGCCACATGCTAATGTTAACTCCCTATTCAACTTGCACCCAATATCCATGCTACTGTTTGGTGGCCTGTAGACAACACCCATTAGGGTCTTTTTGCCCTTACTGTTCCTCAGTTCTATCCACACAGACTCTACTTCTCCTGATCCTATGTCCCCCCTTGCAAAGGACTGAATCTCATTCCTCACCAGCAGGGCCACCCCACCCCCTCTGCCCACATTTCTGTCCCTACGATAGCACGTATACCCTTATACATTCATTTCCCAGGTCTGATCTCCCTGCAGCTATGTCTCCGTTATCCCAACAACATCATAGTTACCCATTCGCACCTGAGCTTCAAGCTCATCCGCCTTATTTCTGACACTTCTTGCATTCAGATATAGAATTTTTAGTGGTCCATTTCTCCTCTCTGTTTAAATCGCTGCCTTTTGTGCTTAACCCAGCTCCCTGAACACCCTTTGGGCTATACGCCCCTTGAATTTTGTTGCCCTTCCTAAATTTACTTATTCTTTCTGCACACTTAGCTCCTGTTCCGTCAGACCATCCCTCTGTACATGTGTCCTCCTTATCACTTGTTCCGCCTCACCTTTCTCTACTACACACTTAATATTCCGGAACTGTGTAGTCCCCACCTGTTCTTTATTCTTCATCTCACTATCCTCTCTCACATTCTGGATCCCTACCCCCTGCAAATTTAGTTTAAACCCCCCCCCCCGAGAAGCACTAGCAAACTTTCCTGCAAGAATGTTAGTACTGCTCCAGTTCAGGTGTAAACTGTCCCGTCGGAACAGATCCCACCTTCCCTGGAACAAAGCCCAATTATCTAAAAACCTGAAGCCCTCTCTCCTGCACCATCCTCTCAGCCACGTATTAATCTCTATAATCTTTCTGTTCCTTGCCTCACTCGCACATGGCACAGGTAGTAATCCTGAGATTGTTACCCTGGCAGTCCTGCCCTTCAGCTTTGCACCTAACTCCCTGAACTCACTACACAGGACCCCCTCACTCATCCTTCCCACATCATTGGTCCCTACATGGACCACAACATCTGGGTTCTTGCCCTCCCTCTCAAGAATAACCTGCACCCGATCTGAGATGTCCCGGACCCCGGCACCAGGGAGGCAACATACCATCCGAGACTCCCTATCTTCCCCACAAAATCTCCTATCTGCCCCCCTGACTATAGAATCCCCTATCACTACCGCTCTCTTCTCTTCCCTCCTCCCCTTCCTAGTTGAGGGTCCAACCTCCGTGCCAGAGACAGGACCACTGCAACTTATTCCTGGTAGGTCATCCCCACCAACAGTATCCAAAACAGTATACTTATTGTTGATGGGAACGGCCACAGGGGTGCTTTGCTCTCTCTGTCTGCTCCCCCTGCCTCTCTTGACTGTCACCCATTTGCCTACCTCCTTTCTTTCCAGTGTGATTACCTCCCAATAACTCTTACCTATCTCTGCCTCTGCCTCCCGAATGATCCGTAGTTCATCCAGCTCCTGCTCCAATTCCCTAACTCGGTCTGAGAGGAGCTGCAGCTGGATGCACCTATTGCAGGTGTGGTCATCAGGGACAACTGTGTTGACGCTGACCTCCCACATACTGCATACGGAGCACTCCACTGCTCTAACTGTCTCCCCCATTACCTGATCCCAGATTAGTCAGAATAAATGAAAAAAGTACCTACTGACCTCACCATTTTTACCTCAGCAAGCACATACTCAGGCTCACTGATTTCCTCTCACCAAAGTCCCCTTGCGCCAAAGCCCAGCACTCCGCTGCCCGCTCCTAAAAGTGGGCCTCTTTTTAAACCCCGCGCTTGCTGCTGATGTCACCCACGCCTGCGCAGTTTTACCTTCCTCCTCAGGTACTGTCCAGGTAGGTCCAACATCCTCAGCCTACCTATAACGGCTGATCCTCTGATCCTCCGATCTACAGTCATCTGTCGACCTCGAGCACTCCTTGCTCCCGCTCCGCTGCCCGCACCGACACAATACCCAGTCAACCTCCGGAAATGTTTTATTTCCTTATGAGTCATTGGTTACATGGTTTTAACTATTACTTTGATCTGAATCTTAACACACTGATGCAACCTCTTAAAGGCCCAGTCTCTTAAAAAACAGCATTAGCACCCTTTCCCCCCTCTCACACAGATACACACACAGATACATTTTCCCTCACTGAAATTAACTCAGTTGTGACCACACTTTACATGCAAAACCATTCACACTTTATACCATTCCAGAAAATCTCTTGCTCCTAAGGGTTAAATCGTTACCACAATATTCAATTACCGTTTGACAACACTGAGGAAATATGTTACTCTAAGAATCCAAAACAAAGAAATGTTGGAAGTTAGCCATCATGCACAAAGAAAACATCATTCAACAAGTTTAATGCATGAAATACCCCAACTAACCAAAATTCCAACATCTTCTGACCCTTCTGTAACTCCAATCTCTGATTTATGTTATAATTTAAATTACATTAACTGTTTGCTCTACAGCTTCGACCATAATGACCCAAATTACCACAGCTGAAACCGTAGATTTGAGCCTGACTGCAGTTTCCCTGATTAGGTGAAGGTATGTTCCTGTGATATTTTACTTCCCTTCTATAATCTCTCTGCTGGCTTGTTCCCTCACCTGCATTTCCCACATGATATCCCATGTATTTTCTCAAAGTGAAAACACTTTAGCTGCCTCCAGAGTATTAGCTCCTGTAGCTCTTTCTCCCATAGAAACACAGAAAACCTACAGCACAATACAGGCCCTTTGGCCCACAAAGCTGTGCCGAACATGTCCTTACCTTAGAAATTACTTAGGGTTACCTATAGCCCTCTATTTTTCTAAGCTCCATGTACCTATTCAGGAGTCTCTTAAAAGACGCTATCGTATCCATTCTCTAATCATTTTCCTAAGTATTCATGCTTCAGTATGTGTAGTGTCATTAGGATCAAACTTTTCCAACGTCTTTCTGAATTAGTTGGTTTATGAGACACCGATGTCCTTAACCATCTATTTTGTGGGTTCTGTCTCTAAATCATAGGTGTCAAGGCCCGCGGGCCATATCCGGCCCGGCGTACAATTATATCCGGCCCACGAGATCATTTTAGATAGATCTATTATTTTAATTATTAATGGCCCGGTGATATGAAGCCTATGATTGTAAGTTAATACCAATCATAAAAACAATGCTTGCTCAGCAGTCTTCTTCATAAGAAACGGAATTTGTGAAGTGAAACACTTTGTAGTTATAGCAGAGACTGAGACACATGAGAACAGGCTGAAAAAACGGAGGCAATGAAAGCTGCGTTCGCACGCACCCGATTGATCCGGCCCGCATGAAGCTGCATTTTGCCCAATCCAGCCCGTGACCTAAAATGAGTTTGACACCCCTGCTCTAAATGATCTTGGTCTAATGTTGATCGATACAACTTTGGAACATCATCCACAAATGGGACTCAAATGCGGCAAAGTATTCTCCTTTCCATATAACCATATAACAATTACAGCACAGAAACAGGCCATCTCGGCCCTTCTAGTCCATGCCGAACGCTTACTCTCACCTAGTCCCACTGACCCGCACTCAGCCCAAAACCCTCCATTCCTTTCCTGTCCATATACCTATCCAGTTTTACTTTAAATGACAATACCAAACCTGCCTCTATCACTTCTACTGGAAGCTCATTCCACACAGCTACCACTCTCTGAGTAAAGAAATTCCCCTTCATGTTACCCTTAAAATTTTGCCCCCTAACTCTCAAATCATGTCCACTTGTTTGAATCTTCCCTACTCTCAATGGAAAAAGCCTATCCACGTCAACTCTATCTATCCCCCTCATAATTTTAAATACCTCTATCAAGTCCCCCCTCAACCTTCTACGCTCCAAAGAATAAAAACCTAACTTGTTCAATCTTTCCCTGTAACTTAGGTGCTGAAACCCAGGTAATATTCTAGTAAATCTTCTCTGTACTCTCTCTATTTTGTTGACATCCTTCTTATAATTTGGTGACCAGAACTGTACACAATACTCTAAATTTGACCTTACCAATGCCTTGTACAATTTTAACATTACATCCCAACTCCTATACTCAATGCTCTGATTTATAAAGGCCAGCATACCAAAAGCTTTCTTCACCACCCTAACCACATGAAATTCCACCTTCAGGGAACTATGCACCATTATTCCTAGATCACTCTGTTCTACTGCATTCTTCAATGCCCTGCCATTTACGATGTAAGTCCTATCTGGATTATTCCTACCAAAATGTAGCACCTCACACTTATCAGCATTAAACTCCATCTGCCTTCGCTCTGCCCACTCTTCTAATTGGCCTAAATCTCCCTGCAAACTTTGAAAACCTACTTCATCATCCACAATGCCACCTACCTTAGTATCACTTGCATACTTACTAATCCAATTTACCACTCCATCATCCAGATCATTAATGTATATGACAAACAACATTGGACCTAGTACAGATTCCTGAGGCACACCACTAGTCACTAGCCTCCAACCTGACAAACAGTTATCCACCACTACTCTCTGGCATCTCCCATCCAGCCACTGTTGAATCCATTTTAGTACTTCAATACTAATACCTAACAATTGAACCTTCCTAACTAACTTTCCATGCGGAACCTTGTCAAAGGTCTTACAGAAGTCCATATAGACAACATCCACTGCTTTAACCTCGTCAACTTTCCTAGTAACCTCTTCAAAAAATTCAATATTTGTCAAACATGACCTTCTACACACAAATCCATGTTGACTGTTCCTAATCAGACCCACTCTATCCAGATAATTATATATACCATCTCTAAGAATACTTTCCATTAATTTACCCACCACTGACGTCAAACTGACAGGCCTATAATTGCTAGGTTTACCTCTTAGAACTCTTTTTAAACAATGGAACCACATGAGCAATACGCTAATCCTCCGGCACCATCCCCATTTCTAATGATATTTGAAATATTTCTGTCAGAGCCCCTGCTATTTCTACACTAACCTCCCTCAAGGTCCTAGGGAATATCCTGTCAGGATCCAGAGATTTATCCACTTTTATATTCTTTAAAAGTGGCAGTGCTTCCTCCTCTTTAATCATCATAGTTTCCGTTACTTCCCTACTCATTTCCCTTACCTTACCTTTCCCTTCAATATCCTTCTCCTTAGTGAATACCGAAGAAAAGAAATTGTTCAAAATCTTCCCCATCTCTTTTGGCTCCACACATAGCAGTCCACTCTGATTCTTTAAGGGACCAATTTTATCCTTCACCATCCTTTTGCTATTAATATAACTGTAGAAACCCTTTGGATTTATTTTCACCTTACTTGCCAAAGCAACCTCGTATCTTCTTTTAGCTTTTCTAATTTCTTTCTTAAGATTCTTCTTACATTCTTTGTATTCCTCGAGCACCTCATTTACTCCATTCTGCCTATATTTATTGTATATATCTCTCTTTTTCCTAACCAAGTTTCCAATATCCCTTGAAAGTCATGGCTTTCTCAAACTTTTAACCTTTCCTTTCAACCTAACAGGAACATAAAGATTCTGTACCCTCAAAATTTCACTTTTAAATGACCGTTATTTCTCTATTACATCGTTCCCATAAAACAAATTGTCCTAATCCACTCCTTCTAAATCCTTTCGCATCGCCTCAAAGTTAGCCTTTCTCTAATCAAAAATCTCAACCCTGGGTCCAGTCTTATCCTTCTGAAGCTAATGGCTTTGTGATCACTGGACCTGAAGTGCTCCCCAACACATACCTCTGTCACCTGACCTATTTCATTCCCTAACAGAAGATCCAACACTGCCCCTTCTCTAGTTGGTACCTCTATGTATTGCTGCAAAAAACTGCACACAGTTTACAAACTTCTAACCATCCATCCCTTTTACAGTATGGGCTTCCCAGTCTATGTGTGGAAAATTAAAATCTCCCACAATCACAGCCCTGTGCTTACTACAAATATCAGCCACTTCCTTTCAAATTTGCTCCTCCAATTCTCGCTCCCCATTAGGTGGTCTATAATACACCTCTATAAGTGTTACTACACCTTTTCCATTCCTCAATTCTACCCAAATAGTCTCCCTAGACGAGCCCTCTAATCTATCTTGTCAGAGCACCGTTGTAATATTTTCTCTGACAAGCAATGCAACACCTCCCCTTCTTGTCCCTCTGATTTTATCACACCTGAAGCAATGAAATCCAGGAATATTTAGTTGCCAATCACACCCCTCCTGCAACCATGTTTCACTAATAGCTACAACATCATATTTCCAGGTATCAATCCATGTTCTAAGCTCATCCACTTTCTTACAATGCTCCAAGCATTAAAATAAATGCATTTAAGAAATTCTCCACCTCTTCCTCTCTGTTTATCTCTAACAGTACAAAGAACTTTACTGTCTTCTTTTTCTTCCTTCTCCCATACATCTGTTCCTACACTCTGGCTCCCCTTCCCCCTCATATCTAGTTTAAATCCACTGAAGCCTCTCTAGCAAACCTACCTGCAAGAATATTTGTCCCCCTCCAGTTCAGATGTAAACCATCCTTCCAGAACATCCTTCCTGAACAGGTCCCTTCCCTGGAAAACTGCCCAATTATCTATAAATCTGAAGCCCTCCATCCTGCACCATGTCTTCAGCCACATGTTAATCTGCACTATCTTACTATTTCTAAACCCACCTGCACGTGGCACTAGTAGCAATCCTGAGATTGCTATCCTGGAAGTTCTGTCCTTTAACTTGGCACCTAGCTCCCTAAACTCACCTTTCAGGTCCTCCTCACTCTTCCTATCCACGTCATTGGTCCCTACATGGACCACGACATCTGGCTGCTTACCCTCCCTCTTGAGAATACTGAGAACTTGGTCCAAGATATCGCAGACCCTGGCACCAGGGAGGCAATGGACCATTTGGGATTCTTGATCTCTTCCACAGAATCTCCTATCTGTTCCCTTAACTATCGAATCCCCTATCACTACTGCTCTCCTCTTTTCCCTCCTTCCCTTCTGAGCTGAGGGTCCAGTCTCGGTGCCAGAGATGCAACCACTGCAATTTGTCCCTGGCAGATCGTCCCCACCAACAGTATCCAAAATGGTATACTTATTGTTATTGGGAATGGCCACAGGGATGCTTTGTTCTTCCTGTCTGTTCCCCTTCCCTCTCCTGACTGTCACCCAACTACCTGTCTCCTGACTCCTAGGGGTGACTATCTCCCTGAAACTCCTGTCTATTTCTGCCTCTGCCTCCCAAATGATCCGAAGTTCATCCAGCTCCAACTCCAGTGTTCCCTAACATGGATTGTCAGGAGCTGCAGCTGGATGCACCTTTTGCAGGTGTAGTCATCAGGGACAGTTGTGCTTGCCCTGACTTCCCACGTACTGCAAATGGAGCACTCAACTGCCCTAACTGCTGCCTCCATTACCTACTCCTAATCTAATTAGATTAATTAAGGGAGCTTACCCAGCCTTACCTCACCTGGAGTGAAGCTCATACTCAGCCTCCGCTCGCTATTTAAATTCTCTCGCTGCCTCATGGGCTGACTTTCATGCGCTTGCGTAGTCATGCCCTGTTCAAACCTCGCCTCTGCCTATTCTCGCCGAAGCCTGATTGAGCCAAAGCCGCCCCACTCTGCCTCAGTCCACTCTTACAATGGCCACTACGATGATGGCCGCTGTATAAGGTGGTCTTTCTTTTGAAACCTTTGGTGTGCTATGTCACACACCTGCACAGTCCAGCCTCTTTGCCGCGATCAGTTAAAAAAAAAACAGCTTCTTTCCGAGCTTCTTTTACCTCTTCCCTCTCCGCCTCTTGCTGCGATTTCCTCTGGTAACATTGATGTAACTCATCTATTTGGGTCCCCGTTGTTATTACCCAGAACAGTCAATATTGCATTCTTTGATTTGTCATTTATTCCCCTAGCATGTCGCTGTGCTTCTGGCAAAGTGGAGTGTATGTTCAGATGCAAACACATTACAATTAATCTTCTTTCTTCATTTATCAACTAGAATGGGTATTGCTTTCTGGTAACTAATTACTTGGAACACTCTAGAATTATTTCTGGGCACATATGCCCCCAAATTCTTAACCATATCCCTTTAGCTGCTGTACACAGAATAAGTAGTGTACATTATATTTTGGTTTTGATTTTTTGCCCCAGCTCCTCCCTCTCTGATAGTAACTAGGGGTGGGGGCAATCCTCATCATAACCATATCTGGCTACTTTATCTGCTGCATAATTCTATATTCATCTTCTTCCCCTCTTTCAGATCCAAAAGCACATTTTATTCCTTTCTGTGCAATGTTGGCTCTGCAGCTTTTATATCTGCTTCAAACACTTTGCATTATTTCTACTGTTACTTTTTCTTTCCATGCACTGATTGCTTGTTCAGGCTCTGAGAAAGACACACCCTGCCACATCTTTCACTTTATCATTATTTTGTACTACTTATGTTTACCAATATCCTAACAACTTACCAGTTTTCACTTCATTTCAATATTTAGTTCTGGTACCTGGTGTCCCTGACACCCTTTCGTTATTAGTTAGTTTACTAATTTCCTTTCTCATACTACCTCAGAAAATTTTCATTTGTCCCCAATGCTAGGTCAACCTGTATAAGTGTCCTGACACTAAAAACTATCCAATATGCTTGTGCACAGGTATTTCATGCGTCCCAGTAACTAGGTCAACCTCTTTCCCTACTTAAAGTTTCTGTCATCACTCCAAATGCATTGGAATCATGATGAGAGAAACTGATCCACTCAAGACCATAACATTGATCGTAGTGTACAGGGTGAAAGCAAGAAAAAAGTGAGGTCGAATTGCAAAGAGTAAAAAACTTACTTTTCCTTTGGTGGCTGCTACTCCTGAAGAGTTTCTCGCAAACAGTTCTGACCTTGGAATTTCCCGTGACACTGTTGCACGTTGCACCTAGACAAGTCTCGGTGGAACCTCCAAATTCTGTCGAGAACTGTTTAGCTAGGTATTCCAATGTAAAGTAACAAGCCTCAACAAAGAGAGGATTACATTATCAACACATTTATTATTTTACTTCCAAGGAAAGATATACTTCCAGCCAAGTTTCATCTGGAAATATAGCTCAGATGTTGTGTTTCAACCAAAGTGACGTAGCCAGTTAAAATGCTCTCCATGGTACATCCGCAGAAATTTGTGAGATTTTTTCTTGACATGCCAAATCTTCTCAAACTCCTAATGAAATATAGCAATGGCTGTACCTTCTTTGTAGCTACATCAGTATGTTGGGTCTAAGATCAATCCTCAGAGATATTAAGATGAATAGACAGAGTGGACAGCCAGTGCCTCTTCCCCAGGGCACCACTGCTCAGTACAAGAGGACTTGGCTTTAAGGTAAGGGGAGGGAAGTTCAAGGGGGATATTAGAGGAAGGTTTTTCACTCAGAGAGTGGTTGATGCGTGGAATGCACTGCCTGAGTCAGTGGTGGAGGCAAATACACTAGTGAAGTTTAAGAGACTACTAGACAGGTATATGGAGGAATTTAAGGTGGGGGGGTTATATGGGAGGCAGGGTTTGAGGGTCAGCACAACATTGTGGGCCGAAGGGCCTGTAATAGACAATAGGTGCAGAAGTAGACCATTCGTCTATGTTCTATGTTCTATATTGACACCTCTGATCCCTCTATGAGGATTGGTTTGTGTTCCCCCATCTTACCCTTTCTGAAGTCCACAGTCAGCTCTTTGGTCTTACTGATATTGAGTACAAGGTTGTTGCTGCGACACCACTCAACTAACTGATACCTTGCTCCTGTACACCCTCTCATCACCATCTGAAATTCTGCCAAAAATAGCATTATTGTCTGCAAATTTACAGACGGCATTTGAGCTGCAAATGGTCACAGTCATGGGTGTGGAGGGAGTAGAGCAATGAACAAAGCACAATCCCTCTGGTGTGCCAGTGTTGTCAAAGAGGTGGAGATCTCATTTCTGATCTGCACAGATTATGGTATTTTGGTTAGGAAAATAAGGATCCAGATTCACTGGGGGGGGGGGGGGTACAGAGGCCCAGTTTTTGGAGTTTTTCCAATCAGAACTGTAGGAATGATTGTGTTAAATGCTGAGATATAGTCAATAGACAATAGACAATAGGTGCAGAAGTAGACCATTCGGCCCCTCGAGTCTGCACCGCCATTCTGAGATCATGGCTGATCATTCACTATCAATACCCAGTCCCTGCCTTGTCCCCATATCCCTTGATTCCCCTATCCATCAGATATCTATCCAGCGCCTTCTTGAAAGCATCCAGAGAATTGGCCTCCACCGTCTTCCGAGGCAGTGCATTCCACACCTCCACAACTCTCTGGGAGAAGAAGCTCTTCCTCAACTCTGTTTTAAATAACCGACCTCTTATTCTCAATCCATGCCCTCTGGTACTGGACTCTCCCAACATCTGGAACATATTTCCTGCCTCAATCCTATCAAATCCTTTAATTATCTTAAATGTTTCAATCAGATCCCCTCTCAATCTCCTCAATTCCAGCGTGTACAAGCCCAATCTCTCCAATCTCTCTGCGTAAGACAGCCCTGCCATCCCAGGAATCACCCTAGTGAATCTACGCTGCACTTCCTCAATTGCCAGAATGTCCTTCCTTAAACCTGGAGACCAAAACTGTACACAATATTCCAGGTGTGGTCTCACCAGGGCCCTGTACAAATGCAAAAGGACATCCTTGTTCTTGTATTCAATTCCCCTTGTAACAAAGGCCAACATTCCATTTGCCCTCTTTACTGCCTGTTGCACTTGCTCAATAAACAGCATCCTGACACAGGTACTTATATTGTCCAAGTGATCAAAAGCCACATGAAGAGCCAATGAGATCGCATCTACCTTAGTTCTATTGCAGTAATGAGCAAATTGCAGTGGGTTCAGGTCCTTCCTGAGACAGGAGTTAATTCTAGTCAATCTCTCAAAGCACTTCATCACCATAGAAGTGAGTGCTACTAGACGATAGTCGTTAAGGCAGTTCACCCAGTTCTTATCGGGTACTGGTATAATTTTTGCTCTTTTGAAATAGCAGTAACTGTCACCTTGCAAGAGAACCTGACGTCAATTTCTGAGATATAGATCACAGAATCACCGGATGCTGACATCAGCTTCTGAGATAAAGATCACAGGGTCACCAGGTGCGACAAAGCATGCATAAAAGACATTGAGCTCGTCTGGGAGAGAAGCAACGCTGCCATTCATGATGTTAGGTTTTTGCTTCATAGGAAGTAATTTCCTAAAAACTCTGCCAGAGTTGATGTACATCCAATTCCACCTCCCATCTCATTCGGATTACTTCCTCTTCTTTTCTGATAGCTCTCCATAAGTCATACCTGGTTTTCTTGTACAGTCCTGGGTTGCCGGACTGAATGCCACAGATCTAGCTCTGAGCAGACTATGAATCTCCTGGTTCATCCACAACTTCTGATTTGGGTATGTACAGTATGTTTTTGTAGACACACTCATCTACACAGGTTTTAATGGTATGTGATAGCTGTGGCATTCTCATTCCAAATCAAAGATGAATCCCTGAATACAGTCTAGTCCACTAATTCAAAAGAGTCTTGTAAGCACTCTTGCACCTCCCTAGTCCATACCTTCTTGGTCCTCACTACTGGTGGTGCTGTCTTCAGTCTCTGGCAGGCCCAAAGAAGAATGAAGAGAATCTGGTGTGTGCTTGGTTATCAAGAACTGCCTTGCAGCAAAGCTACCAACCCTACCTTGCCTGTTGTTTTTAATTTTTATCTATTTATTTATTAAATTTTAGAAAATTACAAGAATAAAAGAGATGATGAAATAGTGAGAAAAATAATATTAACCCTCCCCTCTCCCCTTAACCCTCCCCACCTTAACCCTTATCTAAAGAAAGAAAAAAAAGAAGAGGAAGATTGCCTGGTTATCAGAGGATCCCCACATGCTCCATGGAGTTCAAAATAATTTTAATATTTATTTTTACTTTCCCCAATTACTTTATAATTTTATCTTCAAAGGACCTATGTATTTAATCCTATCTTTTGTAAGTATGGGAGCCAAATTTTCAAAAATATATCATATTCATTTCTGAGATTGTATATAATTTTTTCAAGTGGAATACAACTATGTATTTCATTATTCCAACAATCCATAGTTAAATATAAATCAGATTTCCAAGTAACTGCAATAACTTTTTTGGCTACTGCCAATGCAATTTTTATAAATTGAACTTTAATTCAAAATAGACTTATTCCTTTTACAATAGATAATAAACTTTTACATAATTGGTTCCAAAAGGAGATTAAATATATAGGTGATTGTTTTGAAGGGGGGTATATTGATGTTGTTTGATCAATTAAAAAATAAATATAAAATATCAAATAACACTCTTTTCTGTTATTTTCAATTAAAGGCTTATTTACGAGAAAAGCTGGGACAAACAATGTTGATGCCAAAACCTAGTGAAATAGAAATATTAATTAAAAATGGAAAAAATAAAAAATTTACATCTTGTATGTATAATTTGATTCAAAAACAGACAATTAAATCAGGAATTCATAAATCAAGACAAAAATGGGAATCTGATTTGAATGTTAAAATTGATGGAAAAAACTGGTCAAGATTATGTTCTGATAGTATGAGAAATACAATAAATGTTTGACAGATTAATACAATATAATTTTTTACATCAATTATATATAACACCACAGAAAATAAATAGATTAAATTCAAATATGTCTGACCAATGTTTTCGATGTAATCAAAAAATTGGTACTTTTTTACATTCTACTTGGTCTTGTTTTAAAATTCAACCATTTTGGATAAATCTAAGACTTTTATTGGAACAAATTACCGGAGTACAACTCCCACATAGTCCAGTATTATTTTTATTAGGGGACATTGGAGGGACAATACCGAAACTTAAATTGAATAAGTATCAGAAAAAAAATTATAAAAATTGCCTGTGGTTGTAAATGACTGAATCCAGACCTTGTGTACACTTCTGCAAGGAAAGCACCATCTCACCATAGTCAACGTTTATGCCCCAACTCTGACTAATTCCAGTGAAATCAAGGAGGCATTCTACAGTGAGGTGAAAACCACCATCAGTAGCATGGCAACTTCCGATAAGCTGCTGTTGCTGGGAGACTTCAATGCTCGGGTTGGCAAGGAGTCCACTGCGTGGCCTGCTGTGATTGGATGCCAAGGGGTTGGCAATAGTAATGGTATTGGTCTACTTCTCCTCTCAACATGCACAGAGTTCAATCTGTGCATTACTAACACACTGTTGAGATTGCCAGACAAGCTCAAATGCACATGGATATGTCCACAATCTAAAAGCTGGCATATCATTGACTATGTCATCACCCGACAACGAGACATCTCTGACGTTCGCATCACCAGAGTTAAATGTGGAGAGAGAGACACACACACACACTCAGGGAGTAGAAGTATAGCCAGGTGATCAGACTTTCCAATCTGTGGGTGTGGGATAGCACTTTTGATGGTGGCGTAACAGTGGTCAAGTGATTCCTCTGGTACAACAAGTGATTTGTTGGCAATAATTATTTAGAGACTTTTTCCAGCTGGCTTGGTTAAAATACCCCAAAATGATAAAGGGAGGCATCAGGATGTGCTGTTTCATGCCTGTTGATTATATTGCTCAATTCATCCAGAGCCTTTTTGACACTGGCCTGAGGTGGTTTGTACACTGACACCAAGATAATCACTGAAATCTCCTGTGACAGATAAAATGAACAACATGATGCAAGATATTCCAGGCTGGGTGAGCAGGACTGGGTGAACATCACAACGCTTGTACACCACAAGGAGTTTATCATAAAGCATACGCCACCTCCTCTCTCTTTGAAAGACTCAGCAGTCCTATCTTGATGGTGAATTGTGAAGCCATTGTTGTATCACTGCATCCAGAATGATGGGGGATAACCAAGATTCTGAGAAACAATAAAAAATATAATGGCTTTTAATGTCCCTCTGGAAGAGAAATCTAGTTCTGAAATCTTCAATTTAATTATTTACCAGAGACAGTACGTTTACCACACTTTGAAAGACACACATCCTTAAACAAACTTTTAAACTTAAGCAGCATTTTCTCTTCCATTGTCTTAAAGGGGATCTGTGCTAGTGACCAGAATCTGTTCAACTTCCATCGACTTTGAGTAGCAACAGATTTTTTAATCACCTTAAAATGATATTACTAACTGTACAGACCTTGTATGTGGTTGTGGTTTTCAGCTGTAGCAGACTGAAATGGGAATATTTGATAGCTTCCATCGAAGCAACTCATTCAAGTCACCTTCTTGATGGTGCCCTGGAAACTGTAATCAATAAACAGCAGCTTGACATTGATAATGATGTTATCCAGGTGATCCAAGGCCGAGTAGAAAGCCAGTGAAATTGCATCTGCTGTAAACCTATTGTGGCAAAAGGCAAATTCAAATTGTGTTATTATGTGTGCATAATAACAAACTTCAGTTCCCAGCGGGCAACGCAAGCAGTTCGATGGTGAACTGGTTGTGTGTGCTCAGGTTGAGCAGTAATTTACTAAAAATGTTCTAACATAAACCCACGTCAAGTTTGCCTTTATTGAGAACAAACATAACATGGTGTCAGGTCTAAAGATAGAAAGTAAATGAATAGCATGCATGACTGAAAAGAGACTGCATGAGCATGAACTGTGCGAGCAGTAAGTGAGGTCAGATGCTGGAGAAAAGCTGGCCAATGAGGCAAGAGAGCACATTGTTCCCAAAATTCAGCAATCGCTGGATTCACCAAGAAATTGAGGTGACAGGCTGAGAGTTCCCTTCATGGATAAGCTAAATCCTACCACACCTATGCAGTTTACTGGCAACCTGACTGATAACTGGAAATGCTCCAATGATTTATTAGACACTTAGCTGCCAGTGAGAGGGTAGGACTGATGAAAAATGGAAAGTGTCTATTTTTCTGCTTGTAATTGCCAAAGAAGCTTTGGACAGCTTTTACATTGGATACTTTGATGACAAAATTTGAGGAGTATTTCGTCTCAAGTAAAAACATCACACTTAAGAAAAGGAGGAAGGAGGAAATATGTGTGTGAGGCCAGTATTCTGTGCTCGGTGTCATATGTGGGAGGTCCTGGAGTCCCCCCAGCCTCCCAGATAACCATATCTGCACCCGGAGTGTCAAACTGCAGCTCCTAAGGGACCAAGTTAGGGAACTAGGGAATCTTTGCCTGCTCAGGGAGAGCAAGGAGGTGATAAAAAGGAGTTACAGGTGGGTGGTCACTCCGGGGCCATGGGAGACAGACAAGTGGGTCACAGTCAGGAGGTGGAAGGGGAAGAGTCAGGTGCTACAGAATATCCCTGTGGCTGTACCCCTTGACAATAAGTACTCTTGTTTGAGTGCTGTTGGAGTCGACAGCCTACCTGGGGGAGGCAACAGTGGCCGTGCCTCCTGTGGCTCAGAAGGGTAGGGAAAGGAAGAGGAAGGCAGTAGTGATTGGGAACTCCATAGTTATGGGGTCAGACAGGTGATTCTGTGGACGCAGGAAAGAAACTCGGATGCTAGTTTGCCTCCCAGGTGCCAGGGTCCGGGATGTTTCAGATCGTGTCCAAGATATCCTGCAGTGGGAGGGAGAACAGCCAGTCGTGGTACATATTGTTACCAATGACTTAGGTAGGAAAAGGGAAGAGGTCTTGAAAAAAGAGTACAGGGAGTTAGGAAGGAAGTTGAGAAGCAGGACCGCAAAGGTAGTAATCTCGGGATTACTGCCTGTGCCACGTGACAGTGAGAATAGGAATAGAATGAGGTGGAGGATAAATGCATGGCTGAGGGATTGGAACAGGGGATGGGTTTCAGAAATTCTGGATTATTGGGGCCTCTTTTGGGGCAGGTGTGACCTGTACAAAAAGGACGGGTTGCACTTGAATCCCAGGAGGACCACAAAAAGAATGGGTTGCACTTCAATCACAGGGGGACCAATATCCTGGTGGGAAGGTTTGCTAAGGCTACCGGGGAGAGTTTAAACTACAGTTGTTGGGGGGTGGGAACTGAACTGAAGAGACTGGGGAAGAGGAGGTTGGCTCACAAATAGAGAAAGCTTGCAGACAGTGCAAGAGGGAGGATAGGCAGGTGATAGAGAAGGGATGTGCTGAGACCAAAGGTTTGAGATGCGTCTATTTTAACACAAGGAGTGTTGTGAACAAAGCGGATGAGCTTAGAGCGTGGATCAGTACTTGAAGATATGATGTGGTAGCCATTACAGAGACTTGGATGGCTCAGGGACAGGAATGGTTACTTCAAGTTCCGGGTTTTAAATGTTTCAGAAAGGACAGGGAGCGAGGCAAAAGAAGTGGGGGCGTGGCACTATTGATCAGAGATAGTGTCATGGCTGCAGAAAAGGGGGACGCCATGGAGGGATTGTCTACGGAGTCTCTGTGGATGAAGGTTAGGAACAGGAAGGGGTCAATAACTTTACTGGGTGTTTTTTTATAGGCTGCCCAATAGTAACAGGGATATTGAGGAGCAGATAGGGAAACAGATCCTGAAAAGGTGTAATAATAACAGAGTTGTTGTGATGGAAGATTGTAATTTCCCAAATATTGATTGGCATTTCCCTAGAGCAGGGGTTTAGATGGGGTGGAGTTTGTTAGGTGTGTTCAGGAAGGCTTCTTGACACAATATGTAGATAAGCCTACAAGAAGAGAGGTTGTACTTGATTTGGTATTGGGAAATGAACCTGGTCAGGTATCAGATCTCTCAGTGGGAGAGCATTTTGGAGATAGTGATCATAATTCTATCTCCGTTACAATAGCATTGGAGAGAGATAGGAACATACAAGTTAGAAAAGCATTTAATTGGAGTAAGGGGAATTATGAAGCTATCAGGCAGGAAATTGGAAGCTTAAATTGGAAATAGATATTCTCAGGGAAAAGTACTGACGAAATGTGGCAAATGGTCAGGGGATATTTGTGTGGAGTTCTGCATGGGTACATTCAAATGAGACAGGGAAGTTATGGTTGTTACATAAGCGAGGTACTGGATGAACCCAAGTTCAGAACATGGGCGCGGAGGTAGAGTCAGGAGGCATTCTTGACATAGCGAGTGTAGAATCAGTATCCAGGAGTGATGCTAGACTTAGAACTGGCAGTCCTAAGAACCATGAAACAAGGTTACTCACACCAGAGTCAACCAACGAACTGGCAGCTCCTTGTTGTGATTCCATGGTTTTTATCCTGCATTTAATGATGGAAAGCAGGTGTGTGCAGTTAGTGGAACTGGGAATAATTGGGAGTTAGAAGAGGGGATTGAGGCTCAATTACTGAGGTAATAGCCATTTGGGAAATTGCCAGATGGGACCATGATGGGTAACATCAAATATATGTAAGATAATGGAAAGGATGATAACAGAAAGGTTATTGTATGAGCTTGAGATGAGGGGAATGCTGTCAAGTTATCAAAGTGTTTTTAGGAAGGGAAGGAATTCCATGGACTCAGTGATAAGGTTAGAGACTGAAATAAGAAAGGCCCACGCAAATAAAGAATCAGTAGTTGCAGTGTTTTTTGACATTGAAAAAGCCTATGACATGATGTGGAAGGAAGGATTATTAATTAAACTGCACAAGATGGGGGTTGGTGGGAGAGTTTTTAATCGGATTAAAGATTTTTTGTTTGGTAGAAAAATTCAAGTTCGGATTGGATCAGAATTATCAAAACAGTACATAATGGGAAATGGCACACCTCAGGGTAATGTAATTAGCCCATTACTTTTCATCATTATGATCAATGATGTCTTCACAAAGGTACCAGTGGATATAGGTAGGTCACTGCTTGTGGATGATGGGGCCTTGTGGAAAAGAGGCAGGAACATGGAGCATATAATCAGTAAACTACAAGGAACAACTGATGGAGTGGTGGAGTGGGGTTATGATTGGGGATGTCGATTTACTGTAGAAAAATCTCAAATTGATTTTTTCACCAGGAAAAGAATTGAGGTAGGGAAGAAGTTAAGGATGTATGGGATTGAATTAGAAAGGTTTGGATCATTTAAATTTCTGGGAGTTATATTTGATTCACGATGAACATGGGCAGACCATATCAGGAAAGTTGAGAAGAAATGTAAAAAAGTAATAAATATGATGAGATGTGTGTTGCCTTTATGGCATTTATTTAGTTTATAATATTTTCACTTTAGTAATTCGTTTGTTCGCATTTTAGTTAAAGTCAGGATTGTTTAAAGTAAATTCGTTGTCTGTGATATATCGCGGCATGCGATGACATCACATCTGGTTTCGCCACGTCCTGTGGGAAAATACTGGTTTGGAGAAATGGGAAGGAGGGGGCTCACACATGCAGGATCAGCACAAGAAAAGTTGTCTTTCTATGCACTAGAAACATAGTGAAGCAACGCCGTAAGTTCATGAGATAATTGATATGTTGAATTAAAATATTAACGCTGATTCTGTTAAAAGTAATGATGGTTGATAAGGTTTATGTTTTCGTTAGTTAAAGAGTTGCGGATAGTTTGCGTTGAAGTGTATTTAAAGCAGTCAATGGCGTAGGTAGATTCTGACTGTATGCTGCACTTTATTGTAATGTAGTTGTAGTTTTACTTTTGCAAGTATTTACGATGTAAATGTGATATCAAGAAGGAAACAAATGCTGTACAAATCTTGTATTGTTTTATCAACAGTTTTCACCATATGTTAATGAGGAAGAGTGAACAGTAAACGGTTAATCTTACTGCGATCCTGCTTTCATTGACTACGGTTTACCTCGGTGTTTAGTTCGGTGTTCTCTTACACCCGAGTGAGAACACTAAAGTGAAAAGGCGTCATTATCAGGTGTTTCAAGTGCTGCAATGACAACTTGATCCAGCATCAAGATGTTGCCATCCAGCGACAAGGGCAGTAGGGCATCATCAAGTAAGGCTGCCCATGCAAGAGCTAAGGCAGAAGCCACCAAGGTGCGAGCGTTCTACGCCAAACAAGAAGCAAAATTGAAAATGGAAGCAGCTACCAGAGAAACCAAAAACCAGAAGGAAGCGGCTGCCAGAGCAATGAAAACGGCTGCCAGAGAAGCCAAAAACCAGTTGGAAAGGGCAAGGATAGCGTCAGAGTTAGAAGTGCTGATGCTACACTGAGAAGCAGAAGCTGCCATGTGGAAGCAGAGTTAATAGAACATGCTGAAGAAATGCATGATCTGGTTGATGTAAAATCTACTTCAGAAAAGATCAGATTGGAACGCACAAGCGACTATGTCCAATCTCAAATAGACCTGAAGATTCGTTCTTCCTCTCCATACTTATACGATAACGCCCCACCTCATGAGGAGTCTCAGAGAGGCCCAATTGCATCACATCCATCCGAGGAAGACAATTTACCCTTGCAACTCTGCGATGAATTCAAGAACGAAAGGGCTGATGACAAATACTTCTCGACACCAAACTTACCAGACTTGGCGAGAAGAGAGGCAAAGGCCGAATTCAGAACAGTGAATCCCATAACAGATGTACGCCCTCAGTCATATACCTGCCGACATATTCCCACAGCCCGCATGCCACTTGCAGTTGAACCCATGGCACAGTATTTAGCACGACGAGATCTCGTCACTTCAGGACTAAACCAGTTTGACGATAAACCTGAAAATTACCGTGCATGGTACTCCACATTCACCAATGCTATCGACGGAGTCCAGCTCAGAGCAACCCAAGAGTTGGATCTTATGATGTAATGGCTGGGAAAAGAATCATGCGAACAGGTGAGACGCATACGTTCAGTGTACATCAACAACCCCAAGCTAGCCTTAAGCAAAGCATAGGAGAGACTTCGGGAGGGCTATGTGGACCCCAAAATTATTGAAACGGCGCTATATTGATGTCTCGGAAATTTTCCAAAGGTGTCAGCCAAGGACCACACTAAGTTAAGAGAGCTCGGATATTTACTCATGAAGATTTAAGGCACCAAAGAAGATGGCTACTCAACTGGTCCAGTATACCTAGATACTCCATTCGGGATTAGACAAATCGTGGACAAACTTCCATTTGGGCTGCTGGAAAGGTGGATGTCTGTTGCCTCAGAGTACAAGGAAGAGAACAATGGTTGATTTCCTCCCTTCGAGTATTTCACTAGGTTTGTGTGCAAGGAGGCGAAGAAGTGAAATGACCCTGGCATCATGGGTCCAGGAAGCAGTACAATTTACACCAAGCCAGATAAATCCACTTCGAATAATTTCAACATTAATAAACCTGTCTCAGTGCTTAAGACTGAAGCCTTTACAACTAACAATGGCCCTAGCAAGAATAGTCCATTGCATAACAAACCCCACCCCCTCAGAAAATGCAGAACATTTAGGGAAAAACCCCTTGAAGAGAGGTTGGCTCTTCTCAAGGAGAAAAGAATATGTTTTAAATGCTGTTCCTCTACCTCACACCTTGCTAGAGAGTGTACGATCGCCGTGAAGTGCCCGGAATGTGATAGCACTAATCACGATAGGGCCATGCATCCTGGCCCGTTACCGCAAACCGACGAAGCTCCTTCACCCCGACAACAGGACGGCGGGGAGGGAGAGGCTCACTCCAGGACAACTGTTGTCACCTGGAGCTGTACAGAAGTTTGCAGTCAAGCTCAGTCAAGCCGTTCTTGTTCAAAGATCTGCCTCACTAAGGTGTATCCTAAGGGAGCCAAAGACAAGGCCATCAAAGCCTATGTAATTCTGGACGATCAGAGCCATCGCTCACTAGTCAGTCCAGAGTTCTTTGACTTGTTCAACATTGAGAGTAATCAGTTCCCATACTACCTTAGAACTTGCTCAGGCAACGTGGAAACTTATGGAAGGAAGGCAGAAGGCTTCTAGCTCGAGTCCCTGGATGGTAAAATCGTCATCTGTCTCACTCCACTCTTAGAGTGCAATGAAATTTTGAAGAACCGCACTGAGATCCCGACGCCAAGTACGGTGCTACACCAGCCACATCTCCACCACATTGCCAACCACATCCCAGAACTGGATCCAAAAGCAGAAATACTCCTGCTATTAGGAAGAGATGTTCTCCGGGTGCACAAGGTTAGGCAGCAGGTCAATGGACCACACAGCGCCCCCTTTGTGCAACGCCTGGATCTGGGCTGGTTGGAGGTAGGAGAGGTGTGCCCTGGCAATGTACACAAACCGACGGTTAACACATTCAATGTGCTAGAGAGTGGCCGCCATTCAATTTTTCAACCCCGCACAAGTGTCATGTGTATTAAGGAAGCATGACAAGGCTTTAACAAATGTAAAGTAACTGACGAGATGCTGGGTCAGTCAGTCTTGACTCAAACTGAGCATGATAATAAACTTGCTCCATCAGCTCAAGACGCCATTTTCTTAAAAACAAAGGACACCAAGGTTTTCAGAGACGAAACAAATAATTGAGTCACCCCACTACCTTTCAGAGAACCATGCCAGTGCTTGCCAAACAACAAAGAGCAGGCAGTCAAGCGGTTCACGTCCTTGCAAAAAACCCTGAAAGGGAAACCTGAGATACAGCAACGCACCCGAGTGACCCACGAGGTACTGTGCACACTAATGGCAGAGGTCACAGCCATTATAAATGCACGACCACTCCTACCCGTGTCTTCTGACCCGGAAAACCCCTTCATACTCTCGCCATCAATGCTCCTTACACAGAAGGCAGGAGCTCCCCCTCCACCAGGGGACTTCTCTGATAAGGATTTGTACACAAAGCAATGGAGACAGGTCCAGGCTCTGGCAAATCTGTTCTGGTCTCGTTGGAGACAGGAATATCTACCTTTGTTGCAACACAGACAAAAGTGGACAGAACCCTGCAGGAATCTTCAAGTTGGAGATTTAGTCCTGCTCAGGGACAAGTAAATCGCCCGCAACAGCTGGCCAATGGCCAAAATCACTGCCACATTCCCTAGTAGGGATGGACATGTCAGGAAGGTTGAGTTGAAAACTACCGACCAAGTGATGTGAAAATTTACCAAAGGCCAGTTACAGAAGTCATTCTACTTCTACCTAATGACTGATCTAGAGACTGAAGTTTTGTATTCTGTTCATTGTGACCTTACAAAGGTCAAGCAGGGAGTGTGTTGCCTTTACGGCATTTATTTAGTTTATAATATTTTCGCTTTAGTAATTCATTTGTTAGCATTTTAGTTAAAGTCAGGATTGTTTAAAGTAAATTCGTTGTCTGTGATATATCGCAGCATGCGATGACGTCACATCCGGTTTCGCCGCGTCCTGTGGGAAAATACCGGTTTGAAGAAACAGGAAGGAGGGGGCTCACACGTGCAGGATCAGCGCAAGAAAAGTTGTCTTTCTACACACTAGAAACATAGTGAAGCAACGCCGTAAGTTCATGAGATAATTGATATGTTGAATTAAAATGTTATCGCTGATTCCGTTAAAAGTAGTGACGGTTGATAAGGTTTATATTTTCGTTAGTTAAAGAGTTGTGGATGGTTTGTGTTGAAGTGTATTTAAAGCAGTCAATGGCGTAGGTAGATTCTGACTGTATGCTGCACTTTAATGCAATGTAGTTCTTGTAGTTTTCCTTTTGCAAGTATTTATGATGTAAATGTGATATCAAGAAGGAAACAAATGCTGTACAAATCTTGTATTGTTTTATCAACAGTTTTCACCATACGTTAATGAGGAAGAGTGAACAGTAAACGATTAATCTTACTGTGATCTTGTTTTCATTGACTACGGTTTACCTCAGTGTTTAGTTCGGCATTCTCTTACACCCGAGCGAGAACACTACAAGATGTTTGACTGGTAGGGAATGGGGAGCAAGTTTTTCAGCGTTGAAGAAAATGTATGTGGCTTCAGTAAGATCTGTGTTGGTCTATGGAAGTGTAGCATATGGATTAGTAGCTAGGTCTCTTATAAGGAAACTGGATGAGATTCAGGCTCAGGTTTTGACAGTGTGCAGTGGGGCTTTTAAAACATCACCAGTACCAGCCCTGCAGGTAGAAATGGGAATAATGCCTTTGGAATTAAGAAGGATGCAATTGATGGCAAACTGCTGGGCTAATTTGCAGGGGCACAAGGATTCTCACCCTGCTAAAGGAGTGTTGCAAGAGTCCTGGGAACATGGGAGGTTTCAGAGGGATAACTTTAGTCGGGTAGGGAATGATATTGCTAAAGAATGTGGAGTGTTTGATCTAAGGATAAGTCCTTCAGTAGTTTATCCAGTTGTAGCTCCATGGAAGCTTGTATGACTTGACATAGACTGGCATTTGTTAGAGGTAAAAAGGAAAGGAAAATATAAAACTGATTTAGTAAGTGCATTTAGCTGTCATGTGATGGAAAAGTATAGTGATTATATTCAGATTTATATGGATGGTGCTAAGGAACCTGAAACAGGAGTGACAGGGTTTGGTGTGGCTATACCAGCAAAAGAAATTGCAATCAGCAGAAGAACATCTGATAAGTTAGCAGTGTATACAGTGGAGATGCTGGCAGTGTTGGTTGCGTTGCGCTGGGTGGAGAAAACGAAACCAGTCAAAGTGTTGATATGCTCAGATTCATTCTCAGTTCTAGCAAGTTTAAGGTCTTTTCACTCAAACAGTCGGCAAGATGTACTTTATGAAGTCCTTCAATCAGTCACAAGAATTGCAAATCAGGGAGGTCAGGTTAAATTTCTATGGGTTCCAGCACATGTAGGGGTGAAGGGGAACGAGAGAGTGGATGAGTTGGCAAAGAGGGCATTAAAGAAAGAAAATACAGAAATGCAAATTAGTATCAGTAAAGCAGAGGTTAAGTGTGTAATCTGGGAAAAAATCAACCAAATGTGGCAAGAAAGATGGGACAGGGAGGGGAAAGGGAGGCATTTATATCAAATACAGAAAAGTGTTGCAGGTACTAGGGTAGGTAGTGGATACAGCAGAGAGGAAACTGTGTGGACTAGGTTAAGGCTGGGGCACTGTGCACTAAACAAAACACTGAAAATGATAGATAAACACCAAACGGGATTGTGTGAGGAATGTCAGGAAGAGGAGTCAGTAGAGCATGTAATTCTGAGTTGCAGGAAGTATGGGATACAGAGAGAGAGAGATGATGAGAATTAATCTAAGGGAATTGGGGGTGCAGGAATTCACATTAAAAGGGTTGCTGGGCATAGGTGAGAGAGCACAGGTTAAGGTAATTTTAGCTTTCTTAAGGGGTACAGGGGTTTTTTCATAGGATATGATGGATAAATAGGAATAGGGTACTAGGATGGCCAAATATGGGAGGATAAAGTGTAGGTTAGGGTATGTGTGTGTATGCCAATGAGTGAAGGGATTTAGAATGTGAGTCTATCACAAACTCCGGAGCAGAAGGTGGCAGTAATGCACCGTTAAGCTGGGTGCTAACCGCTGTAAAACAAGACGGAGAGAAAGAGAGAGAGACAATAGTGGGGTACAGGAACTGAGGTGTACAAAGGCTGTAACAAATCTAGTTAAAAAGAAAAGAAAAGCTTACAAAAGGTTCAGAGAACTAGGTAATGTTAGAAATCTAGAAGATTAAAAGGCTAATAGGAAGGAGCTTAAGAAGGAAATTAGAGCCAGAAGGGGCCATGATTAAGGAAAACCCCAAGGCAGTCTACAAGTATGTGAAGAGCAAGGGGATAAGACTTGAAAGAATAGGACCTATCGAGTGTGACAGTGGGAAAGCATGAATGGAACCGGAAGAAATAGCAGAGGTACTTAATGAATACTTTACTTCAGTATTCACTATGGAAAAGGATCTTGGTGATTATAGTGATGACTTGCAGCAGACTGATAAGCTTGAGCATGTAGATATTAAGAAAGAGGATGTGCTGGAGCTTTTGGAAAGCATCACTTTGGATAAGTCGCCGGGACCGGATGAGATGAGTAGTCCCCAGGCTACTGTGGGAGACGAGGGAGGAGATTTCTGAGCCTCTGGTGATGATCTTTGCATTGTCAATGGGTACGGGAGAGGTTCTGGAGGATTGGAGTTGTTGGGGATGTTGTTCCTTTATTCAAGACAGTGAGTAGAGATAGCCCAGGAAATTATAGACCAGTGAGTCTTACCTCAGTGGTTGGTAATTGATGGAGAAAATCCTGAGAGGTAGGATTTATGAACACTTGGAGAGGTATAATATGATTAGGAATAGTCAGCCTGGCTTTGTCAGGGCAGGTCATGCCTTATGAGCCTGAGTGAATTTTTTGAGGATATGACTAAACACATTGATGAAAGAAGAACAGTAGATGTAGTGTATGTGGATTTCAGCAAGGCATTTGATATGGCACCCCATGCAAGGCTTATTGAGAAAGTAAGGAGGCATGGGATCCAAGGGGACATTGCTTTGTGGATCGAGAACTGGCTTGCCCACAGAAGGCAAAGAGTGGTTGTAGATGGGTCATATTCTGCATGAAGGTCAGTCACTAGTGGAGTGCCTCAGGCATCTGTTCTGTAACCCTTACTCTTTGAGATTTTTATAAATGACCTGGATGAGGAAATATAGGGATGGGTTAGTAAGTTTGCTGATGACACAAAGGTTGGGGGTGTTGTGGGTAGTGTGGAGGGCTGTCAGAGGTTATAGTGGGACATTGATAGGATGCAAAACTGGGCTGAGAAGTGGCAGATGGAGTTCAACCCAGATAAGTGTGAAATGGTTCATTTTGGTAGGTCAAATATGATGGCAGAATATAGTATTAATGGTGAGACTCTTGGCAGAGTGGACGATCAGAGGGATCTTGGGGTTGGAGTCCATAGGATGGTCAAAGCAGCTGCGCAGGTTGACTCTGTGGTTAAGAAGGTGTATGGTGCATTGGCGTTCATCAATTGTGGAATTGAACTTAGGGGCTGAGAGGTAATGTTGCAGCTATAGAGGACCCTGATCAGACCCCACTTGGACTACTGTGCTCAGTTCTGCGCGCCTTACAGGAAGGATGTGGAAGCCATAGAAAGGGTACAGAGGAGATGAAGAAGGATGTTGTCTGGATTGGGGAGCATGTCTTATGAGAATAGGTTTAGTGAACTTGTCCTTTTCTCCTTGGAGTGACCGAGGATGAGAGGTGACCTGATAGGTGTGTATAAGTTGATGAGAGGCATTGATCATGTGGATAGTCAGAGGCTTTTTCGAGGACTAAAATGATTGTCAGAAGAGGACACAGGTTTGAGGTGCTGTGGAGTAGGTACAGAGGGGATGTCAGGGGTATGTTTTTTACTCAGAGAGTGGTAGTACATGGAATGGGCTGCCAGCAACGCTGGTGGAGGCGGATACCATAGGGTCTTTGAAGAGACTTTCGGATAGGTACATGGAGCTTAGAATAATAGAGGGCTATAGGTAAGCCTAGTAATTTCTAAGGTAGGGACATGTTTGGCAAAACTTTGTGGGCCGAAGGGCCTGTATTGTGCTGTGGGTTTTCTATGTTTGCATTCCACGTTTTGATTTTAAGAGAATAAAGTTTTTTTTTCTGTGATGAGAAACTAGGTGTTAGTTTAGACTAATAGTTAGTTGAGCTTCATACACTCAGCAAGTACTGTGAATTTGGAGATTTGAGAAACTCATCGGTTAGAGACAGAATATGTTGCCAAACTCCCAATAGTGCACTCAGAGAAAAACTGCTGCATGAGAAGGATTTGATGCAGGAATAGGCTGTGAATATGTGTAGAGCAGCAGAGACCACACCAGCTAAAGCTAAGGAGCTGCACCAGGGCAGACATAATAGTGTATGTTGTTAAGACAGAGAAGTAGCACACAAGGTGCTTCCCAAAGCGTCGAGGAAAGCTCAAACAGCAAATATAGTGGTAGTCAGATTCCAAAGACGTGTCCGTAAGACTATAATACCATAAAACATAGGACCAGAATTAGGCCTTTCAGCTCATCGAGTCTGCTCTGCCATTCCATCTTGGCTGATCCCGGATCCCACTCAACCCCATACACCTGCCTTCTCACTATATCCTTTAATGCCATGACCAATCAAAAAATGATCAACTTCCACCGTAAGTATACACACAGATTTGGCTTCCACCACAGTCCGTGGCAGAGCATTCGACAAATTTACTACTCTCTGGCTAAAAATGTTCTTCCTTACCTCTGTTCTAAAAGGTTGCCCCTCAATTTTGAGGCTGTGCCCTCTTTTTCTGGATATCCCCACCATAGGAAACATCCTCTCCACATCCACCCTGTTTAGTCCTTTCAACATTTGGTAGATCTCAATGAGATCTCTTTGCATTCTTCTAAATTCCAGTAAGTACAGTCCCAAAACTGCAAACGTTCTTCACACATTAACCCCTTCATTCCTGTAATAATCATCATGAACCTCCTCCTCTGGACTCTTTCCAATGACAACACATCTCTTCTGAGATATGGGGCCCCAAACCATATAACAATATAACAATTAGAGCATGGAAACAGGCCAACTTGGCCCTTCCTGTCCGTGCCGAATGCTTACTCTCACCTAGTCCCATCGACCTGCACTCAGCCCATAACCCTCCATTCCTTTCCTGTCCATATACCTATCCAATTTTACTTTAAATGACAATATAGAACCTGCCTCTACCACTTCTGCTGGAAGCTCATTCTACACAGCTACCACTCTCTGAGTAAAGAAGTTCCCCCTTGTGTTACCCCTAAACTTTTGCTCCTTAACTCTCAACTCATGTCCTCTTGTTTGAATCTCAAAGGAAAAAGCCTATCCACGTCAACTCTATCGCCCTCATAATTTTAAATACCTTTTATCAAGTCCCCATTCAACCTTCTACGCTCCAAAGAATAAAAACCTAACTTGTTCAACCTTTCTCTGTAACTTAGGTGCTGAAACCCAGGTAACATTCTAGTAAATTTTCTCTGTGCTCTCAACTATTTTGTTGACATCTTTCCTATAATTCGGTGACCAGAACTGTACACAATACTCCAAATTTGGCCTTACCAATGGCTTGTACAATTTTAACATTACATCCCAACTCCTGTACTCAATGCTCTGATTTATAAAGGCCAGCATACCAAAAGCTTTCTTCACCACCCTATCCACATGAGATTCCACCTTCAAGGAATGATGCACCATTATTCCTAGACCACTCTGTTCTACTGCATTCTTCAATGCTCTACCATTTACCATGTATGTCCTATATTGATTAGTCCTACCAAAATGTAGCACCTCACGCTTATCAGCATTATACTCCATATCGCTCAGCCCACTCTTCTAACTGGGCTAAATCTCTCTGCACGCTTTGAAAGCCTACTTCATTATCCACAATGCCACCAATTTTAGTATCATCTGCATGCTTACTAATCCAATTTACCACCTCATCATCCAGAACATTAATGTATATGACAAACAACATGGGACCCAGTATAGATCCCTGAGGTGCGCCACTAGTCACCGGCCTCCAACCTGATAGTTATCCACCACTACTCTCTGGCATCTCCCATCCAGCCACTCTTGAATCCATTTTACTACTTCAATATTACTACCTAACGATTGAACCTTCCTAAATAACCTTCCATGCAGAACCTTGTCAAAGGCCTTACTGAAGTCCATATAGACACCATCCACTGCTTTACCCTTGTCAACTTTCCTAGTAACCTCTTCAAAAAATTCAATAAGATTTGTCAAACATGACCTTCCATGCACAAATCCATGTTGACTGTTCCTAATCAGACCCTATCTATCCAGATAATTATATATACCATCTCTAAGAATACTTTACAATAATTTACCCACCACTGACATCAAACTTACAATATCCTTCTCCTTAGTGAATACCGAAGAAAAGAAATTGTTCAAGATCTCCCCCATCTCTCTTGGCTCCACACATAGCTGTCCGCTCTGATTCTTTAAGGGACCAATTTTATCCCTCACAGACAGACAGACAGACATACTTTATAGATCCTGAGGGGAAATTGGGTTTCATTACAGCCGCACCACCAAGAATAGTGAAGAAATATAGCAATATAAAACCATAAATAATTAAATAATAATAAATTAATCATGCCAAGTGGAAAAAATAAGTCCAGGACCAGCCTATTGGCTCAGGATGTCTGACACTTCGAGGGAGGAGTTGTAAAGTTTGATGGCCACAGATAGGGATGACTTCCTATGACAATCAGTGTTACATCTCGGTGGAATGAGTCTCTGGCTGAATGTACTCCTGTGCCTAACCAGTACATTATGGAGTGGATGGGAGTCATTGTCTAAGATGGCATGCAACTTGGACAGCATCCTCTTTTCAGACACCACCATCAGAGAGTCCAGTACCATCCCCACAACATCACTGGCCTTACGAATGAGTTTGTTGATTCTGTTGGTGTCTTCTACCCTCAGCCTGCTGCCCCAGCACACAACAGCAAAGATGATAGCACTGGCCACCACAGACTCATAGAACATCCTCAGCATCGTCCGGCAGATGTTAAAAACCTCAGTCTCCTTAGGAAATAGAGACGGCTCTGACCCTTCTTGTAGACAGCCTCAGTGTTCTTTGACCAGTCCAGTTTATTGTCCATTTGTATCCCCAGGTATTTGTAATTCTCCACCATGTCCACACTGACCCGTTGGATGGAAACAGGGGTCCTTTTGCTATTAGCTATCACTATCTTTTTGCTGTTAATATAACCATAGAAACTGTTGACAATACTCTAAATGCAGACTGACTAGTGTCATAGAAAGGCTCAGCATTTTCTCCTTTCTATTACATTCTATTCCCTCTGAAATAAATGCCAACATTGCATTTGCCTGCTTTACAATAGACAATAGGTGCAGAAGTAGACTATTTGGCCCTTTGAGCCTGCACCGCCATTCTGAGATCATGGCTGATCATGGACTATTGATCATGGATCATGGACTCAACCTGTAAATTAACTTTCTGGGAGTCTTGCACGAGGACTCCCAAGTCCCTCTACACCTCTGATGATTGAACCTTCTCCCCATTTAGATAATATTCTGCACTATTGTTCGTTTTACCTAAATGCATTATCATACATTTCCCAATAATGCATTTCATCTGCCACTTATTTACTCATTCTTCTAATTTGTCTAAGTCCTGCTGCAATTGCAATGCTTCCTCAGCACTACCTACCCTTCCAGCTATCTTCGTATTATCCACAAACTTTGCCAGAAATCCATGAATTCCATTATTTAAGTCATTGACACACAAAGCAGTGGTCCCAATACTGACCCAAGGAAAACAACTAGTCACCAGCAGCCAACCAGAAAAGGCCCCTTTTATTCCCACAGTCTGCCTTCTGCCTGTGAACCATTCTGCTATTCATGCCAGAATCTTTCCTGTAATGCCATAGGATTTTATCTTGTTAAGCAGCCTCATGTGTGGCACTTTATCAAATGCCTTCTGAAAATCCAAGTAAATGACATACACTGCCTCTCTTTTGTCCACCCTACTTGTTTTTTCCTTGAAGAATTCTAACAGATTTGTCAGGCAAGCTTTCCCTTTACAGAAACTATGCTAACTTTGACTTATTTTATCATTAGACCCCATGTACCCCCAAAACCTCTTCCTTAACAACAGACTCCAACACTTTTCCAACCACTGAGGTTAGACTAACTGGTCTATAATTCCCTTTTTTTTTGCCTTCCTCCTTTCTTAAAGAGTGGAGTGATATTTTCAATCTTCAGTCCTCTGGGACCATGCCAGAATTAAGTGAAAGATGAAGACCAATGCATCTGTTAGCTCTTCAGCAATATGTCTTAGGACTCTGGGATGTAGTCCATCTGGCCCAGATGACTTATCCACTTTAAGACCTTTGAGGTTGCTTAGCATTTTTTCCTTTGTAATAGCAATGGCACTCACTCCTGCTCCCTGACATTCACGGACCTCTGTTACATTGCTAGTGTCTTCCATAGTGAAGACAGATGCAAAGTGCCCATTAAGTTCATCTGCCATTTCTTTGTGCCCCATTACTACCTCACCAGAATTATTTTCCAGTGGTCCAATGTCAACTCTTTACTCTTTATATAACAGAAAAAATCTACCGTAGTGGATGACCATATACTTCATGACACTGTATTCCATTTGCCACTTGTCCATCCATCCTGCAAATATGTCTAAGTCCTTTTGTAGTCTCTGTGCTTCCGCCACCTATTTTGATTTGTCAACAAATTTTCAACAAAACCATCAATTTCATCATCCAAGTCATTGACATATACCATAAAAAGAGTTAGTCCCAACACAGACCCCTGAGGAGTACCACCAGTCACCAGCACCCAGCTAAAGACTCCCTTTATTCCCACTCATTGCCTCCTGCTAAACATCTAATGCTTTACTTATGCTAGTATATCTCCCAAAATACCATGAGCTCCTAACTTGTCAAAGACCATCTGAAAATCCAAGAGCACAACATCAACATCGAGATCATTCTTTCTTGGTCTATCTTACTTGTTATTTCTTCTAAGAATTCCAACAGATTTGTGAGGCAAGATTTACCCTTGAGGAAACCATGCTGACTACAGCCTATTTTGTCACGTGTCTCCAAGTACCCCAAAACCAAATCTTAATCAATTCTAACATTTTCCCATCCACTGAGCTCAGACTAACTGCCCCATAATTTCCTTTCTTCTGCGGTCTCCCTGCTTGAAGAGTGGATTGACATTTGAAATTTTCCTGTCTTCTAGGATCTAGTGATTCTTGAAAGATCATTACTAATGCCTTCACAATCTCTTCAGACACCTCTTTCACAACCCTGGGCAGTAAACCATCTGGTCCTGGTTACTTATCCACTTCAGACCTCAGTTTCCCAAGCACCTTCTCCCTTGTAGTGGTAACTTCACACACTTCATGCCCCCTGAAACCTGGAACTTCCACTATATTGCTAGTGCCTTCCACAGTGAAAACAAATGCAAAATATTTATTCAATTCACCTGCTATTTCCTTGTTCCCCATTACTACCTCTCCAGCATTGTTTTCCAGTAGTCCGATATCCACTCTCACCTCTCTTTTATACTTAATGTATCTGTAAAAACTTTTGGTATCCTCATTAATATTTCCGGCAGGCTTACTTTTATATTTAATATTTTCCTTCTTACTTTTTTAGGTGTCTTCTGTTGGCTTTTAAAAGCTTCCTAATCCTATAATTTACCACCAGTTTTTGCCCTCTTTTTGGCTTTTATGTTGACTCTGACTTCTCTGGTTATCCATGGTTGTGTCATCTTTCCTTTAGAATACTTCTTCCTCTTTGCAATATATATATATATATATATCCTGTGCTTTCCAACTTCCTTCCAGAAATTCCAGCCATTGCTGCTCTGCTGTAGTTCCTGCCACTCCACTCTAATACTCATACATCTGACTTTAGTTTCTCCTTCTCAAATTTGAGGGTGAATTCTATCATGTTATGATCACTTGTCCGTGAGGGTTCTTTTACCCTAAGTTCTCTAATCCATGTTAGTTCATAACACAATACTCAATCCAGAATAGCTGATTCCCTAGTGGGCTCCTCTAAAAAGTCATCTCGTAGGCATTCTGGAAGGTTCCTCTCTTGGGGTCCAGCATCAACCTGGCTTTTCCCAATCTATCTGCATATCGAGATCCCCCATGATTATTGTAGCATTACAGTTTTGGCATGGATTTTCTACCTCCCATTGTAAATTGTAATCTCAAGTCAAGTCAATTTGCTTTTTATTGTCATTTCAACCATAAACTGCCGGTACAGTACACAGTAAAAACTAAACAATGTTCCTCCAGGACCATGGTGCTACCTGAAACAACACAAAACTACACTAGACTATGTGAAACAACTCAATGCTACATTATTTTTTAAAAATTTTTTTAAATTAGTTTTTTTATACATTTTCTACATCGCTACAGATAAAAAAAAACCCAGATCGAAATGAAGAACATTAATACAGTGCAAAAATAAACATACAATAATAATATAATACAAAAGAAGATAATTGAGAAAGCACCCAAATTGAAGATATGTAAAATTAGTATCTTCCCCAAACCCCGCAACAAAAAAGAACTCCAGACCAACCACAACACAATATAGAGAGTATAAATCAGGACATTCAAACCCCCAAAACTGTAAATACACTTAGCAACAGAAGATATTAATGCCTACTACCAAAAAAAAGGAGCTGAAAACAAGGGACCGAAAAAAAAACCTTAGTTAAGAGGAAGGTTATGAAAGTACTCAATAAAAGGTCCCCAGACCTTATGGAACTTTGTATCCGAATTAAGAACTGAAGAATGAATTTTTTCAAGGTCTAAGCAGGACATAATATCATTAAGCCATTGAGCATGCGTGGGCGGGCCAACATCTTTCCATCTAAGGAGGGTTTAACGTCTAGCCAGGAGAGAAGCAAAAGATAATATTCGACACTTAGTCGAACCCAGGCGTAAATCTGTCTCACCCGAAAAGCCGAACAAAGCAATTAAAGGGTTAGGTTCTAGGTGGTGATTCAGAATATAAGATAAAGTTATGAAGACATCTTTTCAAAATTTCTCCAAGCTAGGACAAAACCAGTACATATGAATGAGAGAGGCCTCGCCCCTTTTGCATTTATCACAGAGAGGACTAATGTTAGGGTAAAATTGAGATAGTTTAGATTTAGACATTTGGGCTCTATGAACAATCTTAAATCGTAAAAGGCAATGGCGAGCACAAAGAGAGGTTGAATTAACCGATTTGTGAATCGAATCCCAAGTCTCATCAGATAAGGAGATATTTAAATCACGCTCCCAAGCCATTCTAATTTTACCTACAGGGGCATGCCGTAAGGATGCTAATTTATCACGAATAAGTGATATTAAACCTTTACCTAGTGGATTAATAGAAAGAAATAAATCCATAACATTTTTCTCAGGCATTTCAGGGAAGTTAGGAATTAAAGGATTAATAAAGTGTCTAATTTGGAGATAGCTAAAAAAAATGAGCATTTGGCAGATTGAACTTAGCAGAGAGCTGTGGAAAAGATGCGAAGCAAATATCAATAAAAAGATCTTCAAAATGTCTAATGCCCTTCCTATACCAATCATGGAATGCTGAATCATACGTAATAGGTAAAAAAAGGTGATTATGTAAGATAGGGCTAGAAAAGGAAAAACCATGGAAACCGTAAAATTTTCTAAACTGAACCCATATACACAAAGTGTGTCTAACAAGAGGATTAACAATTAATCTGGACAAACTACTAGGGAGTACAGAGCCAAGAAGTGCAGAGATAGATAAATCTTTAGTGGAACTCAACTCCATTGCCACCCAATTAGGGCACTCGGGTTGGCCATGGAAAAAAGACCAAAAGGTAGCACAACGTATATTGGCTGCCCAATAATATAAACGAAAGTTAGGTAAAGCTATGCCACCCTCTTTTTTAGGTTTTTGGAGATAAACTTTATTAATTCTAGAGCGCTTATTCTTCCACAGATATGACAAAATAATAGTCTAAGAAATCAAAAAAAGATTTAGGAATAAAAACTGGGATTGATTGAAATAAATATAAAAGTTTAGGGAGAACATACATTTTAACAACATTAATACGACCTACCAAAGACATAGATAGAGGTGACCATTGTAACAGACTCTGTTTTATAGTGTATGAAAGATTGGCAAAATTTTCACGAAAGAGATCTTTAAACTTCCTTGTGACTGTAATCCTAAGATAAGTAAATTGATTATGAACTACTTTAAAAGAGAGATCACGAAATGTTAATTCTTGTGCTTCTTTATTAATTGGGAAAAGTTTGTTCTTATGTAAATTAAGTTTATAGCCAGAGAACTGGCTAAACTGATAAAGAAATGAAAACATTGGAGTTAAGGATGTAGATGGATTTGAAAGAAAAAGTAATAAGTCATCAGCATAAAGAGAAACTTTATGCTCAACACCCCCTCTCCAAATCCCGGTCAATTCAGGACAATTTCGAAATGCTATCGCCAAAGGTTCTATAGCCAAATCAAAGAGAAAGGGACTTAAAGGGCATCCCTGATGGGTGCCACGTTTGAGGTTAAATAACTGGGATTTCTGAAAATTAGTCAAAACAGAGGCAGTAGGACACAAATACAGCAATTTGATCCAAGAGATAAAACTTTGACCAAAGTCAAATTTTTCTAAAACTGCAAAAAGGTAGTTCCACTCTATACAATCAAATGCTTTCTCCGCATCGAGGGAAATAGCACATTCAGGAATCCCAGTTGGAGGTGAATATAAAATGATAAATACATGCCGAATGTTAAAAAAGGAAGATGGTTTTTAATAAAACCAGTTTGATCATCAGAAATAATAGAGGGAATAACAATTTCTAATCTATAAGCCAAAACTTTGGCCAAGATTTTAGCATCAACATTAAGCAAAGAAATCGGCCTATTCGAGGAACACTCTGTTGGGTCTTTACCCTTTTTTAATAAAAGAATAATAGATGCCTCATTAAAAGAGGGTGGCAATTTACCGTAATTAAACAAGTCAGAAATACTGAGAATAACTGAGGAGAAAGAAGTGAAGAGAATGATTTATAAAATTCTATGGGGAACCCATCAGGTCCAGGAGATTTCCCTGAAGACAATGCAGAAATTGCAAAAGATATTTCTTCTGATGATATAGGCACATTAAGTTTGGCTTTAAAATCAGATGAAAGCGAAGGAATATTCAGATTATTTAAAAATGATCAACAGAGATATTATCATTCAAAGACTCAGAGGAATAAAGTCGAGAATAGAAATTTTTAAATGCTTCATTGATCTCTAAGTGATCTGATGTAAAGTCTCCATTCTCCTTCCAGATCTTTGTAATATGTTGTTTGGCTTTGGAACGTCTCAGCTGATTGGCTAGAAATTTACCAGATTTGTCACCATGAATATAGAAGCAACTCTTACTTTCAAGAAGTTGGCGTTCGACAGGTTGAGTAGACAGAAGATTAAATTTAGTTTGAAGTTCTACACGCTTCTTGTATAATTCAGGATTCTTAGTTTGAGCATACAGTTGATCCAATTCTTTAATCTGATTAATGAGGTCTAATCGATCTGTACAGGACTTTCTATTAAGATTTGCTGTATAGGAGATTATTTGACCCCTCAAATATGCTTTCATGGAATCCCAGACAATCTGGGATGACAGTTCAGATGATGTATTGGTGTTAAAATAAAAGGTTATCAGATCCTTAATAAATTTTAGAAAATCATCATCCGATAATAAAGTCAAGTCAAAACGCCAGTGTTTATTCCTCTGAGGGAGACCAGGAAAATTTAAGGACAAAGTAATTGGAGCATGGTCAGAAATCAGTATACTCTGATAGTCACAAGAATAGACAAATGGAATAAGTTGATTATCGAGTAAAAAGTAGTCAATTCTAATAAAGGTATGGTGAACATGTGAAAAAAAAGAATAGTCTCTCTCAGTAGGATGAAGGAAACGCCATATATCAGAGATACCATAATTAGAGAGAAAAGAGTGAATAGCTAAGGCAGATTTAGTAGGTAGTCTAGTAACAGAGGACGATCGATCCAAATTAGGATCTAACCAACAATTGAAATCTCCACCCAATATAAGAGAGTATGAGTTTAAATCTGGTAGTGAGGAGAAAAAATGTTCAAAAAATTTAACATCATCAAAATTGGGAGCATACAGGTTTGCTAGTACAACTTTAGTATTGTATAATTTACCAGAAACAATAATAAAACGGCCATTTGTATCAGATATCTTATTATGGAGTTCAAAAGGAATATTTGAATTAATAAGGATGGAGACCCCCTAGCTTTGACAGCAAAGGAGGAATGAAAATGCTGACCCGCCCACTTTGACTGAAGCCGAGAACTATCAAAACTATGAATATGAGTTTCTTGAAGGAAAACAATGTCAGCTTTGAGTTGTTTAATATGCGAGAAGACCTTCCTTCTTTTAACAGGATGATTCAGTCCCTTTACATTCCAGCTCACAAATTTAAGTGAATTAACCATTATCAATTGTTAGTGCATAGAAGGTAGCAGGCATATAAAAAATCAAGCAGTACAATAACAGTCTGGGAGCAAAAATGTAAACATAGATCCGTAGAATCAAAACAGAGACATGTCCTGAATAACAAAGGAAATCAAAAGAAACAGTGAGTAGTGTTGGAACTGGAGAACCCACCCCCCTCTCGCAACCCAAAATTAGATGGCTACCTAAAAAAGCAGCTAGCTCTACCAAAATAATTAACCCAAGTATGACTTCCAGTTCTGTGTCGTTAACAAAAGTTCCATATAAATAATATAGCAAATAATAACTAATTTATGCACTAGAAAACAGAATTACAAATAGGAACAACTTCAACAGAAGTACAAAACTTAATACAAAGAAAATCAGAAGAAAACTAAAACTATCCTACCCGTGAAAAATTATAAAAGATTAAAAGAAAAAAAAGGGAGGAAGAAAAGGGGGAAATTATAAAATTCAAAGAGAGTCCTTATCAACCATTTACAGAAAAAAAAGCAAAACTTAAACTATGAATCAACCAACAGGGGGGCCTTCAATAAAAACTCCAAACCTCCAAAACAAGTTAAAGACAATTGTAGTTCTCTATAGATAAGGTTATAAGGTTATACAAAAATAAAATAGATTACACAGGTAAAATCTAAAAGTTCGCAGGGAAACATTAAACTTAAATTATCCATTTAGAAAAAACGCACCAAGTCCAGGGAGAGATTGACTACAGCCCTTAGTATTTCAATAGATAATGACTAAATTATTCAAGTAAAGTCTGAGTTCGGAAACAATAGTTTTACTTCGAGAAGTACTTATCAACCATTTTAGAAGGTCAGGCCTGTTCCGAAGAAAACGAGGTGGCTGGAAGACTTCCAACAAACGCCTCAGCCTCCTTCACTGATTTAAACCACTTATAATCTCCAGTAGTAAGCGTAATTCGAAGATCGGCTGGATTTTGGAGAGAGGGTCTGAATCTGCGATCAAAAAGCACTTTCATTACACCGTTAAACTCAGCACACATCTTCAGAACCTGGGGGGCAAAATCCTCCACAAAATGAATGACTGTATTTTGAAAAGCAAAAGTACCTCTGCAGCGTGCCTTCGTCATCAAACGGTTTTTCACCTGGTATTGATGAAAGCATAAAATAATTGGCCATGGGTGGGAACCCAGAATTGCTCGAGGAACATAGATCCTGCATGCCCTTTCAAACTCAGGTGGAGTCAGAAGAAATTCTTTCCCAAAAATCTCACAGAGAAACTTGGAAAAAAATTCAACGGGAGAGACCTTTTCGGTGGTCTCTGGCAAACCAAGAATTCGTAGATTGCAACGTCTGCTCCGATTTTCAAGATCCACCATTTTGGAAAAAAGTTTACTATTCTTCTCCTCTAGGTTAGAGCAGAGAGTTTCAAGATATTGAACACGGTGTTTTAAATCTTCAGAAGTTACGTCAATGCGAGATAAATGTTCAGCATGTTCATCTACTCTAGCATTAATCTGATCCAATTTGACATTCAGCTGGTTGAAAGAAGTTCTAAATTCAGTTCTAAAATCCATTAAAATATCTTGTCGATGTTGTTCCAGAACAGTGAGAATGTCAGCCGGCAAAGCCATAGAAGTTTCCTTTTTCCCGGTTTTAGTACTTTTGGTAGCCATTATAAGATAGATGTGTTCGCAGGCAGGTAAAAGGGAACTAATAAAATACCTAACTAAGGTTTAAGAAGGGAGACATATAGTGCAAAGGTAAGAAGAATAATGGAGCAAAAGTTAGGAGCAACTAAACAATCGCCATCTTACCGGAAGTCCGACTCAAGGCTACATTAGACTATGTAAAACAACACAAAAACTATACCAGACTACAGACCAACACAGGACTACATAAAGTGCTCAAAACAGTGCAGGGCAGCACAATAATTAATTAATAATTGAATAATTAATAAACAAAACAATAGGTACAGTAGAGGACAAATTTCAATATAATTAATAAATGATGTAGATGTCAATCTAGACTCTAGTTTTTGAGGAGTCTGATGGCTCGGGGGAAGAAACTGTTGCACAGTCTGGTTGTGTGAGCCCGAATGCTGCAGTATCTTTTGCCAGATGGCAGGAGGGAGAAGAGTTTATATGAGGGGTGCGTGAGCCCTTCACAATGCTGCTAGCTTTGTGGGTGTAGTGTGTAGTGCAAATGTCTGTAATAGCGGGAAGAGAGACCCTAATGATCTTCTCAGCTGACCTCACTACCTGCTGCAGAGACTTGCGATCTGGATGGTGCAATTCCTGAACCAGGCAGTGATGCAGCTGCTCAGGATGCTCTCGATACATCCTCTGTAGAATGTGTTGAGGATGGCGGGCTGGGAGATGGACTTTTCTCAGCCTTCGCAGAAAGTAGACACGCTGTTGGGCTTTCTTGGCTATGGAGCAGATGTTGAGGGACCAGGTGAGATTCTCTGTCAGGTGAACACCAAGGAATTTGGTGCTCTTAATGATCTCAACAGAGGAGCTGTCAATGTTCAGCGGAGAGTGGTCACTCTGTGCTCTCCTGAAGTCAACAACCATCTCTTTTGTTTTGTTCACATTCAGAGAAAGCTTGTTGGTTCTGCACTAGTCTGTTAGCCGCTGCACCTCCTAACTGTATGCTGACTCATTGTTCTTGATGATGAGACCCACCATGGTTGTGTGATCGGCGAACTTGATGATCTGACTTACATCCTTACTACATTTTGGGTGTCTGTATATAACTCCCATCAGTTTTTTTTTATCCTTGCAGTTCCTTAACTCTATCCACAATGATTCAACAACTTCTGACCCTGTGTCACCTCATTCTTTTTTTTTGAAATTTATTTTTATTGGTTCATCAAACAAACATTTCCTTAAGATTTATTTCAGACATTGTACATATATATCATATAATCATATATATGTCACAAAATCTCCACAAAGTATTTATCTGGGGTATACACTTATAGAAAAGAGTGGAAAGAAAAAAACAAGCAAAAGGAAAAAACTATGTACAAGTAGTCAGTGATTTTTTTTACAACTTATTCATTGATTTGTGAGAATAAAATCTGGCCTATGAGGTATTATGTAGTTAAACCATTTTTTCCAGTATGAATCAAATTGTTCCAGCTTATGATTAACAGATGCTGTTATCTTCTCCACTTTGTAAATGTCCATTGTAATTTCCATCCATGTATTTAAAGTTGGGATCTCCTGTGATAACCATTTCCTAGTAAGAGTCTTTTTACCAGTCACCAACAGTATATTCATTAAATATTTATCTCTTTTCAACCATTCTTGAGGTATATATCCTAAATATATGGTCTTACTTTCTAAGGGTATTTGACATTTAAAGAGGGTTTGTGTATCCCTCTCCAATAGTTTTTGATAACAGGGCAGTCCCAAAAAATATGACAATGATTTGCATTTTGATTTCCACAGTTTCTCCAGCAAACAGGGAGGTTACTATCATAATGGGATTTCTGAGAGGGTGTAATAAAATTTCTTTTCAAGTTTTTCCATCCAAACTCCCTCCATTTCTGTGAACTGGTACACTTCCATTGATAACTCCATATTGTTGTCCATTCTTCCTCAGGTATAATTATCCCTCCTTCTTTCTCCCATTTTGTTTTAATGTATGAAGTCAAATGTGTTTTAAGATTTGACAACCACTTATACATGCTTGAAATGATTCTACTACCATTATCTGAATTATATGCTTTTCTAAAGAGCTCTAACAAGCACGTATTTGCCTTGGTTACATTTTTAAGCATCTCATTAACATACTATCGCATCTGTAAATACCGATAAAAATCTTGTTTTTCTAATAAGTGTTTCTCTTCAAGCATTTCAAAACTGAACAGTGTTCCTTCTTTCATTATGTTGCAAAGAACTGTTATTCCTTTAGCTGTCCAGTCCTTAAATCTAGCATCCAAGTTATTTGGTGTAAAATCAGAGTCATATGCACACCATTTAAGAATTGCAATATCTCCCTCTAGATTATACTCTTTTATAGTAGTTTTCCATATTTTAAGAGTACCTTTGCAGGTTGTTATCAGCCAAAATTGCTTGTATGGGGATGGGAAGTACCCGCTCCTCAATGTTTTTCCATTGAGCGTCATGTGATGGGTTGCAAAATAATAATCTCTAAGAGAAGGCAAGCCCCATCCCCCCTTTTCCTTTGCTAATTGCAAAGTTTTGAGACAAACTCTAGCAGTCTGGGCAGTATATTCATTTTAATAGACTCAATCCTTGAACTGAGACTGAAAAAAGGAATCAGGCTCCAGCTTGCCACATCTTCCTTAATTTTTATATAAAGGCTGATAATTACATTCTGATAATTTTGCCAAATCTTTTGGCGTAATGATGCCCAAATATTTGAAAGACTCTGTGTGCCATGCCCAGGGGTATCGACTTTCAATTTCTCTTGGTGGACTATAGTAATATGAAAATAATTAGGTTTTATCTATATTGATCTTGTATCCTGATAATTGACCACATTGTTCAAAGGATTGCATCAATTTAGGTAAAGAGTATGTTGGTTGCCCTAGGTAGATCAAAATGTCATCCGCATAACAAGCCAATTTATGCTCTGTCCCTTTAATAGTAATTCCCCTGATATCTTTATTTTGTCTGATGTATTGAGCTAATGGTTCCAGATATAACGCAAAGAGTAGTGGTGACCATGCACAACCCTGTCTTGTGCCCCTTTCTAGGGTAAGACTATTTGATAAATATCCATTGATTTTAATCCTAGCAGTAGGATTGTCATATAGTGTCTGTATAGTTTTAATAATTGTGTCTTGGAAACCAAATCTATGTAAAACTCTGTAAAGAAAATTCCAATTAACCGAATCAAATGTTTTTTCAGTGTCCACACTTATCACTATTGCTTCAATTTTATTTTTTGTACATGATCCATAATGTGAATTGTCCTTCGTATATTGTCTTGAATCTGGCGTTGTCGTATAAAACCTGTCTGATCATTACATGTGAGTATGGGTAGGAACTCCTCTAATTGTTTGGCCATGATGGAGGTAAATAACCTATAACCTACATTAAGAACGGATATTGGTCTAAATGACCCGCATTCATTTTTTATCCTTGCCTTCTTTCGGTATAGCTGAGATTATTGCTTCGTTTCAACTGGGTGGCATTTGTGCCTTTTTTAGAGCCCAGTTCAGTGTGAGGAGTAAAAAAGGAATTAACTCATTTTTAAATTCTTTGTACCACTCTGCCGTATACCCATCTGATCCTAGTGACTTGCTTAATTTAAGCCTACTAATTGCAGCTTTTAATTCAGCTTCAGTTATGTTAGCAGTCATCCTTCTATTTTGTTCTTCGCTTAAAGTGGGTAACTCCAGAGAATTCAAGAAGGTGTCAATTTGGGTTGTGCTTCCCTCTGGAATTTTGGAATATAGCATTTTGTAAAGCACTTCAAAAGCTTCTTGAATTTCACTTAGCTTATTTTTTATCTTTTTCGTTCTTGGGTCCCTAATTCTATGAATTGTATTTTCTGCTATCTTTTTTTTTCCATTTCCACGCCAGTATTTTCATAGATTTTGATCCACTTTCATAATGTCTCTGTTTCAGAAACATTGTTTTTTTGTCTGATTTCTTGCGTAGCCAAATTATTTATTTCATTCCTAATTCTTTTACTTTCCCCCAATCCTGTGCCAAATTCAATTTGTGTTTTTTCTCTAGTTCCTTCAGCCTATTTTGTAATTCCTCTGATGTTTTATTCCTTATTTTTTTCTTATATGAAGATATCACTGTAATTTTTCCTCTTAAGACTGCCTTCAGAGTATCCCATAAAATGGGAGGTGAAGCCTCTCCATTATCATTAAATTCTAAGTAGAGACCAATTTCTTTTTAATTTGTTCCTTAAAGTACAGATCATTGTGTAGACTTGAATTTAGTTTCCAAATAGTATTCTTTGGTTGCAGGTCAAAATCAACAGATAAAATATATAGGTGCATGGTCACTTACATCTATTGTCCCAATTCCACAGGTATTAATTTTGTCTTTGTCTTTTCCAAATGTTATGAAATAGTCTATTCTTGTATATACAGAATTGTGGAGCAGAATAATGAGTGTAATCCTTTCTGTCAGAGAAAAGGTTCCTCCATATATCAATTAAACCAACATCCTCAAAAAATGTATTAACTTTCTTATGTAAAGATTTTGTTTCATAGGTTTTTCTATTGGAAGAGTCTAAGTTTGATTGTAATTGTAAGTTTAAGTCTCCCTCACATACCAGGAGACCTTCTGTTTCCATTACCATAATATCAGTAATTTTCTGAAAGAAACTAATAACACTTCCCGGGGGTACGTATATATTCAATAGAGTATCTGAATTGCCATCTATATTCCCCCTTACCAGAATATATCTGCCTTCTTTATCTCCCATTTCAATTTTTTTTTCAAAATTTAGCTTACTTGAGATAAGAATAGCAACTCCTCTCCTGTGTCCTGATTTATATGAGGAGAAAAACAGATTAGTGAAGCCCATTCTCTTTAGTTTTTTATGCTCATTATCACTTCAATGAGTTTCCTGTAAATATACTACATTGGCTTGTTCTTTTTTCATTTTGGATAAAATTCTCTTACATTTGATTGGATTTAATAGCCTGTTCACATTAAAAGAAATGAATTTTACCTTGTCCTTAGCCACCTGTATTTATCTGTCAATGTATCATTGACATTAGAATAAAACTTAATCGATCTACTCCCTGGACAAATAAGAAACAAGAAACTCAAATAATAACAAAAATGGCAATGAACATGTGATTCCAAGGCTGAGGTCTCTAGTAAATGACCCTGCGTTGAGCTAGAGGAAATGTCTAGCTGTGGGGGATAACCCCTCCTATTTGTAAGTTGAGGGGCCCCCATTGCAGTACTCATAAAAGTCAGCGAACAAATCCATTACACAGAAAAGATTTCCCTGTGTACTCCTACATATATATATATATATGTATGTATGTATATGCACACAGACAAATATATATATGCATACATATACACACACACACACACACACACACACACACACACATATATATTCTCAATTCTCATTTTGGTGCGGAAAAAGGAGTAAGTGAGCGAATAAAGAATAACAGCTAAGTAATATAAGATCCATTTTATAATAAGTATTTCTTGAGATAGGTATATCACCGTGTACTTTTGCTTCTGTTTAGCTTCTCAACATTTTTAAAGTTAGCCAAACCTTATGGCTCTTCTGAAGGGGGTGAGAACTGTCTTTGGGAAACTCCCGGCCTCTTCCTGATATGTTTCTCTTGGCTTCCTCCCGTCTCCTGCCTTCTCGTTTCTCGCACTATTTCCCAAGCAGAGTGGGACAATTCCTCAGCTAGGCCTTCTTTTGTTTTGGTCATGCTGACGGGCAACCCTCTGGCCTTCATGTCTGTAGTCGCCTCTTCCACTGTCTGGTACAAATGCATCCCGTTGTCATAAAACACTCAAAATTTAGCAGGATACGGAGTTTGAAGTCTAATCTTATTTTGCTTTAATACTCGCTTTACTTCGGAGTATTCTTTGCATTTCTGGAGGACCGCAGGGGGGTAACCTTGGTCAAAATATATTAATTTATCATTGAAAAACACTCTCTTCTTACCCCAGGCCCCTCGTAGAATCTCCGTCTTGGTGCTGTACCAAAGGAATTTATTTATAATTGAGCGTGGCTTTCCATCCTGTGTAGATTTTGGGACTAACGCACGGTGCGCTCTTTTGACTTCTAGCTTCATAGACGGGGGAAGCTCCAGCGCGTCTCGCAATAACTTTCCAACAAACTCCGTCATAGACGAGCCCTCCGCTCCTTTGGGAACGTTGTAGATTCTGATATTTTTCCGCCGTGATCTCTCCAGATCAAGCAGTTTACCTTCTTGGTGATGTATGATTTTTATTGTCTTGCTCAGTATCCGTTCCATGTTTTTAATGTGATCTTCCACCTTCTCAATGTGAACCTTAATATCCCGGAGCTGCTGCTTTATATCTTTCTGGACCTCCATTATTTCTTTCAGGATTTTGAAGACATTCGCTGCTTCGACTGAGCGAGGCCCAGCAGCCACCTCGCTAGCACAAGGTCGGGTCGGAGAACCGCTCACTGCACTCCTCTCGGCCGCAGGTTCCACAGTGTCACTTTTTTTATTTCCATTCTTTTTCCCCATTCTTGCCCCTCTTTTCAGTTCAAATATTTTTCGAAAAATATTATATTTGACGGGTTAATGGGGCTTAATACGTGTTTTTTTGGAGGAGCTAGTGACTTAAGCTGCCATTCTCGATGATGACATCACCGGAAACTGTCCATGTCACCTCTTTCTAATGATTTGATTTGACTTCTACCAAAAAAGCCATGCCACCCCTCTGCCTACCTGCCTGTCCTTTTGATACAACACATATCCTTGGATGTTAAGTTCTCAGCTGCAATCTACTTTCACCCACCAGTCAGTGATTCCCACAATGTCATACATGTCGATCTCTGCCTGTGTTTCAAATTCATTTACTTTATTCCATATTCTGCGTTCATTCAAGTATAACACCTTCAGTCCTGTATTCATATTTTTTTGATTTTGTCCACCTTTTACATTGCAACCTATCCTGTTGACTGCAATTTTGCCTTATCATCAACCTCTCCTTGCTCAGAGTCTCACTACACACTCTGTTTGTAAGCTAACTACCCCATCATCAGCACTATCACTCCTGTTCCCATTCCCCTCCAAACTACTTAAAAGTCACCCAAACAAGCAAACCTGACCACAATGATATTAGTCCCCCTCAGGTTGAGGTATAATCCATCCCTTTATGTACAGGTTGTACCTTCCCCAGAAGAGATCCCAATGATCCATAAATCTGAATCACTGCCCTCTGAACCACTTCCTCAGTCACACCTTCAGCTGACAAATCATGCTATTCTTACCCTCACTGGCATGTCTCATGTAGCATATATAACCATATAACCATATAACAATTAGAGCATGGAAACAGGCCATCTCAGCCCTTCCTGTCTGTGCCGAACGCTTACTCTCACCTAGTCCCACTGACCCGCACTCAGCCCATAACACTCCATTCCTTTCCTGTCCATATACCTTTCCAATTTTACTTTAAATGACAATACCGAACCTGCCTCTGCCACTTCTACTGCAAGCTCGTTCCACACAGCTACCACTCTCTGAGTAAAGAAATTCCCCCTCGTGTTACCCCTAAACTTTTGCTCACTAACTCTCAACTCATGTCTTCTTGTTTAAATCTCCCCTACTCTCAATGGAAAAAGCCTATCCATGTCAACTCTATCCCCCTCTTAATTTTAAATACCTCTATCAAGTCCCCCCTCAACCTTCTATGCTCCAAAGAATAAAAACCTAACTTGTTCAACCTTTCTCTGTAACTTAGGTGCTGAAACCCAGGTAACATTCCAGTAAATCTTCTTTGTACTCTCTCTATTTTGTTGACATCTTTTCTATAATTCGGTGACCAGAACTGTACACAATACTTCAAATTCAGCTTTACCAATACCTTGTACAATTTTAACATTACATCCTAACTCCTATACTCAATGCTCTGATTTATAAAGGCCAGCATACCAAAAGCTTTCTTCACCACCCTATCCACATGAGATTCCACCTTCAGGGAACTATCCACCATTATTCCTAGATCACTCTGTTCTACTGCATTCCTCAATGCCCTACCATTTACCATGTATGTCTTATTTGGATTATTCCTACCAAAATGTAGCACCTCACACTTATCAGCATTCAACTCCATCTGCCATCGCTCAGCCCACTCTTCTAACTGGCCTAAATCTCTCTGCAAACTTTGAAAACCTACTTCATCATCCACAGCGCCACCTACCTTATTATCATCTGTATACTTACTAATCCAATTTACCACCCCATCATCCAGATCATTAAGGAACATGACAAACACCACTGGACCCAGTACAAATCCCTGAGGCATACCACTAGTCACCGGCCTCCAACCTGACAAACAGTTATCCACCACTACTCTCTGGCATCTCCTATCCAGCCACTGTTGAATCCATTTTACTACTTCAATATTAATACCTAACAATTGAACCTTCCTAACTAACCTTCCATGCAGAACCTTGTCAAAGGCCTTACTGAAGTCCATATAGATAACATCCACTGCTTTACCTTTGTCAACTTTCCTCATAACCTCTTCAAAAAATTCAATAAGATTTGTCAAACAGGACCTTCCACACACAAATGCATGTTGACTGTTCCTAATCAGACCCTGTCTATCCAGATAATTATATATACCATCTCTAAGAATACTTTCCATTAATTTACCCCCCCACTGATGTCAAACTGACAGGCCTATAGTTGCTAGGTTTACTCTTAGAACCCTTTTTAAACAATGGAACAAAGCGGTTCTAATGCATTCCAGATGTGACTACCCTGGAGGTCCTATCTTTTAGCTTTCTACATAGCTCCCTAAAATCTCTCTTCAGGACCTCTTCACCTTCTGGACCTATGTTATTGGTGCCAATACGTACCAACAGTTCTGGCTGCTCACCCTTGCCTTTGAGAATGCTATCGACCCGATCGGAGACATCCTGATCCTGGCACCTGGGAGGCAACATACCATCCAGGTGTCTCTATCACACCCACAGAATCTCATCTCTGTTCATCTGATATGGAAACTCCATCAACACCACAGTCCTGTTCATCTCCCTGCTCTTCTGAGGCACAGCATAGACAATGCCAGAGATCCAGTCACTGTAGCTCCCTCCGGTAGGCCTTCCACCCCCCCACCAAAAGTTTCTAAAATTGTATCATTATTATTGAGAACAACAGCTACAGGTGTACTTCCCTTCCTTCTCCTGACAGTTACCCAGTTACCTGTCTAGTGCAGTTTAGGAATAACATGCCTCCCTGTCGCTCCTAGTTATCACTTCTTTGTTGTCCTGTGTGAGCTGAAGATTATCAAGCTGTAGCGCCAGTTTCTTAAAATGCTCTCCCAGGAGCTGCAGCTCTGATGCAGATGTGTTTATCTAATGAATCTCACTCAGTGGTACTATGCAGCGCAACTCCAAGACTCTGCTGCGAAGTTCTGCCTTTTAAATCTTAACTGAGGACCTGATCATGCAAACAATAAAAGCAAGCAAATGGCATTCAGAATGAAAGTGAGTCCACAGATACTAGGCCTGGATGGAGCAGGCTCACAGACCCGGGCTCTGTTCATCACACATTGGAGCAAACTGTTGCAGACTCCGCAGACACATAGCCCTGAGCTACAGGACCAAGCCCATAGCTTCGGCCTCGTGCAGCAAAGAGTGGAACGAGTGTCACGGAACAGCAAGCAGAACAGCCCAACCCCTCTTCTGGTCCCGATTCACTGCCTTTTCAATCCATTCAGACTAGTGTTTAAATCATCCAAACATAAGGTCGTTCTTTGCTCTAAGACCCAGGCCTTGTCGCATTGATACACTCTGAGTCAGCACATATTTGACCTTTCCAAATTGGCTCTGTGCTTATATCAAATCCTGTTTGGGAAGCCAGGATCAGAAACTCCTACACTGACATTTTTTCCCACTTCTCATGCCACAACTCCGTCTCAAACGTGTCTTGACCTTGCTCTGACCACTTCACCTTGAATATGCCCCATCCTCACCCCAACTCTGCATTGTACAGACAATGTTTCATGTTGAGAGTCTCAGCTTGTAATGTCAACTGTTTATTCAGTTCCATAGATACTGCCTGGCCTGCTAAGTTCCTCCAGCATTTTGTGTGTGTTCCATGCTGTTGGAAATTGAGACTAGACAAATCTCTGATGCATATGATCAATCAGACAAACTGATTGCCATGTGATGTAGAACCATGGTTACTCCCTTTGTTCATGCTCCCAGGGGTGCAAGTACATACACAACCCGTCTAAAGTACACAATTAAATGTAGGGACACAACAGCTTTGCAACATCCTTCCTCGCATTGATTAAAGGAATTTGATCATTTTAGTCATTATATCACTTTGTCACAAACTCTCTCTGATCTGATAGGAGAATGAGGAGTTAGGTAAGATTTACAATGGAGTATCATCCCTCATCAATTTATTCAGAGCTCAGTCTGCAGGATGCTGGAGAAATTATGTATTTCAGGATTCCTTTCATTGTTCTTTTGCCTTTCCCAGAGTATTACATGGCCCAGGATGAACAATTATGGCATAAATAATCCATGGCTTTTTAAACGTTATTTTAGTTACTCTTTTAGTGACAGTTTGAACCACTAAAGTCCTCCCAGAGATGACATTCAATCTGAGATGTTCAACAGAGCATAGCAATGTTTAGAGTTCTTTTTTCTTTGGTTGTCCATTGGAATCCGATGACAACATCCACTCCTTTAACGGTGAGATCTTTTTTGACTATACAGTCCTATCCTGTACTCTCTCTATTTTGTTGACATCTTTCCTATAATTTGGTTTTTTACTCATGGAGTAGTTGGTGCATGGAATGCTCTGTCTGAGTCAGTGGCGGAGGAAGATATACTAGTGAAACTTAAGAGACTACTAGACAGGTATATGGAGGAATTTAAGGTGGAGTGTTATATGGGAGGCAGGGTTTAAGTGTTGGCACAACATTATGGGCCGAAGGGCCTGTACTGTGCTGTACTATTCTATGTTCTTTGTTCATTTTCCTACCTGTGTATGATCATACACTTCTCAACACTGTATTCCATTTATTTCTTTGTCCATTCTCCTAACCTAACTCAGTCCTTCTGTATCCTCTCCAATTCCTCAAAACTACCTGCCCCTCGGTCTATCTTCTTATCATCTGTAAAGCTTTCAACAAAGCCATCAATTCCTTCATCCAAATCATTAAAATACAACGTAAAAAGAATTGGTCCCAACACAGCCCCTGCGGAACACCACTAGTCACCAGCAGACGGCCAGAAAAGACTCCCTTTATTCCTACTCTTTACCTCCTAACAATCAGCCACTGCTTGTTCCATGTGTAGGGCTCTCAGTACCAGTAACTGTGGTGTTAACTGTTCAGGCTAACAAAATGGCTTCTCTGTCTTGTTATTTAATGCTGTAATGGGTTTCTGTGTCTGGAATGTTTGGGTTATGACTGCAGATGGGGGGGGGGGGGTATCTAACCAATGGAGAATTGTTATGCTATCTTGTATGTGTAAGCTGAGCGGGAGTTCGCAGTCTTTTTTGGGATGCAAGCGAGGAGGACGGAAGTGTGAGGAGCGGACAGCGGATACTGGACTTCGGCAATTCGGATGGTGGTCGAAGGCTCGGAAGGTCGTTGTGGATGGAACTGGAAGCGTGAGCTCCAACGTGTTAAAATGTTATGTGCACAAACTGATAAACTTACTGATTTGGCACCTTTAGGTTATCTGTTTCTACTAACCCTTCACTAAGAAATAACTATAAAGTTGCAATTATTTACTCGCCTTTGTTGTATTGTCTGATGTTTGTGTTGCGGGTGTGTACTGGGGGGGCATTACACCGTATTTACACCGAAGTATTACACTATTGGTGGGGCAACGGCGGTTCACCCTAGGTGAACGGGGGGTAATTTGGGGGCACAGATGCTACACATGCTAGAATCTTTCCTGTAATACCATGGGATTGTTGTAATGTGTTAAGCATATGTGGCACCTTGTCAAAGGCCTTCTGATCCAAGTACACAACATCAATCGATTTTCCTTTGTCTATTCTGCTTGTTATTTCTTCAAATAATTCCAACAAAGTTGTCAGGCAAGACTTTCCCTTGAGAAAACCATGCTGAAAATGACTTATTTTAGCATGTGCCTCCAAGTACCTTGAGCACATCATTCTTATCTATCGACTCCAACATCTTCCCAACCACCATCAGACTAAATGGCCTATAGTTTTCTTTCTAACTCTCTCCCTTCTTGAAGATTGACTGATATTTGCAATTTTCCAGTCTTCCAGAACCATTCCAGAATCTAGTGATTCTTGAAAGATTATCAGCCACCTCCTTCAGAACTTTGGGGTGTACACCATCTGGTCCAAGTGACTTTTACCTTCAGTTCTTTCAGTTACCCAAGAAACTTCTGCCTAATTATGGTAACTTCACACACTACATGCCCCCGACACCTGAAATTTCCACAATACTGCTAGTGTCTTCCACTGTGAAGACTGATGCAAAATACTTGCTCAGTTCATCTGCCATTTTGTTGTCACCCATTATTACCTCTCCAGCATCATTTTCTAGCCGTCCACTCTCGCCTCTTTTTTACACATTATTTATTTGAAGAATCTTTTGAAATCCTCTTCAATATTATTGGCCAGGTTACTTTCATATTCCACCTTTAGAGAGATTGCCCTTGACATCAAAGCAACATCTGATATTGTGACATTGACAAAATTGTCCATTGTCCATGGAGAAACCACTTTATTGGATGGAGCTGGAGCAAGCACAAAGTCCAGTAATTGTGATTATTGCAGGTCAGTTATATTAACTCATGATATCACTCAAGTAATTACTTTGTTTGAATCACTTTCATAGCTTGAATGCTTTATTGATGTCCTACCATCCATAATGAGGTCACAAATTGAAACATCAGCAGTTGATTGCACAATATTCAATTTGGTTTTCAGTCCTTAAACAAAGAAAAGAAAATCTGGCAGCAAGATCTGAATATTTAGGCAAAGAATGTTAAGTAGCAAATCAAATTTATATTAAGGCATGCCAAGAAATAACCATTAATTGTTATGGCAGAGGGATGGAAACCAGCATGATCGAGCTGAGCATGAACCAGCAGGTTTTCAAGTAAATGATGGGGTAACATGAATGTAAGGAAGGACAAGCCAATGATTGGGTACAAATGAAGACAGAGCTCAGAGTTAAATTGTGCCACAGAGGTAAGATTCAAAAGTGCGAAGAAAGCAGGACTGAAGGTGCTGTCTTTAAATACATGTAGCATTCAGAATAAAGCGGACAAACTCGTGGTGCAATTAGAGATTGGTTGGTATGATATTGTGGGCATCACTGAGTCGTAGCTGAAAGAAGGCCATAGTTAGGAGCTTAACATCAAAGGATATACTTTGTATCAAAAGGACAGGCAGAAAGGCATAAGCAGTAGTGTGGCTCTGTTAGTGAGAGATGGAATTACAACTTCAGAAAGAGGTGAGATAGGGTCAGAGAATGTTGAAACTTTGTGGATGGAGTTATGAAATTGCAAGGGTAAAAAGCAATTATGGAAATCATAGACAGACCTTCAAATAGTAGCCAAGATGTGGGGTTGAGATTGCAAACGGAGTTGGAAAAGGCATGTAATAAAGTAATGACACAGTTGAAATGGGGGACTTCAATATGCAAGGTGATTGGGAAAATAAGGTTGGTGCCAGACCGCGAGAGGAAATTTGTTGAATTCGCAGGAGGATATTGGTGGGGATGATGGCAGAGCAGAGTTAGCTGGACTTTCTGGGAATAGTACACAAGGCGCAGGATAGATAGGTCCCACAGAAGAAGTAGTTTGCAAATGGCAAGGGATAGTTAACCGTGACTGCCAAAGGAAGTTAAGGACTGCATAAAAGCCAAGGAAAGGGCACATAAGGTAGCAAAAGTGAGTGGGAAGTTGGATGATTGGGAAGCTTTTAAAATCCAACAAAAGGCAATTAAAGCTATAAGAAGTGAAAAGATGAAATATGAGGGAGAATAGCCAATAATATAAAGCAGGATACCGTAAGTTTTTTTTTCATTTATATAAAGAGTAAAACCGAGGTGAGGGTTGATGTTAGACCACTGGAAAATGATGCTGGTGAGGGACAACAAAATTACAGACAAACTTAATGGGTACTTTGCTTCAGTCTTCACTGTGGAGCACACCAGCAATGTGTCAGAGGTCTGTGAGTGTCAGGGAGTAGGAGTGAGTGCCATTGCTATTACAAAGGAAAAAGTGCTAGGCAGAATCAAAAGGTCCTAAGGTGGATAAGTCACCTGAGCCAGGTGGACTACATCCCAGAGTCCTAAGACATGTTGCTGAAGAGCTAACAGGTGCATTGGTCTTGAGCTTTCAAGAATCACTTGATTCTAACATAGTCCTGGAGGAGTGGAAAATTGTAAATGTCAGGAGGCAGCAAGTGGGAATAAAAGGTGCCTTTTCTGGTTAGCTACCAGTGACTAGTAGTGTTCCTCAGAGGTCAGTATTGGAACTGCTGCGTTTCACATTGCTTGTCAATGAATTTGACAATGGAATTGATGGCTTTGTGGCACAGTTTGTGGATGATAAAAAGATAGGTGGAGGGGTAGATATTGCTGAGGAAGCAATGCAATTACAGTTAGACAAATGGGAAGAATGGGCAAAAAAGTGGTAGATGGAATACAGTGTTGGGAAATGTATGATAATGCATTTTGGTAAAAGGAACAATAGTGCAGAATATTATCTAAGTGGGAGAAGATTTAAAATTCAGAGGTACAGAGGGACTTAGGAGTCCTCATGCAAGACTCCCAGAAGGTTAACTTATAGGTTGAGTCTGTGGTAAAGAAGGCAAATGCAATGTTGGCATTTTGTTCGGGGGGAATAAATATAAAAGCGAAGAAATAATTCTGAACATTTATAAGACACTAGTTAGGCTGCACTTGGAGTATTGTCAACAGTTTTGGGCCCAGCTCTCAGAAAGGATGTGTTGTCATTGGAGTCCAGAGTAGGTTTATGAGGTTGATTCCAGGAATGAAGGGGTTAACATAAGGGGAGCATTTGCAACTTTGGGACTATACACACTGGAATTTAGAATAATATGGAAGGATCTCATTGAAACTTACTGAATGTTGAAAGTACAAGATAGAGTGGATGTGGAGAGAATGTTTCCTATAGTGGGGGTACCCAGAACTTGAGAGCACAGCCTCAAAATTGAGGGTTGACTCTTTAGACAGAGGTAAGGAGAATTTTTTTAGCCAGAGAGTAATAAATCTGTGGAATGCTCTGTCACAGACTGCTGTGGAAGCCAAGTCTGTGCATATACTTAAGGCAGAAGTTGATTGTTTCCTGATCAGTCAGGGCATCAAAATGTATGATGAGAAGTTAGGTTATGGGATTAAATGGGGCCTAAGATCAGACTTGATGGAATAGCGGATCAGACTCGATGGGCTGAATGGCCTAATTCTGTTCCTATGTCTTATGATTTTATCAAGAAGAATAAAGAAATTGCACATACTTAATATTCAATAGCATCACCATCATAGACACTCCAAAGAAATTCCTAGAGATCATCATGACTCCAAACTCTATCAGCAAGAACAAGGACTATAAGCTCAAGGTAAAACCACCATTTATAATCTTTTCTCTAAATCACCAAGCTTTCTGATAGTAAATATAACATCACTGTAATTGCCTCTAGATCAAAATTCTGGGGCTGCTTTTCTAACAATTCTGTGGGAGAAAGGTTACTAAAAGGACTGCATTAATGTATTAACCATCACCATCTAAAAGCCAGCTGTCAGGTGCAATGAATGTGTGTATCTCTCAGGCGTCACATGTTAACTTGCATCATGATAAAAAAAAATGAGAAGCTTGCTTGCATGGTGTACAACTTTTTTAATGTGTTTCCCATCAAAGGTGTTTCCAGACAGGAGCTTATTCGGCTTATCTTTGAAGATTGGGCGAAGATGAGCTGCTGTTTTGATCTAGAATTTCTACCTACAACAGAATAGAAATGTAGTTAAAAGTCATTCATTTAGTCAAAAAAAGTACAAATTTAACGATAGCCTCGCAAGATACACAAAGTCTTGATATGGGCCAATGAAAAACATTAACATAATTTCAAAAGAAATTTAGCAGGGCCCTTTGACCCTCATCTATTGATACACCATAGAAAATATCCTATCTGACTGCATCACAACTTGGTATGATAACTGCTCTGCCCTTGACTGCAAGCAATTCAGAATCAGAATCAGGCTTAATATCACCGGCATATATCATGAAATACATTAACAGTACAGCAGTACAGTGAAACAGATGATAAATAAATATAGAGAAAAAAGATTGAAGTACAATAAGGAGCAAGTACAAATGCATGTGACAATAATAAAGTGATTTACTAATTTACCAATGGTCTGGATCATCCAGGCCCATTTAATTGAAGCTGTTTTGGATATATAGTCGGCACAACATTGTAGGCTGAAGGGCCTGTAATGTGTTGTAGATTTCTGTGTTCTGTGAAACAGGAAACTGGGTGACAGAAAGGAAAGGATAAAGGATTAAACAGCCAGTGTAGAGCACGACATTGGACAACTCCCTCAACAACAGGTATATCATACTTTTGGATACTGTTTGAGGGGGGCAGTGGTGGTGGAGGATGTCTTGCAGAGGAAAGTCACAGCGGTCATTCAGGTCTCAAGCACTGAGTCTGGTTCTGTCACTTAGAAAGGAAGAGAGGAGGAAAGGTGAGCTATGGTGATAGGTGATTTGTTAGCTAGGGGAACAGAAAGAAGGTTCTGTGGAGGAAAACAAGATCCTTAAAGGTATGTTGCTTCCAGGATGACAGGGTCCATGACATCTCAGATCACATTCCTAAGTGGGAAGTTGAACAGCCAGAGGTAGTGATCCATGAAGGTAGCAATGACAAAAAGAAAGAGTGACAAGTTTCTGCAAAGTGAGTTCAGGGAGTTAGGTGCTAAGATAAAGGGTAGGACCTCCAAGGAATGCAACTAAAAAGGCATTAAAGGGAAAAGATGGAATACAAAAGTAAGCTCGCAAATATAATTAAAGAGAGTACCAGAAGTTTTTTCAGATACATAAAGTGCAAAAAAGAGGTTAGAGTGATATTAGAGCATTGGAAAATAATGTTGAGACTTTATAAAGCACTGCTGAGGCTTCACTTGAAGTATTGGAGCGGCAGAGGATGAGAGGTGACCTGATAGAGGTGTATAAGATGATGAGAGGCATTGATTGTGTGGATAGTCAGAGGCATTTTCCCAGGGCTGAAATGGATAACATGAGAGGGCACAGTTTTAAGGTGCTTGGAAGTAGGTGCAGAGGAGATGTTAGGGGTAAGTTTTTTTACACAGAGAGTGGTGAGTGCGTGGAATGGGCTGCTGGCAATGGAGGTGGAAGCGGAAACAAAAGGGTCTTCTAAGAGACTCTTGGATAGATATATGGAGCTTAGAAAAATAGAAGGCTATGGGTAACCCTAGGTAATTTCTAAAGTGAGTACATGTTTGGCACAACATTGTGGGCTGAAGGGCCTGTATTGTGCTGTAGGATTTCTATGTTTCTGTGTTTCTGTTGTGAGCAGTTTTGAGCCTCTTTTCTTAGAAAGGATATGCTGACGCAGGAGAGGGTTCAAAGGAAGTTCAGGAAAATGATTCCAGGATTGAATGGCTTATCATATGAAGAGCGTTTGATGGATCTGAGCCTGTATTCACTGGAATTTAGAAGAATGAGGGACAACCCAATTGAAACCCATCAAATGGTGAAAGGCCTTGATAGACAGTATGTGTCGAGGATGTTTCCTATGGTGGGAGAGTCTAAGACCAGAGGACACAGCTTCAGAATAGAGGAGTGTCCTTTTAGAATGGAACTGAGGAGGAATTTCTTAGCCAGAGAGTGGTGCACCAGTAGAATTTGTTGCCACAGGCAGCTGCGGAGGCCAAATCTTTACATATCTAAGGTAGAGGCTGATAGTTTCTTGGTTGGTCAGGACATGAACTGATACGAGGAGAAGGCAAGAGATTGGGGCTGAGAAGAAAAATGGATCAGCCATAATGGAATGGTGGTGCAGACGTGATGGGCCAAATTGCCTAAATCTGCACCAATACCTCATGGTAATAATCTCAGGACCACTACCCGTGGCACATGCTAGTGAGGCAGGATATGGGAATAACATACACTGCTATATGTGGCTAAGGTGTTGGTGTAGGAGGGAGGGTATAAGATTTTTGCATCATTGGCTGTCTTCCAAGGAAGTTAATACCTGTACAGCAGAGATGGTTTGCACCTGAACTTCAGGGGGGCTAGAATCCTAGCAGGAAGGTTTGTTAGTGCTGCATGGGGGGAGGGGGTTAATCTAGAGGGATGGGAACCAGAGTGCTGGAACAGCTAGTGGAGAGGTTGTGGACACAGATGTTGTTAGACCTAAAAGTTTTGTGTCAAAAAGCTGAGCATGGTGGGACTAATATCCTGAGCTGTGTATATTACAATGCGAGAAATTTTGTATGACAGGTGGATGAGTTCAGGGCATGGATCAACACTTAGAATTATAACATTGTAACCATTAGTGATAGTTGGTTGAAGAAGGGGAAGGACTAGAAGCTTAATATCCCAGGGTTCCATTGTTTTAGACACGAAAGGACAGGAGAAACTTAAGGAGGAGGGATGGTGTTACTAGTCAGGGAGAATGTCATGGTAGTGCTCAGTCAGGACAGACTGGAGAACTTATCTACTGAGGCATTATGAATGGATTGAGGAATAAGAAAGGTATGACCACATTAATGAGGCTACATTACAAACCATCCCCATCCAACAGTCCGCAGGAATTTATAGTGAGATTGCTGACTGCTGCAAGAAGCTGTAATTGTAGGTGATTTTAACTTAGACCATAAGACCATAAGACAAAGGAGCAGAAGTTGGCCATTCAGCCCATTGAGTGTACTCTGCCATTTCATCATGAGCTGATCCAATCTCCCCTTTAATCCCATTCCCCCGCCTTCTCACCGTAACCTTTGATGCCCTGACTACTCAGATGCCTGTCAACCTCTGCCTTAAATACACCCAATGACTTGGTCTCCACAGCAGCCCATGGCAACAAATTCCATAGATTCACCACCCTCTGGCTAAAAGAAATTTTTCGCATCTCTGTTCTGAATGGGCGCCCTGCAATCCTCAAGTCATGTCCTCTCGTACTAGACTCCCCCATCACAGGAAACAACTTTGCCACATCCACTCTGTCCATGCCGTTCAACATTCGAAACGTTTCTATGAGGTCTCCCTTCATTCTTCTAAACTCCAAGGAGTACAGTCCAAGAGCGGTCAAACATTCCTCATATATTAACCCTCTCATTCCCGGAATTATTCTAGTGAATCTTCTCTGAACCCTCTCCAATGTCAGCGCATCCTTTCTTAAATAAGGAGCCCAAAACTGCACAGTATTCCAAGTGAGGTCTTACCAGTGCTTTATAGAGCCTCAACATCACATCCCTGCTCCTATACTCTATTCCTCTAGAAATGAATGCCAACATTGCATTCGCCTTCTTCACTACCAACTCAACCTGGAGGTTAACCAAAAGGGTATCTTGCACGAGGCCTTTATTCCCACTCTCTGTTTCCTGCCAATCAATCAGTGCTCTATCCATGTATGTAACTTTCCCGTAATTCCAGGGGCTGTTATCTTGTTTAGCCGCCTCATGTGCGGCACCTTGTCAAAGGCCTTCTGAAAATCCAAATACACAACATCCACTGCATCTCCCTTGTCTAGCCTACTTGTAATTTCCTCAAAAAATTGCACTAGGCTTGTCAGGCAGGATTTTCCTTTAAGGAAACCATGCTGAGTTCGGTCTATCTTGTCATATGTCTCCAGGTACTCTGTAACCTCATCCTTGACAATTGACTCCAACAATTTCCCAACCACCAATGTCAAGCTAACATGTCTATAATTTCCTTTTTGCTTCCTTGCCCCCTTCTTAAATAGCGGAGTGACATTTGCAATCTTCCAGTCCTCTGGAACCAGGCCAGAATCTATCGACTTTTGAAAGATCATTGCTAATGCTGCCGCAATCTCCACTGCTACTTCCTTCAGAAGACGGGGGTGCATTCCATCTGGTCCAGGAGATTTACCTACCCTTAGACTATTCAGCTTCCTGAGTACTTTCTCTGTTGTAATTGTGACTGCGCATATTTCTCTTCCCTGACACCCTTGAATGTGTATTGCTGATGTCTTCCTCAGTGAAGACTGATGCAAAATACTCATTCAGTTCCTCCACCATCTCCTTATCTCCCATTACAATATCTCCAGCATCATTTTCTGTCATTCCTATATCTACTCTCATCTGTCTTTTACTCTTTATATACTTGAAAAAGCTTTTAGTATCCTCTTTGATATTATTTGCTAGCTTCCTTTCATAGTTCAACTTTTCCCTCTTAATGACCTTCTTAGCTTCCTTTTGTAAGCTTTTAAAAACTTCCCAATCCTCTGTCTTCCCACTAATTTTTGCTTCCTTGTATGCCCTCTGCTTTGCTTTTACTTTGGCTTTGACTTCTCTTGCCAGCCACGGTTGCATCCTTTTTCCATTTGAAAATTTCTTCTTCTTTCGAATATATCTCTCTTGCACCTTCCTCACTTCTCGCATAAACTCCAGCCACTGCTGCTCTGCCATCCTTCCTGCTAGTGTCCCTTTCCAGTCAACTTTGGCCAGTTCCTCTCTCATGCCACTGTAATTTCCTTTACTCCACTGAAATACCGACACATTGGATTTTAGCTTCTCTTTCTCAAATTTCACAGTGAACTCAGTCATGGTATGATCACTGCCTCCTAAGGGTTCCTTCACTTCCATCTCTCTAATCACCTCTGGTTCATTACACAATACCCAATCCAGTACAGCCGATCCCCTAGTGGGCTCAACAAACAAGTTGTTCTAAAAAGCCATCTTGTAGACATTCTACAAGTCCTCTCTCTTGAGATCCAGTGCCGACCTGATTTTCCCAATCCATTTGCATGTTAAAATCCCCCACAATTATCATAACATTGCCCTTCTGGCAAGCCTTTTCTATTTCCTGTTGTAATTTGTAGTCTACATCACTGCAGCTGTTTGGAGGCCTGTAGATAACTGCCATCAGTGTCCTTTTACCCCTGAAATTTCTTAGCTCAACCCGTAAAGATTCTGTACCTTCTGATCCTATGTCAACTCTTTCTAATGATTTAATATAATTTATTACCATTAAAGCCATGCCACCCCCTCTACCTATCTGCCTATCCTTCCGATACACCATGTATCCTTGGACATTCAGCTCCCAGAGACATGCATCCTTTAGCCATGTCTCAGTGATGGCCACAATATCATACCTGCCAATCTGTAATTGTACAACAAGATCATCCACTTTATTCCTTATGCTGCGTGCGTTTAAGTATAACACCTTAAGTCCAGTTTTTGGTACTTTTTGCATTGATTGCACTGCTATTTTATTGCACTGCAACTCACCCCAATGGCTGCAAATTTGCTCCATCATCTGCCTGTCCTTCCTGACATCCTTACTGTTCACTACCTCAGATCTATTTCTGTTTTCCCTCTCCTCCACTCCATCATTCCGGTTCCCATCCCCCTGCCAAATTAGTTTAAACCCTCCATAACAGCTCTATTAAACCTTCCTGCCAGGATATTGGTCCCCCTAGGATTCAAGTGTAACCCGTCCTTTTTGTACAGGTCCCACCTGCCCCAAAAGAGGTCCTAATGATCCCTGCCCCCTGCTCCAATCCCTCAGCCACGCATTTATCCTCCACCTCATTCCATTCCTACTCTCACTGTCATGTGGCACAGGCAGTAATCCCAAGATTACTTCCTATGCGGTCCTTCTTCTCAACTGCCTTCCTAACTCCTTATATTCTCCTTTCAGGATCTTTTCCCTTTTCCTACCTATGTCATTGGTACCTACATGTACCACGACCTCTGGCTCCTCTCCCTCACACTTCAGGATATCGTGGACGCGATCAGAAACATCCCCGACCCTGGCACCAGGGAGGCAAACTACCATCCAGGTCTCCTGATCATGTGCACAGAATCGCCTATCTGACGCCCTAACTATCGAGTCCGCTATTACTACTGCCTTCCTCTTCCTTTCCCTACCCTTCTGAGCTACAGGGCCGGACTCTGTGCTGGAGGCACAGCCACCGTTGTTTCCCCCAGGTAGGCTGTTTCCCCCCCCCCAACAGTAATCAAAGAGGAGTACTTATTGTCAAGGGGTACAGCCATTGGGGTTCTCTCTAGTACCTGACTCTTCCCCTTCTCCTCCTAACTGTGACCCACCTGTCTGCCTTCCGTGGCCCTGGTGTAATTACCTGCCTGTAACTCCTCTCTATCAACTCCTCACTCTCCCTGACCAGATGAAGGTCATTGAGCTGCAGCTCCAGTTCCCTAACGGTCCCTTAGGAGCTGCAGCTCGGTGCACCTGGGGCAAATATGGTTGTCCGGGAGGCTAGGAGACTCCAGGACCTCCCACATCCGACACCAAGAACAACAAGCTGCCCTCACATTCATACTTCCCCCTTTCCTGAATTAACAGGAAAAACTGACACCTAAACCTACCTTGCCTTGCCTGTTTCCGCTTAAGCCCATTGAGCCAAAGCCCTTAAGCCTACACTCTGCACCTGGCTCACTCCTCTGCCTGAAAAAGACGCTGCCCGCTGTATAAGATTGTGTCCTTTTTAAATCTTCCCCACTTCACTGCCCGACGTCACACGCCTGCGGAGTCCTGACTCTCTTAACGCCGATGAGAAGAAAAAGAAGAAAAAAATCAAAATGGCTCCTGCCACACTCCCGTTCTGATCCTCTGACTTCCTTCTCCAAATTTTCCAAATATTTGCTGGGAATTCCATACTGTAAAAGGACTAGAAGGGATAATGTTTGCCAATTGTGTTCAATAAAATTTCCTCAATCAGTACATCAGGAAGGAGGTACAGAAGTGTGAAGGGACACACTCAATGATTCAGGAACAGCTTCCTCCCTTCTACCATATGATATTAGAGTGGACATTGAACCCATGAAATACTTTTTTAGAAACATAGAAAACCTACAGCACAATACAGGCCCTTTGGCCCACAAAGCTGTGCCGAACATGTCCTTACCTTAGAATGACCTAGGCTTACCCATAACCCTCTATTTTTCTAAGCTCCATGTATCCATTCAGGAGTCTCTTAACAGACCCTATCATTTCCACCTCCACTTGGAAAGAAAGTTCGTACAATATTTGGTAATGAAAATAAACATTTCAGTATTCTTGGCAAATGGAGCCTCACCCATGGCCTCTTTTCCCAATTTATATTTCAGTAGATTTACTGACTGAGTCAGCATGGAAACAGAACCCTTGACCGAATTCGTGCACGCTGACTAAAATGTTCATTGAAGCTAGTTGTATTTGCCTGTGTTTGGCTCATATCCCTCTAAATTTTTTCTATTGATGTATCTATCCAAATGTCTTTTACAGTGATGCTGGAAAGTTTGTGAACCCTGTAGAACTGTCTCTATTTTGGCATAATGTGATCTGAAATGTGATCAGATCTTCATGCAAGTCCCAGATAAAGAGCACCCAGTTAAACAAATACCACAAAAAATATTATACTTGTTCATTTATTTATTGAGAAAAATTATCCAGTTTTACATGTGTTTGTTGGAAAAAGTATTTGAACCTTTGCTTTCAGTAAATGGTGTGTGACCCCTTTTACAGCAATAACTTCAATTAAATATTTCCAATAACTGTTGATCAGTCCTGCACACGAGCTTATTGGAATTTTTAGGCCATTCCTCTTTAAAAAGCTGCTTCAAATCTGGAACGTTGGTGGGCTTCCTTGCATGAACTGCTTGCTTCAGGTCCTTCCAAAACACTTCTATAGGATTAAGGTCAGGACTTTGACTTGGCCATTCCAAAACAAATTTTCTTCTTTAGAAACCATTCTGTTGTTCATTTACTCTTGTCTTTTGGATCATTGCCTTGTTGCATTATCCAGCTTCTGTTAAGCTTCAGGTGATGGACTGCTACCCTGATATTTTCCTGTGAAGTGGCTTGATACAATTTTGAATTTATTGTTCCCTCAATGATAGTAAGCTGTCCAGGCCCTGAGGCAGCAAAGGAGCCCAAACCCTGATGCTCCTTCCACCATGCTTCACAGTTGGGATGAGGTTTTGGCGTTGGTATGTAGTATCCCTTTTCTTCTGAACTGTGTGCATTTCTGCCAAAAAGTTCAACGTTTGTCTCATCTGTCCACAGAACATTGTCCCAGAGGCGTTGTAGAACATTGAAGTTGTCTTTTGCAAATTTGAGACATGCAGCAATTACTTTTGGAGAGAAATGGTATCCTCCTTGGTGTCCTTCCATGAACACTATTCTTGTTCAGTGCTTTTCAAGTCAAGTCACTCTTCATTGTCATTTTGACTGTAACTGTTGGTACAGTATGCAGTAAAAACGAGACACTTTTTTAGGACATTGGTGTTACATGAAATAGTACAAAAACTAGATTGAACTACGTAAAAAACAACACATAGAAAACTACACTAGACTACAGGACTGCATAAAGTGCACAACAACAGTGCAGGTATTACAATAAATAATAAACAAGAAATAGGTCAGTAATTTGGTGTCAACTCTGGGTATTGAGGAATCTGGTAGCTTGGAGGAAGAAACTGTTACATAGTCTGGTCGCGAGAGCCCAAATGCTCTGGTGTCTTTTCCCAGATGCCAGGAGGGAGAAGAGTCTGTGTGAGGGGTGAGTGGAGTCCTTCATTAAGCTGTTTGCTTTGCGGATGCAGCGTGTAGTGTAAATGTCTGTAATGGTGGGAAGAGAGACCCTGATGATCTCAGCTGACCTCACTATCCACTGTAGGATCTTGCGATCCGAGATGGTACAATTCCTGAACCAGGCAGTGATGCAGCTGCTCAGGATGCTCTCAACACAACCTCTGTGGAATGTGATGAGGATGGGGGATGGGAGATGGACTTTCCTCAGCCTTCGCAGAAAGTAGACATGTTGCTGGGCTTTCTTTGCTATGGAGCTGGTGTTGAAGGACCAGGTGAGATTCTCCGCCAGGTGAACACCAAGAAATTTGGTGCTCTTAACGATCTCTACCGAGGAGCCGTCAATGTTCAGCAGGGAGTGGTCACTCCATGCCCTCCTGAAGTCAACAACCATTTCTTTTGTTTTGTTCACATTCAGAGACAGGTTGTTGGCCTTGCACCAGTCCGTTAGCTACTGCACCTCCTCTCTGTAAGCTGACTCGTTGTTCTTGCTGGTGAGACCCACCACGGTCGTGTCATTGGTGAACTTGATGAAGTGGTTCGAGCTGTGTGTTGCAGCACAGTCGTGGGTCAGCAGAGTGAGTAACAGTGGACTGAGCACACAGCCCTGGGGGGCCCCCGTGCTCAGTTTGACGGTGTTGGAGATGCTGCCTCCGATCTGGACTGACTGAGATCTCCCAGTCAGGAAGTCTAGGATCCAGTTGCAGAGGGAGGTGTTCAGGCCCAGTAGGCTCAGCTTTCCAATCAGTTTCTGAGGGATGGTTGTGTTGAATGCTGAACTGAAGTCTATGAACAGCATTCGAACGTACGTGTCTTTTTTGTCCAGGTGAGTTAAGGCCAGGTGGAGGGTGATGGCAATGGCGTTTTCTGTTGAGCGGTTGGGACAGTACGCAAACTGCAGAGGGTCCAGTGAGGGGGGCAGCAGGGTCTTGATGTGCTTCATGACGAGCCCACATGATTAGAGACTTCAGCAAATTCTATAGATTTCTGTAGATCTTTTACTGTTACCCTTCAGCATTGCACATTGTGTTCTTGGTGTGATCTTTGCAGGATGCCCACTTGTTGGGAGAGTGGCAACAGTACTGAGTTTCCTTTGTTTGTAGATAATTTCTCTTACTGTGGACTGATGAACATTTAGGTCTTTAAAAATGTTTTACAGCCTTTTCCAGCTTCATGCATCTCTACAGTTCTTCTTCTAAGATTCCCTGAAATTGGTTTTGATCAAGGAATGGTGCGCATAAACAGATCTTTCTTGAGAAGAACAAGCTCTATCAGTTACTTGACTTTGTGTGCCTTTTTTAGATCGCAGTGCACCTCGACAACCCACAACCCATCTGGTTCCATCTATCACCTTCTCTATCACCAGCCTCTAACCAACCCCCTGCTTCCCCTCCTTGTTAGTTCTGCCCATCTTTGTCCCTAACCAATTTTTATTGGTTCCCCACAGAAAACTTCCTATGCAGATGCAGATGTAAAACAACTTGTGGTGTGATGCATATGGGAAATGAGTTGCCAGTGGTTGAGGCAGGTACAATAACAACATTTTGAGTAAGTACATAGACAAGTAGAGATTCAGAATGATATGTGTCAGACATGGGAAAACAAGTCTAGTTTAGTCAGCACAGATGAGCCAAGCTGAATGGCCTTTTTCCCTGCTATGATGGGAATTAAGGTGTCAGATCTCTTAGTGGGAGAGCATTTTGGAGAAAGTGATCACAATTCTATCTCATTTACCATAGCATTGGAGAGGGATAGGAACAGACAAGTTAGGAAAGCGTTTAATTGGAGGAAGGGGAAATATGAGACTATCAGGCAGGAACTTGGAAGCATTAATTGGAAACAGATGTTCTCAGGGAAATGAATGGAAGAAATGTGGTAAATGTTTAGGGGATATTTGTGTAGGGTTCTGCATAAATGCATTCCAATGAGACAGGGAAAGGATGGTAGGCTACAGGAACAAAAGCTGTTGTAAATCTAGTCAAGAAGAAAAGAACTTACAAAAGGTTCAAAAGCTAGGTAATGATAGAGAGCTGGAAGATTATAAGGCTAGCAGGAAGGAGCTTAAGAATGAAATTAGCAGAGCCAGAAGGGGTCATGAGAAGGCCTTGGAGGACAGGATTAAGGAAAACCCCAAGTATGTGAACAGCAAGAGGATAAGACATGAGAGAATAGGACCATTCAAGTGTGACAGTGGAAAAATGTGTATGGAACTGGAAGAGATAGCAGAGGTACTTAATGAGTACTTTGTTTCAGTATTCACAACGGAAAAGGATTTTGGCGATTGTAGGAATGACTTAGAGTGGACTGAAAAGCTTGAGCATGTAGATATTAAGGACCAGGATGTGCTGGAGCTTTTGGAAAGCATCAAGTTGGATAAATCACCGGGACCAGACGATATGTAACCCAGGCTACTGTGGGAGGTGAGGGAGGAGATTGCTGAGCCTCTGGCGATGATCTTTGCATCATGAATGGGGATGGGAGAGGTTCCACAGGATTGGAGGTTTGCATTTGTTGTTCCCTTATTCAAGAAAGGGCGCGGAGATAGCCCAGAAAATTATAGACCAGTGAGTCTTACTTCAGTTGATGGAAGTAAGAACCTGAGAGGCAGGATTTATGAACATTTGGAGAGGCATAATATGATTAGGAATGTTCAGCATGGCTTTGGCAAAGGCAGATAATGCCTTACGAGCCTGATTGATCTTTTTGAGGATGTGACTAAACACATTGATAAAGGTAGAACAGTAGATGTAATGTATATGGATTTCAACAAGGCATTTGATAAGGTACCCCTTTGCAAGGCTTTTTGAGAAAGTAAGGAGGCTTGGGATCCAAGGGGACATTGCTTCGTGTATCCAGAACTGGCTTGCCCACAGAAGGCAAAGAGTGGTTGTAGATGGGTCATATTCTGCATGGAGGTAAGTGACCAGTGCAGTGCCTCAGGGATCTGTTCTGGGACCCTTACTCTTCATGATTTTTATAAATGACCTGGATGAGGAAGTGGAGGGATAGGTTAGTAAGTTTGCTGATGACACAAAGGTTGGAGGTGTTGTGGATAGTGTGGAGGGCTGTCAGAGTCAGAGGTTGCACCGGAACATTGATAGGATGCAGAACTGGGCTGAGAAGTGACAGATGGAGTTCAACCCAGAAAAGTATGAGGTGTCTAATTTTGGTAGGTTAGATATGATGGCAGAATATAGTATTAATGGTTAGACTCTTGGCAGTGTGGAGGATCAGAGGGATTTTGGGGTCCGAGTCCATAGGACACTCAAAGCTGCTGCACAGGTTGGCTCTGTGGTTAAGAAGGCATACAGTGCATTGGCCTTCATCAATTGTGGGACTGAGTTTAAGAGCTGAGAGGTAATGTTGCAGCTATATAGGACCCTGGTCAGACCCCACTTGGAGCACTGTGCTTAGTTTTTTTTTCTAAATCTTTTTATTAGTATTAGTAATATGGACAGAATACAAATAATATATTGATAAAGAAATTACCCACATACACATTCCATTACATATGAAAAAAACATACATAATAGTTACAATATATATGAGTTTACCAAGACCTAAGCCATAAGATATATGTATAAACATGGTAAATCTAAATATTTCATAATGTATAATATAAAGAAAACAGAAAAAGGAAAAAAAAACAAAAAAAATTTTTTATAATGCAAAACTAGCTAATCTAATAACTATAACTAATAAGTAATAAAAAAAGAAACAAAAAAGAGAAGGAAAAAAAAGGGGGGGCTGTTTATAATATCTCACAAAAATAAGTATTCATCAATGCTGTCACTTCCGGTCCTCTCAAAATACATAAGCTAAAAGCTGGGAAATCAAATGAACTTGGCACAGGGTCATATTACATCATATGAAAATGTTGAATAAATGGTCTCCATAACTTTTCAAATTTAATAGAAGTCTCAAAAGTACCACTTCTAATTTTTTCTAAATTTAAACATAACATAGTTTGAGAGAACCAATTAAATACAGTGGGAGGATCAATTTCTTTCCAATTCAACAATATAGATCTTCTAGCCATCAGAGTTAGAAATGCAATCATTCGACGGGCTGAAGAAGATAAATGCAGTGAGTCTAACATTGGTAAACCAAAAATTGCAGTAATAGGATGAGGTTGTAAATCGATATTCAAAACTGCAGAAATAATATCAAAAATATCTTTCCAATATTTCTCCAAAAATGAACACGACCAAAACATATGAGTTAAAGACGCAATTTCAGAATGACATCTATCACAAATAGGACTTATACGAGAGTAAAAACGAGCTAATTTATCCTTGGACATATGGGCCCTATGTACGACCTTAAATTGTATTAGTGAATGTTTGGCACATAACGATGATGTATTAACTAATTGAAGAATTCTATCCCAATTCTCACTAGAAATACTAAAACTAAGCTCTCTTTCCCAATCCTTTTTAGTCTTATAAAGAGGCTCTGAACGTATCTTCATAATTATATTATAAAGTTTTGAAATAAGCCCTTTTTGAAAAGGGTCTAATTCAAATAAACTCTCCAAAGTATCTGAAGGCACAAAATTTGGAAACGTAGAGAGTACAGAACTTAAAAAATGTCTAGTCTGCAAATATCTAAAAAAATGAAATCTCGGCAAGTTATATTTGTTGGATAATTGCTCAAAAGACATGAAACAATTATCTAAAAATAAATCAGAAAATCTTAGTAATCCCTTAGTTTTCCAAGCCGAATAAGCTTGATCTATAATGGAAGGGTGAAAAAAACAATTAGATACAATAGGACTATTTAAAACGAATTGAGTCAACCCAAAAAATCTCCGAAATTGAAACCATATACGCAAAGTATGTTTAACTATCGGGTTGTCAATTCGTTTCGGCAATTTAGAAAGAGCAAAAGGGAGAGAAGTCCCTAAAATAGAACCCAGAGCATAAGCTGATACTGATTTAGTTTCTAAACTCACCCAACAAGGGCCAAAAGATCCACCCCCATCTTTCAACCAACATAACAAATATCTAATATTAACTGCCCAATAGTAAAATCTGAAATTAGGTAATGCTAACCCGCCTTCCTTTTTTTGTCTTCTGTAAATATGTTTTACCTAACCTGGGATTTTTATTCTGCCATATATATGAAGAAATTTTAGAGTCAACATTAGTAAAAAAAGATTTCGGGATAAAAATTGGTATCGCTTGAAAAATATATAAAAACTTAGGTAAAATAACCATCTTAATAGCATTAATCCTACCTATTAGGGATAAAGACAGAGGTGACCACCTAGTAAACAAACCTTTAATCTGATCAATTAAGGGTAAAAAATTAAATCTAAATAAATCTTTATGGTTTTTTGTGATTTTGATCCCTAAATAAGTAAAAAAGTCATTAACTAATTTAAAAGGTAAATTTCCATAAATTGGGACCCGTTTATTCAATGGAAACAATTCACTTTTATTAAGATTTAACTTATACCCAGAAAACTCACTAAATTGAGCCAATAATGATAAAACTGCTGGAATGGATTTCTCCGGGTTAGAAATGAATAGTAATAAATCATCTACATACAAAGATAACTTATGAATATCTGTCCCACGATTAATACCCAAAATATCCTGTGATTGTCTGATGGCAATTGCCAAAGGTTCTAAGGCAATGTTAAATAGTAATGGACTAAGAGGACATCCCTGTCTAGTGCCCCAAAATAGGCGAAAAAAGGGAGATCTTTGATTATTGGTAAACACTGAGGCTACTGGAGTATGATAAATCAATTTAATCCATGATATAAATATCGGACTAAAATTAAACTTCTCCAACACATTAAATAAGTAAGGCCATTCAACTCTGTCAAATGCTTTCTCCGCATCTAATGAAATCACGCATTCTGAAGTATCATGTGAGGGAGTATAAACAATATTCAACAATCTCCTAATGTTAAAAAAAGAATAATGATTTTTAATAAAGCCAGTTTGATCATCTGAAATAATTTTGGGTAATACCTTCTCCAATCTAGATGCCAGTAACTTGGAAAAAATCTTGGAGTCTACATTCAATAAAGATATAGGTCTATAAGAAGCACAGTTAGTAGGGTCTTTATCTTTCTTCAATATTAAAGAAATGGAAGGTCTATAAAAAGATTGTGGCAAATTCCCTAATCTAATGGCTTCCTCAAAAACCTTACCTAACCAAGGGGAAAGAGTAGCAGAAAAAAATTAAAAAAATTCAACTGTATAACCATCTGGACCCGGTGCTTTCCCAGAATTCATTAAGGAAATAGCCCGTTTAATTTCTACATCCGTAATAGGAGTATCCAATATCAAAAGATCATCAGATGATAACCTTGGAAAATTTAATTTTCCAAGAAAATCAGACATGGTATTATAATCTTGAGGAAATTCAGATTGATACAGGGAGGTATAGAAATCTTGAAATGCCTTATTTATCTCATCATGATTAACTGTCAGATTCCCATTCTGCTGACCAATCTTAGTGATTTGACGTTTAACCAGAGCATTCTTCAATTGACTAGCTAACAGTTTACCAGATTTATCACTATGTATATAAAAATCAGATTTAGTTTTCATTAATTGATTTTCAATCGAGGATGTAAGTAATAAACTATGTTCCATTTAAAGTTCAACCCTTTGTTTGTAAAGCTCCTTACTAGGAGCAATCGAACATTTCTTATCAATCTCTTTAATTTTATCAACCAATAAAAGAGTTTCCATCTTGATACGTTTCCTCAAACCAACAGAATAAGAAATAATCTGTCCAAGTATATAAAAGTGTCCCAAAGTGTTCCGCAGGAAATATCATCTGTAGAATTAGTTGAGAAGAAGAAGTCGATCTGCTCCTCCATAAATTTTATAAACTCAGAGTCTTGCAACAAGGTAGAGTCAAATCACCATTGTCTAGCATTAGAAGCTGTATGCGTAAATTTCATAGAAAGTAATAACGGAGCATGATCAGAGATAGCTATAATATCATAGTTACAACCGATTACCAATGGAATAAAACAAGAGTCTACAAAAAAATAATCAATTCTTGAATAAGAGTGATAAACATGTGAGAAAAAAGAAAACTCTTTGTCATTAGGATACCGGAATCTCCAAATATCAAAAACTCCATTGTCAGTCAAAAAAGAGTTAATACAAGTGGCCGACTTATTAGGTAAAGTCTGAATAGATAAAGATTTATCCATCAGAGGATTTAAACAACAATTAAAGTCACCACCCATTATTAACTTATTTTAGATTGGGTAAAGAAGTAAATAAAGACTTAAAAAAGTCAGGATAATCCACATTTGGAGCATAAACATTAACCAAAGCAACCTTTTTATTACAAAGTAAACCCGTAATTAACAAAAATCTGCCATTCGGATCCGAAAAAATATCATGTTGAACAAATGAAATAGAGGAGTCAATAAAAATTGAAACTCCTTTTACTTTAGCATTCGAATTTGCGTGATACTGTTGACCCCGCCAAAATCTAAAAAAAACAAAATTTGTCCTCCCTCCTCACATGAGTTTCTTGTACAAAAATGATATGAGCATTAAGTCTTTGGAATACTTGGAATACTAATGGTTTAAATCATCCAATTAAATGAAAGAAGATTTTCAAAATTTTCAAAAGACACAAAATTAATGGTCTGAGCCATAATTCTATAATCAACCCTTTGGTATAAAAAGGGTTAACCAACTTATAAACTCATGCACCCGGAAGAGGAACAAAAGTAGTGAGGAAACCCGGAAGTGACGACAACACAGACATATTTGAAGTTCAAAAACAGCCCAAATAAAAAAACTAACACAAACTGATACAAAAAAAATAGAATTAGAAAACAGACCATCCCCCCACCCCCCGAGAAAAAGCCAAAATATGACTTAAAAAGAGAAAAAGTAAGACTAATCCTACCTACCCCCATGTCAGCTGAAGAACACTCCATATAAAAAGGATATATATAAAAGAATCACCCCAACTTTAAAAATTAAAATCGCTATAATAAAAACCATATTTCTAAGTATAGTTAGTTGTAAAAAGAATAAAAATATAATCACAAAAAAAACTTATAAATCGGGCTCTGGCCCAGACAAAACAAAAAATATTTAAGCTAAGATAAGCGATGCATTGTACGGAAGAAACGCGAAAAATATAAACATAACGCCATCTTAAGCAAAACCAAAAATCTTTTCCAAAAAACCACCATCTTAATCAAGGAAAAATTCACCTTCAAAGAATTAAAAATATACCTTCGAAGGAACAAAGTTAATAGACAAATATGTAGTTAAATGATTAACGTGTATGGCAAAACAATTAATGTGACGCAAACACACTTCAACTTAAGAATAAAGTGTAGGATGAACCTACACCAATAACCAGATTTTAATTCTGGTTTAAGAGATCGAGAACCATCTTACACGATCAGAATCGTTCATTTATTAGAGACTGGTGTCTGTAGCAGTAGGGAAGTTCTCCTCCAGATATTTTCTCGCTTCTGAAGTTGAAATGAAAACCTGTCGTGGAGCATTCGACGGAGAAATTCGAAGCTTCGCAGGGTATAGAAGCGCAGGTTTCAGATTTTTCTCATAACATTCAGCCATCAACGGTTTAAAAAGAAGCCTTCTTTTTAAAAGGTCTGGACTAAAATCTTCGATCAGCCGGAAGCAAAAATCTTTGAATTTAATCATTCCTGCTCGACGAGAAGCTCTTATAAGTTGTTCTTTGTCATGTACATAATGGAACCGGACAATTACCACCGAAGGTTTGTCTGTAACACTCGGTGATCGACGCCGAATTCTATGTGCCCGATCCAATAAAGGGGGGTTATTCGGGAAAATCGTCGGAAACGCTTCTTTTAAAAGTTGAGCAAAATATTTCGAAGGGTCATCTTTTTCTATGCCGTCTGGAAGACCAAGTATACGTAAGTTCTGTCTTCTGTACCGATTCTCAAAATCGTCACTCTTGGCTTTAAGGGCTTCCATCAGCTTAATGGTCGAAATTAAATCCTATTGCAGTTTTCCAATAGTCAAATCTCGCTTCCGAGCATCTTCTTGCAGAGACGCAATAAGAGCTTGTTGCTGTTTAATTACTAAATCCGTCTTAACCATGTACTCTTGAAAAGCCTTTATATCTATTTTAGAAAATTGTTGTAGTTCAGCAAATTTTTTATCCAAAACCTCCATAAACAGTTCAAAAGTTAATTGAGTTTGTTGTGTCGGAGCCTGCTTTTTTCCGTTACCGTTCGGATTACGTCCGGGATCCCGTCCCTTAGATCTGAGAGACATTTCTGTTTGCATATCTTCAAAAGTTCACAACAAACTCTTGGCAGTAAATCCAAAAAAAAAAATGAATAAAGAAACTTTCGGTATAGGTAAAAATAAGCTGAATAAGGGTGATCAAAGGTTAAAAAAAGTAAAGGTTATGGAGCGAATCCAAAACAGTACTCACTCCATGAGCGTCTCCAGCTGAACTCTGCTTAGCTTTGGATGTGGAAGCCGTAGAAAGGATGCAGAGGAGACTTACAAGGCTGTTGCCTGGTTTGGGGAGCATGTCTTATGAGAATAGGTTGAGTGAATTCAGCCTTTTCTCCTTGGAGTGAAGGAGGATGAGAGGTGTACAAGATCATGAGAGGCATTGATCATGTGGATAGTCATTTTCCCAGGTCTGAAATGGCTAACGTAAGAGGGCACAGTTTTAAGGTGCTTGGAAGTAGGTACAGTGGAGATGTCATGGGTAAGTGTTTTTTTGTGCAGAAAACGGTAAGAACGTGGAATGAACTGCCGGCAATGGTGGTGGAGGTGGAAACGATAGGGTCTTTTAAGAGACTCCTGAATAGGTACATAGCACTTAGAAAAATAGAGGGCTATGGGTAACTCTAGGTAATTACTAAGGTAAAGACATGTTTGGCACAGCTTTGTGGGCTGAAGGGCCTGTATTGTTCTGTAGGTTTTCTATGTTTCTGTGTTTAACTTCAACCTCATCCTATTGATTGGAACACCTGACTCCAAAAAGGTTTTGTAAGAGATATTACCCCAGGGATTACATACTTTTTCCAACAACTACATGTAATATTGGATCAGAAAAACACGATATAGGAGCAGAAGTAGGCCTTTTGGCCCATCGATTCTGCTCCACCATTCAATCATGGGCTGATCCAATTCTTCCAGTCATCCTCACTCCCCTGCCTTCTCCCCTTGCCCTTTGATGCCAAGGCTGATCAAGAACCCATCTATCTCTGTCTTAAATGCACCCAATGATTTGGCCTCCAAAGCAGCTTGTGGCAACAAATCCCACAGATTTACCACCCTCTAACTAAAGTAATTTCTCTGTATCTTTGTTCTAAATGGATGTGCTTCAATCCTGAAGTCATGTCCTCTTGTCCTAGATTCACCTAACATGGGAAAAAACTTTGCCATATCTTATCTGTTCAGGCCTTTTAACATTCTGAATGTTTCTATGAGATTCCCCCCTCATTCTCCTGAATTCCTGGAAATACAGCCCAAGAGTTGCCAGATGTTCCTGATATGGTAACCCTTTCATTCCTGGAATAATTCTCGTGAATCTTCTCTGAACCCTCTCCAATGTCAGTATGTCCTCTCTAAAATAAGGAGCCCAAAACTCAACACAATACTCCAAGTGTGGTCTCATGAGTGTCTTATAGAGCCTCAACATCACATCCCTATATTCTAAACCTCTAGAAATGAATGCCAACATTGCATTCGGCTTCTTCACTACCGACTCAATCTGGAGGTTAACCTTTAGGGCAGGGGTTCCCAAGGGGGGGTGCGAGATGGAATTTCAGGGGGTGCGACAAAGAGTGGCTTGTGTCCTTGAGTGACGAGTTACGAGTCATCACTTAGCCAGTTGCCAGTGTGCCTTGAGAAGTGGTAGTAATGTTTGTCCCAAGCACACTCCAGTCTCCCGCTGCCCGAGTCAGCATTGAGGATTCTCATCAGTGTTACCTGGGAAGTTACAACTCAGAGTTGAGGAGTCTCATCAGTGTTAGCTAGAAGGTTACACCTCAAAGTTAAAAATCATCTCATAACGTCAAAATCTTTATACATCCCAAATCAACCATCGAGTAACGACTTCGCATTAAAACCAAACTTGCAGACAGTAGGTAAATTATTCAATTATAAAATTTTAAGAAGCTGTATTTTGATAAAAAGCAGCTGAAGTCATTCATTTGTATTTGTCTGAATGCATTAAAGAAGTTTTGAATTTCAAAGGTTTATTTTTCCTCTTAAAGGTTTTATTGTTGAACCGTTGATAATTTTGGATTGTGTTAGTTGAGGAGGTATCATGATTAGTACCAAGGACTTTGGATCGTGTGATGGGAGTTCATATCTCCAGTAATCATCGGAGATAGGTGTGTAAATTCAGTAGAGAGTAGCCTAATAAGTCGGGTTGCGTCCCCATAGCATTTCCACCTGACGACTTATCTTGGCATAACCGCAGATAATATCATAATATAATATTTGAAAGCATATTTCTCGCAATACTTTGTTATAGGCATTTCTGGTTGAGTAAAGCGGACATCCCTGACTTAGTCAGATAGTTTTTCTCTTATTAGCTCATATTTTTCTCTTTATCTTTAACCCTTCATCATGTCAAAAAGAAGGAAATGGAATGATGACTATGTGTGCTTTGGTTTCACTTGCGCAACAAGAAATGATGGCTTGTAAAAACCCCAGTGCATTCTTTGTAGCGTTGTGTTTTCCAACTCAAATCTGAAGCCATCCAAGCTTCAAGAGCACTTCAAGAACAAGCATGGCAGAGCTGATGTTGAAGGACGATGTTGAGTCATTGAAAATCAAAAGAGCTCGCTTTGATTCACAAGGAACTCTTACAAAATTAGGTTTCATTTCTGTTGAAAAACCACTACTTCTTGCTTCATACCAAGTGGCATATAAAGTGGCCAAATCCAAGAAACCCCATACAATTACAGAAGATCTCATCAAGCCATGTGCACTGGAAATGGCAACAATTATCCTGGGCAAAGAAGCAAGAAAAAAATTTGAACAGGTGCCCCTATCAAATAATGTCATTCACAACTGAATCAGTGATTTGAGTGAAGATATTTTGGATCAAGTCATCTCAGATGTCAGAGCTAGTCCTCTTAAAATCTCTATTCAGTTGGATGAGTCAACTGATGCCTCCAGTTGTAGTCAACTCATCACATTAGTGAGGTATGTCAATGATGGTGCTGTGAAGGAAGATTTCCTGTTTTGTAAAGATCTAAAAACAAACACAACTGCAAAGGATGTGATGCATCTGGTGAAAGACTTCTTTGCCAAACATGATTTAGATATCAAAGTCATTGGTTCTGTGCGCACTGATGGGGCACCTGCAATGCTTAGAAATAAATCTGGCTTTTCTGCATTGATGAAAAAGAAGATTCCAGACTTGCAAATTACCCATTGTTTTCTTCATCAGCATGCTTTGTCATCAAAAGCATTGCCTCCAAATTTGAAGAAAGTCTTTGATACTTGTGTGAAGATCATCAACTGGATCAGGGGGCATGCTTTGAACCATTGCATCTTCAAACCATTTTGTGAGGACCTGGAAAGTGAGCATTCAGTTTTGCTTTTCCACACAGAAGTCTGTTGGTTGTCACGAGGGCATGCTTTAACCCGCTTCTTTGAACTGCGGGAAGGAATCAAAGTTTTTTGGAGGAGCATGAATGTAACCTGGTTGGGGCAATGGAATCCCAGGAATTCACCCAAATGCTGGCTTACTTAGCTGACATTTTCACTTGTATGAATGACCTGAGTGTTTCTCTTCAAGGAAAAGGGATAAGCATATTGAAGGCTTGTGAAATGTTGAATGCCTTCAAAGAAAAGTTACATCTTTGCCATCGAAGGATGGAAAGAGGCAGTCTCTCAAATTTTCCTTTACTAGAAGAGATGGTTGATGATGCTGGATCCATATCTCCTACTGTGCATGAAGAAATTGTGGCTCATTTGGAAATGCTGTCAGAATCGTTTGATGGATATTTTGCTGCCAGAGACCTGAAGATTTCAGAAGAATGGATCATGGATCCATATTCCTACAATTTGGAGAAAACGTCAGAAGATGAAGAGCTGAAGGAAGATCTTTTTGATTTGCGGACAGATCGAGCTCTTGAAATGCAATTTGAAAGCAAGACTTTGGAGGGGTTTTGGTGTGCAGCCTGGATATGTTCCAAAGACTTGGTGGAAAAGCACTATGTGTCCTCATTCCATTTGCAATAACATACTTGTGTGAATCTGGATTCAGTTCTCTTTTGTCAATCAAGACAAAATCTAGGAATCGCCTGAATCCACAGGCAGACCTGCGGATCGCAGTCAGCAAGAAAGTTCCACGTTTTGACAAAATCATGAATGGGAAGCAGGAGCAAAGAAGTCATTGAATTTTATGTTCACAATTGGGATTGATTTTACTGTTTACAATTTTTTCTGAATAAATTAGAATCTAATTGCTCGATTTATATTTGTATTTTATGCACTGAGTTAAAAGCTTATCTTTTTAAGTTCAATTTGTTCACCCGCAGTATTGTATGTGGTTCAAAAATTAGAAATTAGACTTCTTCATCTTCAAATGTGATATTACTTTTGTAGGGGGTGCGAACATTAATCGAACATTTCCTGGGGGTGTGGGGCATAGAAAAGGTTGGGAACAACTGCTTTAAGGTATCTTGCACAAGGACTTCCAAGTCCCTTTATATCTCTGAACAAGTATAATGTTTTTTGCGTTATTTATTAAATCAGGTTCTTTTTATCTTGTTTTAGGACGTACATGAAGATCTGATGATATTTTAGGACATATTTATGCAGAATAAGAGAAAATTCTACAGAGTTCACAAACTTTCTAGCACCACTGTAAATGGCATAAATGTTCCTGCCTCTGCCAACCCTTCTGGCAGCTTGCTCTGCATCTTACCACCCTCTGCATGAGAAACTTGCCCCTCAGAAGGCCAAGTCACGAGGCTGATCACTCATTATAATAAGTGTGCAGTAAGCATAATGAACAGCTCTGAGAATAAACATAATTAATCAATGAACATTGAATTTGTAACTTGAAATAATTTCTGCTTTATTTTCAATGGTATCCTTCACAAATCGCAAAACAAATCAACTAAAGTGCTATCAGGTTACTTGAAGGTCTATTTGCTAACCCTGCTGTTCTCTAATTTCATGCCAAAAAAGCAATTTAAATATTAGGTTCACTGAATATACTGAATAAATAAAGTATTACCGAATATATAAAACACATTGCCAAATACAGTAGGAAATATTCTTACTGCCCATTGGGGTGTTTATCTTACCATGGAACATTACAGCACAGAAACAGGCCTTTTGGCCCTTCTTGGCTTTGCTGAACCATTTTTCTGCCTAGTCCCACTGACCTGCACCTGGCCCATTTCCCTCCATACACCTCTCATCCATGTACCTGTCCAAGTTTTTCTTAAATGTTAAAAGTGAGCCCACATTTACCACTTCATCTGGCAGCTCATTCCACACTCCCACCACTCTCTGTGTGAAGAAGCCCCTCCTAATGTTTCCTTTAAACTTTTCCCCCTTCACCTTTAACCCATGTCCTCTGTTTTTTTTTCTCCCCTAGCCTCAGTGGAAAAAGCCTGCTTGCATCCACTCTATCTATACCCATCATAATTTTATAAACCTCTACCAAGTCTCCCCTCATTCTTCTATGCTCCAGGGAATAAAGTTTTAACTAGTCAACCTTTCTCTGTAACTCAGTTTCTCAAGTCCTGGCAACATCCTTGTAAACCTCTGCACTCTTTCAATCTTATTAATATCCTTCCTGTAATTCGGTGACCAAAACTGCATATAATACTCCAAATTCAGCCTCACCAATGCCTTATACAACCTCACCATAGCATTCCAACTCTTATACTCAATACTTTGATTTATAAAGGCCAATGTACCAAAAGCTCTCTTTACCACCCTATCTGCCTGTGACACCACTTTTTAGGGAATTTTGTATCTGTATTTCTAGATTCCTCTGTTCTACTGCACTCCTCAGTGCCCTACCATTTACCTTGTATGTTCTACCTTGGTTTTTCCTTCCAAAGTGCAATACCTCACACTTTTCTGTATTAAACTCCATCTGCCATTTTTCAGCCCATTTTTCCAGCTGGTTCAGATACCTCTGCAAGCTTTGAAAACCTTCCTCACTGTCCACACCTCTAATCCTTGTATCGTCAGCAAATTTGTTGATCCAATTTACCACATTATCATCCAGATCATTGATATAGATGACAAATAACACTGGATCCAGCACTGATCCCTGTGGCACACCACTAGTCACAGGCCTCCACTCAGAGAAGCAATTCTCCACTACCACTCTCTGACTTCTCCCATTGAGCCAATGTCTAATCCAATTTACTACTTCACCATGGAAACCCAGCAAATGAATCTTCCTAACTAATCTCCCATGCGGGACCTTGTCAAAGGCCTTACTGAAGTCCAGGTATACAACATCCACTGCCATCCCTCCATCCACTTTCCTTGTAACCTCATCGAAAAACTCTGATAGATCTGTTAAGCATGACCTACCACGCACAAAGTTGCATTGACTCTCCCTAATAAGTCTTTGTCAATCTAAATTCTCGTAGATCCTATCTCTTAGTACTCCTTCCGATAATTTACCTACTACTGACATCAAGCTTACCGGCCTATAATTTCCCGGATTACTTTTAGTGCCTTTTATAAACCATGGAACAACATGAGCTATCCTCCAATCATCCGGCACCTGACCCACGGATACTGACATTTTAAATATATCTGCCAGGGCCTCTGCAATTTCAACACTAGTCTCCTTCAAGGTCCCAGGGAATACCCTGTCAGGTCCTGGGGATTTATTTACTCTGATTTGCCTCAACCATATAACCATATAACAATTACAGCATGGAAACAGGCCATCTCGGCCCTTCTAGTCCGTGCCGACGCTTACTCTCACCTAGTCCCACTGGCCCGCACTAACCCCTAACCCTCCATTCCTTTCCTGTCCATATACCTATCCAATTTTACTTTAAATGACAATACCGAACCTACCTCTACCACTTCTGCTGGAAGCTCATTCTACACAGCTACCACTCTCTGAGTAAAGAAGTTCCCCCTCGTGTTACCCCTAAACTTTTGCTCCTTAACTCTCAACTCATGTCCTCTTGTTTGAATCTCAAAGGAAAAAGCCTATCCACGTCAACTCTATCTATCGCCCTCATAATTTTAAATACCTTTTATCAAGTCCCCACTCAACCTTCTACGCTCCAAAGAATAAAAACCTAACTTGTTCAACCTTTCTCTGTAACTTAGGTGCTGAAACCCAGGTAACATTCTAGTAAATTTTCTCTGTGCTCTCAACTATTTTGTTGACATCTTTCCTATAATTCGGTGACCAGAACTGTACACAATACTCCAAATTTGGCCTTACCAATGGCTTGTACAATTTTAACATTACATCCCAACTCCTATACTCAATGCTCTGATTTATAAAGAGCATTCATTTTCTCCATGCTGCCTATATTTATTATAGATCTCCTTCTTTTTCTGAACCAAGTTTCCAACATCCCTTGAAAACCTTGGTGCTCTCAAACTTTTAACCTTTCCTTTCAACCTAGCAGGAACATAAAGATTCTGTACCCTCAAAATTTCACCTTTAAATGACCTCCATTTCTCTATTACATCCTTCCCATAAAATAAATTGTTCCAATCCACTCCTTCTAAATCCTTTCGCATCTCCTCAAAGTTAACCTTTCTCCAATCAAAAATCTCAACCCTGGGTCCAGTCCTATCCTTCTCCATAATTATATTGAAACTAATGGTATTGTGATCACTGGATCCAAAGTGCTCCCCAACACATACATCTTTTAGCTGCCCTATCTCATTCCCTAACAGAAGATCCAACGCTGCCCCTTCTCTAGTTGGTACCTCTATGTATTGCTGCAAAAAACAATCCTGCACACATTTTACAAACTCCAAACCATCCAGCCCTCTTACAGGATGGACTTCCCAGTCTATGTGTGGAAAATTAATATCTCTGACAATCACAACCTTGTGCTTACTACAAACATCTGCTATCTCCTTACAAATTTGCTCTTCCAATTCTCGCTCCCCATTAGGTAGTCTATAATACACCCCATAAGTGTTGCTACACTTTTCCCATTCCTCAGTTCCACCCAAATAGTCTCCCTAGACGAGCCCTTTAATCTATCCTGCCAAAGCACTGCTACAATATTTTCTCGGACAAGCAATGACACACCTCCTTCTCTTGCCCCTCTGATTCTATCACACCTGAAGCAATGAAATCCAGGAATATTTAGTTGCCAATCACACCCCTCCTGCAACCATGTTTCACTAATAGCTACAACATCATATTTCCAGGTATCAATCCATGCTCTAAGCTCACCCACCTTTCTTACAATACTCCTAGCATTAAAATAGATGCATTTAAGAAACTCTTCACCTCTTCCTTTCTGTTTACCCCTAACAATGTGATCAACTTTATTATCTTTTTCTTCCTTCTCCCCTACATCTTTGGTTTGAGTGCTTGCCTTCTCTATCACCTGCCTATCCTCCCTCACACACTGTCTACTAGCTTTCTCTATGTGTGAACTAACCTCCTTTCCCCTAGTCTCTTCAAATTGATTCCCATCCCCTAACCATTCTAGTTTAAAGTCTCCCCAGTAGCCTTAACAAATCTCCCCGCCAGGATATTGGTCCCTCTAGGATTCAAGTGTAACCCGTCCTTTTTTGTACAGGTCACACCTGCCCCAAAAGAGGTCCCAATGATCCAGAAACTTGAATCCCTGCCCCCTGCTCCAATCCTTCAGCCTCGCATTGATCCTCTACCTCATTCCATTCCTACTCTCACTGTCGTGTGGCACAGGCAGTAATCCTGAGATTACTACCTTTGTGGTCCTTCTTCTCAACTGCCTTCCTAACTGCCTGTATTCTCCTTTCAGGACCTCTTCCCTTTTCCTACCTATATAGTTTTCCTCAAGATAGTAGGCACCTCCTCCTCTTCAATCTGTATAGGTTCCATGACCTCACTACTTGTTTGCCTTATTTCCATTGTTGGTGCGTGGCCTAGTGGATAAGGCATCGGTCTAGTGATTTGAAGGTCACTAGTTTGAGCCTCAGCTGAGGAAGCGCGTTGTGTACTTGAACAAGGCACTTAACAACATAACATGTCTGCGATGACACCGATGCCAAGCTTCTTGGGTCCTAGTGTCCTTCCCTTGAAAAACATCGGAGGCATGGAGAGGAGAAGGCTTGCAGCTTGGGCAATTGCCAGTCTCCCATGCAACCCTGCTCAGGCCTGCACCCTGGAAACTTTCCAAGGCACAAATCCATGGTCTCACAAGACTAACGGAAGCCTATATTTTCATTGACTCCATGCCTGTTTCCTTAGTAAATACAGATGCAAAAAACCCATTTAAGATCTCCCCTATTTCTTGTGGTTCCATACATAGCCGACCACTCTGATCTTCAAGAGGGCCAATTTTATCCCTTACTATCCTTTTGCTCTTACTATACCTGTAGAAGCTCTTTGGATTATCCTTCACCTTGACTGCCAAAGCTACCTCATGTCTTCTTTTAGCCCTCCTGATTTTTTTCTTAAGTATTTTTTGAACTTTTTATACTCCTCAAGTACCTTATTTGCTCTCTGTTTCCTATACATGTCATACATCTCTCTCTTCTTCTTTATCAGAGTCCCAACATCCCTAGAGAAGCAAGGTTCCTTATTCTTATTCACTTTGCCTTTAATCCTGATAGGAACATACAAACTCTGCATTCTCAAAAATTCTGCTTTGAAGGCCTCCCACTTACCGATCACATCCTTGCCAGAGAACAACCTATCCCAATCCACCCTTTTTAGATCCTTTCTCATTTCTTCAAATCTGGCCTTTTTCCAGTTTAGTACCTCAACCCGAGGACCAGATCTATCTTTATCCATGACCAAGTTGAAACTAATGGCGTTATGATCACTAGACCCAAAGTGTTACAATACACACACTTCTGTCACTTCTCCTAACTCATTTCCTAATAGGAAATCTAATATTACATCCTCTCTAGTTGGTACCTCTATATATTGATTTAGAAAACTTTCCTGAACACATTTTACAAACTCTAACCTGTCTAGACCTTTAACAGTATGGGAGTCACAATCAATACATGGAAAATTAAAATCCCCTACTATCACAACATTATGTTTCCTGCTGTTGTCTGTTATCTCTCTGCAGATTTGCTCCTCCAATTCTCACTGACTATTGGGTGGTCTATAATACAACCCCATTAATGTGGTCATACCTTTCCTGTTTCTCAGCTCCACCAATGTAGCCTCGGTAGACAAGCCCTCTAATCTGTCCTGCCTGAGCACTGCTGTAACACTTTCCCTGACTTGCAATGCCCCCCCCCCCCACCCTTCATCCCTCTGCCTCTATCATGTCTGAAACATCAGAATCCTGGAACATTAAGCTGCCCGTCCTGCTCCTCCTGTAGCCAAGTTTCACTAATGGCTGCAATGTCATAATTCCATGTGTCAATCCATGCTCTCAGCTTGTCAGCCTTCCCCACAATACACCTTGCATTGAAATAGACACACCTCAGAAGATTATTACCACCACACACAACTCTTCTATTTGTGACTTTGCATGAGCCCTTAACATCATTTATTTTCACCCCCGCTCCACTATATACTCTGGCACTCTGGTTCCCACCCCCTGCAAATCTAGTTTAAACCCCCCCACAATAGCACTAACAAACCTCCCTACAAGGATATTGGTCCCCTTGTAGTTCGGGTGTAACCCGTCTCTCTTGTACAGGTCCCACCTGCCCCAGAAGAGGTCCCAATGATCCTGAAATCTGAAACACTGCCCCCTACACCAATTCCTCAGCCACATGTTCATCCTCCAAAGCATCCTATTTTTACCCTCATTGGCACGTGGCATAGGTAGCAATCCTGAGATTACCACCCTTGAAGTCCTGCAGTTTAACTTCCTACCAAACTCTCTATACTAAATCTTCAGGACCTCCTCACTCTTTCTTCCTACGTCATTGGTACCGATGTGTACCATGACATCTGGCTGCTCACCCTCCCACTTCAGAATGCTGTACACGCGATCAGAGACATTTCTGACCATGGCACCCGGGAGGCAACAAACCATCTGGGAGTCTCTGTCACGACCACAGAACCTCCTGTCTGTACCTCTAACTATCAAGTCCCCTATCACTACCACTCTCCTCTTCTTCCCCCCTCCCTTCTGCACTGCAAAACCAAACTTATTGCCAGAGATCTGGCTGCTGCAGCTTGTCCCAGTTAAGTCATTCCCCCCCCCAACAGTATCCAAATCAGTATACTTGTTGTTGAGGGGAATGGCCACAGGGGAGCCCTGCTCTGCCTGCCCTTTCTCCTTCCCTCACCTGACGGTAACCCAATTATCTGTGTGCTGCTCCTTTGGCATAACTGCTTCCCTGTAGCTACTGTCTATAAACTCCTCATTCTCCCGAATGATCCAGAGGTCATCCAGCTCCTGCTCCAGTTCCCTAATGTGGTTTGTTAGGAGCTGCAGGTGGATGCACTTCTTGCAGGTGTCGTCAGGGAGACCAGAGGTCTGATTTCCCACATCCCGCAAGAGGAGCATTCCAACATCCTGCCTGGCATTCTCTCTACCCTAAACAAACAAAACAAAACTTACCCAGAACCTACCCTCGCCTCTGCCTGTTCACACCCATGTCTCATAACACTGTAAAACTTCTATCCATGTATCTGTCTAAAAACATTTTAAGCATTGTAATTAAACCTGCCTTCGTAGCCTCGTCTGACAGGTTACACCATTCACCCACCATCCTCCGTCAAAAAGTTCCCCTCACTCCTTAAACCAATATCTATTAGACTCCATTAGATTTAGACTCCTTTACCATTGGAGAAAGAGTTAGTGAGTCACCAGTAAGGACACGGGGCCTTCGGCAAAACTCATCCATGCCAACCAAGGAGCTATCTACACTAGCCCCATTTACTGCTGTTAGGTCCATATCATTTTAAATCCTTCCTATTTATCTACCCATCCAAGCCCCTTTTAAATAGCCTTAATTTAACTGCCTTCAGCCTCTTCCTTCATATACTATATCTAGAATATAAAAGCAAGGGTGTCATGTTGAGGCCTCACTTGGAATATTGTGAGCAGTTATTTTAGAAAGGATGTGCTGAAACTGGAAAGAGTTCAAAGGAGGCTTGTGAAAATGATTCCAGGATTGAATGGCTTGTCATATGAAGAGCACCCGATGACTCTGGGCCTGTATTTACTAGAATTCAGAAGAATGAGGGGTGACCTTAACAATCTGTAAGAGGGGACTGACTGTATCTAAGTTTGCTGATGACACTACATTGAGTGGAAAAGCAAACTGTGCAGAAGATACAGAGAATCTGCAGAGAAATATAGCTAGGTTAAGTGAGTGGGCAAAGGTCTGGCAGATGGAGTACAATGTTGGTAAATATGAGGTCATTCACTTTGGAGGAAAAGTGGAAGATCAGATTATTATTTAAATGGTAAAAAATTGCAGCATGCTGCTGTGCAGAGGGACTTGGGTGTGCTTATGCATGAATCACAAAAGGTTGGTTTGCAGGTATAGCAGGCTATCAAGAAGGCAAATGGAACATTGGACTTCACTGCTAGAGAGATTAAACTTAAGAACAGGGAGGTTATACTGCAACTGTGCAAGGTACTGGTGAGGCCGCACCTCGAGTACTGTGTGCGGTTTTGGTCTCCTTACTTGAGGAAGGTTATACTGGCTTTGGAGGCAGTGCAGAGGAAGTTCACCAGGTTGATTCCAGAGATGTTGGGGTTAGACTATGAAAGATTGAGTTGCCTGGGACTCTACTTGTTGGAAATCAGAAGAATGAGAGATCTGATAGAAACATATAAAATTATGGAGGAAATAGATAGAGGCAGGAAAGTGCGATTTCATTAAATATATTTAAGACAAGGTTAGATAGATTTTTGCATAGTAGGAGAATTAAAGGTTATGGGGAAAAAGCAGGTAGGTGGAGATAAGTCCATGGCCAGATCAGCCATGGTCTTATTGAATGACAGAGCAGGTTTGACAGCCAGATGGCCTACTCCTGCTCCTTTTTTTTATGTTCTTATAACTTCATTGAAACCTAACAAATGGTGAAAGGCCTTGATTGAGTGGTGTGGAGAGCATGTTTCCTATGGTAAGAGAGTCTAAGACCAAAAGACACAGCTTCAGAATAGAATGGTGTCCTTTTAAAATGGATATGAGGAGGAATTTTTTCAGCCAGAGAGAGGTGAGTCTGTAGAATTCTTTGTCACAAGCATCTGTAGAGGTTAAGTCTTAAAGGCAGAGGTTGATAGATTCTTGATTGGTCAGGGCATGAAGAGATAGCGGGAGAAAGCATGAGATTGGAGCTGAAAGGAAGGTTGGATCAGTTATGATGAAATGGTGGAGCAGATTCAATGGACAAAACGACCTAATCCTGCTCCTATATCTGATGGTCTTATGGTCTATATCTGCTGTGAACTTTTAACAAATTTTTAGCTAAACAATTAACCTACTCATTCCTTTCAAAACCTCTATGGGCAGGAATCCATAAGAAGTGGACATGTAAACTAATACTTTGAATATGCAATAAAGTTTGATGATCTTCCAACAATAAATCTGACCTATTGCTGGAATGATCAGCTTTAAGACTCATCAAAACCAAAAAGAAATCTGAATAAATTACAACTTTGCAAGGACAAGTTTCTTCCACCCACTGTAAGCCCAAAATGATTACCATTAATGTTGCTGTATATACTGATAAATGGTTGGTAAGACATTTCTTTATTGCTATCTGTATTTCAAGCACAAAAACAAGAAAAGGAATTTTGAGAATGCCTACAAAAAATCTTTTAAAGCAGCTCATTTTTGGGGAACTCTTTGCTGGAAAACGCTCCCATGGAGGGCAGAAGAAATGTTACAAAGACACACTAAAGGCCTTGCTGAAGTTGATGACACGACATCCTGGGAAATGCTGGCACAAAACTGTCCAACCTGGTGCGGCCTCATCCACAAAGGCTGTCAAGCTTACGAAGCAATGTGCACTGCTGAAGCACAACATAAGCACGAGCTGCGCAAGTCCACCAGTGCAACAACTGCAGTGCCTACACGTCTGACCAACATGTGTCAGGACATTTTGTGCCCAAATTGGCTTGACCAGTCATCTTCGGACACACTGCATCCAGTCTCAACGTGACTAATGGTGTCAAAGTCTTCATCGATGACAATGGACGAACTACTGATTGAGCCCACAGAGGATTACCTATTCTGGATTGAGTGTTGTGCAATGAATCAGATTTGATTACAGAGCTTAAGATAAATGATCATAATGTGATCAAATTCACCCTGAAATTGAGAAAGACAACTAAAGTCAGATGTATATTACAGTGAACCAAAGGGAATTACAGTGACATGAGAGAAGAGTTGGCCAAAATTGATTGGAAAAGAACACTGGCAGGGATGACAGCAGAGCAGTAATGGCTGGAATTTATGGAAGAAATTTGGAAAGCACATGCATAAGTTTTAACCCTAACACCAACCCTAACCCACATCCCAAAGAGGAAGAAGTACTCTAAAGGAAAAATGACACAACTGTGGCTAACAAGAGAAATCAAAGCCAACATGAAAGCCAAAGAGAGGACATATAATAGAGCAAAAATTATTGTGAAGTTAGAGGATTGGGAAGCTTTCAAATAAGGCATCTAAAAAAGTCAATAAGAAGGTAAAGATGGAATACAAAAGTAAGCTAGTCAATAATATTAAAGAGGATACAAGAAGTTTCTTCAGATACATAAAGCGTAAAAGAGAGGAGAGAGTGGAAATTGGACGGCTGGAAAACAATACTGGAGAGATAGTAATGAGGGACAACAAAATGCTGGATGAACTGATTTAAGTATTTTGCATCTGTCATCAATCTGTCATCAAGATGCTAGCAGTACGGTGCAAGTTCCAGGTGCCAACGGTCATGAAATGTGTAAAGATACCATAACTAGAGAGAATATTCTTGGGAAACTGGAAGGTTTGAAGGTAGGAAAATCACCTGAGCCAGATGATGTACACCCCAGAGTTCCAAAAGAGATAGCTGAAGAGATTGTGCAGACATTAGCAATGTTCTTTCAAGAATCACTAGATTCTGGAGTGGTTCCAGAAGACTAGAAAATTGGAAATGTCACTCCACTCTTCAAGAAGGGAGAGAGACCAGGAAAGGAAGCTGTAGGCCTGTAAGTCTGACCTCAGTAGTTAGGAAGATGTTGGAGTCTCATATACTTGGAGGCACATGATAAAATAAGCTGTAGTCAACATAGTTTTCTCAAGGGAAAATCTTGCCTGACAAATCTGTAAGAATTCTTTGATGAAGTAACAAGCCACGTAGGCAATGGAGAATTGGGTGATTTTGTGTACTTGGATTTTCAGAAGGCCTTTGATGAGGTGCCACACATGAAGCTGCTTAACAAGCTATTTTCTGGCTGGCTGCTGGTGACTTGTGGTGTTCCACATGGGTCTGTGTTGGGACTGAGTGTTTTTACATTATATGTCAATAATTTGGATGATGGAACGGCTTTGTTGCAAATTTTGCAGTGACACGAATATAGGTTGAGGAGCAGAAGGTTTTGAGGAAGTACAGAAGCTATAGAAGGACTTAGACAATCTAGGAGAATGGGCAAAGAAATGGCAGATGGCCATGCACCTTGGTAATTAAATGAAAGAGTTGACAATTTTCTAAATGGAGAAAAAATTGCAAAAATTCAGGTGCAAAGGGACCCGGGCACCTTGTGTAGGATTCCCTAAATGGTGATTTGCAGGTTGAGTGTGTGTTGAGGAAGACAAAAACAATGTTAGCATTTATTTCAAGGGAACTAGATTTTGAAAACAAGAATGTAATGTTGAGATTTTATAAAGCACTGGTGAGGCCTCACTTAGACTACTGTGAGCAGGTTTAGGCCCCATATCTTAGAATAGATGTGCTGAAACTAGAGCGGGTTCAAAGGAGGCTCATGAAAACAATTCCAGGATTGAATGGCTTGCCATAGGAAGAGCATTTGATAGCTTTAGACAATAGACAATAGGTGCAGAAGTAGACCATTCTGCCCCTCGAGTCTGCACCGCCATTCTGAGATCATGGCTGATCATTCACTATCAATACCCAGTCCCTGCCTTGTCCCCATATCCCTTGATTCCCCTATCCATCAGATATCTATCCAGCTCCTTCTTGAAAGCATCCAGAGAATTGGCCTCCACCGTCTTCCGAGGCAGTGCATTCCACACCTCCACAACTCTCTGGGAGAAGAAGCTCTTCTTCAACTCTGTTTTAAATAACTGACCTCTTATTCTCAATCCATGCCCTCTGGTACTGGACTCTCCCAACATCTGGAACATATTTCCTGCCTCGATCCTATCAAATCCTTTAATTATCTTAAATGTTTCAATCAGATCCCCTCTCAATCTCCTCAATTCCAGCGTGTACAAGCCCAATCTCTCCAATCTCTCTGCGTAAGACAGCCCTGCCATCCCAGGAATCAACCTAGTGAATCTACGCTGCACTTCCTCAATTGCCAGAATGTCCTTCCTTAAACCTGGAGACCAAAACTGTACACAATATTCCAGGTGTGGTCTCACCAGGGCCCTGTACAAATGCAAAAGAACATCCTTGCTCTTGTATTCAATTCCCCTTGTAACAAAGGCCAACATTCCATTTGCCCTCTTCACTGCCTGTTGCACTTGCTCATTCACCTTCATTGACTGGTGAACTAGGACTCCTAGGTCTCTTTGCATTACTCCCTTACCTAACTCGACACCGTTCAGACAATACTCTGCCCTCTTGTTCCAGCTTCCAAAGTGGATAACTTCACATTTATTCACATTGAATGACATCTGCCAAGTATCTGCCCACTCACTCAGCCTATCCAAGTCTCCCTGTATTCTCCTAACGTCCTCTTCGCATGTCACACTGCCACCCAGTTTAGTATCGTCAGCAAACTTGCTGATATAGTTTTCAATGCCCTCATCTAAATCATTGACATAAATCGTAAAGAGCTGTGGTCCCAAAGCTCCCAAAGAGCTTTGGGCCTGTATTTGCCGGAACTCAGAAGAATGAGGGGCGACCTCAAAGAAACCTATTGAATAGTGAAGGCCTTGATAGACTGGATGTGGAGAGGTGCTTAGGAGAATGATGGTGCCTAACTGCGACTCCTTGGCTTGCATCTTCAGAAACAGCTCTATTTCTATCATTAATATTTCTATTTTTCCCTTTCAGGGTTCTTTTGAAGACCCTGACCTGGAGTTACTTGCTGACTACAGTTCTTTGTGGAAATGGGACCCGCTTTCGGGGTTTTATGAGTGGCCGTTATTCGATATGCCAAGGACGCGGCCTAGAAGACTGGCATATTTTCAGGGTTCCAGGATTTCATAGGTCTGGAGGCAGGCAGACTCGGGGTCGGTGCCGCTGCAGAAAACTGGTGTGTTGTGGGAGTACACGGATTGTAAGCAGCGAGCTGGCTGTTTGCTGTGTGCCCAGAGAGCCAAGTTCTATGGACACAGAGTGCAGAAAAAGTGACGCAACAAATTTTAACATAGTAAATAGGCAAGTTGTTTGTTATGTTTCTCCTCTCGCTGCGAAACAGGGCCACTTCTTTTTCCCTTATTAGGGATAGAGAGAGAGCCTGTAGTATGTCGAATTACTGGATGAAGGAGTAGTGTTTGGGGTACTGAAAGTCTGTGTCTTTATTGATGCTTTGCTGCACACTTGAGTGCTCAGTGGGGGGCACCGATGCTTTTTTTTGCTGGTGGGGGAGAAGCGATTATTGCTTTGCTGTTGCTTATGTGTGGGTGGGGGGTACTGGAGGTGCTTTGGGGTTTTAACATTTAATTGTCATTTATTCTTTGGGGCACTCTGTTTTCGTGGGTGGTTGCAAGGAAAAATAATTTCAGGATGTATATTGTCTGCATTTCTCTGACGTTAAATATACATATTGATTGACCTACCTACCTATGTTTCCAATGGTGGGAGAGTTTAAGAATAGAAGATACAGCCTTAGAATAGAGGGGGGTCCATTTAGAATGGAGATGAGGAGGAATTTCTTTAGCCAGAGAGTGGTGAATCTGTGGAATTCTTTACCACATGCAGCTGTGGAGGCCAAGTCTTTATGTATATTTAAGGCAGAGGTTGATAGGATTCTTGAACATGAAAGAACATGAAAGGGAACAGGGAGAAGAGATTGGGGCTGAGAGGAAATGGATCAGTCATGATGAAATGGTGTAGCAGACCTGATGGGCCAAATGGTCCAATTCTACTCCTACTTCTTATGATAAATCATTGTCAATGCCCCGGCAACCTCTTCCCTTTCTTGCCATAGTAACCTAGGCTATAACCCTCCCCATAGCCCTAAATACTTGTCTATCCTAATGTTTTTAGAAGTTCTAACTCATCTGTTTTCTTAACCTTGACTTGTTCGAGCAGATTATCCACTTCTAAATTGCCTTCATACTCGTCATAGTCCCTCTCCTTGGTGAATACTGAAGCAACCTACCTCCTCTACCTCCTCCAACTGCAGGCACATGTTCTCCTTTCATCCTTTATCATTTTCCAGTTGTCCAATATCAACTCTCACCTCCTTTTTACTTGTTACATAACTGAAAAAAACTTTTGGTATCCTGCTTTATATTATTGGCTAGTCTGCCCTCAGATTTCATCTTTTTGTTTTTTATAGCTTTTTTAGTTGTCTTTTGTTGAATTTTAAAAGTTTCCCAATCATCCATCTTCCCACTCACCTTTGCAGTTCTTAACTTCCCTTGTCAGCCGTGGTTGCCTGCCTCTGCTATTTGAGAACTACTTGTGAACTATTCTCAGAAAATTCAGCCTGAATGCTGAAGGGTTAAAACTGTCACTGGACAAGGGTCAGTTCTGCAAGTCGGCAGTCAACTACATCAGGCACATAGTCTCACAGAATGGAGTAGCTACAGATCTGTCCAAGATAGAGGTGGTGACCACATGGCCAAGGCCCAAGAATGTGAGTGCTCTATGCTCATCCTTGGTTTCTGTGGGTACTAACAGAGATTTGTGAAGGACTACTCCACCTTAGGTTCCTAAGTTTGTCATAGCTGGAGTAGTGGTGGGGATAAGCTCCCACTACAATAAATTGCTCCAAATGGCGTGTAATTCTATCAGTCTCTGACAACCAAGTCCATCTCTTGGCTTTCACATGTGGCTTAGCTGCTAGGCTTGGCAGAATTATTTCTACTGACAAAAGAAGGTGCAAAGGTGGACCTCAAAACCAGTTGCTTTGAGCAGTTGGGGCTCATCAGCCTTGGATGACAGCCCGCTGAGGAGAAGGAAAACTCTGATTTCAAACCTCTGCTGCCTTGTGGCCTTACCCACCTAATGGAAAAGGCTTTGGGAGTAAACCTCAAGGAAGAAATCCGGAGCCGGGGTCCATAAGGCAGTTTGAAATTGCTTACAATTTCACTCTAAAACCTCTGCGATGACACTGGTGCCAAGCTGTATCGGCGCTTGCCCTTCCCTTGGACTACATCAGTGACATGGAGAGTGGGGACCTGCTGCATGGGCAACAGCTGGTTCTTCAAACCTTCCTGCCAAGGTTTGCTTCTTGGAGAGTACACAGTCTACCAGAGGCACAAACCCATGATCCCCTGGGATTGACAGCTCCCTACTACTACTCCAATGTAAGCTACCCTTTGAATGAGCTTCTGTATGGTTACCCTCCCTCCGGGAAGAATGGGAGAAGAATAAAAGTAGAAGAAGATATCTTTTATCTTAGCCCTTCAGAGCCTTTTGGAGAAAGATGGGTGCAAAATGTGAAGAAACAGCTGCTGAAAGAGCTGGTAACTAAAGCACCTGTGTTGACTTTTGTAAACCCCCAGTTGCCTTATGTACTGCAAAACTGTGCCAGCCGAGATGGTTAAGGGGTATACTACATCAGGAGCAAGGCAAGGAGTTGAAACCCGTTGCTTTTGCCAGCTGGATCCTGTCACTGCCTGTACTAAACTCTGGCATTGAAATGGGCTGTGGTGGATAAGTTAAGTGACTATCTATAATGTGCCAAGTTCGAGGTGAGGACTGTTAACAAACCACTGACTTATATCCTGACCTCAACAAAGGTGGATCCCATTGTTGGTTGGTGGCATTGTCTACTTTTGATTTTAGCCAAAGTATTGGCTGGAGAGCTGGAACATTGATGTGGATGCATTGTCCCAACATTCGCATGAGGTTCTGGAAATAGACTGAGAGTAGGAGAGCATTCCTGCCTCTGGTGTTAAAGTTACGTGCCAGCTTTCCGCCATGGGGAAATCAGAGGTAGGATAGAGCAGATCATTTGGGAGTCTCTGGATGTGCCATTCAAAAAGCATACTGAAACTGGACCACTCTGGATATCAAGCAGTTGTCTGCATTGAATCCTGCTGATCTAGCAGCAGCCCCGAGAGATGACCCTTGTATAGGTGCCATTTGGTCTTCTGTTGCAGAAGGGAATTGACAAGGCCTTTGACAAGGTTCCACATGGATGGTTAGTTTAAAAGGTTCAATTGTTAGGTATTAATATTGAAGTAGTAAAATGGATTCAACAGTGGCTGGATGGGAGATGCCAGAGAGTAGTGGTGAATAACTGTTTGTCAGGTTGGAGGATGGTGACTAGTGGTGTGCCTCAGGGATATGTACTCAGTCCAATGTTGTTTGTCATATTCTTTAATGATCTGGATGATGGGGTGGTAAATTGGATTAGTAAGCATGCAGATGATAGTAAGATAGGTGGCATTGTGGATAATGAAGTAGGTTTTCAAAGCTTGCAGAGAGATTTAGGCCAGTTAGAAGAGTGGGCTGAAAGATGGCAGATGCAGTTTAATGCTGATAAGTGTGAGGTGCAACATTTTGGTAGGATTAATCAAAATAGGACATACGTGGTAAATGGTAGGGCATTGCGGAATGCAGTAGAACAGAGCGATCCAGGAATAATGGTGGGTAGTTCCCTGAAGGTGGAATCTCATGTGGATAGGGTGGTGAAGAAAGCTTTTGGTATGCTGGCCTTTATAAATCAGAGCATTGAGTATAGAAGTTGGGATATAATGTTAAAATTGTACAAGGCACTGGTGAGGCAATTTGGAGTATTGTGTACAGTTCTGGTCACCGAATTATAGGAAAGATGTCAACAAATTAGAGAGAGTACAGAGGAGATTTACTAGAATGTTACCTGGGTTTCAGCACCTAAGTTAAAGAGAAAGGTTGAACAAGTTAGGTCTTTATTCTTTGGAGTGTAGAAGGTTGAGGGGGAACTTGATAAAGGTATTTAAAATTATGAGGGGGATAGACAGAGTCGACATGGATAGGCTTTTTCCATTGAGAATAGGGGAGATTCAAACAAGAGGACATGAGTTGAGAATTAAGGGGTAACACGAGGGGGAACTTCTTTGCTCAGAGAGTGGTAGCTGTGTGGAATGAGCTTCCAGCAGAAGTCGTAGAGGCAGGTTCGATATTGTCATTTAAAGTAAAATTGGATAGGTATATGGACAGGAAAGGAATAGAGGGTTATGGGCTGAGTGCAGGTCGGTGGGACTAGGTGAGAGTAAGCATTCAGATGGGCTAGTAGGGCTGAGATGGCCTGTTTCCGTGCTGTGATTGTTATATGTTTATATGGAATATGGCCTAAGTTGAAGATATGAAACACCCTGCCATACCACTATAAAGGAGAAAAAGGATCAAACTGGAGTTCAGAAACCAGGTTCTATGTCTCCTCCAGACAGGTCTCAGTGTTCCTGGTTGTTTTTTTCCTGAGAAGTATCAGAGGATTGTGTTGAAGTCACTCTCATGATGAGTCAGGTCATTTGGGGTTTGACAGGACCTATAGATTGCTCCAAGATCAGTTCTATTGGCTCTGAATGAAGCCTGAGGTTAAAGAGTATTGTAATTCATACCTTTGATGTACTCAGAGGAAGATGCTGTCTACGAGAGTTGCTCCATTATCCCATTTACAGAATGTGGGACCACTTGATTTAGTGTGTATGAATTTCCCCTCCATAGAGCCTGATTCCAGCAACACTGTGAATGTCTTGGTCATCACTGATCTCTAGGACAGGTCTGCTCAAGCCTTCCCCACAAAGGATCAGAGGGTATCCACAGTTGCCAAAGTGTTATGGGAAAAGTATTTTGTTCCATTATGGGCTCCCAAGAAGGACCTAACCATTGAATGCTGTACGGACTCAGTGGAAGAGGAAGCAGGGGTGTGGCATACATTACCTTACGCAAACTCCCCAAAATTTGATGAAGTGATTCCTGAACCTCCCTGCCCTGACTCAGATGTAGCAAAGTTGGGGGGGGGGGCTAGCAGTGGGCAGGCAGATTCGATTCTAGACAATGAAGGGAAGCTGGACTCCAATGTAAGTGGGGATGAAGCTGAGCTCAGTCAGGTGACTGGGGGACATGAGTTGCCAGAAGGCACTAGTAATGGACAGGGGGAGGCATTGCCAAGTAGACAGGAGAGGTCACAAGGAATGCTTAAAGCTGCAGATGAGATAAGAAGATCTCAGAGAGTCAGGAACCCTCCAGATAGGTTGACATATGATGCACTGGGGAAACAGAGTGTTGCGTCTATCACCATAGTGAAATACCTTACTACCGTTTACAAAGGGGTTGGGGGTCCTGAATCACCAAATTCCTTTGAATACTGTGTTATTAAAAATGGTTTGATAAATTTCAAAGTCATGAGGATGTATCTATTTTTGGTGGGGGGAGAATTTAATGCCCTGGTTGAGACTTTTACTGCTAATGCCATAGGGTATTTCATTTTGTAGCTTTCTATAGAAACAGTGTGTCCTGCTGATAGTGTTTGGGTTTCAGTTAAAGGTAAGGGGCTGTGATGTTCATCTTAGGAATGCTGTGTCAGCCAATCAGGATGGTGAAATGAGAAAAGGTTCTAGAGAAAGCTGGGAGGAAAGGATTTGTGATGGACACAAGTGGGGTTTGTGGTCTTTTGGAGGAAGATGGAGAGAGATGGCCATAGGATTCCATCTGATGGGAAGGCACAGTTCAAAGGAGTCCAAATGGAAAGTCCTACCGGTGATTGGTGATCAGAATTTGTCACTATGAGTAATGGATACACTTAGCTTTTGGAAGATCTGAGGTCCAACATGTGCACATTTAGACTGGTTTAATTATAATGGGCCCTTTTATTTTTCCCCTTTTCTTTTTTTCCTCTTAATAACTGATTAAACTGAAATGAATCAATACACTTTCTTTATAATGTTATGCAGTGAACGATCTGTTACTTCCTGCTGATGGATAATTGCATATGGGCAGTATTTACACAGCATTCCCTCAAACCTGGGTACCATTAGTCAAAACATTCCAGCTTTCCGGTTTGGTGGGACCCAGATCATACTTACCCTGGATGTACATTGTTTGAGAAAAGTGGCTTTCTCACCTCTCAGTCCAGCAGCTGTTAGCAGACTTGGCTAATGAGTCAAGTTTCAGTACAAGCCTGGTGAGGGGACTGCAGATACAACACTGAGTCACGCTGTCTGCAGAAGTTCTCTAATGACACAGTAATAGTTGGGTTTATAAAGGGAAGACAGGAGGATGAATACAGTGATATAGGGCCCTGGTGGAGGACTTTATCAAATGGTGCAAGCTGAATCATTTGCAGCTCAACATCAATAAGACAAAGGAGATGGTTATGGACTTTAGGAAGATCACAGCTTCCTGTTACTACGGATGGTGAGGATGTGGGTCTAGTGAGGACCTGCAAGTATCTGGGGGTGCACTTGCTTGACAGACTTAGGTGGAGCACCAATACAGAGGCTGTGCACAAGAAGGGCCAGAGTCACCTCTACTTCCTGAGGAGACTGAGATCCTTTGGAGTTTGCTGACTTCTCCTTCACATGTAACACCAGTCTGTGCCATCAGCACCATCTTCTATGAGGTGATGTGTTGGGGTAATGGGATCAATACCAATACCAATACCAATACCAATACCAATACTAAACTGGTTAGAAATGGTAGCTCTGTTATAGGAGACAAACTAGACACACTGGAGGTTGTGGTATAACAAAGGACCCTCCGGAAAATCCTGGTAATTCTGGACAATGTTTCTCACCTTCTGCATGCCACCTTAGCTGAACAGAGGAGCACTTTCAATAATAGACTAAGACAACTGTGCTGCTCCAAGGAGCGGTATATGAGGTAATTCTTACCCTCGGCCATTAGGCTCTATAGTGAGTTAACCTACAGCTGAGAAAGTGATGGCTCCCTCCTGTTAGACTGTTATTAAGCTCTGTTATCAAAGCTTAAGCTCTGTTTACCACATTCTGCTATTGTGGACACCCTGTGCAATACTACCATTACTTTTTATCTGGACTGTGTGAATATGCACCCATTACTGTATAATATTACGGTAATTCTTGCACTACCATCAGTGTGAACTTGTAAATCTTGTAATTTTTGACTTGTAAATCTTCTACATCTTATTTTTGAAGTAACTTTTTTTATTCTTTCTTACTTCTCTTCTAATATTTGTATATCTGTGCATTTGTAAGGATACTGTAAAACTGTAAATTCCTTCAGGATCAATAAAGCATCTACCTATCTATAATTAATCTAAACAAGTGCTTTGTGAATACTCATCCATGTCTATCATCATTGACTATGCATAGCTAATTTATAAAATCCTCTGAACAACCAAAATGATAATAATGGTAAATAGTTGAGTGAGATTAGACAGAGAAAGAAGAAGTATGAAAAAAAGGAAATGTTTTATAAGTAGAGGTCAAATGAAGGTGAGAGATGTTGGTTTAGAGTTGATGTTTGAGGTTCCATAGGACCACAGCATGAAAGGAAAATTGCATAACTTACAGGAGTTTCAGTTGACAAGTCTAGTGCAAAGTTAGGGCCATGGCTGTTCACGGAGTTGGCGTTGTTGGTGGCAGAAACAGGTGTTGATACCATGGAAGCAATCACATCAAGAGAATAGATTTGATTTTCAATTGAATCAAAATCATGTGCAAGACTCTCTGAAGCACGTTGTGAGTTCATAAAGAGGGTGTAGAGCTGCTGCTTCTTATAGTTTTGTGGTATTGGAACTCCCAGAACAGTCAACTCTGCCTTCAGTTTCACAGCAGACCAATTCCTGGAGTCTGAAAGCTCTCTGTTAGTACGGACTCGTGCACAGGGTTGAGAATATGGATGCACAGCGTGTGACGTGGAATAATGAAAGATTGACTCATGTCCATTCTCTTGTGGTGTTGACTCAAGTGTGGAATCTGGAGTAGTCAGAGGAGCAAATGATGGAAGTTTCCTGCCTTTGCACTCTCTACGTGTCTTCATGGCTGCAGACAATTGGTAAATCAGTCAAATAAAGAAAATATTATAAAAACATAAGTTGTCAGTAGAATAAAAGCAAATTAACAAACTGGGACATTTAGACAAGAAAATCTACTATACCTGACAAACTACTTAATAAAATGATGAATAGAGAATGAGACATAAATGAGAGAAAATCTAAAAGGTGATGTCTCAAAGCAGTAGACAATAATATTCAATTATTTAAACACACACTGACGAGATCATAAGAATGTTGTCTCAAGGCAACACTTTCAGGACAGTCATGATGTCATGAATAGACAATCATGTGACATCATTATACCATTGACATCTGACTCAGATTTCATTTCCTTTCTGTCATTTAAATAGACTAGTTGCCAGCTGTGACCCAGTGGTGGAAGCCAGAAGGTTATCATTCTAGTCCTCTAGTCTAACGAAACTTATGCTGTCATGGCAGTATAATTCTGAAAGAGAGATATGTTTTAAAATTTTTAATGGGTACAAGTGGATGTCAAGTTTCCAAAATCCCATCATGATTTTTCTGAAAACAGGTGAGGATCATTTTAATCTCTTTGGAACTAAAATGATAATGTGAGAATATTCTATAAGACCTTAAGACATAGGAGCCGAATTAGGCCATTTGGACCATTGAGTCTGCTTCACCATTCAATCGTTGCTGATCATTATTTTTCCCTCTCCTCAGCCCCACTCCATGTCCCTGTGCATTTCAGATTTTTGGATTTTCTCTCCATTTAGAAAATAGTTTTCACAGTTATTTCTTCTACCAAAGTGCATGATCATGCATTTTCCAACATTGTATTTCATTTGCTACTTTCTTACCCAACCTCCTAATCTGCCTAAGACCTTCTGCAGCCTTCGTGTTTCCTCAACAATATTTGCCCCCCCTCCCCCACCATGACTTGGTTTATACTTGACACTAACAATTATTTCATATGGTTAGCTTTAATAGAGACCTCACACTAAAACTAGTTAAAGTGAGACTTCACTCTCCTGTAGAATATTATGCATACAGATCCCTAAACCTTAAGTATTTGTACGTGTTTTATTTTTGTTTTAGATATCCAACATCCTCATTGTTTCACTTTTGCTTTAAATGTTTCAAATTGCTGTGGTAGAATTTGAACAAAGCTTCTCAATTTTTTTGTCAATTAACACAGCCAATTCTTCCAGTAAATCACTTATATTTGTTACATGGCTACAAGTTACAGCAACTTGTCACTCTATACAAAATGCAATGTGGTCTCTGTGATGTTTAAGCCACAGCGAAGGATTAAATAGGACTAATGAATGAAAACATTGTTTCCAGCATTAACTACAAAAAGAGCTTGTCCATTCAAGGCAGCCAGAGACAGCATTTTGTAATTGTTCCCAGAATCTAGAGCATGCCATTTTCTCACTGTTACCATCGGATAGGATGTACAGAAGCCTGAAGGCACACAGTCAGTGATTCAGGATCAGCTTCTTTCCCTCTGACATCCAATTCCTAAATGGACATTGAACACGTGAACATTACTGATGCACCATCAATAACTCTGAGACGTGGGTTAAGGTAGGCTTTTATTGGCTGGAAGAAAGCACAAGCAGCAAGTGATCATCACACAACATCCTGGAGACTGAGGAAGGGTCTGTGGCTCCAATCGCCTTTATACTGGGGTCTGTGGGAGGAGCCACAGGAGCAGTCAGCGGGGGGTCGTGTCCAGACAGGTATATGTAGTTCACCACAATTACCTCACTCTTTAATAGTATATCTGTTTTTGCATGATTTTTAATTTATTCAATATACATATACTGTAATTGATTTACTTATTTATTATTATTATTATTATTATTTTATCTTGTTTCTTTTCTTCTATATTATGTATTGCATTGAAGTGCTGCTGATAAGTTAACAAATTTCACATCACATGCCGGTGATAATAAACTTGATTCTGTCTCTGATGCTGAAAGAAGCCAATCAGAACACAGCACCATATAAAATAGGGCAGTACAGAAAAAGAACAGGATCTTCAGCCTACAGTGCCTATACTGAAAATCTATTCTCTGCATATTCATGTATCTACCTAACAGTTTCTTAAACATTGTTTCTCAATTCACCAATACCCCTGGTAGCCTGTTCCAGGCATTTAAAACTCCTTGTATAAAAAACCTCTCTTTATAGCTCATATAATCTGTTCCATACATCATCCTGGTAAACCTCTTCTGTATTCTTTTCAAAGCATTTACATCATTCCTGTGCTGGGGCAATCAGATCTGCACACAATAATCCAAGAGCAACCAAATTCAAGATTTATATAGCTTCCACTCTTATACTCAGTGCTTTGACTAATGAAGGCAAGCACATCGTATGCTTTCTTTACCATCTACTTGTGTGGTTACTTTCAGGAAGCAATGGACTTGGATACCAAGATACCTCTGTAGATCTATGCTGTTAAGTCTTTCCATAAATTGTATATTTTCCCTTGGATTTGATTTCCTAAATTGTAAAACCTCACAGCTGCCTGGATTAAACTCCATCTGCCATTTCTCTCTTTATATCTATAAATGATCAAGTTCCTGCTCTCTGCTTTGACAGCCACGTTCACTTTCCACAACTCCATGAGCTTCACTATCACCAACAAACTTACTGACTTGCCACAGATGTTTCCTGTAATACGGGGTCTAGGACAAGACTCAGAATAGAGGGATGTCCATTTAGAATAGACATTTAAAAAAATGTCTTTACCAGAATGTCTTTACCCAAAATGTCTTTACTTGTGAAGCTGTGAAAGTCATTGGACATTTTAAAAGTGTAGGTTGATAAGTTCTTGATTAGTCAAGGCATCAAAGGCTATGGGCAGAAGGCAGGAGTATGAGGTTGGGATGAAATGCCAGGGCAGAATCGAGGGTCAAATGGCCTGATTCTCCTCCTATGTCTTATGGTCTGATAACATTTTTATCCTAGTCTTTTATATGCTTCCAAAGCAACTTAGGCTCTTGCACTGATCTCTACAGGTCACAGACCTCCAGTTGGATTAACACCCTTTTGACCAATACACTCTGACTTCCATGGACAAACCAATTCTGAAACCAAACTACCAAATCATCATGGTTCCCCTATATTTTAATTTTCTGGATTACCATCTTCTGGAGTAACTGGAAATTTGACTCATACTGGAAACCTGAAATAAAAAGAGGATTTGATGGAAGGAGTCAGCTGGTGAGGGAGCTTTTGCACTATCAGAAATTGAGATAATGTCATAATCATGGATATTTCATCAGAATGGAAAACACCTTCTGAACAAGTAAATCAGGCAACAAGAAAATCAAAGAGATGTCACTTTATGTGTTGTCAGAAGACTTTTTAGCAATGGCACCAAAGTGATAGTGCTGAGCATGAGGTAGTTTCTTTACAAAAAAAAAGACAATGTGTAGTGATACTCTCAGCAAAGTGACTCTGATAATAGGGCAAAATTGCAGTCAACAAGATGAGTTGAAATGTAAAAGGCAGACAGAATTGAAAAGAGTGAATACAGGACCGAAGATGTCATTTGAATGCATATAGTACAGAATCGGGTAGATAAACCTGTAGCACAGTTACAGATTGGCACGTATGATGTTGTAGGCATCACTGAATAGTGACTGTAGGAAGATTATAGTTGGAAGCTTAACATCCAAGGAAAAACATTGTTTTGAAAGGACAGGCAGGTAGGCAAAGGGGTTGGTGTGGTACTGTTAGTAAAAAAAAATGAAATCAAATTATTAGAAAGTGGTGACATAGGGTCAGAAGTTCTTGAATCATTGTGGATAGAGCTAAGGAACTGCAAGGGAAAAAGACCCTGATGCAGTTATATACAGATCCCCAAACAGTAATAAGGATGTGATGTACAAATTACAACTGGAGACAAAAATGCATAACAAAAGAGCAATGTTACAATATTCATGGGGGATTTCAATATGCAGGTTGATTGGGAAAATCATTCTGGTACTGGATCCCAATAGGGGGTATTCCTAGAATGACTACAAAATGGCTTTTTAGAGCAGCTTGTGGTTGAGCTCACAAGGGGATCAGCTATTCTGGATAGGGTGTTAAACAATGAATGTGAATTGATGAGAGAGCTTCAGATAAAAGAACCCTGAGGGGAAGTGATAATAATATAATTGGATTCATCCTGAGATTTGAGTAAACTTAGAAACATAGAAAACCTACAGCACAAAAGAGGCCCTTCAGCCCACAAAGTTGTGTCGAACATGTCCCTACCTTAGAAATTACTAGGCTTATCTACAGCCCTCTATTTTACTAAGCTCTATGTATCTATCTAAAAGCCTCTTAAAAGACCCTAACGTATCCACCTCCACCACCGTTGCCAGCAGCCCATTTCATGCACTCACCACTCTCTGAGTAAAAAACTTACCCCTGACATCTCTCCTGTACCTACTCCCCAGCACATTAAACCTGTGTCCTCTTGTGGCAACCATTTCAGCCCTGGGAAAAAGCTCCTGACTATTCACACGACCAATGCCTCTCCTCACCTTATACACCTCTATCAGGTAACCTCTCATTCTCCTTCGATCCAAGGAGAAAAGGCTGAGTTCACTCAATCTGTTCTCATAAGGCATGCTCCCCAATCCAGGTAACATCCTTGCAAATCTCCTTTGCACCTTTTCTATGGAGAAGCCAAACTCAGATGCAACCGTAATACAGTGGAGAGATATTAAAGATACCAAAAGATACATAAAGTGCAAAAGAGAGGCAAGAGTGGAGATTGAACCATTTGAAAATGATGCTGGAGAGATAGTAATGGGGAGGGGGGCAATGATATAGTGAACAAACTGAATAAGTATTTTAGACCATAAGATCATAATTCTTAGGAGCAAGATTAGGCTATTTGGCCCATCAAATCCACTCCACAATTCAAACATGGCTGATGCCTTTTTCCCCTCCTCAACCCCACTCTTCGTGCTTTTAACCATTGATGCTGTGTCCAATCAAGAACCTATCAAGTTCTGCCTTAAATATAGCCAATGATCTGGCCTCGTCAGCTACCTGTTGTAACAAATTCCACGTATTCACCACCCTCTGGCTAAAGAAATTAATCCACATCTTTGGTTTAGATGGATGCTCCCTCTATTCTGAGGGTGTGCCCTCTTGTCCTACATTCCCCACCATTGGTGACATCCTTTCAACATTTGAAAGGTTTCAATGAGATCCCCCCTCATCCTTCTAAATTCCAGTGAGTACAAATCCAGAGCCATCAAACATTCCTCATCGTGAACCTCCTCTGGACCCTCTTCAAGGTCAGCACATCTTTTTTCAGATGAGGAGCCAAAAACTGTTCACAATGTTCAAGATGAGGCCTCACCAATGACTTATAGAGGATCAGCATCACATCCCTGCTCTTATATTCTAGACTATTTGAAATTAATGCTAACATTGCATTTGGCTTCCTCACCATCTCAGATTTTTGGATTTTCTCCCCAATTAGAAAATAGTCAGCACATTTATTTCTCCAACTAAAGTGCATGACCATACATTTTCCAGCATTTGCCACTTTCTTGCCCATTCTCCTAATCTGTCTAAGTCCTTCTGCAGTCTACCTGCCTCTCCACCAATCTTTGTAGCATCTACGAACTTGGCAACAAAGCCATCTATTCCATCACCTAAATCATCGATATACAACACAAAAAGAAGTGTCTCAGTACCACTAGTCATTGGCTGCCAATCTGAAAAGGATCCTTCTATTCCCACTTGCTGCTTCCTACCAACCAGCCAATGCTCTAACCATGCCAGTAACTTTCCTGTAGTATAATGGGGTCAGACTTGGTAAGCAGCCTCAAGTGTGGCACCTTGTCAAAGGCCTTCTGAAAGTCCCAATATACATCCACTTCATCACACCATGCCAAAATCCAATGATTTTTGAAAGATCATTACTAATTCCCCCACTGTATCTACTGTAGCCTCTTTCAGAACCCAAGAAAGCAGTTCATCTGGTCCAGGTTATTTACGTACCCTTAGGTCTTTCAACTTTTTGAGCATCTTCTCCCTTGTAATAGCAACTGCACTGACTTCTCTTCCCTCACACTCTTCAAATTCTGCTATTGTCTTCTACAGTGAAGATTGATGCTTTTGCATAAATGAGTATTTTTACTCATTTAGTTTGTCTGCCATCTCCTTGTCTCCTGTTATCATTTCTCCAGCCCTCATTTCTGAGAGGTCCTAAATCCACGCTTATCTCTCTTACTTTTTGCATTCTTGAAAAAGCTTTTACTGTATACTTTGATATTGTTTGCTAGCTTGCTTTCATATTTCATCTTTTCCCTTCTAATGATTCTTTCAGTTGCTTTCTGTTGGTTTTTAAAAGCGTCACATTCCTCTATCTTCCCACTAATTTTTGCTTTGTTGTATACCCTCTCTTTTGCTTTTACTTAAGCTTTGACTTGTCAGCTGTAGTTGTACTATTTTGCTACTTGAGTATTTCTTCAGTTTTGGAATACATCTATCGTGTACCTTCCTCATTTTCCCCTGAAACTCATGCCATTGCTGCTCTGCTATCATCCCTGCCAGCATCTCCTTCCAATGTACATTGGTCAACACCTCTCTCATACCACTGTAATTTCCTTTACTGCACTGAAATACTGCTATGTCGGTCTTTACTTTCTCCCTATCAAACTTCAAGTTGAGCTCAATCATATTGTGATCACTGCCTTCTAATGGTTCTTTTATCTTCAGCTCCCAAATCACCTCTGGTTCATTACATAACACCCAATCCAGTCTAGCTGATCCCCTGTAGGTTCAATGACAAACTGCTCTAAAAAGCCATCTCGTAGACATTCAACATTGTCTTGAGATTCATTACTACCTGATTTTTCCAATCGACCTGCATGTTAAAATCTCCCATGACTATCATAACATTGCCCTTTTGACACATTGTTTCTATTTCCTGATGTAATCTGTGGTCCACATCCCTGCCACTGTTGGAAGACCTGTATATAACTGCTATCAGGGCCCTTTTATCCTTGCAGTTTCTTAACTCAACCCACAAGGATTTGACATCTTCATTCCTATGAGATATTTTTCTACTGTTTTCATTCTCTTCTTTACCAGCAGAGCCAGGTCACTCCCCCTGCCTACCTTTGCATCCCTCCGACACAACATGTAACCTTGGACATTAGTTTGCAACTACAGCCATCCTTCAGCCATGATTCAGTGATTATACTATAAGACTAAAAGGCATAGTAGCAGAATTAGGCCACTCAGCCACATAAAGTGCATTCCGCCATTTCATCATGGCTGATATCTGATTCCATTCAACCCCATACACCTGCCCTCTTACTATATCTCTTGATGCTTCTATCAATCAGGAATCGATCAACTTCCTATTTGAATATACCCATGGACTTGGCCTCCACACATTGTGGCAGAACGTTCCACAGATTCACCACTCTTTGGCTAAAAAGGTTCCTCCTTAGTTCTGTTCTAAAAGGTCACCCCTTAATTTTGAGGCTGTGCCCTCTAGTTCTTGATACCCCACCAAAGGAAACGTCCTCTCCACATTGAGCTTATCCAGCCCTTTCAACATTCGGTAGGTTTTAATGAGAGCCCAATGCATTCTTCTAAATTCCAGTGAGTACAGGCCCAAAGCTGCCGAATGCACCTCATATGTTCATCCCTTTATTCCCGGAATCATCCACATGAACATCTTTTGGATGCTTGCGTCCCTTCTGAGATATGGGGTCCAAAACTGTTGACAATACTCCAGCTTGACTAGTGTCTTAATAAAGCTCAACATTATCTCCTTGTCTTTGTATTTTCTTCTCCTTGAAATAAATGCTAACATTGCATTTGCTTTTTTTCTAAACCACAAGCTTAACCTGTAAATTAACCTTCTGGGAGTTTGGCATGAGGACTCTGAAGACCCTTTGCACCTTTGATGTTTGAATTTTCTACGCATTTGGATAATAGACTGCACTATTGTTCCTTTTACCAAAATGCATTTCCCAATATTGTATTCCATCTGCCACTTTTTTGTCCATTCTTCAAATTTGTCTAAGTCATGCTGCATGACTACATGAAATGGCCATGATGCCTTTTCCCAGATGGCAGGAGGGAGAAGAGTTTGTATGAGGGGTGCGTGGGGTCCTTCATAATGCTGTTTGCTTTGCGGAGGCAGCGTGTAGTGTAAATGTCCGTAATGGCAGGAAGAGAGACCCCAATGATCTTCTCAGCTGACCTCACTATCCGCTAACTTGAGTGGATACCTCCATGAAACCTACAGAAATGGCTTCTTTGGTTTACTAGAGTAGGAATGCTTTTATGTTTGATAAGAGTTTTCTCTTGCAGTTGTTTAGCTTTGGACTTGCTGATATGGGGATTGTATTCATTTTTTAACCAATGGGGAATGTTATTTTGTCTTGTGAGGCTAGGAGCTTGGGGGTTTTGCAGTCTTTTCAGGGAAGGCGGGAAGGAGATGCCGAGAAAGGTGGATGTGCGCTGCACGTGGGGTTGGTGAGTGGCTGGATCTCCTTTTCCGCTAGACATATACCAGCCTGTTGGGTAAGTGTTACACATCGAAAACCTACAGAACAATACAGGCCCTTCAGCCCACAAAGTTGTGCTGAACATGTTTGCTTGTTTTTTTCTTTCCACTCTTTTTTACAAGTGTATACCTCAGATAAATACTTTGTGGAGATTTGTGATATATATGATTATATGATATATATGTACAATGTCTGAAATACATCTTATGGAAATGTTTGCTTGATAAACTTCAATAAAAAAAATTACAAAAAGAAATTACTAGGTAGGGTTACCTATAGCCCTCTATTTTCCTAAACTCCATGTACCTATCCAAAAGTCTCTTAAAAGACCCGATCGTATCCACTTCCACCACCATTTCTAGCAATCCATGCCACATATTCACCACTCTCTGCGTTAAAAAAACTTACCCCTGACATCTCCTCTGTACCTGCTCCCAAGCACCTTAAACCTGTGTTCTCTTGTGGCAGCCATTTCAGCCCTGGGAAAAGGCCTCTGACTATCCACATGATCAATGCCTCTCATGATCTTATACACTTCTATCAGGTCACCTCTCATCCTCTGTCACTCCAAGGAGAAAAGGCCGAGTTCACTCAACCTATTTTCAGATGTGCTGGCATTGGAGTGGGTTCAAAGGAGGTTCACAAGAATGATTCCAGGAGTGAAAGGGTTATCATACAAGGAAGTTCTGGGTGTGTACTCACTGGAATTCACTGGATGAGGGGATCTCATTGAAACCTTCCGAATGTTGAATTACCTAGACAGAGTAGATGCTTAAAAGATGTTTCCAGTGGCGGAAGAGTCCTGAACAAGAGGGCACAACCTCAGGATAAAGAGGCTTCCATTTAAAACAGAGATGTGGAGAAATGTCTTTAGCCAGAAGGTGGTGAATTTGTGGAATTTGTGGCATTGTTCAGCTGTGGAAGCCAGGTCATTGGGTGTATTTAAGGCAGAGCTTCATAGGTTCTTGATTGGACATGGCATCAAAGGTTACAGGGAGAAGATGAGGGAGTGGGTATGAAGAGGGAAAATAGGATCAGCCATGATTGAATGGTGGAGCAGACATGATGGGCCAAATAGTCTAATTCTGCTCCTATGTCTTATGGTTTTGTGGTCTACAATAAATTAAACTTCAGTATTCATCTTTGAGTGTAAATGCTATGTGTGAGTGCTATGAAAACAAAACATTTCAAAGTCTTCTTTAATCATCTTTCATAAAAAGCTAGTTTTTCATCATTTTTCAGGATCAACTTACATATCTTCAATACATTTTCAATGTTTTACTATCACTAAGACCATAGAGCATAAGATATAGAAGCAGTATTAGGCCATTTGGCCCATTGAGTTAGCTCTGCTATCTCATAAAGGCTGATGTGTTTTCCCACTGAGCCCCAGTCTCCTGCTGAAAGGTTCTTATTGGACATGGCATCAAAGGTTATGGGGAGAAGGCTGGGGAGTGGGGCTGAGAAAAGGGAGAAAGGATTGGGCTTGATTGAATGGTGGAGCAGTCTAGATGGGCCAAATGGCTTATTTCTGCTCACATGTCTTATGGTCTTAATGGTCTTTATTCCTTCTTCCAAGATGCATGACCATGCACTTCCCTACACTATATTCCATCTGCCACTTCTTTTTCCATTCCTCAAATCCTCTAAGTCCTCTGCAGATACCCATCTTTGGCAACTCTACCTGCTCCATTACCTATCTTCATATTTCCCTCAAACATGGCCACAAACCCATGAGTTCCTTCATCCAAATTATTGGCTTACAACGGAAAAAGAAGCAGTTCCACTATTGACTCCTGCAACACATCATTAGTCACCGGCAGCCAAACTGCAAAAGCCCACCCTTTATACCCCTACTTTACCTCCTGTCAGTCAGTTAATCTTCTATCCATTCTGGCACCTTTCCTGTGATACCATGTGCTCTTATCTTGTTATTCAGCCTCATGTGTGTTATCTCATCAAAGGCCTTCTGCAAATCTATATAAGCAACATCTATTGCCTCTCCTTTGAATTGAATTAAATTGACTTTATTTCTTACATCCTTCACATACATGAGGAATAAAAATCTTTACATTACATCTCCATCTAAATGTGCAATGTGCAATCATAGTAATTATAATAATTTATAATAAATAAAACAGCCAATGCACTATAGAGTACACTCAAGTCAGCATGAGTTCATCAATCTAATGACCTGATGGAAGAAGCTGTCCTGGAGCCTGGCTTATATGCTGCGGTACCATTTCCTGGATAATAGCAGCTGGAATAGATTGTGGTTGGGGTGACTCCGATCCCCAATGATCCTGCTGTCCCTTTTTACACACCTGTCCTTGTAAATGTCCTGAATCATAGGAAGTTCACAATTACAGATGCACTGGGCTGTCTGCACCACTCTCTGCAAAGCCCTGGGATTAAGGGAGGTACAGTTCCCATACCAGGCAGTGATGTAGCCAGTCAGGATGTTCTCAATTGTTCCTCTGTAGAAAGTTCTAGCATGTGGGGGCCCATACCAAACTTACTCAACTGTCTGAGGTGAAAGATGCTGTTGTGCCTTTTTCACTACACAGTTGGTGTGTACAGACCACATGAGGTCCTCGACGATGTGGATGCCAAGGATCTTGAAGCTGTTTACCCTCTCAACCCCAGATCCATTGATCTCAATAGAAGTTAGCCCATCTCCAGTCCTCCTGTAATCCACAACCAGTTCCTTTGTTTATGCGACATTGAGGGAGAGGTTGTTTTCTTGAAGCCACTGTGTCAGAGAGATGACATCTTCCCTGTAGGCCAACTCATTATTGTTTGAGATAAGGCCAATCAATGTAGTGTTGTCAGCAAATTTAATTAGCAGATTGGAGCTGTGGGTGGCAATACAATCATCTGTATACAGGGAGTAAAGGAGGGGACTCAGTACGCAGCCCTGAGGGGCCCCTGTATTGAGAGTCAAAGGGTTGGAGGTGAGGGAACCCACTCTTACAAACCTGCTGACGATCTGACAGGAAGTCCAGGATCCAGCTGCACAAGGCAGGGTCAAGGCCGAGGTCTCTGAGCTTCTTGTCGAGCCTGGATGGACTATGGTGTTGAATGCTGAACTGTAGTCCAAGAACAGCATTCTTACATAAGCATTCTTCTTCTCCAGATGAGTAAGGACGGTATGCAGAGCAGTGACTATTGCATCATCTGTCAATCGGTTGTGTCAGTAGGTGAATTGTAGGGGGTCCATTTTGGGTGGTAGCTTGCTGCAGATGTAGTCCTTGACCAGCCTCTCAAAGCATTTGCTTATTGTTGAGGTGAGTGTGACAGGATGCCAGTTGTTTAGGCATGTTACTTTGGTCTATCCTGCCTGCTATTTCCTCAAAGAATTCCAACAGATTTGTCAGGCAAGTTTTCCTCTTGAGAAAACTATGCTGATTTTGGCCCATTTTATTACGGGCCTCCAAGTACCCTGAAACCTCATCCTTAGTAATAGACTCCAACTTTTTCCCAACTACTGAAGTCAGGAGGCCTGTATCTCCTTTCTTCTGCCTTCCTTACTTCTTATAGATTGCCATTTGCAATGTTCCTGTCATAAGACTACAAGGCCATAAAACATAGGAGCAGAATTAGGCCATTCAGCCCATCAAGTCTGCTCTGCCATTCCATCATGGCTGATCCCAGCTCCCACTAAACCTCATACATCTGCCTTCTTGTCATATTTTTTGATGTCCTGACCAATCAGCAAACTATCTATATCCACCTCAAATATAACCATGGAGCTGGCATCCACTGCAGTCTGTGGCAGAGCATTCCACAGATTCACTACTCCCTAGTTAAAAAAAATTCCTCCTTACCGCTGTTCTAAAAGGTCGCCCCTCAATTTTAAGGCTGTGCCCTCCAGTTCTGGATGCCCTCATCACAGGGAACATCCTCTCTGCATCCACCTTACCTTGTCCTTTCAATGTTTGGTAGGCTTCAATGAGATCCCCACACATTCTTCTAAATTCCAGTGAGTACAGGCCCAAATTTGCCAAATGCTCCTCATATGTTAACCTCCTCAGTCCCCTTCATTATCCTCAGGACCATTCCAGAATCTAGTGACTTTTGAACAATTATTACTAATGCCGCCACAGTCTCTTCAGTTACCTTTTTCTGAACCCAGGAGTGCAGTCCATCTGGTCCAGGTGACTTATCTACCCTCAGACCTTTCAGCTTCCCAAGCACCTTCCCAAGCAATTGCACTGACTTCTGCCCTCTAACGGTATCACATTTCTGGCATTCTGCTAGTGTCTTCCACCATGAAGACTGATGAAAATACTTATTAGGTTCATCTGCCATTTATTTGTTCAAGACCCCCACTCCACATTACTACCTCTTCTGCATCATTTTCCAGCAGTCTGATATCTACTCTCACCTCTTTTACTCTTCTTTTAAATCTATTTGTATCTATTTTACTGTTTGTATTCTCCATTATATTCTTGGCTTTCATCTTTTCTCTCTTTCTGGTTTTTTTAGTTGCCTTCTAAAGTTGCCTTTAGTTGCCATGGTTACCTCATCCACCCTTTAAAATCCTTCATCTTTGGGATGTATCTCTCCTGCACCTTCTGAATTTTCCTCATAAACACCAGCTTTTGTTGTTCTGCCATGATCCCTGTTGGTGTCCCTTTCCAATCAACTCTGGCCAGCTCCTCTCTCCTGCCTTTGTAATTCCCTTTGCTTCACTGTAATACTGATACTTTCAATTTTATCTTCCCTTTCTCAAACTGCAGGGCGAATTCTTTCACAGTATGACAACTGTCTCCTAAGGGTTCCTTTACCTTCAGCTTTCTAATCAAATCTGAGCCATTACAGAACACCCAGTCCAAAATTTCTCTTCCATAGTGGACTCAACCACAAGCTGCTCTAAAAAAAATTCTTGTAGGCATCCTACAACTTCCTTATCTTGGAAGTCAGCACCAATATGCAGTGTAGCTGTATATTGAAAACCCCCATAATTATTGCAACATTGCCCTCTTTACAAACCTTTTCTATCTCCTGATTTAATTTGTAGCCCACTTCCTGGCTACTGTTTGGAGGCCTGTATGTAATGCCCATCAGGATTTTTTTACCCTTGCAGTTTCTTAACTGTACCCACAAAGATTCTTCATCGTCTGATCTGATGTCACCTTCTTCAAGGATTTGATTTCTTTTTTTATCAACAGAACCACCCAACCCCTCTTCCTGTGCTTTCAATACACTGCATATTCTTGAATAATAAGCTCCCAACTAACCTACTTCTTGTCATAACTCCTGTGACTACCATAACATTGCCCCTTTGCACTCCTTTTCTATTTCCCATTGTAATCTGTGGTTCACATCCCAGCTACTGTTGGGAGGCCTGAATATAACTACCATCAGGGTCCTTTTACACTTGCAGTTTCTTAACTCAACCCATAAAGGTTCAACATTTTCTGATCCTATGTCAAACTTGATTCCAGCAGAGCCACACCACCCCTTCTGCCTACCTTCCTATCCCTCTGACACAACTTGTATCCTTGGATGTTCAGCTCCTAACTATAACCATCCTTCAGCCATGATTCAGTGATGGCCACAACATCATACCTGACAATCTGTAATAATACAACAAGATCATCCACCTTATTTCATATATTCTGTGCATTGTTCAAGAAGGGTAGCGAGGACAGGATATGTTCACTCTGTTATAAGAAAGACTGGAGAGGGTGCAAAAGAGATTTATGAGGATGTTGCCTGGACTATAGGGACTGTGTTATATATAGGGAAAGGTTGGCCATGCTGGATTTTGATTCCTTGGAGCATAGAGTGACCTCATAGAAGTTTATAAAATCATGAGGGACATGGATAATATGTATGGATACAGTTTTTTCTCCAGGATTGGGGAGTCCAAAATAAAAGGGCACAGATACAAATAAGAGAGCAGAAATTTAAAACAGACCTGAGATGTCTCTGCTTTACATAGAGAGCAGTGAGAAATAGTTGAGGTGAGTAAAATTGCAACATTGAAGAGACATTTAGATAGGTACATGGAGGAGAAGGGTTTGGAGAGTTTTGAGACAAACACATGTATTAGGGAAGAACAAGGATGATGTTGTGATTGGCATGAACCATTTGGGCTGAAGGGCCTGTTTTCATACTGCATGTTATGACTCTTACCTGTATCTCAGTCATCTGTTTCCTGGAAAACTGAGCTGCAAGACCTGCTCTTCTGTTGTGCATGATTCTGTTAAAATAGTACAGCACAGGAACAAGCCTATTGGCCCACGATGTTGTGCCAGTTCAAATAAATTAATAATCAAATGGCCAATTAAACTAATCCCATCAGCCCAAGTCCTTACAATCTTCTCACATTCATGTGCCTATCTAAATATCTCTTAAATGTCGGTAATGTATCTGCCTCTACCACCACCCCAGGAAGTGCATTCCAGGCACCATCAGCTGTGTAAAAAAACTTGTTATGGCAATAATATCCCATCTCCCAGAGGTAATCCATACAATGAGGTTATCTGCTTAATTGTTAAATCTTGTTTTGAAATGACAAGTAATCATTCCTCTCCCTTGAGTGTATTTGGCCTTTTCTCCTTGGAGCGATGGAAGATGAGAGGTGACCTGATAGAGGTGTATGATGAGAGGCATTGATTGTACGGATAGTCAGAGGCTTTTTCCCAGGGCTGAAGTGGCTAATACGAGGGGGCATAGTTTTAAGGCGCTTGGAAATAGGTACTGAGGGGATAAGTTTTTCACACAGGGAGTGGTGAATGTGTGGAATGCACTGTCAGTGGCAGTGTTGAAAGCTGATACCATATATAACCATATAACAATTACAGCACGGAAACAAGCCATCTCAGCCCTTCTGGTCGTGCCGAACGCTTACTCTCACCTAGTCCCACTGGCCTGCACTCAGCCCATAACTCTCCATTCCTTATCTGTCCATATACCTATCCAATTTTACTTTAAATGACAATACAAAACCTGCCTCTACCACTTCTACTGGAAGCTCGTTCCACATAGCTATCACTCTCTGAGTAAAGAAATTCCCCCTCATGTTACCCCTAAACTTTTGCTCCCTAGCTCTCAACTCATGTCCTCTTGTTTGAATCTGCCCTACTCTCAATGGAAAAAGCCTATCCACGTCAACTCTATCTATCCCCCTCATAATTTTAAATACCTCTATCAAGTCCCCCCTCAACCTTCTACGCTCCAAAGAATAAAGACCTAACTTGTTCAACCTTTCTCTGTAACTTAGGTGCTAAAACCCAGGTAACATTCTAGTAGGGATGATACAATAGGGTATTTTAAGAGCCCCTTAGATAGGTACATGGAGCTTAGAAAAAGGGCTAGAGGGCTATGTGCTAAGGAAATTCTAGGTAGCCTCAAGAGGAGGTTACATGATTGGCACAACATCATGGGCCAAAGGGCCTGAAATGTGCTGTAGACTTCTATGTTCTATGTCCTTTTACTGAGCTCTTGGGTATCCTGATCACTAAACTTGCTGTCATTAGTTTATTGGAAGAACACCTCATATTCCATCTGGGTAGCTTCCAACCTTATGGTATGAACATCGATTCCCCTAACTTCTGGTAATTTTTTCTTTCCTCCATCTTCTCCCTTTTCCTATTCCCTATTCTGGCCACCCTCTCACCCCTTCTCTTCTTCTCACCTGCCCATCACCACTCTCCAGATCCCCTACTCCTTCCTTTTCTTCTATTGTCTAATCTCCTCTCTTATTAGATTTCTTCTTCATCAGCCCTTTACCTCTTTCACCTCTCTCCCAGCTTTTTACTTCAGCCACCCACCCCACCATCCTTCTCACCTGGACTCACCTATCATTTGCTAGCTTGTACTCCTCCTCCTCCTCCTATCTTATTCTAACTTCTATCCCCTTCCTTTTTAGTCCTGATTCTGGGTTTTGGACTGAAACATCAATTATTTACTCCTCTCAATAGATGCTGCCTGAGTTGCCATATTTCTGAGGATTTTGTGTTTGGTTGCACTAAATTTCCAGCATCTGCAAAATCTCTTGTGTCTCTCATGGGCCTCAGTATTTTCCTCTGCTACTCATCAACCATTCTGCTGCTCAGGGGCCCGTACTCTTGCCACTCTGGTGTAGCCCCCTGGTAAGCCTAAGGCTTGCCCAGCTCGCTTCCGTCTAGGGGGAGCAGCCTTTGGCCCCGTCAAACTGGGTAATCAGCTTGTGTAGATGCTGTGTGATGTCCCCACCACACCAAATAACAGACAGTACACCATATGCAATTAAATGATTACACTTTATAGATCTTACTGGAACTATGTACTTAATAGAGATACAATATAAAAGGAAAAGTAAAAGGTGCCAAACTTATTAAAGATCAACCACTTTGTGCACAACCGTTGGAGCTCAATTAACAAAGTCTTCTTGCCACCATTCGATCCCCGCAGACCTCCTCGACCTGCAGCCTGGGACCAACAACGGTGGTCGACCGGACGCTCCACATGAATCTATCCTTGTCTCCTCTCCTCGCCGAAGACCTTGGGCCTCAGACTCCCGCTCAGGGTCCGTTCCATCGCCCAGCTTACTGCATTGCATCTCCTCTCTCTATCCCCATCTCACCTTCTCCCCAAAGCCCGCAAAACAATAGCTTTGACACAAGAAAGATGGCTGATGAGTAGCAGAGGAAAATACTGAGGCCCATGAGAGACACAAGAGATTTTGCAGACCCACAAGAAAGAATAACATCTATCCCAATTGGTTAACAAATGAATACAATTCTCGTGATCAGTAATTATAACCCAAACAAGCTGTGAGAGTAAAACACTTCCTCAGCAGTTACCATAACAAAGAAGCATTTTTATTTTTAACATAACAAAGAAGCCATTTTATTAGCCTTAACAGTAACATAAAAGAAGAGACCCCTTACACTAGTTTAAACCGACCCAACAAATTTATCAGTCTTTGAAAAGTGAAAGTTGGCTTCACTAATGTACGTAAAAAATGGAATTCTTTCTTGTGATCAAAGATTATTTATAGACTGTAATTATAAATCATTCTTTTTTGATTCACAGTAAAATTGAAGATTATGGGACTTTATCACTTAGACAACAAAATGACAGCATCAGATGGATTATTATGGGTGTTGGCATGTGCTGGTGTAATTCTGCTTGTCATGTCAGTAGCAAGAATTATTCAGGCAAAATGCTTTACAAAAGGTGAGAAGAAAATGCTTCAGCTTCTGCACGTTAGTTATGAGAGATTTGATATTGCTCATACTGTAATATGTGTATTCAACAACTTCATGAGTAACTGACTGTATAACAACTGGCTGTTTCATGAAGCTTTCAATCAAGATTTTCCACATATTTCAAAAACATATAGCCAGACAAAACTTCAGTTAGTAGTTAAAAGCTAATGTAAAGCTGTGTGCTTTAGATCAGGTTCAAGAACAGCTACTTCCCTTCATCCATTCATTTCTTGCATCAACGTGCACAATCCTCATCACTACCTCAGTATAGGAATGCAACCACCATAAGATCATAAGATACAGGAGCAGAATTAGGCCATATGGCTCACAAAGTCTGCTTCACAATTTTATCATGGCTGATCCAATTTTCCTCTCAGCTCCACACTCCTGCCTTTCCTTGTATTCCATCATGCCCTGACCATTCAAGACTCCATCAACCTCTGCCTTAAATATATATAAAGATTTAGCATGCACAGCTGCCTGTGGCAAAGAATTCCACAGATTTACCACTCTCTGGATAAAGAAATTCCTCCTCATCTCCATTCTAAAAGGATGCCCCTCTATTCAGAGGCTGTGTCCTCTGGTCTTAGACTCTCCCACCATTTGAAACATCCTCTTCACATCCACTCTAACAAGCCCTTTCACCATTCAATTGGTTTCAATGAGGTCATCCCTCTGAAATTTAGTGAATACAGATCCAGAGCTATCAGATGCTCTTCATATGACAAGCCATTCAATCCTGGAATCATTTTTGTGAATCACCTTTGAACCCTGTCCAGTTTCGGAACATTCTTCCCAACATGTGCATGGAATGGGCTGCCGGCAGCGGAGGTGGAGGCAGAAACGATAGGGTCTTTTAAGAGACTCCTGGATGGATACATGGAGCTTAGTAAAATAGAGGGCTATGGGTAAAGCCTAGGTAGTTCTAAGGTAAGATGTTCGGCACAGCCTTGTGGGCCGAATGGCCTGTATTGTGCTGTAGGTTTTCTATGTTTCTATGACAAGGGGACCAAACCTGCTCAGAATACTCCACGTAAGTCTTTATGAGTACTTTATAAACTCTCAGCATTACATCCTTGCTTTTATATTCTAGTCCTCTTGAAATTAATGCTAACATCGGATTTGCTGAATGCACCACAGACTCAACCTGCAAATTAAACTTCTAGGAATCTTGCATAAGGACTCCCTTGTTCCTCAGTTTTTTGTATTTTCTCTCTCTTTCGAAAATAGACAGCCCTTTCATTACTTCTACCATAGTGCATGATCTTACATTTCTGGGCACTGTGTTCCATCTGCCATTTCTTTGCCCTTTCTCTGAATCTCTCTAAGTTCTTTTGTAGAGTCTCTACTTCCTCAAAACTACCTTCCCCTTCACCTATCTTCATTTTGTCAGGAAAATTGGAACAATGCCATCAATTCCATCATCCAAATAATTGACATACAACATAAAAAGAATTGGTCCCAACACAGACCCCAGTGGAATACCACTAGTCACTGGCAGCCAAGCAGAAAGGCTACCTTTATTCCCACTCTTTTCCTCTTGTCAATGAGTCACTGCTTTATCCATGCTAGAATCTTTCCTGTAATATTTAGGCAGGAGGTGCATTCACCATCAGACAGGAGGTACAGTCACCATTAGGGAGAAGGTACAGTCACCATCAGACAAGAGGGACCGTCAGCATCAGGCATGGATACTAGATATCCATGGAGAGGTTGTAAACTGGATTCAAAATTGATTGTGTGGGAGAAGCCAAAGAGTGGTAGTGGATGATTGCTTCTCAGACTGGAGGCCTGTGACTAGTGGTGTACCTCAGGGATCTGTGTTGTTCATTGTCTATATAAATGATCTAGATGATAATGTGGTAAATTAGATCAGTAAGTTTGCTGATGTCAGTAAGATTAGAGGCATTGTGGACAGCAAGGAAGGCTTTCAAGTCCTGCAGAGGGATCTGGACCAACTGGCAAAATAGGCCAGAAAATGGCAGATGGAATTTAATGCAGATAAGTCAAGTCAAGTCAAGTCACTTTTAATTGTCATTTTGACCATAACTGCTGGTACAGTACACAGTAAAAATGAGACAATGTTTTTCGACACCATGGTGCTATATGAAACAGTACAAAAACTACGCTAGAGTACAGACCTACCCAGGACTGCATAAAGTGCACAAAACAGTGCAGGCATTACAATAAATAATAAACAAGATAATAGGCACAGTAGAGGGCATTAAGTTGGTGTCAGTCCAGGCTCTGGATATTGAGGAGTCTGATGGGGGGCTCTTGTGCTCAGTGTGATGGTGTTGGAGATGCTGCCTCCGATCCGGACTGACTGAGGTCTCCCAGTCAGGAAGTCTAGTATCCAGTTGCAGAGGGAGGTGTTCAGGCCCAGTAGGCTCAGCTTTCCAATCAGTTTCTGAGGGATGATTGTGTTGAATGCTGAAGTGAAGTCTATGAACAGTATTTGAACGTACGTGTCTTTTTTGTCCAGGTGGGTTAGGGCCAGGTGGAGGGTGATGGCAATGGCGTTGTCTGTTGAGCGGTTGGGACGGTACGCAAACTACAAGGGGTCCAGTGAGGGGGGCAGCAGGGTCTTGATGTGCCTCATGACAAGCCTCTCAAAACACTTCATGATGATCTGTGAGGTGTGAGGTGTTGCATTTTGGAAGGACAAATCAAGGTAGGACATACACAGTAAATGATTGGGCACTGAGGAGTGTGGAAGAACAAAAGGATCTGGGAGTTCAGATACATAATTCCCTGGAAGTGGCAGCACAGGTAGACAGGGTTGTGAAGAAGGCTTTTAGGATCCTGGCATTCATAAATCAAAGTATTGAGAATAGAAGTTGGGATGTTATGGTGAGGTTGTATAAGACATTGTTGAAGCCAAATTTGGAGTATTGTGTACAGTTCTGGTCACTTAACTATAGGAAGGATATCAGTAAGATTGAAAGAGTGCACAGAGGATTTATTAGGATGTTGCCAGGTCTTCAGGAGTTGAGTTACAGGGAAAGATTGAACAGGTTAGGACTTTATTCCTTGGAGTGTAGAAGATTGAGGGGAGATTTGATAGAGGTTTACAAAATTATGAGGGGTATAGATAGAGTAAATGCAAATAGGCTTTTTCCACAGATTAGGGGAGGTAAATATGAGAGGATATGGCCTTAGGGTGAAAGGGGAACAGTTCAGAGGAAACATTAGGGGGAACTTCTTCACTCAGAGAGTGGTGGGAGTGTGGAATGAGCTGCCATCTGATGTGGTAAATGTGGGCTCACTCTTAAGTTTTAAGAATAAATTGGATAGATACATGGATGGGAGAGGTCTGGAGGATTATGGACTGGGTGCAGGTCAATGGGACTAGCAGAATAAAGTTTTGGCACAGACTAGAGGGGCCAAATGGCCTGTTTTCTGTGCTGTAGTGTTCCATGGTTCTATGGTTCTAGGAGGTACAGTCACCATCAGGCAGTAGATATAGTCACCATCAGGCAAAAGGTACAGTTACCATCAGGCAGGAGTTCTAGTCACCATCAAACAGGAGCTACAGTCATCATCAGAAAGACGTTACAGTCGCCATCAGACAGGAGATACAATCATCATCCAGCAGGAGTTGCAGTCACCATCAGGCAGTATGTACAGTTCCCATCATGCACAAGGTACAGTCACCATCAGGCAGCATGTACAGTCGCCATTCAACAGGAGGTACAGTCGCCTTCACACAGGAGGTATGGTCACCATCAGAAAGGTGTTACAGTCACCATCAAACTGGAGTTACAGACACCATCAGGCAGGAGGTACAGTCACCATCAGGGAGAAGGTACAGTTCCCATCAGAAAGGAGTTACAGTCATCATCAGCTAGCAGGTATAGTTCCCATCAGACAGGAGGTAAGGTACCATCAGTCATGTGGTACAGTTACCATCAGACAGTTGGTACAGTCACCATTAGTCAGAACATATTGTTACCATCATGTAGGAGATGCCATTACCATCTAACAGGTGGTACAGTTACCAACGGGCAAGAGGAGCAATTATCGTCAGTCAGGAGGTACATTTACCATCAGGCCAGAGGTACCATCATCATCAGGCAGGAGTAAAGTTACCATTGACCGGAAACACAGCACCATCAGAGAGGAGGTGAAATTTGACCATAGACTGTAACACATAGGAACAGAATTAGTCTATATGGACCATTAAGTCTGCTCCACCAGTTAATCATGGCTGATCCTTTTTTCCCCTCCTCAGCTCCATTCCTTGGCCTTCTGCCCCTCACCTTTGATACTGTGTCCAATTCAAGAACCTATCAAGCTCTCTTAAATCCACCCAACAATCTGGCCTCCACAGCTGCCTGTGGTTATAAATTCCACAAATTCACTTCCCTTTGGCTAAAGGAATTTCTCTGAATCTCTGTTTTAAGTGGATACCCCTCTATCCTGAGTCTGTGTCCACTTGTTCTGGACTCCCCACCATGCGAAATACATCTACTCTGCCTAGGATTTTCAACATTCAAAAGTTTCAATGAGATTTCACCCCCCCCCCCCCCCCCGCCGTCTTTCTAAATTCATCGAGTACAAACACAGAACCATCAAATGATCTTTGTATGGTAACCTTTCCATTGCTGGAATTATCCTTGTGAACCCTCCAAGTTTCTTTGCATCTCAGAGTTTTGGATTTTTCCCTGTTTAGAAAATAGTCTGCATATTAATTTCTACTACCAAAGTGCACAACCATGCATTTTCCAACATTATATTTTATCTGTCATTCTCTTGCCCATTTTCCTAATCTGTCTAAGTCCTCCTGCAGCCTACCAGTATCCTCAACACTACCTGCCCCTCCACAAATCTTCGTATCATTTGAAAACTTGGCAACAAACTATCTAAACCATCATCTAAATCATTGATTCACAGAATACAAAGATAAACTAGCCAATAGTATTAAAGAGAATACCAAATGTCTCTTCGGCTGCATAAAATGTAAGAGTGGGGAGAATGGATATCGTACCACTGTAAAATGATGCTGGATAGGTAGTAATGGGGGTAAGGAAGTGACTGACCGACGGAAAAATTATTTCATATCAGACTTGCTTGTGGAATACACTAGCAGAATGCCTGAAGCTTGTGGAGTTGTCATTGCTAGTGGGAAATTCTTAGGAAACTGAAAGGTCTGGAGGTAGATATATTAGCTGGACCAGATAGTATATACCCCAAGGTTCTGAAGGAGGTGGCCAACCGATTGTAGAGGCTCTATTAATGATCTTTCAAGAATCAGTTGGTTCTGGCCTGGTTTTGGAGGAATGGAAAATTGCAAATGTCACTGCCCTCTTGGGGAACAGAGAGAGGCAGAAGAAAAGAAACTATAGGACAATTATTCTGACCTCAGTGGTTATGAAGACATTGGTGTCAACTGTTCAGGATGTGGTTTTGAGGTATGTGGAACCACATGATAAAATAGGCTATAGTCATCATAGTTTCCTCAAGGAAAAATCTTGCCTGAGAAATCTGTTGGAATTATTTGAAAAAATAACAAGCAGGATAAACAAAGGAGAATCAGTTGATGTTGTGTACTTGGATTTTCAGAAGACCTTTGACAAGGTGGCATACATTAGTCTGCTTAACAAGCTACGAGGGCTTGGTATTACAGGAAAACATAGAAACATAGAAAACCTACAGCACAATACAGGCCCTTTGGCCCACAATGCTGTGCTAAACATGTACTTACTTCAGAAAATACCTAGGGTTACCCATAGCCCTCAGAATCAGAATCAGGTTTATTATCACCGGCATGTGTCATGAAATTTGTTAACTTAGCAGCAGCAATGCAATACATAATATAGAAGAAAAAAAATGAATAATAATAAGTAAATCAATTTCAGTATACATATATTGAATAGATTAAAAATCAAGCAAAAAACAGAGATAATATATAGTTAAAAAGTGAGGTAGTGTCCGAGGGTTCAATGTCCATTTAGAAATCAGATGGCAGAGAGGAAGAAGCTGTTCCTGAATCACTGAGTGTGTGCCTTCAAGCTTCTGTACCTCCGACCTAATGGTAACAGTGAGAAAAAGGCATGTTCTGGGTGCTGGAGGTCCTTAATAATGGACGCTACATTTCTGAGACACTGCTCCTTGAAGATGTCCTGGCTACTCCAGCATTAGGGTTACCAGAGCCACCAAATGCTCCTCAAATGTTAACCTTTTCTTTCCCAGGATAATTTTCATGAACCTCCTCTGCTGAGTGCAATACTGAGTGTATGATGTGCAGATAAAAACATAAAATGCTGGCAGAACTCAGCAGGCCAGACAGCATCTATGGGAGGAGGTAGTGACGACGTTTCGGGCCAAAACCCTTCATCAGGAGTAAAGTAACATGGGATGGTCAAGGGGGGATAAGAAGTGGGGGGAGGGATAAAGTAGAGAGCTCGGAAGTGATAGGCTGGAGGGAAATGGGCTAGGGGAAAGGTGGAGAATTATGGGAAATAAAAGAGAAAGAAAGGTAGGGCTGGGGGGAGATTATAGTGAGGGGGGAAAAAGAGAGAGAGAAAGAGAACCAGACTAAAATAATAGATAGGGATGGGGGTAAGGGGGGCAGGGGTATCAACGGAGGTCTGTGAGTTGGATGTTCATGCCGGCAGGCAGGAGGCTACCTAGGCGGGAGATAAGGTATTGCTCTATCGACCTGCGTGTGGCCTCATCTTGACGGTAGAGGAAGCCATGGACAGACATGTTGGAGTGGGAGTGGTCTGTGGAATTGATGTGCAGTCACCAGTACAGGCTACAGTTGCTACAGTTCAATTTCTTAAGATACTACTACGGTTCGATTTCTTAACATTCCAAGATGCAAAAAATTTGATACAAGCTTTTGTTTTTAGCTGATTAGACTACTGTAATACAGTCTTTTCAGAACTGCCTAAGAAAAATATAAATCAGCAGCAGCTTGTTCAAAGATGCAGTAGCAAGAACCTTAGCCAAAAAAAAAAGATAATTTCACTGGTCTTGGCATCATTACACTGGCTGCCTGTGTCTTCAATGATAAATTTTAAAATACTTTAAATTGTATATAAGGCTCTGAATAGTCTAGCTCCTCTGCATATTTTGGAGTGCCTATCTCCTTATATACCGAATCGTAATCTTAGATCTCCAAATACTGGTTCGCTTGGTGTTCCTAGAGCCAAGCATGTAAGAACTGGTGATGCTTTAATGCACCAAAAATCTGGAATACTCTGCTGACTGAGATACACCAGGCTGGTACTGGGCAATGTTTCAAAACACTTCTAAAATCCTACTTTTTAAATTTGACCTACTTATAGAATTATTTAATGCCTGTTGATGTTGATTACATTTATATAATATGGTATATTCTATTACATTTTATGTTCCATAATGTTTGCATTTACTTATGATTTTTGACTTTGTTTCATGTTTTATATATCTTTATGTAATGCCCTGGTTCACATCTTTACTGGTATGCTGTAGGTATTTCATTTAGCAGCTCACTTTCAGCCTGTTTGGGTTATTGTTGAAGATAAGGGATGATGTGGAATTTGTGCCATCCAATTAGTGGGAGGTCTCCTTGGTGAGGGACATTAAGGTTGGACTTGAGGTTTCTTTTCATTCGAGAGGAAATGAAGAGAGAGGACACTGGGGAGAACTGGTCATAGCAGACAATCAGTGGGAGACCCGTTTGTCTGGGATGGATTGCGAGCGACATTCGGAAGGTGGTGTGTGCTTTCTCGTTGACCGAGGGCTCACTGCATGAGTGACAGAAAAGTTCAAGATGAACTCCGGCTTGTGCACATTCAACTGCTTAATTAGAATGGGCCTTTTGCTTTTTGTTATTCTTTACTAACCCTTCAATTAAGATTCATAAATATAATTCCTTTAATCGTATGCAGTGTACTGTCTGTTATTTTGTAGCGTTAATTTGTAACAGGGTAGCAAATGACATAGTATCCGGACAAACTGGGGTTTGGGGTGGGGTCAAGCACACCTCAATCTCTCAAGTTTGGCAGGGCTGGAGGTTGTTTTCCCTAGACTTACACAGCCAAGGAAATTCAGGTGTTCAATTTACAATCTATGTAAAGCATTTTGAGCATACATCTTAATATATGAAAGGTGCCATATTAATAATGTTATTATTGTTATTTTATTTCCCCTCTACCATCAGGCTTTTGAACCAGAGGAGTTAACATCACTGCATCTCCATTCTAAAGGCATATCCTTGTATTATAACCATATAAACATATAACAATCACAGCACGGAAACAGGCTATCTTGGCCCTCCTAGTCCGTGCCGAACCCTTAATCTCACCTAGTCCCACCTACCCGCACTCAGCCCATAACCCTCCACTCCTTTCCTGTCCATATACCTATCCAATTTTACCTTAAATGACACAACTGAACTGGCCTCTAATACTTCTACAGGAAGCTCATTCCACACAGCTATCACTCTTTGAGTAAAGAAATACCCCCTCGTGTTTCCCTTAAACTTCTGCCCCCTAACTCTCAAATCATGTCCTCTAGTTTGAATCTCCCCTACTCTCAATGGAAACAGCCTGTTCACGTCAACTCTATCTATCCCTCTCAAAATTTTAAATACCTCGATCAAATCCCCCCTCAACCTTCTACGCTCCAATGAATAGAGACCTAACTTGTTCAACCTTTCTCTGTAACTTAATTGCTGAAACCCAGGTAACATCCTAGTAAATCGTCTCTGCACTCTCTCTAATTTATTGATATCTTTCCTATAATTCGGTGACCAGAACTGCACACAATATTCCAAATTTGGCCTTACCAATGCCTTGTACAACTTTAGCATTACATCCCAACTTCTGTACTCAATGCTTTGATTTATAAAGGCCAGCGTTCCAAAAGCCCTCTTCACCACCCTATCTACATGAGACTCCACTTTCAGGGAACTATGCACAGTTATTCCTAGATCTCTCTGTTCCTCTGCATTCCTCAATGCCCTACCATTTACTCTGTATGTTCTATTTGGATTATTCCTGCCAAAATGTAGAACCTCACACTTCTCAGCATTAAACTCCATCTGCCAACGTTCAGCCCATTCTTCTAACCGGCATAAATCTCCCTGCAAGCTTTGAAAATCCACCTCATTATCCACAACAACTCCTACCTTAGTATCATCGGCATACTTACTAATCCAATTTACCACCCCGTCATCCAGATCATTTATGTATATTACAAACAACATTGGGCCCAAAACAGATCCCTGAGGCACCCCGCTAGTCACCGGCCTCCATCCCGATAAACAATTATCTACCACTACTCTCTGGCATCTCCCATCTAGCCACTGTTGAACCCATTTTATTACTCCAGCATTAATACCTAACGACTGAACCTTCTTAACTAACCTTCCATGTAGAACTTTGTCAAAGGCTTTGCTGAAGTCCATATAGACTACATCCACTGCCTTACCCTCGTCAACATTCCTCGTAACTTCTTCAAAAAATTCAATAAGGTTTGTGAAACATGACCTTCCACGCACAAATCCATGCTGGTTACTTCTAATCAGATCCCGTCTATCCAGATAATTATAAATACTATCTCTAAGAATACCTTCCATTAATTTACCCACCACTGATGTCAAACTGACAGGTCTATAATTGCTAGGCTTCCTTCTAGAACCCTTTTTAAACAATGGAACCACATGAGCAATACGCCAATCCTCCGGCACAATCCCCATTTCTAATGACATATTAAAGATCTCCGTCAGAGCTCCTGCTATTTCTACACAAACTTCCCTCAAGGTCCTGGGGAATATCCTGTCAGGACCTGGAGATTTATCCACTTTTAAATTTCTTAAAAGCGCCAGTACCTCCACCTCTTTAATTGTCATAGGTTCCATAACTTCCTTACTTGTTTCCCACACCTTAGACAATTCAATATCCTTCTCCTTAGTGAATACCGAAGAGAAGAAATCATTCAAAATCTCTCCCATCTCCTTCGGTTCCACACATAGCTGACCACTCTGATTCTCTAAGGGGCCAATTTTATCCCTCACTATCCTCTTGCTTTTAATATAACTGTAGAAGCCTTTCGGATTTACTTTCACCTTATTTGCCAAACCAACCTCGTATCTTCTTTTAGCTTTTCTAATCTCTTTCTTAAGATTCCTTTTACATTCTTTATATTCCTCGAGCAATTCCTTTACTCCATGCTGTCTATATCTATTGTAGACATCCCTCTTTTTCTGAACCAAATTTCTAATATCCCTTGAAAACCATGGTGCTCTCAAACCTTTAACCTTTCCTTTCACCCTAACAGGAACATAAAGATTCTGTACCCTCATAATTTCACCCTTAAATGACCTCCATTTCTCTATTACATCCTTCCCATAAAACAACTTGACCCAATCCACTCTCTCTAAATCCCTTCGCATCCCCTCAAAGTTAGCCTTTCTCCAATCAAAAATCTCAACTCTAGGTCCAGTCCTGTCCTTCTCCATAATTATATTGAAGCTAATGCTATTGTGATCACTGGACCCGAAGTGCTCCCCAACACATACATCTGTCAGCTGACCTATCGCATTCCCTAACAGGAGATCCAACACTGCCCCATCTCTAGTCGGTACTTCTATGTATTGTTGCAAAAAACTATCCTGCACACATTTCAGAAACTCTAAACCATCCAGCCCTTTTACAGAATGAGCTTCCCAGTCTACGTGTGGAAAATTAAATTCTCCCACAATCACCACCTTGTGTTTACTACAAATATCTGCTATCTCCTTACACATTTGCTCTTCCAACTCACGCGCCCCATTAGGTGGCCTATAATACACTCCTATCAGTGTTACTGCACCTTTCCCATTCTTCAATTCCACCCAAATGGTCTCCCTAGAGGAGCTCTCTAATCTATCCTTCCAAAGCACCGCCATAAGATTTTCTCTGACAAGCAATGCAACACCTCCTCCTCTGGCCCCTCCTACTCTATCACACCTGAAGCAACTAAATCCAGGAATATTTAGTTGCCAATAACACCCTTCCTGCAACCATGTTTCATTAATAGCTACAACATCATAATTCCAGGTATCAATCCACGCTTTAAGCTCATCCACCTTTCTTACAATGCTCCTAGCATTAAAATAGATACATTTAAGATACTCTCCATCTCCTCCTCTCTTTCCATCCCTAACAATGCATTCAAATTTATTATCCTTTTCTTTCTTCTCCCCTACATCTTCGGGCTGAGCGCATCCCTTCTCCATCACCTGCCTTTCCTCCCTCACACACTGAGGATTCTGAGGATCTGTCCTATGAATAATCCTGGTCCGGATTCTGATTATTCAAAACATCCTCACCGTGTCCACTCTAACTCAGCACTTCAATATTCAACAATATTCAAGTTTCAATGAAATCCCACCTTCATTCGTCGAAACTCCAGCAAGTACAAACAGACTATTATTTAGATGGGGAGAGAATTCAAAATGCAGAGATGCAAAGGGACTTGGGAGTCCTTGTCCAGGATACCCTAAAGGTTAACCTCCAGGTTGAGTCAGTGGTGAAGAAAGCGAATACAATGTTGGCATTCATTTCTAGAGATATAGAATATAGGAGGGGTGATGATAAGTTTGTGGCCTAAGGTCCATTTTCTCAGACAGTGCTTACTAGCAATTTTCAATGATCTGAAACAGAACTACCACAAAAGTTATTAACTTCAAACTTCCTGCATAATCAGTCAAAGAGTTGAACTGCACGTGCATGTAATGAGAGCTGTATAACTAATCTCCTTCTACTGTAGGTCATGAACTTATCAATCACCCCTCATAAGAGCAGGGATGTGATGTTGAGGTTCTATAAGGCACTTGTGAGACCATACTTGGGGTATTGTGTGCAGTTTTGGGCTCCTTATTTTAGAAAGGAAATACTGACATCAGAGACCGTTCAGAGAAGATTCTCGTGATTGATTCCAGGAATGAAAGGGTTATCGTATGAGGGACTTCTGGCAGTTCTTGGGCTGTATTCCCTGGAGTTCAGGAGAATGAGTGGAAGGTGGAATCTCATGTGGATAGGGTGGTGAAGAAAGCTTTTGGTATGCTGGCCTTTATAAATCAGAGCATTGAGTATAGGAGTTGGGATGTAATGTTAAAATTGTACCAGGCATTGGTAAGGCCAAATTTGGAGTATTGTGTACAGTTCTGGTCACCGAATTATAGGAAAGATGTCAACAAAATAGAGAGAGTACAGAGAAGATTTACTAGAATGTTACCTGGGTTTCAGCACCTAAGTTACAGGGAAAGGTTGAACAAGTTAGGTCTTTATTCTTTGCAGCATAGAAGGTTGAGGGGGGACTTGATAGAGGTATTTAAAATTATGAGGGGGATAGATTGAGTTGATGTGGATAGGCTTTTTCCATTGAGAGTAGGGGAGATTCAAACAAGAGGACATGATTTGAGAGTTAGGGGGCAAAGTTTAGGGGTAACACGAGGGGGAACTTCTTTACTCAGAGAGTGGTAGCTGTGTGGAATGAACTTCCAGTAGAAGTGGTAAAGGCAGGTTCGGTATTGTCATTTACAGTAAAATTGGATAGGTATATGGACAGGAAAGGAATGGAGGGTTATGGGCTGAGTGCAGGCCAATGGGACTAGGTGAGAGGAAGCATTCGGCACGGACTAGAAGGGCCAAGATGGCCTGTTTCCGTGCTGTAATTGTTATATGGTTATATGGTTATAATGTAGGGGGACCTTGTAGAAACATTCTGAATGATAAAAGGCCTGAACAGATTAGATATGGCAAAGTTATTTCCCATAATAGAAGTGTCTAGGACAAGAGAGCACAACTTCAGGATTGAAGGAATTTGTTGCTATGAGCAGCTGTGGAGGCCGTCATTGGATGTATTTAAGGTAGAGATAGATAGGTTCTTGATTAGCCAGGGCATCAAAGGGTATGGGGAGAAGGCAAGGGAGTGGGGGTGACTGGAAGAATTGGATCATCCATGATTGAATGCTGGAGCAGACTCAATGGACCAAATGACCCACTTCTGCTCCTGTATCTTATGGTCTTAAGTACAGGCCCAGAGCCATCAAATGCTGCTCATATGTTAAACCTTTCATTCCTGGCATCATTTTATGAACCTCCTCTGAATCCTCTCCAATGCCAATACATCCTTTCTTAGATAAGACCCAAAACAGCTCACTTTACACCAAGTGCATACTGACCAATGCCTTATAAAGCCTCAACATTACCTCTTGGTTTTTTTATATTTTAGATTTCCTGAAATTAATGCTAACATTGCACTTGCCTTCTTCACTACTGACTGAACCTGCAAGTTTATCTTTACAGAATCCTGCACCAGGACTTCCAGGTTGCTTTGCACCTCTGATTTCTGATTTTTCTCCCTTTTTAGAAGCTATGCATTTAGTCCTTTTACCAAAGTGCATTCCCTACTTCCTGACACTGTATTCCATCTGTGACTTCTTTGTTCATTCTCCTAATCTGTCCAAGTCCTTCTGCAGACTTTCTGCTTCCTCAATACTGCCTACTCCTGCACCTATCTTTGTATTGTCCACAAAGTTGACCACAAAGCTATCAATTCCATCATCCAGATCATTGACATATAACATGAAAAGAAATGTTCCCAACACTGACCCCAGTGGAACAACATTAGTCACTGACAGCCAATCAGAAAAGGCCACCTTTATTCCCTCTTATTGTCTCCTGCCAGTCAGCCAATCCTCTATCCATACTAAAAGCTGGAGGAACTCAACAAGACAAGCAACATCTAGGAAGATAGTATAGTTGATGTTTTGAACCGAAACCCTTCGGCAACACTGGAGAAAAAAACTGAAGAGTAAATCTAAAAGGTTGGGGGGAGGGGAGAGAGAAGCACAAGGTGATAGGTAAAATCTGGAGGGGGGAAGGATGAAGTAAAGGGTTGGGTAGTTGATGAAAGAGACAGAAGGCCATGGAAGAAAGAAAAGGGGAAGGAGCACCCAAGAGAGTCTATGGGCGGGCAAGGAGATCAGGTGAGTGAGAGTAATGGGTATGGGATATGGTGAAGGAGGGGGTGGGAGGCCTTACCAGAAATTTGAGAAATTGATGTTCATGGCATCAGGTTGGAGGCTACCCAAACAGAACATAAGGTGTTGTTCCTCCACCCTAAATGTGGCTCATCATGACAGTGGGGGAGCACATGGATGGACATATCGGAATGGGAAGTGGAATTAAAATGGGTGCCCACTAGGAGATCCCACTTGTTCTGGCAGTCTGAGCAAAGGTGCTCAGCAAAGTGGTCTCCTAATCTATGTCAGGTCTCACCAATATACAGGAGGCCGCACCAGGAGCACCAAACACAATGATCCCAAGTGTCGCCTCACCTGGAAGGATTGTTTACGGCCTTTAACGGTAGTGAAAAAGGAGCTGTAGGTGCAGGTGTAGCACTTGTTTCTCTTGCAAGGATAAGTGCCAGGAGGAAGATCAGTGGGGAGGGACGAATGGACAAGGGAGTTGTTATGGAGCGATCCCTGCAGAAAGCAGGAAGTGGGGGAGGAGGGAAAGATGTGGGATTCCGTTGGAGGTGACAGAAGTTTTGGAGAATTATGTGCTGGATGCAGAGGCTGGTGGGATCGTAAGTGGGGACAAGAGGAACCCTATCCCTGGTGGGGTGGCGGGAGGATGGGGTAAGTGCGAATGTCCATGAAATGGAAGAGATGTAGTTGAGGGCAGCATTAATGTCATGATGAGGCCACACTTTAGTTGGAGGAACAACACCTTATATTCTGTTTGGGTAGCCTCCAACCTGATGGCATGAACATCAATATCTCAGACCTCCGATAAAATCCCCCACCCCCCTCCTTCACCATTTCTCATCCCCTTTTCCCTCTCTCACCTTATCTCCTTACCCACCCATCGCCTCCATCTGGTGCTCCTCCGCCTTTTCTTTCTTCCATGGCCTTCTGTCTCTTTCACCAATCAACTTCCCAGTTCTTTATTCAACTTTCCCCCTCCAGATTTCACCTATCACCTGATGTTTCTCTCTCTGCTTCCCCCACCTTTCAAATCTACTCCTCAGCCTTTTTCTCCAGACCTGCTGAAGGGTTTTGGCTCAAAACATCGACTGTGTGCTCTTTTCCTAGATACTGCCTGGCCTGCTGTGTTCCTCTGGCATTTTGTGTGTGTTGCTTGGATTTCCAGCATCTCTAGATTTTCCCTTGTTTGTGAATCTTCTGTCCATGTCAGTATCTTTGCTGTAAGACCACAGGCTCTTATCTTGCGGCACATAATCAGCATTATGTGTGGCACCTTGTCAGAAGCCTTCTGAAAATGGAAGTACACAACATCCACTGACTCTCCTTTGTCTCTCCTCAAAGAATTCTAACAAATCTGTCAGGCAAGATTTCCCCTTAAGGAAACCATGCTGACTTTGGCCTATTTAATCAGGTTCCTCCAAGTGTCTTGAAATTTCATCCTTAATAATGTATTCAACCATCTTGCAGGCTGCTCCCAGAACTTTCACTGTATGTTTCTGTACACCTGATAAATAAATAAATCTGAATCTGTTTCTGAACTATGAATGTTCTATTTCTTTATTCTTCTAAGTTTATCTACAATATCCTTTTGAGATAAAATCTGTTTATCTTTCAGGTCATTCAGTTGAACAGAATTTAGAATTTCCAGGAATGCAAGTTGAGTCTTCAATTAATGGAAGTAAGTTGAAACACTGTTTCTGTTGAAGCGGAGTACTTTACTCTTCTGCTAACCAACTTTGAGTTTGAAATTTCTATTTCATGTTGAAATCCCTCCATTACTTCAATTTCTAATCCATGGACTGTGTGTTCCTCTACAGTCACAGAGCATGAAACAATCTCTCCAGCCCAATTCATACACACTGACCGAGATGTCTAGCTGAGTTCTTTCTTTTTTTTGTGTCTAACATAGGTCCCTCTATACACTTCCTACCCATGTGAATGTCCACCTTCTCAATGTTGCTGAGGATTTTATAAACCTCGATGTGCTCACCACTTAGTCTCCTTTGCTTCAGGAGAAAAGTCCCAGCTTATCTACAGTATACTTATAATTCAAGGCCTCCAGTCTCAGTAATATCCAAGTGAATTTGTTCCACACTTTTTCCTGTATAATGATATCCTTCCTACAGCTTAGGTGACTGGAAGTTCATGCAGTACTCAGATGGCAGGCTCACCAATGCTGTGTACAGCTGTAACGCAATATCCCAATTCTCAGTCTGATAAAGGCAAGCATGCCAAAGGTCTTCCTCTTTATGTCTATCCATGATTAGACAGGGTGATGAAGAATGCCTTTGACATGGTTTGAAGTTCTCTCCACTTTTTGCGAACTATATACATGTATCCTTATGTTTCTCTATTCTACAACACTCCTCAGTGCCCTGCCATTTACTGATTTACTGATAAGTCGGCTCCTGCACTGATTTAACTTCCTAAAATGCATCATCCCACACTTGTCCAAATTCCATTTGCCACTCTTTGACTCATTTCCCAGTTGATCTGGATCCTGTTGTAATATACACAGCTTCAGACCATAAGGCCATACGACTGGAGCAGAATAAGGCCATTTGGTACATTGAGTCTGCTACCCCAGTCAATCATGGTTGATCTCTTTTTCCACTGTTCAACCCCACTCCCTGGCATTCTCTCCATAAAATTTGATGCTGTAGCCAGTCAAGAACCTATCAATCTTCACCTTAGATAAACCCAACAACCTTGCCTCCACAATTGCTTGTGGTAACAAATTCAACAAATTCACCACCCTCTGGTTAAAGAAGTTTCTCTGCATCTCTGTATTCAATGGATGCTCCTCTATCCTGAGGCTGTACCCTCTTGTCCTAGACTCCCCTATCATGGAAAACATCCTTTCCACATCTATTCTGTCTAAGCTTTTCAATATTCAAAAGGTTTCAATGAGATCCCCCCTCATCCTTCTAAATTCCAGTGAGTACAGAGCCAGATTATCACATGTTCCTCATTTGATAACCCTTTCATTCCCAGAATCTTCCTTGTGAACCTCCTCTGAATCCTCTCCAATGAAAGCAGATATTTTCTTAGATAAGGAGCCCAAAACTGTTCACGATATTCAAGATGTGGCCTCCCCAGTGCATTATAAAGCCTCACATTATATCCCTGCTCTTGTATTCTAGACGTTTGAAATGAGTGCTAACATTGCATTTGCTTCCCTTACCACCGACTCTGTCTGCAAGTTATCCTTTAGGTTGTTCTGCACAAAGACTCCAAAATCCCGTTGCATCTCAGATGTTTGGAATTTCCCCCATTTAGAAAATTGTCTGCATATTTATTTCTACCACCAAAGTGCATGACCATGCATTTTCCAACATTATATTTCATTTGCCATTATCTTGCCCAATTTAAGTCCTTCTGCATCCTACCTGTTTCCCCAATCCTACCTGCCCCTCCACCAATCTTTGTATCATCTGCAAACTCAGCAACAAAACCATCAATTCCATCATCTAAATCATTTATATACAGCATAAAAAGAAGTGGTCCCAACATTGACCCGTGTGGAACACCACTAGTCCCGGGCAGCCAACCAGACAAAGATCCTTTTATTCCCACTCACTGCCTTCTTCCAATCAGCCAATGCTCTAACCATTTCAGTAACTTTCCTGTAATACCATGGGCTCTTAATCTGGTAAGCAGCCTCATGTGTCAACCTTGTCAAAGGCCTTTTGAAAGTCCAAATACACAATGACCACTGCATCCCTTTTATCAATCCTACTTGTAATCTCCTCAAAGAATTCCAACAGGTTTAGGCAGGATTTTCCCTTAAAGAAACCGCACTGACTTTGTCCCATCTTGTTCAGTGTCACCAAGTACTCTATCACCTCATCCTTAAAAATTGATTCTAACACTTCCCAACCACTGAGGTCAGGCTAACTGGTCTATAATTTCCTTTCCTTAAGAGTGGAGTGACATTGGCACACTACTAGTGTCTTCCACAGTGAAGACTGATGCAAAATACCCATTTAGATAGATAGATACTTTATTCATCCCCAAGGGAAAATTCAACATTTTTCCAGTGTCCCATACACTTATTGTAGCAAAACTAATTACATACAGTATTTAACTCAGTATAAATATGATATGCATCTAAAATCACCCTCCCAAAAAGCATTAATAAATAGCTTTTAAAAAGTTCTTAATAGTTCTAAAGTTCTAAAAGTTCTAAATAGCATTTAGTTCACCTGCCATCTCTTTGTCCCCTGTTATTATTTCTCCGGCCTTATTTTCCAGTCATCCTATATCCACTTTCATCTCTCTTTTATTCTTTATATACTTTAGCTTTTTCTATCCACCATAATATTGTTTGTTAGCTTGCTTTCGTAGTTCATTTTTCCCTTGTAACGATTCCTTTAGTTGCTTTCTGTAGGCTTTTAAAAGCTTCCAAATCCCCTATCTTCCCAGTAATCTTTGCTCTGTTCTATGCCCTGTCTGCTGCTTTTACATTAGCTTTGACTTCCCTTGTCAGCCACATTTGTACTATTTTGCCATTTGAGTATTTCTTTGTTTTTAGAATACATCTGTCCTGCATCTTCCTCATTTTACCCAGAAACTCAAAGCCTTTGCTGCTCTGCTGTCATCCCTGCCAGCACCTCCTTCCAATTTACTTTGGCCAACTCCTCTCTCATACCACTGTAGTTGAATTTACTCCACTGAAATACTGCTATGTCAGCCTTTACTTTCTCCCTATCAAATGTCAAGCTGAACTCAATCACATTGTGATCATTGCTCCTAAGTGTTTTTTTTACCTTTGACACCCTAATTGTCTCCGGTTCATTACATAACACCAATCTAGTATAGCTGATCTCCTTGCAGGTTCAATGACAAACTGCTCTAAAAAGCCATCTCATAGGCATTCAACAAATTCAGTCTCTTGAGATCTATTACCACCCTGATCTTTCCAATCTACCTGCATGTTACAATCCTCCCTGATGATCATAACATTGTCCTTTTGACATGCCTTTTCCATTTCTTATTGTAATCTGTGGTCCACATTCCAGCTACTTTTGGGAGGCCTGTATATTACTGCCATCAGGGTCCTTTTACCCTTGCAATTTCTTAACTCAACCCCCAAGGTTTCAACATCTATAAGACCAGAAGACCATATGACATTGGAGCAGAATTAGGCCATTTTGTTACGGCTGATCCCAGGTCCCACTCAATGCCTACACCTACACCTGCCTTCTCGCTATTTCCTTTGATGCTCAGACCGATCAGGAAACTATCAATTTCTGCCTTAAATTTACCCTCAGACTTGTCCTCCACTGCAGTCTATGGCAGAGCATTCCACAGATTAACTACTCTCTGGCTAAGAAAATTCTTCCTTATCTCTGTTCTAAAAGGTCGTTCCTCAATTTTGAGGCTGTGCACTGCAGTTCTGGATACATCCACCAGAGGAAACATCCTCTCCACATCCACCCGATCTAGACCTTTCAACATTAGGTAGGTTTCAACGAAATGCCTTACATTCTTCTAAGTTCCAGTGAGTTCAGGCCCAAAGCAGCCAAATAGTGCTCATTTATTAACCCCTTCATTCCCAGAATCATTCTTGTGAACCTCCTCTAGATTTTCTCTAATGACTGAACATTCTTTCTGCAATATGGGCCAAAACTGTTGACAATACTCTAAGTGCAGCCTGACCAGTGTCTCATAAAGGCTCAGCATTATCTCCTTGCTTTTATATTCTATTCCCCTTGAAATAAATACTAACATTGCATTTGCTTTCTTTACTACAGACCCAACCTGTAAATTAACCTTCTGTGAGTCTTATATGAGAACTCCCAAGTCCCTCTGCACCTCTGATGTTGGAACATTCTCCCCATTTAGATAATAGTCTGCACTACTGTTCGTTTTGCCAAACACATTATCATACATTTCCTAACACTGTATTCCATCTGCAACTTATTTATCCATTCTTCCAATTTGTCTAAGTTCTGCTGGGGGACAGTTACTGGAAGTTTGAGAAATTGATGCTCATGCCAACAGATTGGAGGCTACTCAGACATAATATGTGTTGTTTCTCCAACCTGAGTGTAGCCTCATTGTGGTAGTCGTGGATGCCATGGATTGACATGTTGCAATGGGGATGGGAAGTAGCATTAAAATGGGTGACCAGCAGGAAATCCCATTCTTGTGGCAGATGGAGCATAGGTGCTAGGTGAAGTGGTCTCCCAGTCTATGTCGGGTCTTACAGATACACAGGAGGCCACACCAAGAGCACTTGATACAGTGGATGACCCCAACACATTCACAGGTGAAGTGTTGCCATACCTGGGAGGACCTTCTGGGGCCCTTTTTTCTGATAAGGGAGAAGGTGTAGGGGTGGGTGTGGCACTTGTTCTTGCTGCAAGGATAAATGCTAGGAGGGAAATCAGTAGGAAAGGACAAGTGGATATTGGAGATGCATGGGGAGCAATCCTTGTAGAAAGTGGAAAGTAGAAGAGAGGAAAAGATATGCTTGGTAGTTAAATCCCATTGCTGATGCCAGAAGTTAAGGAGAATTACGTGCTGGATGTGGAGGCTGGTGCGGTGGTAGGTGAGGACAAGAGGAACCCTATCCCTGGTGTGATGGCAGGATGAGGATACATTGTAGAGGAAGGGAAGATCTTTTCTTTGAAGGAGGAATTGAACTGAGTTGAATTCAATTCAATTAACTTTATTTCTTACATCCATCACATACATGAGGAGTAAAAATCTTTGTTATGTCTCCATCTAAATGTACAATGTGCAATCATAGTAATTTATAATACAAAGTTTGTAATTTATAATAAATAGAACAGTCAATGTAACATAGAGTACACTCAAATCAGTGTGAGTTCATCAGTCTGATGGCCTGGTGGAAGAAGCTTTCCCAGAGCCTGTTGGCCCTGGCTTTAATGCTGCGGTTCCGCTTTCCAGATGGTAGCAGCTAGAATAGATTGTGTTTGGGATGGCTTGGGTCTCTGATGATACTACGAGCCCTTTTTACACACCTGTCTTGTAAATGTCCTGAATCATGGGACATTCACAATTACAGATGCACTGGGCTGTCTGCACCACACTCTGCGGAGTCCTGTGATTACATAGAAAAATAGAAAAACTACAACACAATAGCAGGCCCTTTGGCCCACAATGCTGTGCTGTACATGTACTTGCTTTAGAAATTATCTAGGGTTACCCATAGCCTTATATTTTTCTAAGCTCCATGTACCTATCCAGGAGTCTCTTAAAATATTAAGGGAGGTACAGTTCCCATACCAGGCAGTGATGTAGCTAGTCAGGATACTCTCAATTGTGCCCTTGTAGAAAGTTCTACAGATTTGGGGCCCATACCAAACTTCCTCAACTGTCTGAGGAGAAAGAGGTACTGCTGTGCCTTTTTCACCACATAGCTGGTGTGTACAGACCACGAGGTCTTCAGTGATGTGGATGCCGAAGAACTTGAAGCTGTTAATCCTCTCAACCTCAGATCCATTGATCTCAATAGGGGTTAGCCCATCTCCATTCCTCCTGTAATCCACAACCAGTTCCTTTGTTTTTATGACATTGAGGGAGAGGTTGTTTTCTTGACACCACTGTGTCAGAGAGATGACTTCCTCCCTGTCAGCCACCCTGTTATTGTTTGAGATAAGGCCAATCAATGTAGTGTTGTTGACAAATTTAATTAGCAGATTGGAGCTGTGGGTGGCGATACAGTCATGGGTATACAGGAGTAAAGGAGGGGACTCAGTATGCAGCCCTGAGGGGCTCCTGTATTGAGAGTCAGAGGGTTGGAGGTGAGGAAGCCCACTCTTAACCACCTGCCAGTGATCTGACAGGAAGTCCAGGATCCAGCTGCACAAGGCCGGGTCAAGGCCGAGGTCTCTGAGCTTCTTGTCAAGCCTGGATGGAACTATGGGTTGAACGCTGAACTGTAGTCCAAGAACAGCATTCTCACATAAGCATCCTTCTTCTCCAGATGTATAAGGATGGTATGTAAAACAGTGGCTATTGCATCGTCTATCTAATCAGTTGTAGGCGAATTGTAGGGGGTCCATTTTGGGTGGTAGCAAGCTGCAGGTGTAATTCTTGACCAGCCTCTCAAAGCATTTGCTTATTATTGAGGTGAGTGCAACAGGACACCAGTCTTTCAGGCATGTTACCTTGGTCTTTTTTGGTACAGGGACAATGGTGGATAATTTGAAGCAGAAGGGCACTCTACACTGGGAAAGGGAGAGATTAAAAATATTTGTAAACACACCTGCCAGCTGTGCTGTGCACATCCTGAGTACCTGCCCTGGGATGCTGTCTGGTCCTGCAACCTTGCATCTGTCCACTCATTGGAAACATCAGTGTACTTCAGTCTCAGAGATGACCAGGTTGCAGGTTATAGCGGAGACTTTCCTCGGAGGCTCAGAGTTAGCGACTTGGAACTGAGCATAAAAGTGATTGAGCTCATCTGGGAGAGAGGCCATCGATGTTGGCAGCACCACTACGTTTGGCCTTGAAGTCTGCGATGATATGCAGCCTTTGCCACAAGTCACGTGTCCTATTTGTTGTGAATCTTAACGCAGTCTTCTCCCTGTGTTGTTGTTTCACAGCCTTGATAGCTTTGTACAGATCATAGCTGCTTTTCTTGAGCTGTAGTTGATCTCCAGTGGTGTAAGCTAGAAGCCGTGCTGTAAGTGCTGTTTGCTTGGAAATATTGATCCAGAGTTTCTGGTTCGGGAAGACCCTTACCAACTTCTGGGAGACAACATCATCAATATCTCAGTTGTTCTGGAATGAAAAGTCTCATCCTGAGAACAGATGCAGAGGAGACAGAGGAAATGAGAAAAGGGAATGGCATTTTTATATGTGACAGAGTGGGAAGAGGTATAGTCAAGATAGCTGGGAGAGCCAATGGGCTTATAAAATAAATCAGTAGTTAGAATATCTCCACAGTTGGAGACAGAGAGATCTAGTCGGGGAGGGAAGTGTCAAAAATGGACAAAGTAAATTTGATGGCAGGGTGGAAGTTGGAAGCAAAGTTGAGGAAATTGATGAACTCAACATGGGTGCAGGAAGCAGCAGCAAGGCAGTCATCAGTGTACCATAGGAATATTTGTGGTGATGCTGGTGTAGGCTTGAAACATGGACTGTTGTACGTAGCCGATGAATAGGCAGGCATAGCTGGGGCCCATACGACTGTCCATGGTTACACCTTGGGCTTGAAGAAAGTGGGAGGAGCAGAAGGAGAAATTATTGAGGGTGAGGACCAGTTCTGCTAGATGGAGGAGTGTGTTGGTGGATAGGAACTGGTTGAGTCTGTGCCCTAAAAGAAGCAGAGAGCTTTAAGGCCCTCCTAATGCAGGATAGAAATATATAGGCACTGGACATCCAAGGTGAAACTGAGGTGATCAGGATCAGGGAATAGAAAGTGGACAGGATCTGAACCAAGGGGGATAAAATGGAGATGAAGTCGATGGAAATAAGTTCAGTGGATCAGGGACAGGCAGAAAGAGTGGACCTACCCAGACAGCCAGATCTTGGGTAGGAGTTAGAAACGAGCATTTAGGTTGGTGATGTGTCCCGGAAGAGGATGAGGATTGGAGACAGAAAAGGGGGTCATTGGTGCAAGGTGTAGATTCCTTGCCAAAGAAGTGGACTTGGAGACAGTGGTGAAAGAAGAAGAGCTCATCCCGAGCTGAGCACAGAACTCAGTGAGGTGCAGATGCAGGGGGACAAAGATGAGTCCCTTTCTAAGGATAGAATGTTCTGCCTCAGAGATCAGAAGGTCAGAGGGAATAGTGAAAACACAGCAGGGATTAGAGTTGGGATCAGAGGAAGGAAGAAAGTTGGTGGTATTATGGTTCAGGCCACGGTGTCTTGGTGCAAGCCACTGGCTCTTGGTGCAGGCCATTGGGTCTTTGTGTAGAAAACTAGTTCTTGGTGCAGACCACTGGTCTTAGTGCAGGAGATTTAGTCCTGCTGCAGACTATTGGATCAAGGTACAGGTCACTGAGTCTTGGTGCAGATCAACCGGTCTAATAGCAGGCCATTGGGTCTAGGTGTAGAACACTGTCTTGGTGTAAACCATTGGGTCTTGGAGCAGAAGAATACATCTTGATGCAGACCATTGGGTCTTGATGCAGACCACTGGGTCTTGGTGCAGGAGATTTAGTCATGCCACAAACCATTGGATCTTGGTGCAGGTTACTGGGTTTTGGTGCTGGCCGTTGGTTCTTGATGCTGGCCATTGGGTCTTAGTGTAGGCCATTGAGTCTTGATTACATGCAATTTTCCTCTCACTTTGTACAAATTATAGGTGTAGATATGGACACTCACAAAGGCCTTAGCATGGACTGTAATTTTGTTGATCATATGAAACATTCCATGTTCCAAACCTGCTCTGCCACCATGCCCAATTCCTTTCCTACTATATCTGGAATTGCATTGTTGTTGCCTCCTACACTTGTGTAGACTTGTCAATTTTATTGCTGTCAATAATAATTTTCACTCCAATTGCAACTCACATGGGCCATTTTAGACACCTTTCTCCATTTTCTAAATCTGTCTGCCTCCGTCTCAGGAGGTAAATAATCCACTGACATTTACTCTAAGCACACTTGCTCCGACAGCTATCTCAACTACACCCTCCTCGCTTCCAGGGTCTGGAAAGGATACCATCTCTCTCTCAGTTTCACTATCTCTGTTCTTGATATGAGGTTTTCTATCCTAGGATATCTGAAATATTCTAATTTTTCAGGAAATATGCCTCTTGAATCCCTCCCATCAGACACAGTAAGGATTTCAGGATCCTATGTACCTTATTTTCTCTTCCTATTTCAACCAGGTTCTCGCTCAGTCACAGTCCCCCATTACCCAGTTGCATTCCATAAGACCATAAGACACTGGAGGGGAATTAGACTATTCCGCCCATCAAGTCAGCTCTTCCATTCTCTCATGTGTGATTTGTCATTCCTATCAACCCCCTTCTCCTGCTTTCTCCCCATAACCTTTGATGTCCTTCTTAATCAAGAATATATTAACTTCCACTTTAAATGTTGAGAATGTAATGTTGATACTTTATAAAGCCTCACTTGGAGTAGTTTGAGCAGTTTTGGGCTCCTTATCTTAGAAGGGATGTGCTGAAACTGAAGAGGGTTCAAAGGAGGTTCACGAAAATGATTCCAGGATTGAATAGCTTGTCAGATGAAGAGCATCTGATGTCTTTGGGCATGAACTTACTAGAATTCAGAAGAATGAGGGGCAACCTCATTGAAATGTATTGAATGGTGAAAGGCCTTGTTAGAGCGGATGTGGATAGTATATTTTCCAAAAGGGAGAGTCCAAGACCAGAGGACACAGCCTCAAAATAGTGGAGCATCTTTTCAGAACAGAGATGAGGACAAATTTCTTTAGCCAGAGAATGGTGAATCTGTGGAATTCTTTGCCACAGGCAGCTGTGTAGGCCAAGTCTTTATCTATATTTAGGCAGAGGTTGATAGATTCTAAATTGGTCAGGGCCTGAAAGGATATGGGGAGAATGCAGAAGATTGGGGCTGAGAGGAAAATTGGATCAGCCATGATGAAATGACAGAGCAGACTCAATAGGCTTAATGACCTAATTCTGCTCCTATATCTTATGGTCTTTGGTTTTATGGTTAATTGTATCCAATGATTTCCACAAATTCACTTTCCTTAACCATCTAAACTTTTGTTTTGACCTGCTTATCAACCAAACCCTTAGGCTACTGGGACTCCTACTCCCCTCCCCACTTGTTCCACCTGGCGATTGTTCCTCCCTCGTCTTGTTTCACTTATCAAATTCTGGAATCTGAAACCTCTTCTGCCTCCATTTGCAACCTTCCAGTCTCTCCTTCCTGCCATTCTTTCCCTCACAAGGCTTCACCTGCCCCCTTTATTTTTTTCACCTTATCTGTCTCTACCTATGATCACCACTGCTGTTTCCCTAGACTAGAAACATAGAAAACCTACAATACAATACAGGCCCTTTGGCTCACAAAGCTGGGCTGAACATGTTCTTACCTTAGAACTACCTATGCTTACCCATAGCCCTCTATTTTTCTAAGCTAAATATACCCATCCAGGAGTCTCTTAAAAGACCCTATCATTTCTGCCTCCACCTTTGCCGCTGGCAGACCATTCTATGCACTCACTATTCTGTGTAAAAAACTTACCCCTGACATCTCCTCAATACCTACTTCCAAGCACCTTAAAACTATGCCCTCTCGTGTTAGCCATTTCACCCCTGGGTAAAAGCCTCTGACTATCAACATGATCAATGTCTCTCATTATCTTGTACACCTCTATTAGGTCGCCTCTCATCCTCCGTCGCTCCAAGGAGAAAAGGCCAAGTTCACTCAACCTGTTCTCATAAGGCATGCTCCCCAATACAGGCAAAATTTTTGTAAATCTCCTCTGCACCCTTTCTATGGTTTCCAGGTCCTTCCTGTAGTGAGGTGACCAGAATTGAGCACAGTACTCCAAGTGGGGTTTGACTAGGGTCCTATTTGATGCAACGTTACCTCATGGCTCTTAAACTTAATTCCACGATTGATGAAGGCCAACACACTGTATGCCTTCTTAACTACAGAGTCAAACTGCATAGCAGCTTTGAGTGTCCTATGGACTCGGACCCCAAGACTACCATTTCATCTACCCCTCCCTCTCGGCTTATTGGATCCTCCAGTAACCTACCAACCCCTACCTGACCCTTGTAGTTAGGATTTTATAAGTTCTGTCACATTGTATGAAACCAGTCCATCTGCTATCATCAGGATATTTATATCAACACATATACAATGCTGGACTGTTTATTTTCCTTCAAAGATGCTGCCTGACCCACCCCTTGAGTACCTCCATTGTTTTTTGTGTGTGTATTGCTCAAGATTTTCAACATCTGCAAAATGTCGTGTGTCTCAGGATATCTATGTTGTTGTCCACAGTGAGGAGCAAGCAAAAGAGCATAAGAAATAGGAGCAGTAGTAGGCCATCTGCCCCATCAAACCTTTTCTGCCTTCAATAAGATCATGGCTGATCTGGCCAAGGAGTCTATACAAATCTATGCAACTTTGCCTTAAATATATTTACAGAGGTAGCCTTCACTGCTTCACTGGGCAGAGAATTCCATGGATTCACCACTCTCTGGGAAAAGCAGTTCCTCATCATCTCCATCCTTACTTGCCTGAATCCTGAGGCTATGTCCCCTAGTTCTAGTCTCACCTATGAATTGAAACAACTTTCCTGCCTCTATCTTATGTATCTCTTTCATAATTATAGATGTTTCTATAAGATCTCCCCTCATTCTTCTGAATTCCAGCGAGTACAGTCCCAGGTGACCCAATCGCTCCTCATAGTCTCACCCCCTCATCTCTGGAATCAACTTGGTGATCCTTCTCTGCACTGCCTCCAAAGTGGAGTATATCCTTCCTCAAGTAAGGAGACCAGAACTCCATGCAGTAACCAAGGTGCGGTCTCACCAGTAGCCTGTACAGTTGCATAAACTCCCTGTTCTTAAATTCAATCCCCGTAGCAATGAAGGCCAACGTTCCATTTGCCCTCTTAGAAACGTAGAAAGCCTACAGCACATTACAGGCCCTTTGGCTCACAATGCTGTGCTGAACATGTTCTCATTTTAGAATTTACCTAGGGCTACCCATAACCCTCTACTTTTCTAAGCTCCATGTACCTATCCTGGAGTCTTTTAAAAGACCCTATTGTATCTGCCTCCACCACGGTCGCCGGTGAGGTGACTATGAGGAGCCTATTCCATGCACTCACCACTCTCTGCGTAAAAAAAACTTAACCCTGACATCTCTTCTGTACCTACTTCCAAGCACCTTAAAACTGTGCCCTCTCGTGTTACCCATTTCAGCCCTGGGAAATATCCTCTGACTATTCATACGATCAATGCCTCTCATCATCTTATACACTATCACTTCTCTTCCTCTGTTACTCCAAGCAGAAAAGGCCACGTTCACTCAACCTATTCTCATAAGGCATGCTCCCCAATCAAGGCAACATTCTTGTAAATCTCCTCTGCACCCTTTCTTTAGTTTCCACATTCTTCCTGTAGTGAGGTGACCAGAACTGAGTGCAGTACTCCAAGTGGGGTCTGACCAGAGTCCTATATAGCTACAACATTACCTCTTGGTTCTTAAGCTCAATCCCACAGTTGATGAAGGCCAATGCACTGTATGCCTTCTAAGCCACAGAGTCAACCTCTGTAGCAGCTTTGAGTGTCTTATGGACTTGGACCCCAAGACCCTCCGATCCTCCACACTGCAAAGAGTCTTACCATTAATATGATATTCTGCCATCATATTTGGCCTACCAAAATGAACCACCTCACACTGTTCTGGGTTGAACTCCATCTGCCACTTATCAGCCCAGTTTTGTAGCCTATCGATGTCCAGCTGTAACCTCTGAAAGCCCTCCACACTATCCACAGTACCCCCAACCTTTGTATCATCAACAAATTTACTAATCCATCCCTCCTCTTTCTCATCCAGGTCATTTATAAAAATCACAAAGAAAAGGGGTCCCAGAACAGATCCCTGAGGCACACAACTGGTCAGTGACCTCCATGCAGAATATGACCCATCTACAACCACTTTTTGCCTTCTGTGGGCAAGCCAATTCTGGATTCACAAAGCAAGGTCTTCTTAGATCCCATGCCTCCTTACTTTCTCAATAAGCCTTACATGGGGTACCTTATCAAATGCCTTGCTGAAATCCATATACACTACATCTACTGCTCTACCTTCATCATTGTGTTTAGTCACATCCTCAAAAAATTCACTCAGGCTCATAAGGTAAGACACTCAGGTTGGAGGAACAACACCTTATATACTGGCTGGGTAGCCTCCAACCTTATGGCATGAACATTGACTTCTCTAACTTCTGTTAATGCCACTCCTCCCCTTCTTACCCCATCCCTGACAATATTTATTTGTTTGTTTTTTTCTCTCTCTCTGCCCATCACTCTGCCTGTTCTCCATCTCCCTCTGGTGCTTCCCCCTCTTCCTTTCTTTCTCCTGAGGCCTCCGGTCCCATGATCCTTCGCCATCTCTGTATCACTTTCGCCAATCACCTTTCCAGCTCTTAGCTTCATCCCACCCCCTCCAGTCTTCTCCTATAGTTTTGCATTTCCCCCTCCCCCCACTACTTTCAAATCTCTCAGTATCTTTCCTTTCAGTTAGTCCTGACGAAGGGTCTCGGTCCGAAACGTCGACAGCGCTTCTCCTTATAGATGCTGCCTGGCCTGCTGAGTTCCACCAGCATTTTGTGTGTTGTTTGAATTTCCAGCATCTGCAGATTTCCTCGTGATTGCTCGTAAGGCATGACCTGCCTTTCACAAAGCCATGTTGAGTGTTCCTAATCATATTATGCCACTCCAAATGTTCATAAATCCTGCCACTCAGGATCTTTTCCAACAACACCAACCACTGAAGTAAGACTTACTGGTCTATAATTTTCTGGGCTATCTCTACTCCCTTTCTTGAATAAGGCAGCAACATCTGCAACCCTCCAATCCTCCGGAAACCTCTCCCATCCCCATTGATGATGCCGAGATCATTGCCAGAGGCTCAGCATTCTCCCCCTCACCTCCCACAGTAGCCTGGGGTACAATTTGTTGCTTCCAAAATTCTAGCACAACCTCTTTCTTAGTGTCTATATGCTCAAGCTTGTCAATCCACCGCAAATCATCCCTACAATCGCCAAGGTCCTTTTCTGTAGTGAATACTGAAGCAAAGTATTCATTAAGTATCTCTGCTGTCTCCTCCAGTTCCATACACACTTTCTATACACGACTTGCTTGGTCATATTCTCGATAGCCTGCTGCACCTGCAAATTAAACTTCTGCAATCCATGCACAAACACTCCCCATTCCCTCTGCACAGCAGCATGCTACAATCCTTTATCATATAAGTAATAATCTGCTCTTTCATTTTTCCCTTCCAAAGTGGATGACCTCACATTTACCAACATTATACTCCATCTGCCACACAAAGGTTGGTGTGATGTACTTCTCTATAATGACACACAATGCTGTGTTCAATGGAGTCGTGTGAAATTATGTCCCAAATATTAGTCTGTGAAATCACTCATATGATTGTGTGTAATAATCACCTATTTTCCAGAATCTACAGTATTTTTACTTTCAAAAATAATTTGCTTTAGCCTCCTAAGAAAATGTCACATTAGTCCTTGATCCACAAATTAAATGCATCTAATTTACCACAGCTGTCGCTCACTTGCAGTTTAACTGCACTGTTACACAGAATATTGAATGTATCAACATCAGCAAAATGTTGCACTGAAATAGACTTCCAATATGAATACCAACAGTACAAACAACAAGATAGCCCTTACAAAGAGATTGTCAGAGTCTGCACAAGAACTAAAATGCATGGATTACCATGAGTATGCATTGTAGACTTGCCTTTTTTCAACCTGTACTGAAGGACTGACAAGACTCAAAAATCCTACACACATGTGCCAATATGTCCTTTGAAATGATCACATCAGAACTAAACATCTCTGTACCATTTCTAGCCTGTGGTTCCAGAATTGAGAAATTCAGCAGGATTGTTGGTGGAACAAACTCGGAAAGTGGTGAATGGCCCTGGCAAGTTAGTCTCCAGATTGGATCTCATGCGTGCGGTGCTTCCATCATCTCTGACAGTTGGCTCATCTCTGCTGCTCACTGCTTTCAAAAGTAATTAATGTTTTAATTTACATTCCTTAAACAAAGGTATTTCACAAGAAATATGTCTTCATTCTGAGAGTGTTTCACCTCTTTTGTCAGAAATTAAGGAGATCAATGGCAACTGCTCTGTGAAACTCATCTAGAAATAAGGGGTTTGGAGGGGTTAGACAAAGAAATCCTGATGGCACTTCTGAGATGATTTGACAAAATGAAAGAACATAATAGGATAGTCAGATTCAGGAACAGAGGAAGTAGACATTTTAGCCTTAAGCACATGCAACTGCTCACTGAAAACTTGACAACAGATATACAAGGAGATGGCAGATGGACTAAATGAGTATTTTGCATCAGTTTTCATTGTGGAAGACACAAGCAAGTGAGACAGGTGTTGAAGTGTGTGAAGGAAGAAAAGTGAGTGCAGTTACTATTACAAGAGAGAACGTGCTTAGATAGCTGAAAGACGAAAGGGTACATAGGTCACCCAGACCAGGTGAATTGTGCCTAGGGTTCTGAAAGAGGCAGCAGTAGAGATTATGGAGGCATTAGTATGAGCTTTCAAAACCATTGGACTCTGGCATGGTTCCAGAGGAATGGAAATTTGCAAATGTCACTCCACTCTTTAAAGGAGGAGGGAGGCAGCAGAAAGGAAATTATAGAACAGTTAGCCTGACCTCAGTGGTTGGGAAGGTGTTGGAGTCAATTGTTAAGGATGAGGTGGTGACACAGGACTAGATGGGACAATTTCAGCATGGTTTTCTTAAAAGAAAGTCTTGCCTGAGGAACCTGTTGAAATTCTTTGAGGAGATTACAAGTAGGATAGATAAGGGGAAGTAGTGGATGTTTACTTGGACAGTCAGAATGCCTTTGACAAGCTGCCACACATGAGGTTGCTTACCAAGTTAAGAGCCCATGATATTACAGGTTCGAGCATTGGCTGATTGGTAGGAGGCAACAAGTGGGAATGAAAGGATCCTTTTCTAGTTGGCTGCCAATGACTAGTGGTGTTACGCAGAGGTCGGTGTTGGGACTGCTTCTTTTTATGCTCCATATGATGATTTAAATGATGGAATGGATGGCTTTGTTGCCAAGTTTGCTGATGACATGAAGATTGGTGGAGAGGCACATAGTGTTGAGGAAACAGGTAGGCTACAGAAGGACTTAGACAGATTAGGAAAATGGGCAAGAGAGTGGCAAATACAATATTGGAAAACGCATGGTCATGAACTTTGGTAGTAGAAATAAATGTTCAGACTATTTTCTAAATGGGGAGAAAATCCCAAAAATCTGAGGTGCAAAGGGGCTTGGGAGTCCTTGTGCAAACCACCTTAAAGGTTAACTTGCAAGTAGAATTGGTGGTGAGGAAGGCAAATGCAATGTTAGCATTCATTTCAAGTGGTCTAGAATACAAGAGCTGGGAAATGATGCTGAGGTTTTATAAGGCACTGGTGAAGCATCACCTTGAGTATTGTTAACAGCTTTGGGCCCTTAATCTAAGAGAAGAAGTGCTGGCATTGGAGAGGATTCTGGGAAGGTTGAGAAGGATGATTCCAGGAATGAAAGAGTTATCATACGAGGAATGTCTGATGCTTCTGGGTCTGTAGTTGCTGGAATTTAGAAGGATGAGGGGGGATCTCATTGAAAACTTTTGGATGTTGAAAGGCCTTGATAGAGTAGATGTGGAAAGGATGTTTCCCTTGGTGGAGGAGTCTCAGACAAGAGGGCACAGCCTCAAGATAGAGGGATGTCCATTTAAAACAGTGATGTGGAAAAATTTCTTTAGCCAGAGGGTGGAGAATTGGTGGAATTTATTACCACAAGCAGCTGTGGAGACCAGATCATTGGGTATATTTAAGGCAGAGCTTGATAGGTTCTTGATTGGATATGGCATCAAAGGTTATGAGGAGAAGGCCAGGGAGTGGGGATGAGGAAGGGAAAAAAAGAACAGCCATGACTGAATGGCAGAGCAGACATGATGAACCAAATGGCCTAATTCTGCTCCTATGTCTTATGGTTTTGTGGTCTACAATAAATTAAACCTCAATATTCATCCGTGAGTGTAAATGTGCTTAATAAAAACATCATTTCAAATTCTTCTTTAATCAGTTTTCAAATAAAGCTAGTTTTTCATCTTTCTTTTGGGATCAACTTACATATCAATATGTTTTCAATGTTTTACTCTCATTAAGACCATAAAACCATAAGATATAGGAGCAGCATTAGGCCATTTGGCCCATCAAGTCAGCTTCGCCATTTCATCAAGGCTGATCTATTTTCCCTCTTAGTCCCAGTCTCCTTGCCTTCTCCCCATATCTGATCGTATCCTGACCGATCAAGAATCTATCAGAATCTGTCTTAAATATACATAAAGACTTTGCCTCCACAGTTGTCTGTGGCAATGAATTCCACAGATTCACTGCTCTTTGGTTAAAGAAATTTCTTCTCATCTCCAATCTCTAAGGATGCCCCTCTATTGTTAGGCTGTGTCCTCTGGTTCTAAACTCTCCTGCATCCGCTCCATATCCATTCTACTGAGACCTTTCAACATTTATTAGATTTCAATTAAGTCACCCCTCATTCTTCTGAATTCTCATGAATACAGGCCCAGAGCCATCAAATGTTTTTCATACGACAAGCCATTCAATTCTGGAATAATTTTCGTCAATCTCCTTTGAACCTTCTCCAGCTTCAGAACATCCTTTCTAAGATAAGGGACCCAAAACTGCTCACAATAATCCATGAAGCCTCACCAGTGCTTTATAAAGTCTCAACATTACATCCTTGCTTTTAACTTCTAGTCCTTTTGAAATAAAAGCTACATCTCATTTGCTTTCCTCATCCACAGTCTCAACTTACAAATAAATCTTTAGGGAATCCTGCACAAGGACACCCAAGTCACTTTGTGCCTTAGATTTTTGAATTTTGTCTCCATTAAGAAAATAATTTATGCTTTTATTTCTTCTATTGAAGTGCATAACCATACACCTCCTGACATTGTACTTCATCTACCACTTTATTGTCCATTCTCCTCATCTGTCTGTCCTTCTGTACTCTCTCTCTTTGATCAAAACTACTGTCTCTCCATCTATCTGTCCCTGCATTGTCCGCAAACTTTGCAAGAAAACCATCAATTCTGTCATCCAAGTCATTAACATATAGCTTAAAAAGAAGCAGACCCAACAAGACCCCGTGAAACACTACTCACCGGCAGCCAACCAGGAAAAGCTTCCTTTATTCCCACTCTTGCCTCCTGCCAGTCAGCCATTGCTTTATCCATGCTAGTATCTTCCCTGTAATACCATGGGCTCTTAACTTGTTAAGTAGCCTCTTTAGTGGCACCTTGTGAAAGGCCTTCTGGAAATCCACATGCACAACATCCACCGATTCTCCTTTGTCTATCCTTCTTGTTATTTCTTCAAAGAATTCCAACAGATTTAACAAGCAAAAATTTCCCTTGAGGAGACCATACTGACTACGGCCTATTTTGTCATGTGCCTCTAAGTACCCTTAAAACATACCCTTAACAAACAACTTCAACATCTTTCCAACCACTGAGGTCAGACTAACTGGCCTATAATTTCTTTTCTTCTGTCTCTCTCCCTTTCAGAAAAGAGAGTGACATTTGCAATTTTCCAGGCTTTCAGAACAATTCCAGAATGGAGTGATTCTTGAAAGATCATTACTAATGCCTCCTCAATCTCTTCAGCCACCTCTTTCAGAACTCTGGGGTGTACACAGTCTAATCCAAGTGGCTTATCTACCATCAGACCTTTCAGTTTCCAAGAACTTCTCCCGAGTAATGGCAACTTCACACACTGACTCCTGACACACATGAACTTCCAGCGTACGGTTAGTGTCTTTCACAGTGAAGAATGATGCAAAATACTTGCAATACGCACAAAATGCTGGAGGAGCTCAGCAGGTCAAGCAGCATAATTTCTGCCCAAAACTTCGACTGTACTTTTTTCCATAGATGCTGCCTGGCCTGCTGAGTTCCTCCAGCATTTTGTGTACATGCTCAGACTTCCAGCATCTGCAGATTTTCTCTTGTTTGTGATGCAAAATACTTATTCAGTTTGTATGCTGTTTCCTTGTCCCCCACCTTCCACCTCTCCAGCTTAATTTTCCATGGGCTGATAGCCACTCACCTCTCTTTTATTCTTTCTGAATCTGAAGAAACTTGGTACTCTCTTTAATATTATTGGCTAGCTTATTGTTGTATTCCATCTTTTCCTTCTTAAGGACTTTTTCAGTTGCTTTCTGTTGGTATTTAAAAGCTTCCTAATCCTCTGACTTCCCACTAATTGTTGTTATGTTTCATGCCTTCTCTTTGACTTTTATGTCAGCTTTAACTTTTCTTGCTATACATGAATGTGTTATCTTGCCTGTGGAATACTTCCCAAAACTACCCACTATTGAAATCCCTCATGGCCATTGTAACATTGCCCTTTTGGACTGCATTTTCTATCTCTCTTTGTAATCTGTAGACCATGTTGTTACTACTGTTTAGGGTTCTGTATATAACTCTCATCTGCATCTTTTTACACTTATAGAACCTTAGGTCTACCCACAATGATTCAACATCTTCTGACTCCACGTCGCTGCTTTCTAATGATCTGATTTCATTTTCTATCAACAGAGCTATACCTCCTCCTCTGCCTACCTGCCTGTCCTTTCAATACAATGTGTATCCTTGGACGTTAAGCTCCCAGCTATAATCTTCTTTCATCCGTGAGTTAGTGATGCCCACAACATCATACCTGCCAATCTATAACAGTTCATCTACCTTATTCCATATGCATTCAAATATAACACCTCAGTCCTGTATTCATCCTTTTTGATTTTGCCCATGTTTTATATTGCAACTCATCCTGTTGACTCCAATTTTGCCCTATCATAAGCCTCTCCTTGCTAGTAGTCTCACTACACACTGGCTCTGTTTGAAAACCAACTACCTCATCGTCTACACTATCACTGAGGTTCCATCCCCCTGCCAAATTAGTTAAAAACTCACGAACATCTCTAGTAAAGCCATCCACAAGGATATTAGCCCCCTCAGGTTCGGGTATAACCAATCCCTTTGTATGGGTCACACTTTCCCCAGAAGAGATCCCAAGGATCCATAAATCTGAACACCTGCCTCCTGCACCATTTCTTCAACCAGCCAAATTATCCTATTCTTATCCTCATTGATGCTTAGCAAAGGGCACAGTCCAAAGATTACTGCCCCAGAGGTCCTATGTTTCAGCTTTCTATCTAGCTCCCTAAAATCTCACTTCGGAGCCTCCTCACCTTGTCTACCTATGTCATTGGTACAAATATGTAGCAAGACCATAAGACCTTAAGAAATAAGAGCAGAATTAGGCCATTCAGCTCACTGAGTCTGCTCTGCCATTCCATCATGACTGCTCTAGGATTCCACTCAACCCCATGCACTTGCTTTCTCACCATATCCTCTGATGCTTTGACCAATCAGGAAACTATCACTTGTGCCATAAATGTACTCATAGACTTGGCCTCCACCGCATTCTGTGGTAGAGCATTCCACATATTCACTATTCTTTGGCTAGAAAAATTTCTCCTTATATCTTTTCTAAAAGATCACTCTTCAATTTTGAGGCTGTGCCCTCTAGTTCTGGATACCCCCACCAGAGGAAACATCCTCTCTACAACCACCTTACCTAGTTCTTTCAACATTCAGTAGGTTTCAATGAAATCCCCTCACTTTCTTCAAAATTCCAGTGAATACAGGCCCAAAGCTGCCAAATGCTCCTCATATGCTATCTCTTTCATTCCTGAAATCATCCTCATGAACCTCCTCTGGACTTTCTCTAATGGCAGCATATCCTTTCTGAGATGGGGGCCCAAAACTGTTGACAATGCTCCAAGTGCAGCTTGAGGCTTACAAAGCCCCAGCATTATCTCCTTGCTTTTACATTCTATTCCCCTTGAAATAAATGGCAATATTGCATTTACCTTCTTTACCACAGACTCAACCTGCAAATTAACCTTCTGTGAGTCTTGCATGAAAACTTTCACATTCCTCTGTACTTCTGATGTTTGAACATTCTCCCCATTTAGATAATAGTCAAAGGTTCAAAGGTCCAAGTTAATGTCGGAGAAATGTATACGATATACATCCTGAAATGCATTTTTCTTTGCAACCATCCACAAAAACAGAGAAGTGCCCCAAAGAATGAGCAAGGAATGAGTTAAATGTAAGAACCCCAAAGTCCCCCTCAGCTCCCCCCTCCACACTTAAGCGGCAGCGAGCAACAATCTCTCCTCCTCCACCAGCAAAAAAATGCATTGGCACCCACCATCAAGCACTCAAGCATGAGCAAAGCAATAGCAAAATCACAGACTTGCAGGTACCCCAAAGACTTCGCATTTCACCCAGTATACAACATACCACAGGCCCTCTCTCTCTCCCTAATAAGGGAGAAGGAGGTGTCTCCATTTTCTCAGTGAGTAAGGAGACATAACAAACAACTTGCTTGTTTACTATGTTAAAAATCTGTTACATAGCTTTTTTTGAACCTTGTGCCTGAAGATCTCAAAGCTCTTGGGTATCCAGGCACACAGCCATAGATATTACAACTCCCCGATGACACATGGGTCTCCTGCCATGACACCGACACTTGATCTGCCCATCTCCAGAGCTCTGAGACCCTATGCTTCCAAATCTGAGCCGGACTCTTAGGCTGAGCCCTTGGCCTGCCGAACAATGACCAGTTATGAAATCCCGAAAGCGAGTCTCATTACCGCGAAGTACTAAAGTCAGTATGTAATTCCAGGTCAGGGTCTTCAAAAGAATGCTGAAAGGGAAAATTAAAGATATTAAAAATGGAAATAGAGCTGTTTCCGAAGATGCAAGCAAAGGAGTCACTGTTTAGCGCCATCAGTATTCTGCTCCTCCTCCCATAGTCCGTACTATTGTTCCTTTAACCAAAATGCATTATCATATATTTTCCAACACTGTATTCCATCTGCTACTTATTTGCCCATTTTCCAATCTGTCTAAGTCTTGTTGCAATTGTGTTGCTTCCTCAACATTACTGACCCCTGCACCTGTCTTTGTATCATCTGCAAGCTTTGCCACAAAGCCATCGTCTATCATCCAAATAATTGACAGTGAAAAATAGCCATCCCAATACTAACCCCGAGGAACACCACTGATCCCTGGGAGACAACCAGAAAATGTGTCCTTTATTTCCACTTGTTGCCTCCTGCCTATTAGCCATCCCTCCATCCATGCTAGTATCTTTCCTTTAATGCTTAGGATTTTATCTTGTTAAGCAACCTCATGTGTGGTATCTTATCATATTCCTTCTGAAAATCCAAGTAAATGACATCTACTGCCTCTCCTTTATCCATCCTGCTTATTACTTCCTTGAAGAATTCTAACAAATTTGTTAGGCAAAATTACCCTTTACAGGAACCATGCTGACTGACTTATTTTTCCATTAGTCTCCAAGTACCCTGAAACCTTATCCTTAACAATAGACTCCAACACTTTCACAACCACTGAGGTTAAGCTAACCAGCCTATGATTTCCTTTCTTTTGCTTTCCTCCCTTCTTAAAAAATGGTGTGACATTTGCAATCTTCCAGTCCTCTGGGAGCATGCCAGAATCAAATGATTCTTAAAAGATCATGACCAATGCATCTGTTATCTCTTCAGCAACTTCTTTCAGGACTCTAGGATGTAGTCCATCTGCTTCAGGTGACTTATTCACCTTAAGACCTTCGAGGTTGCCTAGCACTTTTTCCTTTGTAATAGCAACGGCACTCACTCCTGCTCCCTGACACTCACGGACCTCTGGCACACTGCTACTGTCTTCCACAATGAAGACTGATGCAAAGTACCCATTAAGTTCATCTGCCATTTCTTAGGCCCCATTACTACCTTACCTGCATCATTTTTCTGTAGTACAATATCAACTCTTACCTCCATTTTACTCTTTATATAACTGAAAAATCTTCTGGTATTCTGCTTTATATTATTAGCTAGTTTGCCCTTATATTTCACCTTGGAGTTTTTTTTGGAGTTGCCTTTTGTTGGATCTTAAAAACTTCCCAATCATCCAACTTCCCACTCACTTTTGCTACCTTATCTGCCCTTTCCTTCTTTTATGCAGTCCTTAACTTCCCTTGTCAGCCATGGTTGCCTAGCTCTGCCATTTGAGAACTTCATCTTCTGTGGGACATATCTATCCTGCACCTTGTGAACTATTCCCAAAAACTTCAACCACCTTTGCTCTGCTGTCATCCTCACCTCCAATCCACCATTACAATCTGGTCATTAGCCATATTATATGCCTTTTTGAGCTCCCTTTGCAATCTCATTCCCTAGGTTTGCCACTGCTACACAGGCGTGTTTAAACTAATAAGTGGGGGGGAGGAGACGAAATGGAAATATAAGGATGGAGTTAAAGGGATAGAGAGAATAAGAAAAGTTAAGAAAGACAATAGAATTGACGGTGCAGAAAGCTCTGGAAGGGATCGGAGAGTATGGCCAAGTGCAATAGGGACTGATGTGAGAAGCGAGAGGAGTAATGGATTAAAAGTATTATATATGAATGCACAAAGTATAAGAAATAAAGTGGATGAGCTTGAAGCTCAGTTGGAAGTTGGTAAGTATGATGTTGTAGGAATAACAGAGACATGGCTGCAAGAGGACCAAGGCTGGGAAATGAATATTCAAGGATATACATCCTATCAAAAGGACAGACAGGTGGGCAGAGGGGGTGAGGTGGCTCTGCTGGTGAGGAATGAAATTCAGTCCCTTGTGAGGGGTGACATAGAATCAGGAGATATAGAGTCAGTATGGTTAGAACTGAGAAATTGTAAGGGCAAAAAGACCCCAATGGGAGTTAATCTACAGGCCCCCAAATAGTAGCCTGGATATAGGGTGCAAGTTGAATCGAGCTAAAATTTGCATGTCGCAAAGATAATACTACAGTTGTAATGGGGGATTTCAACATGCAGGTAGACTGGGAAAATTAGGTTGGTACTGGACCCAAGAATGGGAGTTTGTGGAGTGCCTCCGAGTTGGATTCTTAGAGCAGCTTGTACTGGACCTACCAGGGAGAAGGCAATTCTGGATCTAGTGTTGTGTAATGAACCGGATTTGATAAGGGAACTCGAGGTAAAAGAGCCATTAGGAGGTAGTGACCATAATATGATAAGTTTTAATCTACCATTTGAGAGGGAGAAGGGAGAATCGGAAGTGTAAGTATTACAGTTGAACAAAGGGGACTATGGAGCCATGAGGAAGGAGCTGGCCAAAGTTGACTGGAAGGATACCCTCGCAGGGATGACAGTGGAACAACAATGGCAGATATTTCTGGGAATAATACAGAAGGTGCAGGATCAGTTCATTCCAAAGAGAAATAAAGATTCTAAGGGGAGTAGGGGGCAGCCGTGGCTGACAAGGGAAGCCAAGGACAGTATAACAATAAAAGAGAAGTATAACACAGCAAAGATGAGCGGGAAGCCAGAGGGAGGATTGGGAAACTTTTAAAGAGCAACAGAAGATTACTAAAAAGGCAATACAGGGAGAAAAGATGAAGTACAAAGGTAAGTTAGCCAAGAATATAAAGGAGGATAGTAAAAGCTTCTTTAGGTAAGTGAAGAGGAAAAAATTAGTTAAGACCAAAGTTATTTTTATTTTTACCTTCCTTTTAGTAATTTGACTGAAAGTAATTATGTAGGGTATACATGTAGTAATTACTGAGGAATGAAACTACAGGGTGTTTTGCTTTATTTTAAATTCATTCAGATTTTTCCTGTCTTTTGATTATTCATACACTTTTCGGTCTTTTACTGTTTTTCAATAGTATACAATATTCTATTGCTGGTTTTTGGTTTTTTTCATTATTTTACATTTTGTCATTTTTTCTCCCTTGAATGCCTTAAATTAGTCATGTAGGAAGTTTTCTTAACCGCTTCCCTTTCTAATTATTTTCTATTTGTCTCTTTACTCCTTTTTTTTGCACCCGCGAGTATATGTTGTTTTACTTATTGATTTTCCTTATCTGTCTTTCCTTTTTACTGAGACTAATATTTTCCCATGGTTTTTTCTCATAAATAGTGAACTTATTTACTTTGATATTTTGTTTTTGTATACATATATTTACAATCATTTATTCAGCACAGCTATACATATATTTTTTTGGAGCCACTGGAGTTTTGGGTTGGGAACGTTAGAAGCAGTTTTCAGCCTCCCTTGGCTGATTTTTTTCTTTGGGGGGAGGGAGGGGGGAAATGGGTTCTTCCAGAAAGCTGATTGGAGGTTTTTACTGTTTTATTTATTCGCTATCTACATGTCTGTGATTACCTTTTATACATTACTAAAGGATACTTGATGGTTTCTTTTATTAATATAGTCAGCTTTAATGTGAAAGGTCTAAATAACCCTGTTAAATGAAATAAGATTTTCTCTTATATCAGGAAAATTAAAACTCGTATAATCTTTCTCCAAGAAACCTATATTCGTAAAGATGATATTTCATGCTTTTTCAAAGGATGGAAGGGTATACATTTTCATTCACCCTCTCAATCTAGATCGAGAGGCGTTTCTATCCTGTTTGATCAGAATGTATCCTTTATTCAACATAATGTAATTTCTGATACAAATGGGCACTTTGTTACTGTTTTGGGTAGTCTTGAGAATAAACTAATCGAATTTGCAAATATATATGCTCCAAATACAGATAACCCCTTGTTCTTTGAATGTCTTTTCTCTTTTCTGTCTGATTTGAATTGGTATTCCTTAGTGATGGGTGGAGATTTGAATTTTTGGCTTGACCCTATATTAGATCACTCTTCAAGTAAAACCCCTGTCACTAATAAATCAGTCCTATTTTTAAAATCTTTTCTATTTCAATGTGGTATTCTCGACGTGTGGCATTTTTACACCCCCAAGAAAAGGAATATTCAGATTTCTCTCGGGTTCATCATATATACTCTCGGATTGACTACTTTTTTATAGATAGAAACTTACTTCCACTGGTTCAATCCTGTGATTATAAGGAAATTGCTTTGTCTGATCATGCACCTGTGCTTCTGGCTTTCAGATTACCTGTTTATTCTGTACCAAATAGAAGTTGGCGTTTTAACTTATCATTGTTATCTGATAAAAATTTTCTAAAGTTTTTGGAAAACCATATTACTTTTTCCTTTAAAGAAAATTTTATAGGAGATACTGCTGGTACTATAGTCTGGGATACTTTTAAAGCATATATTCATGGAGAAATTATCTCTTACTCTACCTATATAAAGAAAAAAGCTGACAAAGGAAGGTCTGACCTAGCAGCAATATTAAAAGATCTTGATCGAAAGTATGCCCTATCTCCAAATCCAACTATATATAATAAGCGTATTGAAATCCAATCCAAGTATAATCTTCTGCTGACTTACCCAATTGAATGACAGCTGTTGAGAGATAAAACTCAATTTTACATTCACAGGGATAGAACAGGTAGTTTATTAGCCAATCGCTTAAAATCTTTTACAGTTAATCGTCAAATCACAGAAATTTTTAAAGATAATGGTACTAAGATATCCGACCATTCTGAAATTAACAACGTATTTAAACACTTTTACTTTAAGTTGTATCAGTCTGACTCTTCTTTAGATGATACCTATATGAATGCTTTCTTCAGTAATATTAACATTCCTACATTGTCTGCTGATAGTCTAACACAGTTAGATCAGCCTATTTCCAATGAAGAAGTGACTGAGGCTATACGTGATTTACATTCTGGTAAGACCCCAGGACCTGATGGCTTTCCTGGGGAGTTTTATAAAACTTTTACTACGTTACTTACACCTTATTTATCCTCTGTTTTATCAGAATCCTTTAAATCAGGTAAACTCCCTCAATCTTTTTATAAAGCTTTTATTTCTCAATAAAAATCCAGCTGAATGTTTTTCGTACAGACCAATCTCTTTATTAAATGTTGATGCAAAAATCTTATCCAAAATCTTAGCTCGAAGACTTGAAAATCTTTTACCATCTATAATATCACATGACCAGACAGGAATTATTAAAAATCGTTACTCACATTTTAATATACGTCAGTTATTGAATGTGATATATTCACCATCCAATAAAATATCAGAGTGTATATTATCCTTAGATGCAGAAAAAGCCTTTGATAGGATTGAGTGGAATTATCTTTTTAAGACCTTAGAAAAGTTTAATTTTGGGCCTAATTTTATTCGTTGGGTTAAATTAATTTACTTGTCTCCTACCGCTCAGGTTATTACTAACTCTCAAATTTCTAAGCCCTTTAAATTACTGTGGGGAACTAGACAAGGTCGCCCTCTTAGTCTTTTACTTTTTGCATTAACTATAGAAACCCTTAGCAATAGCATTTTGAGAACCTAAGGGCATTAGTGGTATACTAAGGGAAGGTATGACTCATAAAATTTTGTTATACACTGATGATATTTTACTTTTTATCTCTAACACTGAAACTTCTTTATCTGTTCTTTCTTTAATTTCCTAGTTTAGTTCTTTTTCAGGATATAAGCTGAACTTACATTAAAGTGAATTATTTCCTTTAAATGACCTAATGTCATCAAATGCCAAATTTCCATTCCAAGTTGTTACAAGTCAACTTACATATCTAGGTGTAACAATTACTAAAAACTTCAAGAATTTATTTAAAGAAAACTTAAACACTTTATTGAATTATGTGAAAAAGACGCTTTCTAAATGGTCTCCTCTTTCTTTATCTCTAATTGGCCGAATTAATTTGTTTAAAATGAAGATTCTTCCTTAATTAGTATCTTTTTCAGGCCTTACCTATTTTTATTCCTAAGACCTACTTTGATTCTTTAGATTCAATTTTAACATCTTATATTTGGAATAATAAGCAAGCTTGTTTAAGTAAAGTTTACCTACAAAGAAATAAAGAGATGGGTGGATTAGCCCTACCCAATTTTAGGTTTTACTATTCGGCTGCCAATATAAGGAATATTACTTTCTGGTCTTATTATATTTATCGTAAAGATTGCCCATCATGGGTCTCCTTAGAAGTTAATTCTGTAAAAAATTCCTCTATCGTCTCTCTTCTTGGATCATATTCTTCTTTTTCAGCAAATAAAATAACAGATAACATAATTGTTAAGCAAACTTTAAGGATCTGGTCTCAATTTAGGAAATTTTTTGGTTTAGCGAATTTTTCATTATCATCTCCCATTCTCCTTAATTATTTTTTTATCCCTTCCATGACTGACAAAGTCTTTAAGGATTGGGATGAACTAGGTAGTGTTTTTGGGACCTGTTTACCTCAGGATCTCTTGCTTCATTTGACCAATTGTCAACTAAATTTGCACTTCCAAAAACACATTTTTACAGATTCCTTCAAATTAGAGATTTCTTACATTTCCAATTAACTACTTTTCCTATAGTTCCTGACAAAAATTTACAGGATGATCTTTTAAATTTAAAACCTTTTGTTAATGGTTCTATTACCGGTATCTATAACTTGTTGATTGAATCTGGACAAGACTTTTTAGATAAAATAAAAAAAAGCTTGGGAGGATGACCTAAATTGTCAGATTTCTGATGATAGATGGAATAAAATTCTTAAACGGGTTAATAAATCATCTTTCTGTGCTCATTATTCTCTTCTACAATTTAAAGTGGTTCATAGAGCTTATATTTCTAAACAGAAGCTGTCCAGTTTTTACCCGAATGTTTCTCCACTTTGTAATAAATGCAACTCTGCTGATGCCTCTTTAATTCATATGTTTTGGTTTTGCCCTAAAATTGAAAAGTTTTGGCGGGAAGTATTCCATACCTTCTCACAAATTTGTAAGGTCCAATTTGACCCAAATCCCCTTATGCCTTGTTTGGTATTATTGCAGATGAAGATATAACTTTAAATACTTCTAACCTACAGGTTTTAGTTTTTACCTCTCTTTTAGCAAGAAGAGCAATCTTGCTTAAATGGAAGGAGTCTACCCCTTCTACACATCTTCAATGGCTATGTGATATTATGTCTTACTTAAATTTAGAAAAGATCCACTGCTCGGTCTTAAATTTGAAACAATCTTTTTATGATATCTGGGGACCTTTCCTAAATTATTTTTCCAATTTATAAAGTTTAACAGTGCACAGACTTTTATGTATATTTTTATCTTCTCTTCTTAAGCAAATATGTTTTCTTTTCTAATTTATCCATTATCATCCATCAGCTTTTTTCTTTGGTAGTTGGTAGGGGGTTGACTTTTATCTATATAAAAAATTTATTTTATGATGTATGACCTATCTTTAAATTTTTGATTACAGAGTGGTATACCTCTATGTGTTATGCTATAACATTTTGATCAATTTTATCACAATATATGAATGTACACAAGTTATGTTGAGATGTATCTATGTGTTGCACTCTGTAAATCTTGTTTTTTTTTCTTCTGAATAAAAATATTGTAAAAAGAAAAGAAAAGACCAAAGTTGGGCCCTTGAAGGCAGAAACAGGTGAATTTATTATGGGGAACAAGGAAATAGCAGATGAGTTGAACAGGTACTTTGGATCTGTCTTCACTAGGGAGGACAGAGACAATCTCTCAGATGTAATGGTGGCCAGAGGACCTAGGGTAATGGAGGAACTGAAGGAAATTCACATTAGGCAGAAAATGGTGTTGGGTAGACTGATGGGACTGAAGGCCGATAAATCCCCAGGGCCTGATGGTCTGCATCCCAAGGTAGTTAAGGAGGTGGCTTTAGAAATTGTGGAAGCATTAGTAATCATTTTCCAATGTTCTTTAGATTCAGGATCAGTTCCTGAGGATTGGAGGATAACTAATGTCATCCCACTTTTTAATAAAGGAGGGAGAGAGAAAACAGGGAATTATAGACCAGTTAGTCTGACATCAGTGGTGGGGAAGATTCTGGAGTCAATTATAAAAGATGAAATAACGGCATATTTGGTTGGATAACAGTAACAGGATTGGTCTGAGTCAGCGTGGATTTACGAAGGGGAAATCATGATTGACTAATCTTCTGGAATTTTTTGAGGATGTAGCTATGAAAATGGACGTGGGAGAGCCAGTGGATGTAGTGTACCTGGACTTTCAGAAAGCCTTTGATAAGGTCCCACATAGGAGATTAGTGGGCAAAATTAAAGCACATAGTATTGGGGGTAGGGTACTCACATGGATAGAAAATTGGTTGGCAGACAGGAAACAAAGAGTAGGGATTAATGGGTCCTTTTCAGAATGGCAGGCAGTGACTAGTGGGGTACTGCAAGGCTCGGTTCTGAGACCGCAGCTATTTACAATATATGTTAATGATTAAGATGAAGGGATTAAAAGTAACATTAGCAAATTTGCTGATGACACAAAGCTGGGTGGCAGTGTGAAGTGTCAGGAGGATGTTATGAGAATGCAGGGTGACTTGGACAGGTTGGGTGATTGGACAAATGTATGGCAGATGCAATTTAATGTGGATAAATGTGATGTTATCCACTTTGGTGGCAAGAACAGGAAGGCAGATTACTATTTAAATGGAGTCAAGTTAGGATAAGGGGAAGTACAATCAGATCTAGGTGTTCTTGTACATCAGTCAATGAAAGCAAGCATGCTGGTACAGCAGGCAGTGAAGAAAGCTAATGGTATGCTGGCTTTTATAATAAGAGGAATTGAGTATAGGAGTAAATAGGTCCTTCTGCAGCTGTACAGGGCCCTGGTGAGACCCCACCTGGAGTATTGTGCGCAGTTTTGGTCCCCAAATTTGAGGAAGGACATTCTTGCTATTGAGGGAGTGCAGCGTAGGTTCACAAGGTTAATTCCCGGAATGGCGGGACTGTCATATGTTGAAAGATTGGAGCAACCGGGCTTGTATACACTGGAATTCAGAAGGATGAGAGAGGATCTGATTGAAACATATAAGATTATTAAGGGATTGGAAACATTGGAGGCAGGAAGCATGTTCCGACTGATGGGTGAGTCCAGAACTAGAGGCCACAGTTTAAGAATAAGGTGTAGGCCATTTAGAACAGAGATGCGGAAAAACTTTTTCACCCAGAGAGTGGTGGATATGTGGAATGCTCTGCCCCAGAAGGCAGTGGAGGCCAAGTCGCTGGATGCATTCAAGAGAGAGTTAGATAGAGCTCTTATAGATAGCAGGGTCAAGGGATATGGGGAAAGGGCAGGAATGGGGTACTGATTGTGTATGATCAGCCATGATCACAGTGAATGGTGGTGCTGGCTAGAAGGGCCGAATGGCCTACTCCTGCACCTACTGTCTATTGTCTATTGTTGGGGGAGTCCAGAACCAGAGGCCACAGTTTAAGAATAAGGGGTAGGACATTTAAAACAGAGCTGAGGAAAAACTTTTTCACCCAGAAATTTGTGGATCTATGAAATGCTCTGCCTCAGAAGGCAGTGGAGGCCAATTCTCTGGATGCTTTCTAGAAAGAGTTAGATAGAACTCTTAAAGATAGTGGAGTCAAGGGATATGGGGAGAAGGCAGGAACGGGGTACTGATTATGGATGATCAGCCATGATCACATTGAATGGCGGTGCTGGCTTGAAGGGCCAAATGGCCTACTCCTGCACCTATTGTCTAGAAGCCTATCAATTTCTTCTCTAATTAATTCAATGACTGAGCATCTGAAAATCTGATTGGAGAGGTTATTTCATATTTCATCCTGTATTCACCCTAGTTTTAGGCTCTTCAACTCAAGAAAACAGTTTGTAAATGTGAAACCTATTCCTAGACTCTTCAACCAAAGAAACAGCTTCCGTGACTGTAAACTCTAGTCTTTGGCTCTTCAACCAAGGAAACAGTCTCAGTGACTGTAAACTCTAGTTTTAGACTCCTCAAACAAGGGAATAATTTGTGACTGCAAACGCTAGTTTTTGACTCTGCAGACAATGAAACACCCTCTGTGACTGTGAACCCTAGTCTTAGACTCTTCAACCAAGCAAACAAGGGGGGTTTAAACTAATTTGTCAGGGGGAGGTTATCTAGCATGATAGTGCTGAAGATGAGGTAGTTGTTTTACAAACAAAGGCAGTGTGCAGCTCATGGTTAAGTCCACTTGAGATCCAGTTATTCTGGATTGGGTGTTGTGCAATGAACCTGAATTGATTTGAGAGCTGAAGGTAAAAGACCCTTAGGAGCAAGTGATCATAATGTGATCAATTTCACCCTGAAATCTGAGAAGCTGAAGTCACATGTATCAGTATTATAGTGGAGTAAAGGCATGAGAGAAGAGTTGGCCAAAATTAATTGGAAAAGAACATTGGTAGGGATGATGGGAGAGCAGCATTCACTGAAATTTCTGGAAGCACAGGACAGCTCTGGGTCTGGAATTTAGAAGAATGAGGGATGACCTAATTAAAACCTATTGAATGTTGAAAGGCCTTGATAGAGTGAATGTGGAGAGGATGCTTACTATGGTGGGAAAGTCTAGGACCAGAGGACACAGCCTCAGAATAGAGCTGTGTTATTTTAGAAAAAAAATGAGGAAATTCTTTAGCCACAGAGTGGTAAGGTTGTGAAATTCATTGTATGTGTGGCTGTGGAGGCTATGCCTTAATGTATATTTAGGGCAAAATTTGATAGGTTCTTGATTGGTCAGGACATGAATATGTATGGGGATAAGGCAGAAAATTTGGGGCTCAGGGAAATGGATCAGCTGTAATAAAATGGCAGAGCAGTCTGCATGGACCACATAACCTAATTCTGTTCCTATATCTTAAAGTCTAAATATCATCTGTGACTGTGAATCCTAGTCTTAGGCATTTCAACCAAAGAAACAGACCGACTGTGAACCCTATTCTTAGACTCAAGTAAAGAAACATCTTCTGCTACTTGGAACTCTAAACATGGGCTCTTCAAACAAGGAAACTGCATCTGTGACAGTGAAACCCAATCTTAGACTCTTCAACCAAGGAAACAATCTTTGACTGCGAACCTTAATCTTAGACTCTTTAAGCAAAGCAACAACCCATGACTGTGAATGTCACAAGGGGATGTGGAGACTGGACACAGGCACTGAAGTACTAGGGGCAGGACAGGAACAACTAAAGGATAGAACAAGATCAGGAAACCATGGCATTCAAAGGTGATCCTGGGTTTCAGAGAGAGTTCAATGCAAGGCAGGACCTTGGCTAGGCTAAAGGATGGGTTTATGGGACAAGGAATGCTGAGAGGATAGCCCCTTGGGCAGGCCACATAACTTCTGGGCAGGGCCCAGCCTCCCAGGCAGGAACACAGGGGCCCAGGCAGGTCACAGGGCAGTCGGGCAGGATGCAGGGCACAACCCTTCAGAGGCAAGGGTTGGGTCAGAGTCCCCCACCTGGTAACAGCAGTCCAGCCTGCTTACCCAATGGAGGCAAAGGATCAGAAGGGAGCTCAGTCCAGGGTGACTACAAGAACAGACTTACAGAACTAGATGATTAACAGTGGGTACTCCAAGCCAGGGCAAACCCAGGCAACCACATCCAGGTCAAAACAGGATAGGCACACCATACAGGACAACCCCCAACTAGACTCACTCCCAGAGCCCCTTATATACACCTGCCAGCCGGTAGGTATCAGGTGTGCTTCCTTAAGCCAAGATGATCCTATTTGGGCTTAAGGGTGAAAGGAGGGACGGCTACAAGTCTGAAGTCCGCGGACCAGATCAAGACCTGGAATGTGGGCTCCGGACAGATCATAACAGTGAACCCTGGTCATATACGTGTTAATCAAGGAAATAGCCTCTGTGACTGTGAATCCTAGTCTTAAGCCCTTCAACCAAGGAAACAGACTATGACTGTGAATGCTTGTCTTAGACTTTTCAACCAGGGAAACTATCTCTCTCTCTCATATATACACACATAGGTCTCTGTTAATGACCACACAATCGTGCAGTAGTTCCATAGAACACAGAACATACAGCACATAACAGACCCTTCGGCCCACAACGTTGTGCTGATCATGTAACATATTCTAGAAACTGCCTAGAATTTCCCTACTGCATAGCTCTCTATTTTTGTAAGCGCTATGTACCAATCTAAGACTCTCTTAAAAGATCCTATTGTATCCACCTCCACCACCATCACCGGCAGTGCATTCCATGCACCCACCATTCTCTGTGTGAAAAACTTATCCCTGACATCCCCCTTGTATCTACTTCCAAGCATGTTAAAACTATATCCCTTCATGTTAGCTATTTCAGTCCTGGGAGAAAGCCGCTGGCTATCCACAAAATCAATGTCTCTCATAATCTTATACACCTCTATCAGGTCTCCTCTCATCCTCCGTCGCTCCAAGGAGAAAAGGCCAAGTTCACCTGGCCTATTCTCAGAAGGCATACTGTCCAATCCAGGCAACATCTTTGTAATCTCCTGTGCACCCTTTCTATAGTATCCACATTCTTCTGGTTGTGAGGTGACCAGAACTGAATACAATACTCCAAGTGGGTTCTGACCAAGGTCTAATATAGATATAACATTACCTCACGGATCTTGAACTTAATCCCACAGTTGATGAATGCCAACATACCATACGCCTTTTTAACAACACTGTTGACCTGCGCAGCAGCTTTGAGTGTCCTATGCACGTGAACTCCAAGATCTCTCTGATCCTCTACACTGCCAAGAGTCTTACCATTAATACTGTATTCTGTCTTCAAATTGGACCTATCAAAATGAACCACTTCACACTTTACTGGGTTAAAGTCCATCTGCAACTTCTCAGCCCAGTTCTGCATCCCATCAATGTCCCACAGCCCTCAAGGCTATCCACAAATCCCCCAACTTCTGTGTTATCAGCAAACTTACAGATCCACCCTTCTACTTCTTCATCCAGGTCATTTAGAAACATAGAAAATCTGCAGCACATTAAAGACCCTTTGGTCCATAATTCTGTGTCGAACATGTACTTACTTTAGAAATTATTTAGGGTTACCCATAGCCCTCTATTGTCATTAATAAAAATCACAAAGAGGAGGGGTCCCAGAACAGATCCCCATGGAATGCCACTGGTTACCAAGCTCCATGCAGAACACAAACAATCTGCAACCACCCTTTGCCTTATGTGGGCAAGCCAATTCTGGATTCACAAAGCAAGGTCTCCTTGGATCCCATGCCTCTTTAATTTCTGAAAGAAATATGCATGGGGAACCTTATCAAATGTCTTACTGAAATCCACATATGCTGCATCTACTGTTCTATCTTCATCAATGTGTTTTGTTAAATCCTCAAAGAATTCAATCAGGCTCATAATGTACGAGTTGCCCATGTGCTGATCCAGGCTCAAATTTCAACATCCTTGTCCTTTACTTAATAGCAATGAATAAACACATCAACTCATCCATTCTATTGTATGTCTTACTTTGCTCCTGCCTGTTCTTCCTTACAAACTAGTTATGACATCTGCCTTCCTCTTAAACCCTCCACTTTCTGATTCATCTACTTCTCCCATTCCCACACCCCTACCAAACTAGTTTAATACCTCTTTGTAGCAATGGTGACTCTCCCAGGTAGAATATTCGATACATTGCAGATAAAGTGCAACTCATCTCTCTGTACAGGTCACCCCTGTCCCAAAAGAGTTTCCAATGATCCAAGAACCTGAAACTCTGCCCCCTGCATCAGTTTCTCATCCACACATTCATCCATTTTATCTTCCTATTCCAGCCCTGACTAGTTTGTGGCTCTGGGAGTAATCCTGAGATTATTGCTTTGGAGTTCCTTTTTTTCAGCCTCTTTCCAAACTCCCTACACTTACTGTGTAGGCCGCTTCCACTCACCGACACCTTCTGAACGAAAACCATCGCATTTCAACTCAACCAGTGCACTCACAACTCAAACAAGGCCACTTCCAAAAATGGCCTTGTGCTGGAGCCTGTCTCCCTCCAATATGAAATGATCTTTAAAAATGCTCAGTTATGTATGTGTTGTGCAGAATTGCCAGCATATGCAAATTTGCTTGTGTTTAAGAATGCTGGTGGCTGCTCCCTCTGTGGCTCAGACTGCTAGATCAGGAAACACAATGCCTAAACTGAAAGACAATTGTTAACAATCTCCACACACCAACTTATTTACCATACACACTTCTCAAAATCTGTCATTGAAGAGGGCCCTGGGAAAACGATGCTGACCCAGAACACCATCTGCTCTACAGATTTTGCTTGACCTGCTGAATTCCTCCAACATCTTTACATTTGCTTTTAACCAGAGCAAACCAAAAAAAGCATTTCCTTTGTTTGTCAGTCTATAGAATAACAAATAACTGCATAGATTTTCTCTGCATATTTTAAACAATGTTTCACCTGCTGTAATCATTGTCTGGATGAAGTCCGCCACCTCCCAGCAGAAGGACAGAAACAGGAATGTTGTTCAACAAGTCAGACATGTGAGAAAAGGGTAACAGGGACATTTCAAATCTATGAACTTCCAATATTCCTGTTCACTTTTGCTGTATTCTTTCTTTATACAGGTCTTTTATTTAGAACCAATTTCTTTTCACACTTACATTGTTGACATATTCAGAATATCAGTTACTGAATTGTGGTACAGGGAGCCTACAAATAGATTAGATTCATTTAGACTTTTGTATAGCTGGTGCTCTATTTTCCGTACCATGAAGGAATCTGGAAATTGAAGAGTGGATTAAATTAATTTAAATCGGAAATTAAGCTAGGAATTCAATACATTAATACTATTTGTCCATAGCATACTATTGACATACAAATTAGATGCAAAGCCAAGTCATTGAAGAGAGATTGTTGCAATCCATTGTGCCATGAACTGCAATGAATTGAACTTACACATTTACAAAGCCTACTTAGAGCTAATTCAAATTCTGCTGTCATAAAATGTTGCAATTTATTCAGATTCAGATTCATTTATCACAAGGGCATGGAAACATACAGTGAAATGAGTCAGTTGCATTAACAACTGATGATGTTTTGATGCAGCCTGCAAATGTTGCTACTTAGCATACTCACCTACTTTATCTTTAAACCAGTTGAAAGTGCTTAATCTACCACGTGTAGATCATTTTCACAAAAGTTGCTTAACAAATTGTACCTTGATTCACATAACGGTTGTGGCTGCCAAGCCCTTGCATATATTTAAAGTGGACGTTGACTGGTTCTTGATTAGTACAGGCGACAAAGGTTACAGAAGAAGGCAGGGGAATAGAGTTGAGAGGGATAATATATCAGCCATGATTGAATAGTGGAGCAGACTCGATGTCTGGTTCTATGTTTTGTGTCTTATATAGTCTTATAAGAAAACCAACAGAAGCAGAAAGAAGCCATAAGTGTAGTGTGCATTTTGTTTGTGATCCTGTATTGAAAGTGTACTTACTGGCAGACTTCTGTCCCAACAAATTCACAATCTTGGCTTAGAATATATTCAACAACAGGTTCAGAATTCCAAAGGTTTATGACAATCAATTAAATAATTGAGTCACTTATTAATTCTGTACATTGAGGATATACTTGCTTGTTCCAAACTCTCCAGCCAGAAGGGACAGCCTTTAGTCAATCAATTGCTCTGTTGCTCTCAGAATATTGTAGACCCCTGTGAGGTTCTCTCACCCTTTAAATGACAGTGCAAAAGAATAATTTTTGTCAGTATCATTTGATTATACAATCTTCTCATTCCTAGAGCCAAGTTAGTAAATCTGTGCCACATTGATCTCAAGACAAGCAAATTATTCTTTGGGTAACAAAGCCAAAGCCACATTCAGTACTCCAAATCAGCTTTCACTGAAGTCTTGTGCATGAATATGAACTCATAGTTGCATTTGTTAGTTCTGATCTTCAAGCACTCAGATGACTCTTCAGTTGGAGACCAAGCAGTCCTCAGACTATATGGACTTCTACTTTCTCATAGTAATTTTGTGAAAAGAAATCTAAAATTAAAAAAATGTCAGGTGAAGAGGGCTGTAGATCTGACTGAGAAGCTATTCACCTTGCCTCAAAACCATTCAACAAATAGCACCACCACTTCCAGCTGAGATAGAAAGATACAGGACAGAAACAGGACTTTTGACCTACCAAGTCCGCTTCGATTATCAACCACCTATTTACACAAATCCTACAAGTAATCCGTTTCTTTAAAAATACTACCTGCAACTCGTCAACTCACAGGTTCTGCCACACTCCTTCATTAGGAGCAGTTTACAGTGGCCAATTAACCCACTCATCTACAGAATAATCTTTGGGATATGGGAGGAACGTGGAGAAACACATCCAAATTACAGAGAGAATGGGCAAACTCCATACAGACTGAACCCAGTTAAGAATTGGATTAAGGGGAAATATGAAGCTATCAGGCAGGAACTTAGAAGCATAAACAGGGAACAGATGTTCTCAGGGATATGTACAGCAGAAATGTGGCAAATGTTCAAGGGATATCTGTGTAATGCTTTGCTTAGGTACATTCCAAAGAGACAGGGAAAGGAAGGTAGGGTACAGGAACCATGGTGTACAAAGACTGTTGAAAATCTATTCGAGAAAAAAAGAAAAACCGGGAGCGAGTTACAGCTTGTGATTCAGCTGGGAGCTCAGAGAATTCGACCGTGTAGGTAGGATTTAAGCCTATCTGGTCAATACCTGTGGAGGAGGGGGAACTGCGCAGGTGCGAGTGACGTCAGCGTCGAGCGCGCACTTTAAAAGGCAGGACTTCTTTTCAGAGCGGGCAGCGGAGTCCGTGGGAGCAGAGTTCTGGGCATTGGCTAAGTGGGCTTCGGCAAGCCTGTGTGATTGCTCGCTGAGGGGAAGAAGGTAAGGTCGCTAGGTGCTTTTTAGACTTATTCTATTAATCCAGTTCAGGTATGGGGGAGACAGTCAGAGCAGTGGTGTGCTCCGTATGCAGTATGTGGGAGGTCAGGGTCAACACAGTTGTCCCTGATGACCACACCTGCAAAAGGTGCGTCCAGCTGCAGCTCCTATCAGACCGAGTTAGGGAGTTGGAGCGGGAGCTGGATGAACTACAGATCATTCGGGAGGCAGAGGCAGAGATAGATAGGAGTTATCAGGAGGTAGTCACACCAAAAAACCAAGAAGTAGGCAGATGGGTGACGGTCCAGAGAGGCAGGGGGAGCAGGCAGAGAGAGCAGAGCACCCCTGAGGCCATTCCCATTAACAATAAGTATACCGTACTGGATACTGTAGATGGGGATGACCTACCAGGAATAAGTTGTAGTGATCCTGCCTCTGGCACAGAGGTTGAACCCTCAACTAGAAAGGGGAGGAGGGAAGAGAAGAGTGTGATAGTTTTAGGGGACTCTATAGTTAGGGGGGCAGATAGGAGATTTTGTGGGGCAGATCGGGAGTCTCGGATGGTATGTTGCCTCCCTGGTGCCAGGGTCCGGGACATCTCAGATCGGGTGCAGGCTATTCTTGAGAGTGAGGGCATGAACCCAGATGTAGTGGTCCATGTAGGGACCAATGATGTAGGTAAGGTGAGTGAGGGGGTCCTGCTTAGAGAGTTCAGGGAGTTAGGAGTGAAGCTGAAAGGCAGGACCTCCAGGATGACAATCTCGGGATTGCTACCTGTGCCATGTGCGAGTGAGGTGAAGAATAGAATGATTATGCACATTAATACGAGGCTGAGAGCATGGTGCAGGAAGGAAGGGTTCAGGTTTTTGGATAATTGGTCTTTGTTCCAGGGACATTGGGATCTGTTTCGAAGGGATGGTCTGCATCTGAACCGGAGGGGTACTAACATTCTTGCAGGAGTATTTGCCAGTGCTGCTCGGGGGGGTTTAAACTAGATGTGCAGGGGGCAGGGATCCAGATCCAGAGGGTTGGTCAGAAGGTGCATGGGGTTAAATGTGTACAAGGTTTGGGTGATCTTGAGAAGGTCATCAAAATTCAGGGTGCAATTTGCCCGATGGAAGTTCAAGGAGCTGGGTTAGGTACAGTAGACAGTGTTTTAAGCAAAGAGAGGAGGAATGGGCTAAGAATTCTATACTTGAATGCGCATAGTGTCAGAAATAAGACAGATGAGCTTGAAGCTCAGATGAAAATGGGGAACTACAATATTGTTGGAATAACGGAGACATGGCTGCAAGGGGATCAGGCCTGGGAATTGAGTGTACCAGGGTATACGTGCTATCGTAGAGACAGAAATATGGGAAGAGGGGGTGGGGTGGCCCTGTTGGTGAGGAATGAGATTCAGTCCTTAGCAAGAGGTGACTTGGGAACAGGGGAAGTAGAGTCTGTGTGGATTGAGCTGAGGAACAGTAAGGGTAAAAAGACCCTAATGGGTGTTGTGTACAGGCCCCCAAACAGTAGCGTGGATATTGGGTACAAGTTGATTAGGGAGTTAACATTGGCATGTGCTAAAGGTAATGCAGTCATTATGGGAGATTTCAACATGCAGGTGGACTGGGAGAATCAGGTAGGTGCTGGACCCCAGGATAGGGAGTTTGTGGAGTGTCTAAGGCAGGGGTCAGCAACCTTTACCACTGAAAGAGCCACTTGGACCCGTTTCCCACAGAAAAGAAAACACTGGGAGCCGCAAAACCCGTTTGACATTTAAAATGAAATAACACTGCATACAACGTTTTGTTTTGCCTTTATGCTATGTATAAACAAACTATAATGTGTTGCATTTATGAAATTGATGAACTCCTGCAGAGAAAACGAAATTACATTTCTGCATGCAACAAAAACATTTTGAACTCCGAAAAAAAGACGTTGGGTTGAAGGTTACTTTTAAGTAAAATACTCAACGTCTATTTGAGTCCTTCTTGTATTTATGAAAAACGCCAAACTTAAATTTGCCGCCAGCAGCAAACCAAAAATAACGTCAGCCAGCTGTCAACCTGAAAAATAAAAGGACTATTTCACTGAACAATGAAAACATATGAATATACGTAAAATAATAGGCAATTAAAATATTTATCATAGTTGGTCAGGTTGACTCACACCTGACAATGCAGTCGTATTCAGTAGGGATGGATCGATGCTTAGGGGAGTGACCGGGAAGGATAATGTGTTTTTTTCCTCTCTGAACTCACAGAAGCGTTTCCCAAACGATGTTTGCATTGCGATGATTGCAGAATGTAAATACTCTGAATTTATCATGTCGTGACCTTGTTTGAACTCTCTCAAATTGGGGAAGTGAGACAATGTGCCTTTCTGTAAATCTCTGGCAAGCACTGTCAACTTGCGCTCGAATGCCAAAACATCCTCCAACATGTTTAGGGCTGTACGTCCTTTCCCCTAAAGAGCTGTGTTCAGCGTGTTCAGGTGCGCTGTCATGTCTACCAGCTCAGGAAAGGTGGGCCCTTTGCTGCCCAGGAAAGTTTTCACTTCTTCCAGACACGCGACAAAGCTTTTCAGCACCTTCCCTCTGGACAGCCAGCGATAAAAACACGTTGTAGCGGTGTGCTACATGCAGTCAGTAAACTGCAGTCAAAGATAGCTTTATTCGAACTAAACAGCCTTGCTTTTAAGCCTCCCTCAACCCGCCCCCCCATGGGCGCGGATGCTGCAAAAGACACGTACTCACAAACCCCTGTAGGCTATCTCCCTTAGCCTGAACGCTGGCTAATTGTGAGCCGGTTCGGATGTGTCAGGAAATGGGTCGCCACAACGTCTTAATTAGATTGTACTAGATCACCATAATCTTCAAATTTAGAATTACATTTCAAAAACTAACAAACTAACATAAAATACATTTTAATTAAATACTGACCAATTATTTCCCAAAGCAACAGGGAGCCGCAGCACAGCCGACCCCCGGTCTAAGGGATGTATTTTTGGAACAGCTTGTGCTTGAGCCAACCAGGAACGAGGCTATTTTGGACTTGGTGATGTGTAATGAACAGGAATTGATAAGTGATCTTGAAGTAAAGGAGCCATTAGGAAGTAGTGATCATAACATGATAAGTTTTTATCTACAATTTGAGAGGGATAGGGGCAGATCAGAGGTGTCAGTGTTGCAATTAAATAAAGGAGACTACGGAGCCATGAGGGAAGAGCTGGCCAAAGTTAAATGGGCGGATGCCCTGGCAGGAAAGACAGTGGATCAGCAGTGGCAGATATTCTTGGGCATAATACAAAAGATGCAAATGCAGTTCATTCCAATGAGAAGGAAGGATTCAAAGAGGGGGAAGGGGCCACAGTGGTTGACAAAGGAAGTCAGAGATTGTATAGCATTAAAGAAAAAGAAGTATGACAGGGCTAAGATGAGTGGGAATACAGATGATTGGGAAAGTTTTAAGGAAGAGCAGATCTTAACTAAAAAAGCAATACGGAGAGAAAAAATCAGGTATGAGCTCAGTCTAGCCAGGAATATAAAAGGGGATAGCAAAAGCTTTTTTAGCTATGTGAAGAGAAAGAAGATAGTTAAGAACAATGTTGGCCCCTTGAAGAATGAATTGGGAGAAATTGTTATGGGAAACAGGGAAATGGCAACAGAATTTAATGCATACTTTAGATCTGTCTAAAGCAATCTTTAGGACACAAGCAATCTCCCAGATGTATGGATGGGCCAGGGTCATAAGATATCAGAGGAATTGAGACAGATTGACATTAGGAAAGAAACTGTGATGAGTAGACTGGTAGGACTGAAGGTTAATAAATCCCCGGGTCCAGATGGTCTGCATCCGAGGGTTCTAAAAGAGGTGGCTCAGGAAATTGCGGATGCATTGGTAATCATTTTCCAATGTTCCTTAGATTCAGGATCAGTTCCTGAAGATTGGAGAGTGGCTAATGTTGTCCCACTTTTCAAGAAGGGAGGGAAGGAGAAAACGGAGAACTATCGCCCTGTTAGCCTAACGTCAGTCATGGGGAAGATGCTTGAGTCCATTATTAAGGACGAAATAGTGGCACATCTAGATGGCAGAAATAGGATTAGGCCGAGCCAGCATGGATTTACCAAGGGCAAATCATGCTTGACTAATCTGTTGGAGTTTTTTGAGGGTGTAACAAGGATGTTAGACGAGGGTAAGCCAGTAGATGTTGTGTACCTAGATTTTCAGAAGGCATTCGATAAGGTGCCACATAGGAGATTGGTGAGTAAAATCAGAGCTCATGGCATTGGGGGCAGGGTTTCAACATGGATAGAAAACTGGTTGGCAGATAGAAAGCAAAGGGTAGCAGTGAATGGGTGTTTCTCGGACTGGCTGGAGGTGACTAGTGGGGTACCACAGGGCTCTGTATTGGGACCACAGCTCTTTACGATTTATGTCAATGATTTAGATGAGGGCATTGAAAACTATATCAGCAAGTTTGCTGACGATACTAAACTGGGTGGCAGTGTGACATGCGAAGAGGACGTTAGGAGAATACAGGGAGACTTGGATAGGCTGAGTGAGTGGGCAGATACTTGGCAGATGTCATTCAATGTGAATAAATGTGAAGTTATCCACTTTGGAAGCTGGAACAAGAGGGCAGAGTATTGTCTGAACGGTGTCGAGTTAGGTAAGGGAGAAATGCAAAGAGACCTAGGAGTCCTAGTTCACCAGTCAATGAAGGTGAATGAGCAAGTGCAACAGGCAGTGAAGAGGGCAAATGGAATGTTGGCCTTTGTTACAAGGGGAATTGAATACATGAGCAAGGATGTTCTTTTGCATTTGTACAGGGCCCTGGTGAGACCACACCTGGAATATTGTGTACAGTTTTGGTCTCCAGGTTTAAGGAAGGACATTCTGGCAATTGAGGAAGTGCAGCGTAGATTCACTAGGTTGATTCCTGGGATGGCAGGGCTGTCTTACGCAGAGAGATTGGAGAGATTGGGCTTGTACACGCTGGAATTGAGGAGATTGAGAGGGGATCTGATTGAAACGTTTAAGATAATTAAAGGATTTGATAGGATTGAGGCAGGAAATATGTTCCAGATGTTGGGAGAGTCCAGTACCAGAGGGCATGGATTGAGAATAAGAGGTCAGTTATTTAAAACAGAGTTGAAGAAGAGCTTCTTCTCCCAGAGAGTTGTGGAGGTGTGGAATGCACTGCCTCGGAAGACGGTGGAGGCCAATTCTCTGGATGCTTTCAAGAAGGAGCTGGATAGATATCTGATGGATAGGGGAATCAAGGGATATGGGGACAAGGCAGGGACTGGGTATTGATAGTGAATGATCAGCCATGATCTCAGAATGGCGGTGCAGACTCGAGGGGCCGAATGGTCTACTTCTGCACCTATTGTCTATTGTCTATATCTCCTTTTTGTGACAGGTGTAATAATGGAGAGGCTTCATTAATTCATATGTTTCGGTCATGATTGAGCCTTGAAAAATATTGAAAAGATGTATCCCAAGCTTTTTCTGTACTTTTTAAAGTTAATTTTAAGCCCAATCCTTTGACTGCCTTATTTGGTATTGTTGAGGAAAAAGCTATAAGTTTGGAGCTTTCTCATTTGTGGGTACTTGGCTTTTATTTCTCTTATGGCTAGGTGGGCGATCTTGCTTAAATGGAAGGAGGTTGCCCCTTCCCCCTACACATGCTTAATGGATATGCAATGTTATGTCATGTTTAAATTTAGAGAAGATTTGTTGTTCGATTTCTGATTCTAACCAAAATTTTCAAATGCTATGGGGACCCCTTCTAAACTATTTTAAAAATCTTTGAATTGTTATTGTTATTAAAATATAGATCTGGGCTATCATTATAAAACACTATATGGTAAAATACTCTTTTTTTCTCTTGTTTTTTCTTACCACCCAGATTTGTCTTGGTAGTGGGTGTATTTTTTTTATAATATAATTAGCCATATTATTGTATTTCATAATTCAATTTATTTTATTTGATTGATCATGAATATGGGATACCATGATTGTATCAGTGTGATTTATATATAGTACAGTTTGTGTTATCTTATTTTGATTTATAATATGTATCCTTATGAATTCTGTATTTGTGTATATGAAATTTAATAAAATATTGGAACAAGAAAGAAAGAAATTTGATAGGGAAAAAGTAAAGGTTCACATAGCAATATTTTGGTGGAGTAAAGGAAATTACAGTGCAAGAGGAGTTTACCAAAGTAAATTGGAAGGAGATCCTGGCAGGGATGATAGCAAGGATGGTTGGTGTTTCCGGTGTTATGCCTGCAGCCCCCTCCTTTGTGAGAATCGCAAGATCACTGTTGGGTTGGGTCAGGGGGCCCAGGAAATGAGAGAGAGACATGTGGAATATCTCGTTCCCCGGCGATGTAAAGCTACGAGACATGGCCATTGTCTCTTGGAGACAAATTTGTGGATTGAGATACTATGCTACTTGAACGCCCTCAGACAAAGTGGGCTGGTTGAGGGAGAGATTGCATCACCCCCAACCTGAATGACATCTACGACCCTGCGAGTCAGGATAAAAGAGGGTCTGTAGGAACAGCCCCTCAGATGCACCAGAAGAAACCCTATTGCTCCTGTGATAGCAGGAAGCCATTCAAAGGAGGCCACGTGCATTCAGTTCCGTTGCCAGGGACTGGTGGCTTGTAACACGGAAAACGGCTTTTAGCCAACAACGGGGAAACCAACTCCCCGATTCAAAGGATTGGCATCATAAAAGACCGGGGCAAGTTAAACCATCTCTCTCTTAAACCCAAAACACTGCAGCTTGAACGAACTAACAGTGACTTTTGTATTTCCATCGGACAATACATTATCCCCTAGACAACGATAGAGCTATTTCTTATTGGTTATTATTATACCCGCGCTTTAGATTTAGTATTGACGACGTATATTATCTGTTTGTTTGCATTAATCTTATTTTTGAGCCCCTTTATCAATAAATACTTTTAAAAATAGTACCATCAGACTTCAACGGACCTCTCTATCTTTGCTGGTAAGTAACCCAGTTACGGGGCTTTGTAACACTGGGAAAATGAGAAAGGTGCAAGATAATTCTACTTCAAAAACAATGAAATACTTAAATGGCAATATGGTATAAACATGGCTGACAAGGGAAGTCAAAGCTAATGAGAAGCAAAAGAGAAGGCATAGAACAAAGCAAAAATTAGTGGGAAGATAGAGGATTGGGAGGCATTTTAAAACCTGCAGAAATCAACAAAAATTCATTAGGAGGGAAAAGATGAAATATGAAAGCAAGCTAGCAAACAATATCAAGGTGGATAGATAAAGCTTTTTTCAAGTATATAAAAAATAGAAGAGAGATGAGAGTGGATATAGGACCGCTAGAAAATGAGGCCAGGGAAATAATAACAGGTAACAAAGAGAAAGCAGATGAACTAAATGAGTATTTTGTGTCAGTCCTCACTGTGGAAGACATCATCAGTGTGCCAGTTGTTGAAGGGTGTGAGGGAAGAGAAGTGAGTGCAGTTACTATTACAAGGGAGAAGGTGCTCAAAAAGCTTAAAGACCTAAAGGAACATAAGTCACCCGGACCAGATGAACTGCACACTAGGGCTCTGAAAGAGGCAGTGGTAGAGATTGTGGAGGCATTAGTAATGATCTTTCAAGAATCAATAGACTCCGGCATAGTTCTGGAGGACTGGAAAATTGCAAATGTCACTCCACCCTTTAAGAAAGGACGGAGGCAGCAGAAAGAAAATTATAGACCAGTGAGCCTGAACTCAGTGGTTGGTAAGATGCTGGAGTCAATTGTTAAGGAATAGGTTATGGTGCACTTAGTGACACAGGGCAAGATAGGACAAAGTCAGCATTGTTTCCTTAAGGAACCTCTTGGAATTCTTTGAGAGGATTACAAGTAGGATAGATAAAGGGGATGTAGCGGATGTTGTATATTTAGATTTTCAGTAGGCTTTTGATAAGGTGCCATACATGAGCCTGCTTACCAAGTTAAGAGCCCATGGTATTACAGGAAAGATACTGGCATGGTTAGAGCATTGGCTGAATGGTAGGAAGCAGTGAGTGGGAATAAAAGGATCCTTTTCTGGTTGGCTGCCATTGACTGGTGGCGTTCTGCAGTGTTTGTAGTTGGGACCGCATCTTTTTATGCTGTATATAAATGACTTAAATGATGGAATAGATAACTTTGTTGCCAAGTTTGCAGATGATACAAAGATTGGTTGAAGGGCAGGTAGTGTTAAAGAACCAGGTAGGCTGCAGAAGGACTTAGACAGATTAGGAGAATGGGCAAGAAAGTGGCAAATAAATGCAAGTTTGGAAAATACATTGGTAGTGAAAATAAATGTGCAACTATGTTCTAAATGGAGATAAACTCCAAAAATCTAAGATGCAAAGGGACTAGGGAGTTAAAGGTTAACTTGCAGGTTGAGTCAGTGGTGGGGAAGGCAAATGCAATGTTAGCATTCATTTCACGACGCCTAGAATAAAAGAGGAGAGATGTGATTCTGAGGGTTTATAAGGCACTGCCGAGTCCTCACCTTGTGTGTTGTAAACTGATTTGGGCTTCTCATTGGAGAAAAGATGTTCTGGCATTAGAGAGGGTTCAGAGGAGTTTCACATGGATGATTCTGGGAATGAAAGGGTTATCATGCGAGGAACATTTGATGTCTCTGGGTCTGTACTTGCTGGAATTTAGAAGAATGAGGGCAATCTCACTGAAACCTTTTGAATGTTGAATGGCTAGTCAGAGGGTGGTGAATTTGTGGAATTTGTCAATCACAGGCAGCTACGGAGGCCAGATCATTCGATGTATTTAAGGCAGAGATTGATAGGTTCTTGATTGGCTGTGGCATTATCGGTTACTGGGAGAAGGCCAGAGAATGGGGCTGAGAAGGATAAAAAGGATCAGCCATGAATGAATGGGGGAGCAGACTTGATAGGCCAAATGGCCCAATTCTGCTCCTATGTCTTATGATCTTGTGGTCTCAGTAACTGCATTTAATTCCTTCCTAATGACCTTCTTAGTTTCATTCTGCAAGATTTTATAAGCTTCCCAATACTCTATCTTCCCACTGGCTTTGGCTTCCTTGTATGCCCTCTCTTTTGCTTTTACTTTGGCTCTGACTTCACTTATCAGCCATGGTAGTGTCCTGCTTTCATTCAAAAATTTCTTCTTATTGGAATATATCTGTCTTGCACTTCCCTCATTTTTCACAGAAACTCAAGCCATTGCTGCTTTGCTGTCCTTCTTGCTAGCGTCTCTTTCCAGTCAACATTGGCCGGTTCCCCTCTCATGCCATTGCAATTTCCTTTATTACACTGAAATACCGACACATTGGAATTTATCTTCTCCTTCTCAAATTTCAAAGTGAACTCGATCATATTGTAATCACTGTTCTCCAAGGTTTCCTTAACTTTAAGCTCTCTTATCACCTCTGGATCATTGCACAACACCCAATCAAACACAGCCAATCCCCTAGTGGGCTCAACAACAAGCTGTTCTAAAAAGCCATCCCTTAGACATTCTACAAATTCTCTCTCTTGAGATCCAGTACTGGCCTGGTTTTCCCAATCCACTTTCATGTTAAAATCACCAACAATTATCATAGCATTACCTTTCTGTTACACCTTTTCTATTTCCTGCTGTAATTTGTAATTCACATCCCGGCTGCTGTTTGGAGGCCTGTATACAACAGCCATAAGGGTCATTTTACCCTTGCCATCTCTTAACTCAAACCAGAGAGACTCTACGCCTTCCGATCCTGTCATCCCTTTCTAATGATTTAATATTATTTCTCATACACAGGGCCTCACCCTCCCCCACCCCCCGCCTACTAACCTATCTTTCCGATACATCATATATCCTTGGTTGTTCAGCTCTCAATGGCAGTCATCCTTTAGCCAAGTTTCTGAGATGGCCACGTTATACTTGCCAATCTGTAGCTGAATTTCAAGATAATCCATTTTATTTCTTATGCTGCATGCATTCAAATATAACATTTTCAGTCCAGTATTTGTTTTAACTGCACCATGCCCCTATTGCCCTGTAACTCATCCCACTGGCTGAGCTAATACCTCATCTCCTTCCTGTCCTTTCTATAATCTCTGTTGCATGCTATCTTTGATATATTTCTGTTTTTCCCCTTCCTTAGCCTTATCACTCCGGTTCCCATCCCCCTGCCAAATTAGTTTAAACCCTCCCGAACAGCTCTATTAAACCTGCCTGCTAGGATATTGGACCCCTTTGGGTTCAGGTGTAACCCGTCCTTTTTGTACAGGTTGTACCTCCCCAAGAAGAGGCCCCCATGATCCAGGAATCCAATTTGAAAAATTGTAAATGTTACTCCATTATTTAAGAAAGGTGGGAGGCAGCAGGAAGGAAACTATAGACCTGTTAGCCTGACATTAGTGGTTAGGAAGTTGTTGTAATTGGTTGTTAGATATGAGATTATGGCGTTCCTGGAGACACATGACAAGATAGGCCAAAGCCAGCATAATTTTCAGAAAGGAAAATCCTGCCTGACTAACCAACTGTGGTTTTTTGAGGAAATTTCAAGCAGGGTAGACAAAGGAGGTGCAGTAGATATGGTGTACTTGGATTTTCAGAAGGCCTTTGACAAGGTGCCGCAGAAGAGGCTGCTTAGCAAGATAAGATCCTATGGAAATACAGGGGAGTTACTAGCACTGGTGGAGCATTGGCTGATTGGCAGAAAACAGAGAGTGGTAATAAAGTGATCTTATTCTGGCTGGCTGCTGGTTACCAGTGCAGTCTTCTCCACCATTCCATCATGGCTAACCCCAGATCCTGCTCAACCCCATACACCTGCTTTCTTGCCTAACTTTTGATGCCCTGACCAATCCAGAAAATTATCTACTTCCCCTTCAAATATACCCATGGACTTGGCCTCAACCACAGTTTGTTGTAGAATATTCACTACTCTTTGGATAAAAAATAAAATTGTCCTTACCTCCATTCCAAAGGGTCGTCCCTCAATGTTGAGGCTGTGCCCTCTAGTTCTGGATGCTCCAACCATAGGAAACACCCTCTCCACATCCACTTTTCAACATTTGGTAGGTTTCAATGAGGTCACACGCATTCTTCTAAAGGCCCAAAGCTGCTAAATGCTCCTCACATGTTAACCCCTTCATTCCCAGAATCAACCTCGAGAACTTCCTCTGGACTCCCTCCAATGACAACACATTTTTTTGGAAATTATGGAGACCAAAACAGTCAACAAGATATGAAGTGCAGCCTGACTAGTGGCTTAAAAAGTCTCAGCATTATCTCTTTGTTTCTATATTCTATTCCCCTTGAAATAAATGCCAACATTGTATTTGCCTTCTTTGCCATGGACTCAACCTGTGAATTAACCTTCTGGGAATCTTGCATGACGACTCTTAAGTTCTTTTGCTCCTCTGATGTTTGAATTTTCTCTCCATTTAGATAACAGTCTGCACTTTTGTTCCTTTTACCAATATGCATTAGCAGACATTTCATGACACTATATTCCAGCTGTCACTTTTTTGTCCATTCTTTCAATTTATCTAAGTCCTGCTGCAATCACATTGCTTCCTCAGCACTACCTACCCCTCCACCTATCTTTGTATCATCTACAAACTTTGCAACAAAGCCATCAATTCCATTATCTAAATCACTGACAAAAATGTGAAAAGCAGTGGTCCCAGTACTGACCCTGAGAAACATCACTAGTCACCAGCGGCCAACCAGAAAAGGCCCCCTTTATTCCCATTCACTGCCCCTGTCTGCCAGCCTTTCCTCTATCCATGCCAGTATCTTTCTTGTAACACTGTAGGACATTCTCTTGTTAAGTAACCTCTTGTGTGGCATCTTATCAAACGCCTTCTGAAAATCCAAGTAACTGACATCTACTGCCTTTCATTTGTCCACCTTGCAAAGAACTTCACCAGATTTAACAGGCAAGATTTCCCTTTACAGAAACCATGCTGACTTTGACTTATTTTATCATTAGTCTCAAGGTACCACAAAACCTCATCCTTAATAATAGGCTCCAGCATTTTTTGACATCTGAGGTTGGGCTATCTGGCCTATCATTTCCTTTCTGTTGCCTTCCTCCCTACTTAAAGACAGGAATGACCACAAGCTGCTCTAAAGAGAGGTAAGAGTGGTTATTGGGCTGCTAGAAAACAATGCTGAACAGGTTGTAATGGGGAACAAGGTAATGGTGGACAAACTGAATAAGTAGATTTTGTCAGTCTTCACTGTGGAAGACACGAGCAGTCTGGTGGATGTTCCAGGTGTCAGACATCAGGAAGAGTGTGAAGTTACCATTTCTAGAGAGAAGGTTCATAGGAAGCTAAAAGGTCCTAAGGTTGATATGTCTCCTGAGCTAGATGGTGTGCATCACAGGGCTCTGAATGTGATGGCTGAAGAGACTGTGGAGGAATTAGCAATGATCTTTTAAGAATCACTAGATTCTGGAATGGTTCTGGAAAACTGAAAAATTGAAAATTTCACTCCACTCTTCAAGGAGGAAGGGAGGCAGAAGAAAGGAAACCATCGGCCAATTAGTCTGATCCTAGTAGTTGGGAAGATGATGGAGTTGATAATTAAGGAAGAGGTCTCAGGGTACGTGAAGGCACGTATCATAGGTTATGGGCTGTTTAGGAGAGAATGATCTAATTGATTGTGGGGTAGTTTAAATGACCAGCTCAAGATCATGGGCTGAAGAGCCGGTATTGTGCTGTACTGATTTATGTTCTATGTTCTGTATGTGCCCTCTTCACCTCACCAGTGGTGGACGTCAAACACCTGGTCTTCTGTGTCTAAAAACCTCTTGTAAACAGCTCCTCCTGCTCCTAAAATCCTCCTTAAAACCACTGTTTTGACCAAATTTTATTTGCATATTGACTGGCAAAGGGTCATTGTATTGAAATTTATAATTATTTTCTCATTTATTCGATCTGCTCGCTTGCATTTCTTTTATTTCTTAGTTTCTCATTCTTTGATTAAGTTTACACTTCCATTCATGCCAATGTATAAAGTGGTGATGGAAGTTTTTATATTGTAAACAATTATGTCTATCATCTGTATACAGAAAAGTTGTCACTTGATGTTTTAGAAAACCTACACCACAATACAGGCCCTTCGACTCACAGTGCTGTGCCAAACATGTACCATAGCCCTCTATTTTTATAAGCCCAATGTACCTATCCAGGAGACTCTTAAAAGAGCCCTATCATATCCGCCTCCACCACTGTCACCAGCAGCCCATTCAACGCTCTCACCACTCTCTATGGAAAAAAATTACCCTTGACATCTCCTCTGTACCTGCTTCCAAGCACCTTAAAACTGTGCCCTCTTGTATTAGCCTTTTCATCCCTGGGAAAAAGCTTCTGACTATCCACATGATCAATGCCTCTCATTATCTTATACACCTCTATCAGGTCTCTCATCCTCCATCGCTCTGAGGAAAAAAGGCTGAGTTCATTCAACCTATTCTCATAGGGCATGCCCCCCAATCCAGGCAACATATTTGTAAATCTATTCTGCACCCTTCTATTGTTTCCACATTCTTCTCGTAGTGAGGTGACCAGAACTGAGCCCGTACTCCAAGTGGGGTCTGACCGGAATCCTATATGTAACATTACCTCTCAGCTCTTAAACTCAATCCCATGGCTGATGAAGGCCAATGCACCGTATGCCTCCTTAAACCACAGATTCAAACTGCACAGAAGCTTTGAGTGTCCTATGGACTCAGACCCCAAGATCCCTCTGATCCTCCACACTGCAAAGAGTCTTACCATTAATACTATATTCTGCCATCATATTTAACCTACCAAAATGAACCACCTCACACTTATCTGGGTTGAACTCTATCTGCCACTTCTCAGCCCAGTATTGCATACTATCAATGTCCCGCTGTAACCTCTGACAGCCCCCCACACTAACCACAATACCCACAACCTTGACATCAGCAAACTTACTAACCCATCCCTCCACTTCCTCATCCAGGTCATTTATAAAAATCACGAAGAGTAAGGGTCCCAGAACAGATCCCAGAGGCACACTACTGGTCACCAACCTCCATACAGAATATAACCAGTCTAAAACCACAGTTTGCCTTCTGTGGGCAAGCCAATTCTGGATCGACAAAGCAAGGTCCCCTTGGATCCCATGCCTCCTTACTTTCTCAGTAAACCTTGCATGGGGTACCTTATCAAATGCCTTGCTGGAATCCATATACACTACATCTACTGCTCTACCTTCATCAATGCGTTTAGTCACATCCTCAAAAAATTTAATCAGGCTCATAAGGCATGACCTGCCTTTCACAAAGCCATGTTGAGTGTTCCTAATCATATTATGCCACTCCAAATGTTCATAAATCCCACCACTCAGGATCTTTTCCAACAGCTTACCAACCACTGAAGTAAGACTCACTGGTCTATAATTTTCTGGGCTATCTCTTCCTTTCTTGAATAAAGGAACAGCATCAGCAACCCTCCAATCCTCCAGAACCTCTCCCGTCCCCATTGATGATGCAACAATCATTGCCAGAGGATCAGCAATCTCCTCCCTCACCTCCCACAGTAGCCTGGGGTATATCTCATCCGATCCCTCACGTCTTATCCTCTTGCTCTTCACATACTTGTAGAATGCCTTGGGGTTTTCTTTAATCCTGTTCACCAAGGCTTTCTCATGGCCCCTTCTGGATCTCCTAATTTCCTTCTTAAGTTCCTTCCTGCTGGCCTTAATTTTTTAGATCTCTATCATTACCTAGTTTTTGAACCTTTCATACAGACAATAGACAATAGAAAATAGGAGCAGGAGTAGACCATTCGGCCCCTCGAGTCTGCACCGCCATTCTGAGATCATGGCTGATCATTCACTATCAATACCCAGTCCCTGCCTTGTCCCCATATCTCTTGATTCCCCTATCCATCAGATATCTATCCAGCTCCTTCTTGAAAGCATCCAGAGAATTGGCCTCCACCGTCTTCCGAGGCAGTGCATTCCACACCTCCACAACTCTCTGGGAGAAGAAGCTCTTCCTCAACTCTGTTTTAAATAACTGACCTCTTATTCTCAATCCATGCCCTCTGGTACTGGACTCTCCCAACATCTGGAACATATTTCCTGCCTCAATCCTATCAAATCCTTTAATTATCTTAAACGCTTCAATCAGATCCCCTCTCAATCTCCTCAATTCCAGCGTGTACAAGCCCAATCTCTCCAATCTCTCTGCGTAAGACAGCCCTGCCATCCCAGGAATCAACCTAGTGAATCTACGCTGCACTTCCTCAATTGCCAGAATGTCCTTCCTTAAACCTGGAGACCAAAACTGTACACAATATTCCAGGTGTGGTCTCACCAGGGCCCTGTACAAATGCAAAAGAACATCCTTGCTCATGTATTCAATTCCCCTTGTAACAAAGGCCAACATTCCATTTGCCCTCTTCACTGCCTGTTGCACTTGCTCATTCACCTTCATTGACTGGTGAACTAGGACTCCTAGGTCTCTTTGCATTTCTCCCTTACCTAACTCGACACCGTTCAGACAATACTCTGCCCTCTTGTTCCAGCTTCCAAAGTGGATAACTTCACATTTATTCACATTGAATGACATCTGCCAAGTATCTGCCCACTCACTCAGCCTATCCAAGTCTCCCTGTATTCTCCTAACGTCCTCTTCGCATGTCACACTGCCACCCAGTTTAGTATCGTCAGCAAACTTGCTGATATAGTTTTCAATGCCCTCATCTAAATCATTGACATAAATCGTAAAGAGCTGTGGTCCCAATACAGAGCCCTGTGGTACCCCACTAGTCACCTCCAGCCAGTCCGAGAAACACCCATTCACTGCTACCCTTTGCTTTCTATCTGCCAACCAGTTTTCTATCCATGTTGAAACCCTGCCCCCAATGCCATGAGCTCTGATTTTACTCACCAATCTCCTATGTGGCACCTTATCGAATGCCTTCTGAAAATCTAGGTACACAACATCTACTGGCTTACCCTCGTCTAACATCCTTGTTACACCCTCAAAAAACTCCAACAGATTAGTCAAGCATGATTTGCCCTTGGTAAATCCATGCTGGCTCGGCCTAATCCTATTTCTGCCATCTAGATGTGCCACTATTTCGTCCTTAATAATGGACTCAAGCATCTTCCCCATGACTGACGTTAGGCTAACAGGGCGATAGTTCTCCGTTTTCTCCTTCCCTCCCTTCTTGAAAAGTGGGACAACATTAGCCACTCTCCAATCTTCAGGAACTGATCCTGAATCTAAGGAACATTGGAAAATGATTACCAATGCATCCGCAATTTCCTGAGCCACCTCTTTTAGAACCCTCGGATGCAGACCATCTGGACCCGGGGATTTATTAACCTTCAGTCCTACCAGTCTACTCATCACAGTTTCTTTCCTAATGTCAATCTGTCTCAATTCCTCTGATATCTTATGACCCTGGCCCATCCATACATCTGGGAGATTGCTTGTGTCCTAAAGATTGCTTTAGACAGATCTAAAGTATGCATTAAATTCTGTTGCCATTTCCCTGTTTCCCATAACAATTTCTCCCAATTCATTCTTCAAGGGGCCAACATTGTTCTTAACTATCTTCTTTCTCTTCACATAGCTAAAAAAGCTTTTGCTATCCCCTTTTATATTCCTGGCTAGACTGAGCTCATACCTGATTTTTTCTCTCCGTATTGCTTTTTTAGTTAAGATCTGCTCTTCCTTAAAACTTTCCCAATCATCTGTATTCCCACTCATCTTAGCCCTGTCATACTTCTTTTTCTTTAATGCTATACAATCTCTGACTTCCTTTGTCAACCACTGTGGCCCCTTCCCCCTCTTTGAATCCTTCCTTCTCATTGGAATGAACTGCATTTGCATCTTTTGTATTATGCCCAAGAATATCTGCCACTGCTGATCCACTGTCTTTCCTGCCAGGGCATCCGCCCATTTAACTTTGGCCAGCTCTTCCCTCATGGCTCCGTAGTCTCCTTTATTTAATTGCAACACTGACACCTCTGATCTGCCCCTATCCCTCTCAAATTGTAGATAAAAACTTATCATGTTATGATCACTACTTCCTAATGGCTCCTTTACTTCAAGATCACTTATCAATTCCTGTTCATTACACATCACCAAGTCCAAAATAGCCTCGTTCCTGGTTGGCTCAAGCACAAGCTGTTCCAAAAATACATCCCTTAGACACTCCACAAACTCCCTATCCTGGGGTCCAGCACCTACCTGATTCTCCCAGTCCACCTGCATGTTGAAATCTCCCATAATGACTGCATTACCTTTAGCACATGCCAATGTTAACTTCCTAATCAACTTGCACCCAATATCCACGCTACTGTTTGGGGGCCTGTACACAACACCCATTAGGATCTTTTTACCCTTACTGTTCCTCAGCTCAATCCACACACTCTACTTCCCCTGTTCCCAAGTCACCTCTTGCTAAGGACTGAATCTCATTCCTCACCAACAGGGCCACCCCACCCCCTCTTCCCATATTTCTGTCTCTACGATAGCACGTATACCCTGGTACACTCAATTCCCAGGCCTGATCCCCTTGCAGCCATGTCTCCGTTATTCCAACAATATTGTAGTTCCCCATTTTCATCTGAGCTTCAAGCTCATCTGTCTTATTTCTGACACTACGCGCATTCAAGTATAGAATTCTTAGCCCATTCCTCCTCTCTTTGCTTTAAACACTGTCTACTGTACCTAACCCAGCTCCTTGAACTTCCATCGGGCAAATTGCACCCTGAATTTTGATGACCTTCTCAAGATCACCCAAACCTTGTACACATTTAACCCCATGCACCTTCTGACCAACCCTCTGGATCTGGATCCTTGGCCCCTGCACATCTAGTTTAAACCCCCCCGAGCAGCACTGGCAAATACTCCTGCAAGAATGTTAGTACCCCTCCGGTTCAGATGCAGACCATCCCTTCGAAACAGATCCCAATGTCCCTGGAACAAAGACCAATTATCCAAAAACCTGAACCCTTCCTTCCTGCACCATGCTCTCAGCCTCGTATTAATGTGCATAATCATTCTATTCTTCGCCTCACTCGCACGTGGCACAGGTAGCAATCCCGAGATTGTCACCCTGGAGGTCCTGCCTTTCAGCTTCACTCCTAACTCCCTGAACTCTCTAAGCAGGACCCCCTCACTCACCTTACCTACATCATTGGTCCCTACATGGACCACTACATCTGGGTTCATGCCCTCATTCTCAAGAATAGCCTGCACCCGATCTGAGATGTCCCAGACCCTGGCACCAGGGAGGCAACATACCATCCGAGACTCCCGATCTGCCCCACAAAATCTCCTATCTGCTCCCCTAACTATAGAGTCCCCTAAAACTATCGCACTCTTCTCTTCCCTCCTCCCCTTTCTAGTTGAGGGTTCAACCTCTGTGCCAGAGGCAGGACCACTACAACTCATTCCTGGTAGGTCATCCCCATCAACAGTATCCAGTACGGTATACTTATTGTTAATGGGAATGGCCTCAGGGGTGCTCTGCTCTCTCTGCCTGCTCCCCCTGCCTCTCTGGACCGTCACCCATCTGCCTACTTCTTGGTTTTTTGGTGTGACTACCTCCTGATAACTCCTATCTATCTCTGCCTCTGCCTCCCGAATGATCCGTAGTTCATCCAGCTCCTGCTCCAACTCCCTAACTCGGTCTGATAGGAGCTGCAGCTGGACGCACCTTTTGCAGGTGTGGTCATCAGGGACAACTGTGTTGACCCTGACCTCCCACATACTGCATACGGAGCGCACCACTGCTCTGACTGTCTCCCCCATACCTGAACTGGATTAATAGAATAAGTCTAAAAAGCACCTAGCGACCTTACCTTCTTCCCCTCAGCGAGCAATCACACAAGCTTACCGAAGTCCCCTTACGCCGAAGCCCACTTAGCCAAAGCCCAGGACTCTGCTTCCACGGACTCCGCTGCCCGCTCTGAAAAGAAGTCCTGCCTTTTAAAGTGCGCGCTCGACGCTGACGTCACTCGCACCTGCGCAGTTCCCCCTCCTCCACAGGTATTGACCAGGTAGGCTTAAATCCTACCTACACGGTCGAATTCTCTGAGCTCCCAGCTGAATCACAAGCTGTAACTTGCTCCCGATTCAAATGATATATCTGCAAAAAAAATGAGAGAGCTTGTCTTTAGACATATAAACCCTATGTACCACTTTAAATTGTAGGAGGGAATGATGAGCACATAATGATGAAGGATTAACCATTTTGAAAATAGCCCTCCAGGTCTCAGCAGATAATGAAATCTGTAAATCCTTTTCCCAATCTTTTTAAAATTTGTCTAAAGGAGCCATTCTCAGTCCCAAGGTATTGAGCCAAAAGGTATCAAAAGGCTTCAAGTTAAAAAATATATTTATTATGTTCTTACCTGGGCTGGTAGGAAACATATGTAGTTTAGATCTTTAAAAATCTCTAATCTGTAGATATCGAAAATAAGTGGGTATTTGATAGGCTATATTTCACTGAGAGCTACTCAAAAGAAGAAAGAGTCCCTCCAACAAATAGAACCTGAAATCGTTTAATGCCTAAAAAACAGATCGGCCGTAGATGATTTTAAAAAAATTAGAAAAAATAGGACTAGAAAGGGAAAATCTCAATAAACCGAAATGTTTTCTAAACTGTAGCAAGATCCTCAAAGTGTGTTTAACCACCAAACTGTCAGTTAACTTATTTAAAGATAAAGGTAGAGAGGATCCAAGAAGAGATATAATAGAAAATTCTGTAACAGAGTTGGCTTCCAAAAAGGCCCATATTGAACAATCCTCGTGATTAATATAATATAACCAGAACATAAGATTTCATATGTTAATTGCCCAATAATATAGCCTAAAATTGGGTAGAGCAAGGCCTCCATTCTTTTTAATTTTTTGAAGGTGGGCTTTATTTAATTGGGGTTTTCTGTTCTTCCATATATAGGAAGAAAGAATCAAATGTAAAGAATCAAAAAAAGACTTAGGAATAAAAACAGATATGGCTGGAAAAAGGTATATAAATTTAGGTAAAATATTCATTTTAATAGAATTGATTCGACCAATCAATGATAAAGAGAGAGGCAACCAATTAAAAAGTATCTTTTTCACATTATTCATTGAGGTTAGAAAATTTTCTTTCGATAGATCTTTATAATTCTTAGTGATTGTTACACCCAAATATGTAAATTGTTTTCTTACAATTTTAAATGGAAGGTTAATATCAGTTGGTATCAAATTATTTAAAGGAAACAATTCACTCTTATGCAAATTCAATTTATATCCTGAAAACTGACTAAAATTAGTCAGTAAAAGAAACATAGAGGGTAAAGAAGTTGTAACATTAGATATAAAAAGCAATAGGTCACCAGCATTAAGCTAAACTTTATGAATAGTACCTTTCCTTAAGATACCGGTGATACCTTTAGACCCTCAAAAGGCAATTGTTGAAGGTTCTGATACCAAATCAAAAAGCAAAGGACTCAACGGACATCCTTGTCTGGTTCCATGTTGGAGTTTAATTGGTTTAGAAATCTGAAAATTAGTAAGGACCCGAGCAGTGGGAGATAAGTAAAGTAATTTAATCCAATGAATAAAATTGGGCCTAGAATTAAATTTTTCTAAGGTTTTAAATAAGTAATTCCATTCAACTTGATCAAAGGCCTTCTCCACATCCAGAGAAATCACACATTCTGATATTTCCTTAGATGGAGAATGCATAACATTTAACAGTCGCCATATATTAAAATGGGAATATTGATTTTTAATAAATCCTGTCTGATTATCAGATATTATAGAAGGTATAATATTTTCGAGTCTGTGGGCCAGAACTTTAGCTAGGATCTTAACATCAACATTGAGTAAAGAGTTTGGTCTATATGAAAAGCATTCAGTGGGATTTTTATTCTTTTTAAAAATAAGTGAAATTGTAGCTTCATAAAAAGACTATGGCAACCTACCCACCTTGAAAGAATCAGTAAGGGTAGAACACAAATAAGGTATAAGCAATGAAGAAAAAGCCTTATAAAATTCTCCAGAGAATCTGTCAGGTCCTGGAGATTTCTCAGAATGCAATGAACATATAGCCTCCTGATTTCCTCCTGGGAAATAGGTTGATCCAACTGCTTTCGATTGTCAACCAAAAGTCCAGGAATATTTAATTGGTCTAAAAAATTGTTCATTGTAGTATTATCTTTAACAGAATCAGAACTATACAATTTAGAATAAAATTCTTTAAAAGTATCATTTATTTCAAAATGGTCAGTTGTCATATCACTACTATGTATGATTGCACTACTTGTATGTATAATCTATATTTTCATTTATATTTATCATTATTATTGTTATGAGCAGAGAGACAACATCTGCCGGAAGTAAATTCCTTGTATGTGCACAGGTACTTGGCGATTAAAGTCTGATTCTGATTCTGATCATTGTTTTTGCAAATTTCTTTAATTTGCCGTTCAGCTATAGAGGTCTTCAATTGATTAGCCAATAATTTACCAGTTTTTTTCTCCATGTATATAGAATTGGCTTCTATCTTTTAAAAGTTGGCTTTCAATTGGATATGTTACAGTGGCATGCAAAAGTTTAGGAACCCCTGGTCAAAATTTCTGTTACTATGAATAGCTAAGCGAATAAAAGATTACCTGATTTCCAAAAGGCATAAAGTTAAAGATGACACATTTCTTTAATAATTTAAGCAAGATTACTTTTTTATTTCCATCTTTTACAGTTTCAAAATAACAAAAAATGAAAAGGGCCCGAAGCTAACGTTTGGGCACCCTGCATGGTCAGTACTTAGTAACACCCCCTTTGGCAAGTATCACAGCTTGTAAATGCTTTCTGTAGCCAGCTAAGAGTCTTTCAATTCTTGTTTGGGGGATTTTTGCCCATTTTCCTTGCAAAAGGCTTCTAGTTCTGTGAGATTCTTGGGCTGTCTTGCATGCACTACCCTTCTGAGGTCTATCCACAGATTTTCGATGATGTTAGGTTGGGGGACTGTGAAAGCCATGGCAAAACCTTCAGCTTACACCTCTTGAGGTAGTCCCTTGTGGATTTTGAGGTGTGTTTAGGATCATTATCCAGTTGTAGAAGCCATCCTCTTTTCATCTTCAGCTTTTTTACAGATTTTGACAGTATGACAATACTAACATTCTTGCAGGAACGTTTGCTAGTGCTGCTCGGGGGGGGGTTTAAACTAAATTTGCAGGGGGTAAGGATCCAGAATGTGAGAAAGTTTAGCGAGTTGAAGAATAAAGGACAGGTGGAGACTACATGGTCCCGGAATATTAAGTGTGTAGTAGAGAAAGGTGAGGTGGAACAAGTGATAAGGAGGACACATGTACAGAGGGATGGTCTGACGGAACATGGAGTTAAATGTGCAGAAAGAATAAGTAAATTTAGGAAGGACAACAAAATTCAAGGGGCGTATAGCCCAATGGAAGTTTGGGGAGCTGAGTTAAGCACAACAGGCAGCAATTTAAACAGAGAGAGGAGAAAGGGGCTAAAAATTCTATATCTGAATACACAAAGTGTCAGAAATAAGGCGGATGAGCTTGAAGCTCAGGTGCAAATGGGTAACTATGATGTTGTTGGGATAACGGAGACATGGCTGCAGGAAGATCATACCCTTGGAAATGAACGTACAAGGCTATACGTGCTATCGTAGGGACAGAAATGTGGGCAGAGGGGGTGGGGTGGCCCTGTTGGTGAGGAATGAGATTCAGTCCTTTGCAAGGGGGGACATAGGATCAGGAGAAGTAGAGTCTGTGTGGATAGAACTGAGGAACAGTAAGGGCAAAAAGACCCTAATGGGTGTTGTCTACAGGCCCCGAAACAGTAGCATGGATATTGGGTACAAGTTGAATAGGGAGTTAACATTCCTAGGAATGTGTCATGTGGCAAAAGTAATGTCACAGTAGTTATGGGGAATTTCAACATGCAGGTGAACTGGGAGAATCAGGTTGGTGCTGGACCCCAGGATAGGGAGTTTGTAGAGTGCCTACGGGATGCAGTGTTGGAACAGCTTGTACGAGAGCCGACCAGGGACAAGGCTATTCTGGGTTTAGTGTTGTGTAATGAACAGGATTTGATAAGTGATCTTGAAGTAAAGGAGCCATTAGGAGGTAGTGACCATAAAATGATGTTTTTATCTGCAATTTGAGAAGGATAAGGGCAGATCAGAGGTGTCAGTGTTGCAGTTGAACAAAGGAGACTATGGAGCCATGAGGGAGGAGCTGGCCAAGTTAAGTTAAATGGACGGATATCCTAGCAGAAAAGACAGTGGAACAGCAATGGCAGGTATTCTTGGGAATAATGCACAAGGTGCAAAATCAGTTCATCCCCCGGAGAAGGAAGGATTCAAAGGGGGGAAAGGGGCCACAGTGGTTGACAAAGGAAGTCAGAGATTGCATAGCATTAAAAAAAAGAAGTATGACAGAGCTAAGGTGAGTGGGAAGACAGATGATTGGGAAATTTTTAAGGAACAACAGAACTTAACTAAAAAGGCAATACGGGGAGAAAAAATGAGGTACAAAAGCAAGCTAGCCAGGAATATAAAAGAGGATAGCAAAAGCTTTTTTTAGGTATGTGAAGAGAAAAAAGATAGTTAAGAACAATGTTGGGCCCTTGAAGAATGAATTGGGTGAAATTGTTATGGGAAACAGAGAAATGGCAGAAGAATTTAATAAGTACTTTAGATCTGTCTTCACTAGGGAAAACACAAGCAATCTCCCAGATGTACAGATGGGCCAAGGACATAGGGTAACAGAGGAAATGAAACAGATTGACATTAGGAAGGAAACGGTGATGAGGAGAATGATGGGACTGAAGGCTGACAAATCCCCAGGTCCAGATGGTCTGCATCCTAGGGTACTAAAGGAGGTGGCCCTGGAAATTGTGGATGCATTGGTAATCATTTTCCAATGTTCCTTTGATTCAGGATCAGTTCCTGAGGATTGGAGAATGGCTAATGTTATCCCACTTTTTAAGAAAGGAGGGAGGGAGAAAACAGAACTATGGGGTGTTAAATTGGATTAGTAAGTATGCAGATGATACTAAGGTAGATGGTGTTGTGGATAATGAAGTAGGTTTTTGAAGCTTGCAGAGAGATTTAGGCCAGTTAGAGAGTGGGCTGAAAGATGGCAGATGGAGTTTAATGCTGATAAGTGTGAGGTGCTACATTTTGTTAGGACTAATCAAAATAGGACATACATGGTAAATTGCAGGGCATTGAGGAATGCAGTAGAACAGAGCGATGTAGGAATAATGGTGCATAGTTCCCAGAAGATGGAATCTCATGTGGATAGGGTGGTGAAGAAAGCTTTTGGTATGCTGGCCTTTATTAATCAGAGCATTAGGAGTTGGGATGCAATGTTAAAATTGTACAAGGCATTGGTGAGGCCAAATTTGGAGTATTGTGTACAGTTCTGGTCACCGAATTATAGGAAAGATGAAACAAAATAGAGAGAGTACAGAGGAGATTTACTAGAATGTTATCTGGGTTTCAGCACCCAAGTTATAGAGAAAGGTTGAACAAGTTAGGTCTTTACTCTTTGGAGCATAGAAGGTTGAGGGGATACTTGATAGAGGTATTTAAAATTATGAGGGGATAGATAGAGTTGACGTGGATAGGCTTTTTCCATTGAGAGTAGGGGAGATTCAAATGAGAGGACATGAGTTGAGAGTTAAGGTGCAAAAGTTTGGGGTAACACGAGGGGGAACTTCTTTACTCAGAAAGTGATAGCTGTGTGGAATGAGCTTCAAGTAGAAGTGGTTCAATGTTGTCATTTAAAAAAAATTGGACAGGTATATGGACAGGAAAAGAATGGAGGGTTATGGGCTGAGTGCAGGTCGATGGGACTAGGTGAGAGTAAGCATTCGGCACAGACTAGAAGGGCCAAGATGGCTTGTTTCCATGCTGTAATTGTTATATGGTTATATGTTTGATGTTTGCTTCCAGAATTTGCTGGTATTTAATTAAATTTATTCTTTCCTCTACCAGTGAAATGTTTCCCGTGGCACTGGCTACAACACAAGCCCAAAGCATGATCGATCCAGCCCCGTACTTAACAGTTGGAAAGGTTTTCTTTTCATGAAACTTGCACCCTTCTTTCTCCAAACATACCTTTGCTCATTGCGGCCAAAAAATTCTATTTTAACTTCATGAGTCCACAGGACTTGTTTCCAAAATGCATCAGGCTTGTTTAGATGTTCCTTTGCAAACTTCTGATGCTGAATTTTGTGGTGAGGATGCGGGAAAGGTTTTCTTCTGATGACTCTTCCATGAAGGTCATATTTGTGCAGATGTTGCTGCACAGTAGAACAGTGCACTGCCACTGCAGAGTCTGCTAAATCTTCCTGAAGGTCTTTTGCAGTCGAACAGGAGCCAAACAGGACTTGATGGCTTTCCTGGGGAGTTTTATAAAACTTTCACTATGTTACTTACACCTTATTTATCCTCTGTTTTATTAGAGTCATTTAAATCGGGTAAACTCCCTCAATCTTTTTATGAAGCTTTTATTTCTCTTATTCTTAAAAAAAAATAAAAATCCAGTTGAATGTTCTTCATACAGACCAATCTCTTTATTAAATGTTGATGCAAAAATCTTACCCAAAATCTTAGCTTGAAGATTTGAAAATATTTTACCATCTATAATATCACATGACCAGACAGGATTTATTAAAAATCATTACTCACATTTTAATATATGTTGGTTATTGAATGTGATATATTCATCATCCAAAAAAAAAAATCAGTGTATATTATCCTTAGATGCAGAAAAATCATTCGATACAATTGAGTGGAATTATCTTTTTAAGACCTTAGAAAAGTTTAATTTTGGGCTTAATTTTATTCATTGGGTTAAAGTAATGTACTTGTCTCCTACCGCTCAGATTATTACTAACTCTTAAATTTCTAAGCTCTTTAAATTACAGCGGGGAACTAGACAAGGTTGCCCTCTTAGTCCTTTACTTTTTTGCTTTAGTTATAGAACCCTTAGCAATAGCATTTCGAGAATCTAAGGACATTTCTGTTATACTAAGAGAAGGTATGACTCATAAAATTTCATTATACACTGATGATATTTTACTTTTTATCTCTAACACTGAAACTTGTTTACCTTCAGTTCTTTCTTTAATTTTCCAGTTTAGTTCTTTTTCAGGATATAAGCTGAACTTACATAAAAGTGAATTATTTCCTTTAAATGACCTAATGTCATCTTCCGTTCAAAGTTGTTACAAGTCAATTTACATATCTAGATGTAACAATTACTAAAAACTTCAAGAATTTATTTAAAGAAAACTTAAACCCTTTATTGAAATATGTGAAAAAGCCGCTTTCTAGATGGTCTCCTCTTTCTTTATCCCTAATTAGCCAAATTAATTCAATTAAAATGAAGTTTCTCCCTAAGTTTTTATATCTTTTTCAGGCCTTACTTATTTTTATTCCTAAGACCTGCTTTGGTTCTTTAGATTCAATTTTAACATCTTATATTTGGAATAATAAGCAAGCTTGCTTAAGTGAAGTTTACCTACAAAGAAATAAAGAGATGGGTGGATTAGCCCTACCCAATTTTAGGTTTTACTATTTGGCTGCCAATATAAGGAATATTACTTTCTGGTCTTATTATATTTATTGTAAAGATTGCCCATCATGGGTCTCCTTAGAAGTTAATTCTGTAAAAAAAAAAAAAAAAAAAAAAAAAAAAAAAAAAAAAAATTCCTCTATCGTCTCTCTTCTTGGATCATATTCTTCTTTTTCAGCAAATAAAATAACAGATAACATAATTGTTAAGCAAACTTTAAGGATCTGGTCTCAATTTAGGAAATTTTTTGGTTTAGCGAATTTTTCATTATCATCGCCCATTCTCCTTAATTATTTTTTTAACCCTTCCATGACGGGCAAAGTCTTTAAGGATTGGGATGAACTAGGTATTAAGTGTTTTTGGGACCTGTTTATCTCAGGATCTCTTGCTTCATTTGACCAATTGTCAACTAAATTTGTACTTGCCAAAAACACATTTTTACAGATACCTTCAAATTAGAGATTTCTTACATTTCTAATTAACTACTTTTCCTATAGGTCCTGACAAAAATTTACTGGACGATCTTTTAAATTTAAAACCTTTTGTTAATGGTTCTATTACCGGTATCTATAACTTGTTGATTGAATCTGGACAAGACTTTTTAGATAAAATAAAAAAAAAGCTTGGGAGGATGACCTAAATTGTCAGATTTCTGATGATGGAATAAAATTCTTAAACGGGTTAATAAATCAACTTTCTGTGCTCGTCATTCTCTTCTACAATTTAAAATGGTTCATAGAGCTTATATTTCTAAACAGAAGTTGTCCAGTTTTTATCCGAATGTTTCTCCACTTTGTAATAAATGCAACTCTGCTGATGCCTCTTAATTCATATGTTTTGGCTTTGCCTTAAAATTGAAAAGTTTTGGCGGGCAATATTCCATACTGTCTCACAACTTTTTAGGGTCCAATTTGACCCAAATCCCCTTACTGCCTTGTTTGGTATTATTGCAGATGAAGAATACTTCTGACCTACAGGTTTTAGTTTTTACTTCTCTTTTAGCAAGGAGAGCAATCTTGCTTAAATGGAAGGAGTCTACCCCTCCTACACATCTTCAATGGCTATGCGATATTATGTCTTATTTAAATTTAGAAAAGATTCGCTGCTCAGTCTTAAATTCGAAACAATCTTTTTATGATATCTGGGGACCCTTCCTAAATTACTTTTCCAATTTATAAAGTTTAACAGTGCACAGACTTCTATGTATATTTTTATCTTCTCTTCTTAAGCGAATATGTTTTCTTTTCTAATTTATCCATTATCATCCTTCAGCTTTTTTCTTTGGTAGTTGGTAGGGGATTGACTTTTTTTAATAAAAAAATTATTTTATGATGTATGACCTATCTTTAAATTTTTGATTACAGAGTGGTGTACCTTTATGTGTTATGCTATAACATTTTGATCAATTTTATCACAATATATGAATGTACACAAGTTGAGATGTATCTATGTGTTGCACGCTGTAAATCTTGTTTTTTTTCTTCTGAATAAAAATATTATAAAAAGAAAAGAAAAGACCAAAGTTGGGCCCTTGAAGGCAGAAACAGGTGAATTTATTATGAGGAACAAGGAAATGGCAGATGAGTTGAACAGGTACTTTGGATCTGTCTTCACTAGGGAGGACAGAGACAATCTCCCAGATGTAATGGTGGCCAGAGGACTTAGGGTAATGGAGGAAATGAAGGAAATTCACATTAGGCAGAAAATGGTGTTGGGTAGACTGATGGGACTGAAGGCCGATAAATCCCCAGGGCCTGATGGTCTGCATCCCAGGGTACTTAAGGAGGTGGCTCTAGAAGTCATGGAAGCATTGGTAATCATTTTCCAAATGTTTTTTACAGGAGTTTTGATTTGCCCTTCTAGTAATCCTATGAGCAGTTCTCTCGGAAAGTTTTCTTGGTCTTCCAGACCTCAACTTGACCTCCACCATTACTGTTAACTGCCATTTCTTAAATACATTACGAACTGAGGAAACACCTTCCTGAAAACGCTTTGCTATCTTCTTATAGCCTTCTCCTTCTTTGTGAGCATAATTTAGTTTAATTGTCAGAGTGCTAGGCAGCTGCTTAGAGGAGCCCATGGCTGCTGATTGTTGGGACAAGGTTTGAGGAGTCAAGGTATTTATAAAGCTTTGAAATTTGCATCACCTGGCCATTCCTAACAATGACTGTGAACAAGCCATATCCCTAACAGACTAATTAAGGTTTGAGACCTTGGTAAAAGTTATCTGAGAGCTCAAATCTCTTGGGCTGCCCAAACTTTTGCATGGTGCTCCTTTCTTTTTTTCACTCTAAAATTGTAGAAAACAAAAATAATACACTAATCTTACTTAAAATGTTGAAAAGAATGTTTCATCTTTAACTTTATGACTTTTGGGGATCAGTTCATCTTCTACTCACTTAACTATTCACAGTAACAGAAATTTTGACTGGGGTGCCAAAACTTTTGCATGCCATTGTATAAGAAGATCATATTTAGTTTTAATTTCAATACATCTTTTGTATAGTTCAGGGTCTGGTGCCAAAGGGTATTTCTGGTCTAATTGCTTTAGTTGATTAACAAAATCAGTTCTCTCTTTATTAGCTTTTTTCTTAATATGTGCAGAATAGGAGATAACTTGTCCTCTAATATATACCTTAAAAGCGTCCCAAATGATGAGACTAGAAGTCTCTTCCAACGCATTATCTTCAAAAAAAAAGAGTAATTTGATTCTTCAGAGATTTTAAGAAGACTGTATCAGATAACAAAGTTAAATTAAAACACCAGGATCTGTTCATATGATCTGTTCAGGAAGCTTTAAAGATAGAAATACAGGAGAATGGTCAGATAGAGCTATTTCTTTATATTCAGTGGATCAAACTAATTGAATCATTTGACTATCAATAAAAAAAATAATCAATCCTGGTATAGGAATGATGGACATGAGAGAAGAATGAATAGTCCCTTTCTGCTGGATGAAAAAAAAACACCAGATATCAACAATATCACACTAACCCTATCAAATTTCAAGCTGAAATCAATCATCTTGTGATCACTACCTCCTTCCTGGTGATTCCTTTACTGTAAGCTCCCTAATGACCTCTGGTTCATTACGTAACACCCAATCCAGTATAGTTGATCCCCCAGTAGGCTCAACTACAAACTGGTCTAAAAAGCAACCTTGCAGGTGTTCAATAAACTTACTCTGTTGAAATCCATTACCAACCCGATTTTCCCAATCTACCTCCATGTTAAAATCTCCTGTGAATCTCACAATGTTGTCCTTCCAACGTATCTTTACTATTTCCTGTTATAATCTGTAGTCCATGTCCCAGCTACTGTTTGGAGGCCTGTATATAACTGTCAGACTAATGGTGTTAATGGGAAGCTGGTGGATAACAACTTTTATAGCAAGTGACAACTTGTAGGATCAGAGCTGGCAATGACCAGTCCTCTGTGAAATAACAATTTCAATTGGGAAAGATAGATACTGTAGTCCATGGTCAGTCTGGACATGGTGGAGCAAATGGCCTGCTTCTGTTGAATGCTCTATGAGAATGTTTTATGACAGGACAACAGCTTAGATTTAAACTGGTGATGGTACTTGCATATAATTAATTTCAAACCTATTGACAATATGCATGTTCATGCTTGTTTAAAGTGCTTATGGAGATCCTTCGCTCTGGAAAGCTTACATGGGGTCAGTTTTTGTTGGACGAGGTCTATCGAGATCCATCAGTAGAATCAAGAATCATCCCAACTTTAGCTTTCCTGTAAACTTTAACAATGATTTTGCAGTCCTGGAGCTTTCCTCTCCCCTTATCTTCAATGACTTCATCCAGCCAATTTGCCTTCCATCAAGCAGTAAAATCTTCCATGCTGGACAAAAATGCAGAATCACAGGATGGGGAAAACTTGCTTATCAAGGTTAGATTTTTCTTAAGTTTTGGCTTTATTCTGATGTTCTATAATGCTGTTAAAATCTTTGCTTCCTATTTTAAAATTAATTGCTTGAGTTAAGCTCAGGAAACCCCAATTAATTTGATTACACTTTGCCTTTATGCGCTTTACTTGACTTACAAATAAGGCCAGATTGTTGGGTATATTTACAGCAAGAGATTGATTGGTTCTTGATTGGATATGGCATCAATTTCATCATTGATTTCAGATGGTCTGAGCCTGAGCACACACCCCTCAGCATCAGCTGCTCCACAGTGGAGAGAGTGGAAAACATCAAGTTCCTTGGGGTGCAGATCTCGGACAATCTCACCTGGTCCAGGAACACCACTGGGATTGTAAAATGAGCCCAGCAGTGATTGCACTTTTTGAGGAAGCTTAAACAAGCATCACTCCCCACTAACATCTTAACTACATTCTACAGAGGTGTGGTTGAGAGTGTGCTGACCTTTTGCATCACAACCTGGTACTCCAGCTGCAGTGCTGCCGACAGAAAAGCCTTGCAGAGGGTGGTTAGGGGAGCAGAGAAGGTTATTGGGGTCTCCCTACCTTCTGTCCAAGACCTCTTTCAGAGTCGATACCTCCAGAAGACACAGTACATCATTAAAGACCCCTCACACCCTCTCCATGAACTGTTTGTTCTTCTGCCATTAGGTAAATGTTACAGGAGCATCAAAACTAAAACCACAAGGCTACTGAACTCCCAAAGGCAGTCAGACTGCTAAATAGCTGCTCTACCTGACTCTGCTTTGGACAGTTTTAACTCGCACTGGACGCTTATAACTTGTTTTTAACTGACATGTGGCTGTTGTGTTTTACTATTTATTGTTATGTTTATTATTTAGTGTTGCGTTTGTTATGTTATGATTGCACTGCTCATGGGAAACACTGTCTCATTCTGCCCTGCAGAGCTGATGTACGGTTAGAATGACAATAAAGTTTTTGAATTTTGGAAATCTTGAATTAAAGGTTATGGAGAGAAGGCAGGGAGTGAGGCTAAGGAGGGGAAAGAAGTTTCAGCCATGATTGAATGTCAGAGCAGACTCGATGAACCAAATGGCCTAATTATGCTCCAATGTCCTGGGGCCTTATGGTCTTACATCCTTGTTATATATTTGCTACAGAATTGGCAAAGTGACAAGAAATGCAATCAACAAAGCCACCAGAGTAAAAGTTGGAAACACAAATAAAGTCAACAGTTAACTCAAAAGCTGTATATCTGTCATTGTCCATATGTCACCGTGTACATGTGACAGTATATGTGACTGTGTATAAGTCATTGTGTATATGTCACTGAGTATATATCATTGTGTATGTGACTGTATATATAATCATTGTGTATAAGTCACTGTGCACATGTGACTGTATCTATTGTCACTGTGTATACGTAACTGTGTATATGTGATTGTTCATATGTCACTGTGTATATATAATCACTGTATATATGTAACTGTGTATATGTGACAGTGTATGTGACTGTGGATCTGTCACTGTATACATGTCTCTGTATATATGTGACTATATATGTCACTGTATCTATAATCATTGTGTATATGTCACAGTGTATCTATAATCACTGTGTATATGTCACTGTGTACATGTCACAATATATGTAACTGGATCTGTCACTATATCTGTCTCTGTGTATATATGACTGTGTGTATGTAACTGCGTGTGATAGAGTCCCCTATCACTGCTGCCATCCTCTTCCTTTCCCTACCCATCTGAGTCACAGGGCCAGACACACGGCCACTGTTGCTTCTTCCAGGTAGGCCATCCCTCCAAACAGTAGTCAGATTCAGTTTATTGTCATTTAGAAACCACAAATGCAATGCAGTTAAAAAATGAGATAACGTTCCCCCAGAATGATATCACAAAAGCATATGACAAAACAGACTACACCAGAAAATCCACATAACGTTTGGCAATTCCCAATCCAGAGTCGGGAGAGGCTGCTGCGTATTAATATCACGCTACCGTCTAGCGCGTTCCCCGGAAAGGAGCTCCAAATCCACCAGACAAAAACTAGACCAAAAACTAAAGCTACAAGACCTACATAAAACCATATAATTACAACATATAGTTGCAACAGTGCAAACAATAGCATAATTGATATAAAAAAAAGACTATGGGCACAGAAAAATAGTCCAAGATGTTAAAGGAATGTAAGTTCAAAAGAAATCACCACAGTTTCCACAAGTCCCCAGCGTCCCGACAGACTCGCCATCCCACGCTGGTGGCAGAAGGGAATACCCCTGCTATGGACTTCCAAGGCGCTGCCCGACTCGGCCTCGCAGACGCAGCACTCAATGGAAGCTCCGGCAAAACCAGCCTTGCAGACGCAGCGCACACCGAAAGTGACCTGAGTCCGTCAAACCTCTGAGTCGATGACCATCCCCTCCGGCACTGCTTCTCCAAGCTCTATCCTCTGCCGAGCGTATTAAGACCACCCCACTAACAGCCATCGGCAACACGACCCTGAGGACTGAGGGCCTGTTCTTCCCAGCAGATTCCCGGACCTCACAGCAGTAGCAGCAATGAAGAAAGTCTTCCTGGACTTTCCTGATGTTTCTCCATACTTCCATGTCCGTTTTTAATCGATTATGATTGCGCACGGCACCCCACTTCACAAATAACAGATAATCAGTTCCGGAGTGCCTGCTGCAAGCTGCGTCGCACCGCCATCTTGGGTCATCAAACTTATTGTTAAGGGAGACAGTCACTGGGGTACTCTCTAGCACCAGCTTCTTGCCCTTCCCTCTCCTCTGTTACCTACTTCTCTGTCTCCTGTGGTCCTGGGGTAACTACCTGCCTGTAGCTCCTCTCTATCACCTCTTCAATCTCCCTGACCAGACGAAGGTCATCAAACTGCAGCTCCAGTTCCCTAACACGGTCTCTAAGGAGCTGCAGCTCGAGACACCTGGTGCAGATGTGGTCATGCGGGAAGCTGGGAGTCTCCAGGACCTCCCACTTCTGACACTGAGCACAGAAAACCAGCCTCACACACATACTTCCTGTCTTTATTTTAAACAGATAACCTACCTGGCCTTGACCCCTTATTGCCTGAGTCCCGTTGAACCAAAGCTTTCCTACTCTGTCTCCCACTACTCCGTCACCCGCTCCTCTGACACCCACTCTGTAATCTGTCTTCTTTTTAAACTCTTCCCGCTGTTCTCACTAGCCGACCTCCACACAACATGCAACACCACACCAATCTTCTGCACTATCCACAACTCCACCAATTTTGGTATCATCGGCAACCTTACTAACCTACCCATCTACATTTTCATTGGGTCATTTATATATATTACAAACAGCAGAGGTCCCAGCACAGATCCCTGTGGAACATCACTAGTTACAGAACTCCAGCTCGAGTAAGTCCCTTCAAACTCGACCTTCTCTTTTTTATGTGCAAGCTAGCTCTGAATCTAAGCAGCCAATTCATCATGGATTAGCCTCCCATGAGAGACTTAGTCGAATGCCTTACTAAAATCTATGTAGACAACATCCACTGCTCTACCCTCATCAATCTCTCTCACCACCTTGTCAAAAAACTCAATCAAGTTGCTAAGGCATGACCTGCCACACATAAAGGCATGCTGGCTCTCCCTAATTTGGCCATGGATTTCCAAATGCTCATACAGTATATCCTACCCTTAAGAATTTTCTCCAGAAATTTCTCTACAACTTACATGAGATTCATCAGTCTATAGTTCTCAGGATTTTCCCTTGTTCCCTTCTTAAATAGATGTACAACATTATCCACTCACCAGTCCTCTGGGACTTCACCTGTGGCTAGAGGGGGCTTGAAGATACTGGTCAAGGTTCCAATAGTCTCATCTCTTGCCTCCTTCAATAACCTGGGATAAATCCTGTCAGGCCCTGGAGACCTATCTACCTTAATAGTCATTAGGAGGCCCAACACTTCCTTCCTTGACCTCAAAATGCCCTAACATATTTATGTTAGCATTGATCTCCAAATCTTTTTCAAATTATGTGACTGTGTATATATGTCTGTATATGTGACTGTGCATTTAAGAGTCTCTTAGATAGGCACATAGATCATAGAAAAATAGAGGGTTGAATAATTAAGGACCCTCATCACCCAGGATGAATCCTCTTCTCATTGCTGTCATTAGGGAGGAGATACAGGAGCCTAAAGGTTCAACAATTCAGGAACAGCTTCTTCCCCTTTGCCTTTGATTTCTGACTGGACATTGAACCCATGAACACCACTTCATTACTTTATTATTTTTATTTTTTGCACTACTTATTTAAGTTATATAAATGTATATGTACAGTATATAAAACTGTAATTCAGTTTTTTTCTCTAGTGTTTTACTGCATTGTATTGCTGCCAGAAAGATGGCAAATTTCACAGCATATACCAATGTTACTAAACCTGACTCTGATTCCTTCACTCTCCCTTCCCCACCTAGTTCTACCTGCTCCTCTCTCCTCCCTTTTATTATGTTTTCTAATGATCACCCACCTTTTGACAGCACCCTCCTTGTTTCCCACTGGATTCCAATAGTCCATACTGTCCCTTCTCACCTGGTTCCAATGTATCATGAGTCTGCCCTTCACCCTTCCATCTCTCTTTATACTGCTCTCTCCCCTCGACACCTTCTGTCCTATGCAGAGTCTCAACCAGAAACATCAACCATCCTTCTGCCTCTGACCCTCTGAGTTCCGGCAGCAGTTTGCTTCTCTCTCCACATTCCAATGTCCAGTCTTGTGTCTCCAATCAAACATTTAGCTAATGGATTGCAAAGTTATTTATAATTTCTGATCTTTGTCTCCAGGATCATTTGCAACAATCCTTCAAAAAGCAGTAGTGAACATTATCAATGATCAACGATGCAAAAGGATCTATAAAAAACTTGTCAGTGAAAATATGATCTGTGCCGGTATCTTAGCAGGAGGAATTGATGCATGTCAGGTAACTAATAACATAGAGTCGTAGATCACTACAGTACAGAAACAGGCCCTTCAGCCCAGCTAGTCCATGCCTAACTGTTATTCTGCCTAGTCCTATCAACCCGCACCTGGACCATAGACCTTCTTAGCCAACTACCATGAAGGGCTATGGTCCAAATTGCTTTTATTCAAATTGCTTTTAACTGCTGAAATTGAACCCACATCCACAACTTTCACTGGCAGTTAGTTCCATACTCTCACACAGGAGTGCCTCACAGGAGTTTAGAGTACAAATTAAAAGTCCAGGGTTTTGGAGGAATTGCATTTACATGGATTGAAAACATTTTGTCACATAGAAAACATTAGTCATAGAGTCATACAAAAGTACAGCACACAAAACTGGCCCTTTGTCCCACCTAGTCTGTGCCAACCATTTAAACTTCCTACTCCCATTGACCAACACCAGGACCACAGCCCTCCGCACCCTTACCATCTATGTACTTTTCCAACCTTCTCATAAACATTGAAATTGAACTCACATCCACCCCTTGTACTAGCAGCTTGTTCCACAGTCTCACGAGATTTTGATTGAAGAAGTTTCCACTCATGCTTCACTTAAACTTTTCACCTTTCACTCTGGTTGTAGTCCCACCCAACCTCAGTGGAAAAAGCCTACTTGCATTTACACTATTTATACCCTTTATAAGTGTGTATACCTCTATCAAATCTCCTCACAATCTTCTACATTCTAAGGAATGAAGTGCTAACCTATTCAATCTTTCCTTATATCTCAGGTCCTCCAGACCTGACAACTTCCTTGTAAATTTTCTCTGAACTCTTTCAACCTTATTTACATCTTTACTGTAGGTTGCTGACCAAAACTGCACATAATACTCCCAATTAGGTCTCACCAATGTCTTATACAACTTCAACATAACAACCCCATCTTCTGTACTCAGTACATTGATTTGTGAAGGTCAATGTGCCCATAGCTTTCTTTACAACCCTATCTTCATGTGATGATACTTTCAACGAATTATGGACCTTTATTTACAGATCCTTTTCGTCCATCACATTCTTCGGTATTCTACCACTCACTATGTAAGATCTATCCTGGTTGGTCCTACCAAAATGCAACATCACACACTTCTCTGTATTAAATTCCATCTGCCATTTTTCAGCCCATTTTTACAGCTGATGCAGATCTCTCTGATAGCATTTTTCACTATTCATTACATCCCCAATCTTGGTGTCACCTGCAAATCTGCTGATCCAGTTAACCACATTATCATCCAGATCATTGATATAGATGACAAGCAACATCAGACCTAATATCAATCCCTGTGGCACTCAACTAGTCATGGCCTCCATTAGTCAGAGAGGCAACCATTTACTACCGTTCTCTGGCTTTCGCACAATCCAATTTATTACCTCATCTTGAATTCCAAGGGACTGAATCTTCTTGACCGACCTCCTATGCAGGACCTTGTCAAATGCCTTACTAAATTTCATGCAGACAGCATCCACTACCTTCCCTTCATCCACTTTCATAGTAACTATTGTGCCTTTGTAACTACATGTCGATTAAATAAAAGCACACACACTGGAAGTGGCTTTAACTGGTGTATTCACATTGCAGCAGGAGAAAGAACGAATAATGTGTGTGCAGACAACAGATCAATACGCATGTGTAGACAACACATCATACTTAGTGCTAACAGGAGGCATTGCTCTGAAAGAAATAGATCCATACAGTACACTTCCTCTCCCTTCAAATTAATGTAATATTAAAAAGTATATGTACAAAACATTCAATTTCCCTTTCCACAATCATATTCATAATACCAGTCCATTAATAACTTCACTATTCTAAAGATCCAGTCTTTTGGGTGATGCTCTGTTTCTTTCAAGATAGTGTCTCTGCATTAGATTTGGCAGCTGTCTTGACAAAGGCAATGTTCTCAGTTGCTGGTGTCATGTTGCTCTCAGTGACATGATCATTGCTGAGTCCAGTGGCTGTAATGTGTCCATCTTGTTGGATGCAGTCAACTCAGACTGGTTCTTTGGTTGCACATCCAGTATCTGGTCCACATAATATCTCAATGCATGATCTCTAACATCCACTGTGTACATCAGAGATCCAGTTCTTGTGGCTATCCTACCTGATGTCCTCTTGTCTTCTGGATAATCACGTGCTAGGACTCAATCTCAAAGATCCTTGTTGATTCACTTGGCAATTGGCTGAACTGCTTACTCTGCACTTCCCTCTGTACATCTGGTTTCAGGAGGTCTATGTGAGATCTCAGATTCCTGCTCATGAACAGCATTGCAGATGTTTGATTTTGTTGTTGCTTGAACAGAGTTCTGATAGACAAAAAGGAAATTGTCCAACCTGTGCTGTAGAGAAACGTCCTCCTTGTCCATAGCTTTAAAGGACATCTTTGTTGCAAGGACATGGCGGTGGAACGAACCCAGGTGCTGAACACAGGCGCAGAGACTGAGTCAGGAGGTGTTACGGTCATAGCGAGCATGGAATTGGTGCCAAGGGAGTCTTTACCCGGAGTCTTGGTTTTAGTAGAGAATTCAGGAACGATGCTAGACTTAGAACAGATAGTCCTAAGAACCATGGAATGAGGTTACTCGTACACAAGTTGACCAACGAACTGGCACCTCCTTGTTGTGGTCACAGGATTTTTATACTGCATTTAGACAATAGACAATAGGTGCAGAAGTAGACCATTTGGCCCTTCAAGCCTGCACCACCATTTTGAGATCATGGCTGATCATCTACTATCAATACCCGGTTCCTGCCTTGTCCCCATATCCCTTGATTTCCCTATCCATAAGATACCTATCTAGCTCCTTCTTGAGAGCATCCATAGAATTGGCCTCCACTGCCTTCCGAGGCAGTGCATTCCAGACACCCACAACTCTCTGGGAGAAGGTTTTTCCTTAACTCTGTCCTAAATGACCTAACCCTTATTCTCAAACCATGCCCTCTGGTACTGGACTCTCCCAGCATCTGGAACATATTTCCTGCCTCTATCTTGTCCAATCCCTTAATAATCTGGTATGTTGCAATCAGATCCTCTCTCAATCTCCTTAATTCCAGCGTGTACAAGCCCAGTCTCTCTAACCTCTCTGCATAAGACAGTCCTGACATCCCAGGAATTAACCTTGTGGGTCTACGCTGCACTTCCTCTACAGCCAGGATGTCCTTCCTTAACCCTGGAGACCAAAACTGTACACAATACTCTAGGTGTGGTCTCACCAGGGCCCTGTACAAATGCAAAAGGATTTCCTTGCTCTTGTACTCAATTCCCTTTGTAATAAAGGCCAGCATTCCATTAGCCTTCTTCACTGCCTGCTGAACTTGCTCATTCACCTTCAGTGACTGATGAACAAGGACTCCGAGATCTCTTTGTATTTCTCTCTTACCTAACTTTACACTGTTCAGATAACAATCTGCCTTCCTGTTCTTACTCCCAAAGTGGATAACCTCAGACTTATTCACATTAAACATCATCTGCCAAGTATCTGCCCACTCATCCAGCCTATCTAAGTCAGCCTAAATTCTCCTAACATCCTCATCACATGTCACACTGCCACCAAGCTTAGTATCATCAGCAAACTTGCTGATGTTATTCTCAATGCCTTCACCTAAATTGTTGACGTAAATCGTAAACAGCTGTGGTCCCAATACCGTACCCTGTGGCACCCCACTTGTCACCACCTACCATTCCGAGAAACACCCATTCACCATTACCCTTTGCTTTCTATCTGCCAACCAGTTTTCTATCCATGTCATCCATTTTTCATCCATTTACTGATGGAAAGCAGGTGTTTGTAGTTAGTGGAACCTGGGAATGATTGGAAACTAAACGAGGTGATTGAGGCCCAATTCCTGAGGAAGATCGCCAAGTGCCAGAAGGGACCATGACAGTATTTCCCCCCATCAATGGGAGCCTCCCGGTGATTCTCCAGGCCGGTCTGGATGGTCCCAATGAAAGTCCTGGATGAGGGAAGGGTCTAGGATGAAGGAGCAGGGGACCCAGGAACGCTCTTCTGGACCGTACCCTTCCCAGTCCACCAGGTATTGGAGATCCCTGCCCCAACAGTGCATATCTAGTAGTCGTCAGATGGTGTATGCCGGATGATTGGTGATGATATGGGCAGGTGGGGGAGTCTCAGCTGGGCAACACAAGGGGCTGATAGAAACTGGATTTAACTGAGACTCATGAAAAGTTGGGTGAATGTGCATGAACCTTGGCAGCTTTAGGCAGACCGCTGTGGGATTGATAACCCTTTCAACCTTGACTGGTCCCAGGAAGCAAGGGGCAAGTTTCCTATGTTCGTTTTTGAGTGGGACGTCCTTGGAGGAAAGCCACACCACCTGCCCAGGTTGGTACTCCAGTGCCAGAGCCCGGTGTCAGTCAGCTGTCTTCTTATTTCGATTTGTTGATCTGAGTAGGGTCATGTGAGTTTCCTCCCAAATCTTAAGGCACTGATCAATATGGTTCCAAACTGACGGTACCGCAATCTCCTCTTCCTGCGCGGGATACAGCGGGGGTTGGTACCCAAGGAAGCAGTCAAATGGAGACCTCCCAATGGCAGAGCTCACCAGAGAGTTGTGGGTGTACTCAACCCACGGGAGGTGGTCGCTCCAGGTCGACAGGTTGTTTCCCGTTACACAGCGTAGCGTCGCCTCCAGGTCTTGGTTGACCCATTCCGTCTGCCCATTCGTCTGGGGGTGGAAGCCAGATGACAGGCTGACCGATGACCCTAAGACTTGACAGAAGGCCTTCCATTCCTGCAAGTCGAACTGGGGACCTCGATCGGAGACGATGTCCGCGGGGATTCCGTGGAGGCGGAAGATGTGGCGGACAAGAAACTCTGCAGTTTCTTGAGAGGAAGGGAGTTTAGGGAGGGCCACAAATTGCACCGCCTTGGAGAATCGGTCTACCACGGTGAGGACAGTGGTGTTTCCGTATGAAGGGGGTAGACCGGTGATGAAGTCTAGAACCATGTGTGACCAGGGACAGGTAGAGGATGAATTAGACCCGCAGGTGGTTGATGAGAGACCTTTCCCCGAGACATAAGAACAGGTGTCCCCCTCCATGGACGGCCACCAAAAGTGCTTCCTCAGGAGAGCCAGGGTCCGATCACTCCCGGGGTGGCAGGCAAACCGGGATGTGTGCCCCCATTGGAGAACCTGAGACCTGACGGAGATGGGCACGTACAGGCGACCGCCGGGTCCATTTCCAGGGTCAGGGTCGTCCCGCTGGGCTTCCTTTACTTTAGTTTCAATCTCCCAAGTGAGGGTGGCTACAATGCAGGATGGTGGCAGGATCATCTTGGAGCTGGAGGTGTCATCCTTGGAGTCATGCTGGTGGGATAGTGCGTCCGGCTTCCCGTTCTTGGATCCTGGACAGTACATGAGGGTAAGCTTGAACCGTCCAAAAAATAATGCCCAATGGGCCTGGCAGGAGTTCAATCATTTGGCAGTCTGAATTACCCCAGGTTCTTATGACCAGTCCGCACCAAAAACAGATGTTCTGCCCCCTCCAACAAGTGCCTCCATTCTTCCAGAGCTAGTTTGACTGCCAGCGGTTCCCAATTCCCCACATCTTAATTCCACTTGGCGGGGGACAGTTGGCAAGAGTAGAAGGCACAGCGGTGAAGCTTTTCGTCTGAACTTGCTCATTGGGATAGGACTGCTGCTACCCCAGAGTCAGAGGCGTCCACCTCAATGATGAATTGACGGGATGGGTCTGGATGGACCAGGATGGGAGCGGTGGTGAAACGCCTCTTCAGGTCGGTGATGCTGAGTTCGCTTCGGAATCCCGGCAAAATGGTGTGGTAGGCGAGATAAGCCGGGTAAGGGGGGTCCGCCACTCGACTGTAGTCCCTGATGAATCTGCAGTAGAAGTTTGCAAACCTCAGGAATCGTTGAAGTTGTTTGCATGTCATGGGTCTGGGCCATTCCTCAACTGCCCTGATCATCTCGGGGTCTTCTTTTTCCTGCCCGCTTTCAATGATATCGCATGGGAAGCTGACCGAAGGGACGTGGAACTAGCATTGTTCCGCCTTTGCAAATAACTGGCTTTCCCACAGTCTCTGGAGGACTTGACAGACATGGTGTACGTGTTCTTCGGGGCTGCTAAAAAATATCAGGATATCGTCAAGGTAAACAAATATGAACCAATTGATGAAGTCCCTCAGTACATTTGGAAAACAGCGGGAGCATTGGTGAGGCCAAATGGCATGACCAAATATTCAAAGTGACCCAGAGGTGTATTGAAGGCCATCTTCCATTCATCCCCCTCCCTCATCCTGACTAAATGGTAGACGTTGCAAAGGTCCACCTTTGAGAAGATGATGGCTCCATGCAGTCGTTCAAATGCCAAACTAATGAGGGGTAGAGGGTAGTTGTTCTTAACTGTTATATTTTTTAGGCCTCTGTAGTCAATACAAGGGTGAATTGTCCTGTCCTTCTTTTCTACAAAAAAAAACTGGTGCCTACCGGGGAGGATGAAGGCCTGATAATGCCCACCGCGAGGAACTTGCTAATGTATTTTTCCATGGCCTCTCTCTCTGGTCGGGATAGGTTAAGAAGGCGACTAGTGGGTAGCGGGGCCCCGGGGAGAAGGTTGATAGCACAATCAAATGGGTGCTGTGGAGGCAGGGAAAGGGCCCGCTGTTTACTGTCCCAAGTCATGGTACTCTGTGGGAACGCGGGACAAGTCGAGGGGTTCCAGAACAGGTGGGGTCACAGAAGCTTCTCTGGGAGATGGGGCCGACTGCAGACAGTTGGAATGGCAAGATGGGCTCCATTTGGCTATCCTCCCATTAGACCAGTCAATATGGGGATTGTGTTGAGTCAGCCATGGATACCCTAGAACTACCAGGGCTTGAGGTGAATGAATGAGACTGAATTGTACCTCCTCCTGATGGTTGCCGGATAGGATCAAGGTCAGGGGTGGCGTACAGTGGGCCACCCGAGCCAGCAGTTTTCCATCCAGGGCTCGGGCCTCCAGGGGGGTGGTTAGCGGCTCACGAGGTATTCCGGCCTGGGTGGCTATCTCTTCGTCCAGCAGATTGCCCTCGGCACCGGAATCCACTAAAGCGGATAGGGACAGGGACTGCTGTTGGTAATTCACAGTTGCCGGGATCTGCATCCGAGTCTGGGATACTGAAGGGAGTATCATTCGGCTCACCAGAGCTCCTTTTCTCACTGGAGAGCTCACCCCTTCTGGCCGCTGAGGGCAGGTATCCCAGAAAAATCCTGGCTGGCCACAATAGTAGCAATCCCCAACTCTCCATCTCCGAGTTAGTTTGGCCGGGCAGAGATGATTCTGCCCCAGCTGCATCGGTTCCTCCCACAGGGGGGTGGGGACAGTCGTAGCAGGAGCCACTCTGGGAATGGCTGGGGAAGGGGGGCTGGCTGAGACTGGTAAGGTAGACTGTGGGCTTTCCCGAGGAGCGGGGCGACTGGTTCTCTCTCTGATGCTCCTGAAGTCAATAATCTAATCAAATGGCTAGCGAGATCAGAGAGTCCAGACAGTCTGTGTCGTCCCTCACGGCCAACTCATCTATTATCTTGTCTGAGAGGCCCTGTTGAAACACCTCCCGTAAGGCCTCGTCATTCCACCCGGAGTCTGCGGCTAAGGTCCGGAACTCAATGGAATACCTGGCCACACTTCACAAAACCTGTCGAAGAGTAAGCAGCCATTTTGTGACATCCTTACCGCAAATGGATTGTTCGAAGGCTTTCCTCATTTCCGCGACAAATGAGGAGTAGGAGCAACAAACCTCTGGTTGCCCACGCCAAGGCATCTCCTTGTAGCAGCCCCATGATGTACGCAATCTTAGATTTATTGGAAGTGTAGGTACGTGGCTGCAGCTCAAAGACTAGGGAGCATTGTAACAGGAAGGCCCAGCACCTACCTAGGTCCCCAGCGTAAGGTTCAGGCTCGGGTACATACAGCTCTCGAGAGGATGGAGTTGCTGATTCTGGGGGCGAAGCCATCCCGAGCACTGTGGTTTGGGTAGTCGGTGTTCTTGGAGGGGACGGAAAAAAAGAAGCGGAGACCAGGTCCACTTGTTCACTGACTTTCTGCACATTCGTGGTTAGTGTCCGAAGGTTTTCCGTGATCTCCCGAAGTAGTTGGTCGTGGGCGCCCAATAGGTAACCCTGGCTAGACAGGGCCTGTTGTTCGGGATCCGTGTCCGCTGGGTTCATCGTGGCAAGTTTGTTCTGTTGCAAGAACGTGGCGGTGGAACGAACCCAAGTGCAGAACACGGGCGCAGAGGCTGGGTTACGGTCGTAGCGAGCGTGGAATTGGTGCCAAGGGAGTCTTTACCTGGAGTCTTGGTTTTAGTAGAGAATTCAGGAACAATGCTGGACTTAGAATTGATAGTCCTAAGAACCATGGAACCAGGTTACTAGTACACGAGTCAACCAAATGAACTGGCACCTCTTTATTGTGGTCACAGGATTTTTATACCGCATTTGCTGATGGATAAGCAGGTGTTTGTAGTTAGTGGAACCTGGGAATGATTGGGAACTAAACAAGGTGATTGAGGCCCAATTCCTGAGGAAGATTGCCAGGTGCCAGAAGGAATCATGACAATCTTGAAGGTTTGGATAAATCTTTCAGCTAACACATTCAGTGCTGGGTGGTGAGGAGCTGACTTGAAATGTCTGATGTAATTTTTCTTCATGAGCAGCTAAAATTCATCTGATGTGTATTGTGATTCGTAGTCACTCACAATTTGTTCTGGTAAGCCATTTCTGGTGAAAATAGTCCTCAGAGCAGAGACAATCTTTGTTGAGGTGATTGACTTCATTCGTGTAACCCCTGGTCACTTCAAATAAGTATCCACAACAACCAGAAACATGGAGTCCATGAATAGTCCAGCAAAGTCACTATGTACTCTTTGCCATGGTGATGACGACCACTTCTCGGGTGCCTGTAGGAGTGCAATTTGAATTTACTGGCATCTCAAACAGCTTTAGCCAAATCTTCAATCTATTTATCTATTCCTTGCCACTCTACATAGCTCCACTCTTCTTCTTGACTGTACCCAGGTGTCCTCCATGTAGATTATCTAACACTTTGGTACACAGTTTAGAGGGAACCATAAAGCGAGATCCACACATCAAAGTTCTTTGGCTTGGTCTCACGGAGAACTCTGGAAACATAGGGGTTACCATGAGCTGGTCATCCTTGCATGGTGATTTCATAGACTTTTGACAATGTTAGGTCATTCCTTGTTTCCCTTTGTATTTTGGAATTGATACTGGCAGCTGGTCCACCAATGTAGTGTGGAACACTTCTGCTGGGTCACAGTATGAAGACTTTTCTTCTTCAGTTGCCAACAATGGAAGATGTGACAAACCATCAGTGTTGCTGTGTTGTTTAGTACCCTTGAACTCTATGTCATAAGGGTGGACTCCTAGGTACAATGCCCAACATTGTAACTGGATAGTAGTCATCACTGAATTTCCTTCCTGAGATTGAAAATGGACACAGGGGGTTTCTGATCTGACACTAATGTAAACTTCTGTCCATAGAGGTAGAGTTGGACCTTATTTTTTTCCCATGGTAGTCTAAGGACTTCTTGGTCGATTTGTGCATAGTTGTGTTCTGCGCTCATTGGTAATCATGAAGCAAACACAATCGAGCATACAGAACAATCTTTCATAATGTGTGACAAAATGGCTCCAGTGCCATAAGAGGACACATTGCACACCAGTCTGATGTGTTATAATGGGTGAGCAATTCATCAAATGTTGTTAGTCTCTTTGTTTCCTTGAATGTTCTTTCACATCTTTCTGACCATTCCCACTTTGCTTCTGTCTGCAACATTGCATTCAACAGATGCAGTACTGTAGCAGTGTTTGGGAGAAACCGATGATAGTAGTTCAGAAAGTTGTGACACATTTACTGGTTTGGATGCCTGTACCACTGCTTCAATCTTCTCTTGTGACTTATGTAAACTATGCTTGTCAATGACATGTCCACAGTATGAGATTTCATTCTGAAAACCTCATATTTCTCTCTCTTTGCGCAGACCATACTCACTCAGACTGGATAGCATTTTATCAAGGTTCTGGAGTGTTCTTCGTCATTCTTGCCTGTCACAATGATGTCATTGAAGTAACATTGTGATCTTGGGATATCTTGGAGCACTTGGTCCATTGCACTTTGCCAATTTGCTGGAGGTGATGTGACGTCAAAGACGAGATGATTATACTGGAACAGACTCTTGTGAGTGTTGATTGTGAGGAAATTCCTACTTGACTCCTCAATCTCCATTTGCAGATAGGCTTGTGACAAGTCAATCTTTGAAAGTGTCTCCTCACCTGTCAAAGATCCAAAAAATGTCTTCTGTCCCTGGCAGGGGATACTGCACAGTACACAGCACCAGCTGTAAATAGCACCAGCCTTCCCTTTCTTGATCAGTGGGACAATGGCATAGCCCAATTACTCCACTCCACCTTGGAGAGAATTCTAGAGCCTTCAAGCTCTGGAGTTCTGCATCCCCTGTAGAATGCAGGGCATAAGGCACTGAACATGCTTTATGGAGTATTGGTGTTGCTGTTCATCCAGTTCATTTCTGGCCTTCATGCCTTTGAGCTACCCAATACCCTTCTTAAACACACTCTCATTAGCATTAAGTAGCTGTGTCAGCCTCTGGTTAGTGCTACTATTTGGGCTACTGGTGCCTGTTGATGCCACACCGAGCAATTTGATTAAGTGCCAGTCAAGTTTGTCAACCATTCACATCCAAAAGTGCTGGTCCTCCTCTTTTCAATACATAAAATTCTAACTGCTGTGTTTGGCCTCCATATGTCACATTCACTTTCAGCTTGCCTTTGAGAAACACTTTTTCCCCTGTGTAGCTTTTCAGCATCACTAAGATCTTCTTTAATGGTACTGTATCATAGAAAAGAGTCTGCTGTAGTCAGTCTCTGAAATTATAGACAAAGCTGACCCCGTGTCCAGTTCTATTTTCAGTTTTACACCAGACACATTTATTGTGATCCAGATGATTTTGTAATCAGCTTCACAAATATTATGTAGCTCTAGGCATGACAACTCACCTTTGCCAAACTCTGTGTTGTCTGATTCTTTTTCACATTCAGTCACTTTATGTAGCTGCTTATGTAACGTGCTGTAAGGATTCACTGCTAATGTAATGGCTTCTCTGTAATGTTTCACTGCTGAGGTAACGATTTCTCTGTAGCAGCAATGTTTGGGTTATGACTGGAGATAACAGGACTGTGGTATGCATTTTAGCCAACCAGAGATTATTGCTCAGTCTTGTGAATCTGGAAGGAGATTTTTCATGGGTCTTTGGTTGAGGAGAGATGAAGAGGGAAGACACGTGTGGAGATAGGTGGTAGACCACCAGACGGAGTGGACTGGGATCTGAGGACCCGAAGGTTGGTGACGCTCGGAGGAGATTGATTGTGGAAGAATGGTGAATGAGTGAGCTCCAACGTGCACTTTTGACTTTTCCTTGAAATGGGCCCTTTTTTATTTTCATTACCAACCCTATATTCAGATTAAGTTTCATAAAATTCAATCATGTAATTGCATATGGTGTACTGTCTGATATTTTGCATGGTGGGTTTGTAACTGGGTGGTATATTACTCAGCATCCACACAAACATGATTTCTCAGTTTGATAAGGCCAGAGGCTGTTTTCCCCCGAGACAAACATGAGCTGGCAGAGCCTGAGGGTTACACTTAGTTTTTTGATCGAAACTTTTCACTGTTTTTTCTATGGTAGTGCTTTTGTCTGCCTTGCATACTCTCTCTACGTGACCTTGTCTGTAACACTTTCTACAAACTTTTTCTTTGAACCAGCAGTCATTTGCATCAGGGAGGATTTGCCACATCAACAACATTTTTGGTTTTTTGTACCGTTCAGGTACATTTTGTGGATTTCACATCCTAACCTTTTTTTATATAGATCTTCTGCATCTTTTGCTGCAGTCTCTAATGATATTACGATGGTCAATGCCCATTTTAAGATTAGGTCTCTTTCTGACAGTAGCTTCTTTTGAGTGCTTTGACAATGCTTGCCAAATGCATTCCTGTCCCTTAATGCATCAGAAAGTCCATCTCTGAAGTCACAGTACTGGGAAAGTTTGTGCAGCTCTGCAAAGAAATGCTTTCATTCTTTGGTTCATTGTGTAAAATCTAAAATTTAAGGCTATTATTAGTGGTTTAGGGCTCAAGTAAGTTTGTAAATGTAGCAATTTCATCAAATTTCTTGCTTGCTGTCTTTTCAGAGGTTACTAGGTTGCATAAGAGATTATACGTTCTTGTACCCATCAAGCTAAGAAATGTGGAGGCTTTCTTTTGCTCAACTACATTGTTCACCTTATAATACAGTTGAATCGAATTGAATTGAATTGACTTTATTACTTAGATCATTCATATACATGAGGAGTAAAAACCTTTACGTTACATCTCCATCTAAATGAGCAATGTGCAATTTATAGTTATTTATAATAAATAGTATTTACAACAGGATAGTCAACATAACATAGAAATACAGTTGTTTCAGCATGAATTAAGCAGTCTGAAAGCCTGGTGGAAGAAGCTGTCCTGGAGCCTGTTGGTCCTGGCTTTTATGCTGCAGTACCATTTCCTGGATGGTAGCAGCTGGAACCCTTTTGATATACAACTCCCAGCCTTCATTAGCACTCTCAAATTCATAACTTTCCCAACTGAAGCCATTGCCATGTTATTTCCACTTTAACTTTGCTGATTGCATCTTTCACTGTGTTCTGTGCACTGTTGCTCACGCATCCATTTGTTAGTATCTGTGACAGCTTTCTTCTCGCTACTTCATTCCATAATTGTCGGTGTAGTTCATGATATTTTCTGATATTCAAGTTCGTGCTCATTGCCAATTCGTTGTACCTTTTCAACCTCATATCAATTAAATAAATACATGCATACGCATATGTAGATAACAGATCCATACGCACGCATACACAACAGATCAATATGTATGAGTAGACAGCGGATCAATATGCAGGTGCAGACAAAAGATCAATACACAGGTGCAGACAAAAGATCAAAACACAGATGTAGGCAACAGATCAACATGCAGCATAGACAACAGATCAATACGCAGGTGCAGACAGCAGATTAATATGCCTGTGTAGACAACAGATCAATACGCAGGCACAGCCAACAGATCAATATGCAGGCATAGACAACAGACCAATATGCATGCGCAGACAACAGATCAATGTGTATTTGCAGACAACAGATCAATATGCTTGCGCAGACAGATCAATACGCAGGTGTAGACAACAGATCAATGCGTATGCATACACAACAGATCAATATGCAGGCACAGACAGCAGATAAATATCAAGTCAAGTCAAGTCACTTTTTACTGTCATTTCGACCACAACTGTTGGTACTGTACACAGTAAAAACGAGACAATGTTTTTCAGGACCATGGTGCTACATGAAACAGTACAAAAACTACACTGGACTACAGACCTACCCAGGTCTGCATAAAGTGCACAAAACAGTGCAGGCATTACAATAAATAATAAACAAGACAATAGGCACAGTAGAGGACAGTAAGTTGGCCCTCTGGGTATTGAGGAGTCTGAAGGCTTGGGGGAAGAAACTGTTATATAGTCTGGTCGTGAGAGCCCAAATGCTTTGGTGCCTTTTCCCAGATGGCAGGAGGGAGAAGAGTTTGTATGAGGTGTGTGTGGGGTCCTTCATTATGCTGTTTGCTCTGCGGATGCAGCGTGCAGTGTAAATGTCTGTAATGGTAGGAAGAGAGACCCCGATGATCTTCTCAGCTGACCGCACTATCCACTGCAGAGTCTCGCGATCTGAAATGGTGCAATTTCTGAACCAGTGATGCAACTGCTCAGGATGCTCTCAACACAACCCCGGTAGAATGTGATGAGAATGGGGGATGGGAGATGGACTTTGCTCAGCCTTCACTGAAAGTAGGGACGCTGCTGGGCTTTCTTTGCTATGGAGCTGGTGTTGAGGGACCAGGTGAAATTCTCCACCAGGTGAACACCAAGAAATTTGGTGCTCTTAACGATCCCTACTGAGGAGCCATCGATGTTCAGCAGAGAGTGGTCGTTCCGTGCCCTCCTGAAGTTAACAACCATCTCTTTTGCTTTGTTCACATTCAGAGACAGGTTGTTGGCTCTGCACCAGTCCATTAGCCACTGCACCTCCTCTCTATAAGCTGACTCATCATTCTTGATGATGAGACCCACCACGGTTGTGTCAACAGAAAACTTGATGATGTGGATCGAGCTGTGTGTTGCAGCACAGTCGTGAGTCAGCAGAGTGAACAGCAGTGGACTGAGCACACAGCCCTGGGGGGCCCCCATGCTCAGTGTGATGGTGCTGGAGAAGCCGCTTCTGATCTGGATTGACTGTGGTCTCCCAATCAGGAAGTCTAGTATCCAGTTGCAAAGGGAGGTTTTCAGTCCCAGTAGGCTCAGCTTTCCAATCAGTTTCTGAGGGATGATTGTGTTGAATGCTGAACTGAAGTCTATGAACAGCATTCGAACGTACATGTCTTTTTTGTCAGGGTGGGTTAGGGCCGGGTGGAGGGTGATGGCAATGGCGTTGTCTGTTGAGCGGTTGGGACTGTACGGAAACTGAAGGGGATCCAGTGAGGGGGGCAGCAGGGTCTTGATGTGCCTCATGATGAGCCTCTCGATAATATGCAGGCAACAGATAAGTATGTAGGCATAGACAACAGATCAATGTGCATGCATAGACAACAGATCAATACGCATGCGTAGACATAAGATCAATACTATGCACAGACAACAGATCAATGTGCATGAGTAGACAACAGATCAATATGTAGGTGCAGACAGCAGATCAATACGCAGGCACAGACAACGGATCAATGTGCATGTGCAGACAACATATCAATATGCAGTCATGGACAATAGATCAACGTGCAAGCAAGATCACTTCTGTTTTCCGTCTTTATTGACGACTTGGTTGATGCATGCAGTAATGAGCTATACCTGTACACTGATGACTCCAAAATATTTGCACCAATTAGAGCAGGAGAGAGTAATACAGTGACAGCAGGCCTGAATAGGGATCTTGACAGGATGAAAACCTGGGCAGATGACTGGAATGTTGCCTTTGAGCCTACTCAGTGCAAGGTGATGGTGATGTCTAGGAAGAGGAATCCATCTACCCCGGACCTGTATCTTGAGAATTGAAAGCTGGATTTAAAGAAGGAGCTAGTAACCCTTGGTGTTAATATTGACAGCAAGTTGGTGTGAGATAAACACCTTTCTACTATTTCAAACAAGGCTGGACAAAGGCTTGGAGCTCTGTGGAAAGTAGCATCCAAACTAGACAAAGAGAGCAGAGCCACAGTTTACAAAGCCCAGGTATGAAATATCATGGAGTATGCCTGCTTATCATGGATGAATGCCTCACAGAGTGTCCTCAGCCAGCTTGATTCCATTCAAAGAAAGGCTCTCAGGATTATAGGTGTAGATGAAGCCACAGCTCGTGAGAAGCTAGCCATCAGTAGCTTACACCACAGTCGACAGGTTGCTGAAGCTACTGTGTTATGCAAAATGCACACCAGCCATAGTCCTGCAGACCTTCGCGCCACGCTGCCTTCATCTTATGAGAGACGGCGCACCACACGATCAAGTTTATCTATGCCTGCTTATGCTGTTCTATGATGCGAGAACCTACACACTGGATAGAAGCTTCCCTCACTGTGCTATCAGAATTTGAAACAGCCTTCCAGATGCTGTGGTTGGAAACAGCTGTGACGATGGGGTCCAAGCCTTCAAGAGTCGAGTGCACAAACACCTCTCATCTCTGGGAGGGAAGCCGCATGCTTCTTCATAAGCTATCATGAAGGGGACCAGGATGGCAATGCTTGGTTGTTGGTAGGTAGGGTTAATGCCTGGCTTTCAAGAGCACTTGTGAGTTATGTTCCGGCTGGACTTAGTCCTTAAAATGCTGGAGAACAGTGCAGAAAGATCAGGTGCTGTTTTCTCCTGGTAGGGATTAGTTTTTAGTTTCAAGTTCTCCTGCCACGTTTTGTCACCCTATAATCTTATCCTTCAATCTCTCTGAATTATAGAGGACAGCATGTGTGTAAATTTCTCTCTCCAGCAGACTTCATCATGATCATCATGATGCCAGTATTTCTACTACTTTTTAATGTTTCTTAATTGTACATATGTTTTTTTTAATGTTCTGTCACTGAGCAGCAGTGAACCACCTGACTGGCCTATCAGAGTTCTTTTTGGGAACTAGATGACTTGATCAGCATTTCTAATCTGGCTATTGTTCATGATTGCACTTAATAAAAAATAGTGTAAATAGATCAATGTGCATGCATAGGCAACAGATCGATAAGCAGACTTAGAGAACAGATCAATACGCAGGCGTAGACAACAGATCAATGTGCATACACAGACAACTGATCAATGTGTATGCATAGACAAAAGATCAAAACACAGGCATAGACAACAGATCAACATGCAGGCGTAGACAACAGATCAAAATGCAGGTCTAGACAACAGATCAACGTGTATGCATAGATGACAGATCGATAAGCAGACGTAGAGAACAGATCAATATGCAGGCGTAGACAACAGATCAATGTGCATGCATAGATGACAGATCGATAAGCAGACATAGAGGACAGATCAATATGCGGGCGTAGACAACAGATCAATGTGCATGCATAGACAAAAGATCAATACACAGGCGTAGACAACAGATCAATGTTCATGCACAGGCCCTCGCGATTTATCCATCCTGATTTGTCTAAGGAGAGCAAACATAGAAACATAGAAAATAGGCGCAGAAGTAGGCCATTCGACCCTTTGAGCCTGCACCGCCATTCAGTATGATCATGGCTAATCATCCAACTCAGAACCCTGTACCTGCTTTCTCTCTATACCCCCTGATCCCTTTAGCCACAAGGGCCTTATCTAACTTCCTCTTAAATATAGCCAATGAACCGGCCTCAACAGTTTCCTGTGGCAGAGAATTCCACAGATTCACCACTCTTTGTGTGAAGAAGTTTTTCCTCATCTCAGTACTAAAAGGCTTCCCCTTTATCCTTAAACTGTGACCCCTCGTTCTGAACTTCCCCAACATCGGAAACAATCTTCCTGCATCTAGCCTGTCCAATGCCTTTAGAATTTTATACGTTTCAATAAGATCCCCCCCTCAATCTTCTAAATTCCAGTGAGTATAAGCCCAGTCGATCCAGTCTTTCTTCATATGAAAGTCCTGCCATCCCAGGAATCAATCTGGTGAACCTTCTCTGTACTCAAACACCTCCTCCTCTGTAATCTTTATAGGGTCTATGAAGGAAATGCCACTTTGCATCACTTCTATAGACTCTGTGTCTGTCCTCTGAGTAAACAATGATGCAAAAAATTTATTAGCATTCAGATCTTGCAGAGCACTAACTTTGTCCCTTGCAATCCTTTTGCACCTAAAATATCTGTTGAATTTCTTAGGATTTCCTTTCAGCTTGTTTGCTAGGGGAAGTTCATGTCTTCTTTTAGCCTTCTTGATTTCTTTCTTAAGTGTTCTCTGGCATTTTTTATTCTCCAAAAGCACCTCATTTGTTCCTACCTCCTTATAACTGCAATGCACCTTCTTTTTTCTAAGCAGGTCCTAAATATCTCTTGAAAACCAATGTTCCTTATATCTGTTGTCTTTACCTTTTATTCTGACATACATGTACAAGCTTTGTACTCCCAAAATTTTGCTTTTGAATGCCTCCCACTTACGAAGTACACTTTTGTCAGTAGCAGCCTGTCCTAATCCACACTTGCCAGATCATTTCTGATACCATCAAAACTGGCCTTTCTCCATTTTAGAATCTCAACCCGCAGACCAGACGTATTGTTATGCCTATTTACTTCAAAGCTAATGACATTGATTTGGAATGAATGGGACCTTCTCAAGATGAAGATTTTTGGTTCTCAATTGTTTACTATTTGCTTTAAAGAGAGAACAAAAGTAACATTTACAAGTCTGCTGGTGATACAAAAGGGCATGTTGTGATGGTGACATTTTAATTCTTCAATGGAAAACAGAATGAATGATGGGGCAAAATCATGAAAATGGATTTGAAACTGGACAAGTGTGCCCTTCTGTGTGAAGGATCAAAAGCTAGATTATTATCAATGCAGAGTGAGGGAAGCCCTGAGGGGTATAGATGTCCAAATGCATAAGTCATGCATCAAGTTAGCAGGCCGGTCCAATGAGTAGTTAAGACAGCAAACACAATTTTATCCTTAATACAACATAGTTCAGGTAACAGAATACCAGGTAACTAATTTTGTCCTTTCAAAATTCACAAATCATTTCCCAAGGATTTGAGATAGGGAATAAAGTTCACTTGTATAGAATTTATATGTGAAATAAAAGCTAAAAGCGAAACACAAGGTTTATTCCTTTTCAATTCACCTTTCTTGATGAGTGTGCGGATAATATGGCTTAGCATTGCAGAAAATTGTTACAGCTATATAAGACCTTGGTCAGACCCCACTGAGAGTACTGTGTTCAGTTCTGGTCGCCTCACTACAGGAAGGATGTGTATACCATAGAGAGAGTGCAGAGGAGATTTACAAGGATGTTGCCTGGATTGGAGAGCATGCCTTATGAGAATAGGTTGAGTGAACTTGGCCTTCCTTCCTTGGAGTGATGGAGGATGAGAGATGACCTGACAGAGGTGTATAAATGATCATGTGAATAACCAGAGGGTTTTTCCCAGGGTTAAAATGGCCAGCACAAGGGGGCATAGTTTTAAGGTACTTGGAATTAGGTACAGAAAGGATGTCAGAGATCCCAGAGTTCTGAGAGAGGTTTCTGAAGAGATAACAGATACATTAGTCATGATCTTTCAAGAATCTATTGATTCTGGCATGGTCCTTGAGGACTGGAAAATTGCAAATGTCACTCTACTGTTTAAGAGGGGCGGAAGACAAAAGTAGCCATACCAGATCTAGTATTAGGTAATGAATTGGGTCAGGTCACAGAACTCTCAATGGGTGAGCATCTGGGGAACAGTGACCACTGCTCCCTGGCCTTTAGCATTATCATGGAAAAGGATAGAATCAGAGAGGACAGGAAAATTTTTAATTGAGGAAGGACAAATTATGAGGCTATAAGGCTAGAACTTGCGGATGTGAATTGGGATGATGCTTTTGCGGGGAAATATACTATGGACGTGTAGTCAATGTTTATGGATCTCTTGCAGGATGTTAGGGATAAATTTGTCCCGATGAGGAAGATAAAGAATAGTAGGGTGAAGGAACCATGGGTGACAGGTGAGATGGAAAATCTAGTCAGGTGGAAGAAGGCAGCATACATGAGGTTTAGGAGGCAAGGATCAGATGGGTCTATTGAGGAATATAGGGTAGCAAGAAAGGGGCTTAAGAAGGGGCTGAGGAGAGCAAGAAGGAGGCATGAGAAGGCCTTGGTGAGTAGGGTAAAGGAAAACCCCAAGGCATTCTTCAATTATGTGACGAACAAAAGGATGACAGGAGTGAAGGTAGGATCGATTAGAGCAGGGGTCAGCAACCTTTACCACTGAAAGAGCCATTTGGACCTGTTTCCCACAGAAAAGAAAACACTGGGAGCCACAAAACCCGTTTGACATTTAAAATGAAATAACACTGCATACAACGTTTTTTTGTCTTTATGCTATGTATAAACAAACTATAATGATATGCATTTATGAAATCGATGAACTCCTGCAGAGAAAACGAAATTACATTTCTGCATGCAACAAAAACATATTGAACTCCGAAAAAAAGACGTTGGGTTGAAGGTTACTTTTAAGTAAAATACTCAATGTTTATTTGAGTCCTTCTTGTATTTATGAAAAACGCCAAACTTAAATTGTCCGCCAGCAGTAAACCAAAAATAACGTCAGCCAGCTGTCAACCTGAAAAATAAAAGGACTATTTCACTGAACAATGAAAAAATATGAATATACGTAAAATAATAGGCAATTAAAATATTTATCATACTTGGTTAATGGGATTTCTGCTCCTGGACCTCAACGCACAGCGTCTGCACATCAGGGCTGTATGACATCACCTTCATCTTTACACAGGATCGCAAGCTGTCATCTGTGAGGCATGCGCGATGTTTGTTTTTAATAAAGTTCATGTCGGAGAACACCTGCTCACATACATATGTGGATCCAAAGATCGACAGGACTCCAAGCGCATACTTTTTAATGTTTACATAAATGTCGGGGATAGCATTCCATGTTTCGAACACAAGTTTGTCCAGTTTGGGGAGGTTTTCAATATCACTCCATTTGTGATTCTGAGCAAGAGCGACCTTCCGACGGGCAACATCTTCAAGGTCTGCTGTCAAGCGTCTAAACTTGGACACCCATATGTCTTTGTCCACTATGTCGGCCAGTTCCATCTCAAGATCAGGTTGACTCACACCTGCTAATGCAGTCGTATTCAGTAGGGATGGATCGATGCTTAGGGGAGTGACCGGGAAGGATAATGTGTTTTTTACCTCTCTGAACTCACAGAAGCGTTTCCCAAACGATGTTTGCATTGCGATGATTGCATGCAGAATGTAAATACTCCGAATTCATCATGTCGTGAGTTTGTTTGAACTCTCTCAAATTGGGGAAGTGCCTTTCTGTAAATCTCTGGCAAGCACTGTCAACTTGTGCTCGAATGCCAAAACATCCTCCCAACATGTGCAGGGTTGTGCGTCCTTTCCCCCTGAAGAGCTGTGTTCAGTGTGTTCAGGTGCGCTGTCATGTCTACCATGAAGTGTAGCTTTTATAGGCACTCTGGCTGTTCCAGCTCAGGAAAGCTGAGACCTTTGCTGCCCAGGAAAGTTTTCACTTCTTCCAGACACGCGACAAAGCATTTCAGCACCTCCCCTCTTGACAGCCACTGGACATTGTTGTGCAGCAGGAGATCAGAATATGCACTTTCCAGCTCGTCCAGTAACAAACGGAATTGACGGTGATTTAAACTTTTTGCCATTATTGACAATCTGAATGACAACATCCATTACTTCTGTGCATTCTGGAGAAAATGTTTGAGCGCACAGTGCCTCTTGGTGCAAGATGCAGTGAAAAGTCAGCAGCTTTCTGTCCAGCGACTTCTGCAGTAAAGCCACAAATCCCTTGTGCGCCTTGTGCGCTCCTGTCATACTTGGTGCCCCATCAGTAGCTACTGACACCAGGTGGGTGGTCTTTATTACTTTGGCTCTAAAACAATTCAAGACAGCCTCACAGATATCCTCCCCCCGTGTTTGGCCTTTTAGAGGTATCAACTCAATCATTTCTTCCTGTGGCCCGGCAGAGTTTACATACCGGCAGAACAGTGCTATTTGTTCAATATCACCTTTGTCTTTAGACTCGTCACAGGCAATCGAGTAGGCCACATCTGAATTGATGTCTTTAATTTACTGTCTTGTGATGTCTTCTGCAATTTTTATGGTTCTGTCTTTGACAGTCTTTGCAGAGAGGGGCATATCACTGATTTTCTGCACAATTTCACTCTTGTTTTTAAAGTCCGTGAATAGATGTTCTGAAATCTTAATGAAAGATTCTTTGATATATTCACCATCTGTAAACTGCTTCCCGTGCCTGACTATTTCCTGAGCGGCAACAAAACTAGCATATGTCATTGATTTTCCAGACATCATCCACTTCTTGAAATGATTTTTGCTCAGATCAACCTTCCACATCAGTTCCAAAACGGTTTTTTTTCTCTCATCTCCATCTGGATATCTTTGAGCAAAGGCTGCATGTTTATTCTGGCAATGTCTTGCGACTTTTGATTTTTTGTTGTTTGCTAGTTTCTCATTGCATATTAAGCATACTGGTAAACCAGTCTCGTCAGCAGTGAAAGCAAATGAATCTGCCCACGTATCATTAAACGTTCTGTTTTCTTCAATCACTTTTCTTTTTTTAGAATTCTCCATAGTTAGCCGACCTTGGATCGAAAAATTAAAGAAATCGCGCACTGGCGGGTGTCAGGCATTGGCAGTGGTGACGTATATTAATAGCGACAAAAAACACGTTTTATTCAGATTGTACAAGATCACCATAATCTACAAATTTAGAATTACATTTCAAAAACTAACAAACTAACATAAAATACATTTTAATTAAATAATCATCATTTATTTTCCAAAGCCACAGGGAGCTGCAGCACAGAGATGAAAGAGGCGCATGCGGCTCCGGAGCCGCGGGTTGCTGACCCCTGGATTAGAGATAAAGGTGGGAAGCTGTGCCTGGAAGCTGTTGAAGTGAGTGAGGCCCTCAATGAATATTTCCCTTTGGTATTCACCAGTGAGAGGGAACTTGATGATGGTGAGGATAATGAGGTTGATATTATAGAGCATGTTGATATTAAGGGAGAAGAGGTGTTGGAGTTGTCAAAATACATTAGGATGGATAAGTCCTCGGGGCCTGGCGGAATATTCCCCAGGCTGCTCCACGAGGTGAGGGAAGAGATTTATGAGCCTTTGGCTAGGATCTTTATGTCCTTGTTGTCCATAGGAATGGCACTGGCGGCCTGGAGGGAGGCAAATGTTGTCCACTTGTTCAAAAAAGGTAGTAGGGATAGTCCAGGTAATTATAGACCAGTGAGCCTTGAGTCTGTGGTGGGAAAGCTTTTGGAAAAGATTCTTAGAGATAGGATCTATGGGCATTTAGAGAATTATGGTCTGATCAGGGATAGTCAGCATGACTTTGTGAAGGGTAGATCCTGTCTAACAAGCCTGATAGAGTTCTTTGAGGAGGTGACCAGGCAAATGGATGAGGGTAATGCAGTGGATGCGATCTACATGGATTTTAGTAAGGCATTTGACAAGGTTCCACACGGTAGGCTTATTCAGAAAATCAGAAGGCATGGGATCCAGGGAAGTTTGGCCAGGTGGATTCAGAATTGGCTTGCCTGCAGAAAGCAGAGGTTCATGTTGGAGGGAGTACATTCAGATTGGAGGGTTGTGACTAGTGGTGTCCCACAAGGATCTGTTCTGGGACCTCTACTTTTCGTGATTTTTATTAACAAACTGGACGTGGGGGTAGAAGGGTGGGTTGGCAAGTTTGCAGATGACACAAAGGTCAGTGGTGTTGCGGATAGTATAGAGGATTGTCGATGATTGCAGAGAGATGTTGATAAGATGCAGAAGTGGGCTGAGATACGGCAGCTGGAGTTCAACCTGGAGAAGTGTGAGGTGGTACACTTTGGAAGGACAAACTCCAAGGCAGAGTACAAAGTAAACAGTAGGATACTTGGTAGTGTGGAGGAGCAGAGTGATCTGAGGGTACATGTCCACAGATCCCTGAAAATTGCCTCACAGGTAGATAGGGTAGTTAAGAAAGCTTATGGGTGTTAGCTTTCATAAGTCAAGGGATAGAGTTTAAGAGTCACGAGGTAATGATGCAGCTCTATAAAACTCTGGTTAGGCCACACTTGGAGTACTGTATCTATTTCTGGTTGCCTCACTATAGGAAGGATGTGGAAGCATTGGAAAGGGTACGGAGGAGATTTACCAGGATTCTGCCTGGTTTAGAGAGTACGCATTATGATCAGAGACTAAGGGAGCTAGGGCTTTGCTCTTTGGAGAGAAGGAAGATGAGAGGAGACAGGATAGAGATATTCAAGATATTAAGAGGAGTACATAGAGTGGACAGCCAGTGCCTCTTTCCCAGGGTACCTCTGCTCAATACAAGGGGACATGGCTTTAAGGTAAGGGGTTGGAAGTTCAAGGGGGATATCAGAGGAAGGTTTTTTACTCATGGAGTGATTGGTGCATGGAATGCACTGTCTGAGTCAGTGGTGGAGGCAGATACACTAGTGAAATTTAAGAGACTACTAGACAGGTATATGGAGGAATTTAAGGTGGGGGGTTATATGAGAGGCAGGGTTTAAGTGTTGGCACACCATTGTGGGCCGAAGAGTCTGTACTGTGCTGTACTATTCTATGTTCTATGTTCTATGAAATGAAATTATAGACCAGTTAGTCTAACCTCAGTGGTTGGGAAAGTATTAAGGATGAGGTTTCGAGGTACTTGGAGACTAATGATAAAATAAGTCAAACAATTTCTGTAAAGGGAAATCTTGCCTGACAAATCTGTTAGAGTTCTTTGAAGAAGTAACAAGCAGGATGGACAAAGGAAGGCAGTAGAAGTCATTTACTTGGATTTTCTGAATGCATATGATAAAGTGCCTCACATGAGGCTGCTTAACAAGGTAAAATCCTATGGCTTTACTTGAAAGATACTGGCATGGATAGAGGAATGGCTGACAGGCAGGGAATGAACCAACCACGTTTTCTGGTTGGTTGCCAATGACTAATGGGGTTCCTCAGGGGTCAGTATTCGGACTGCTACTTTGCACATTGTTTGTCAATGATTAGGATAATAGGCTTGATGGCTTTCTGGCAAAGTTTGCAGATGATACATAGATAGGTGTGGAGGGGCTGGGGGCTATGTAGTGCTGAGGAAACAATGCAATTGCAGAAGGACAAATAAATTGGAAGAATGGGCAAAAATGTGGTTGATGGAATGTAGTGATGGAAATGTATGATAATACATTTTGGTAAATGGAACAATAGTGTAGACTATTATCTAAATGGGGAGAAAATTCAAACATCAGAGAGTCAAAGGGACTTGGGAGTCCTCATGGAAGACTCTCAGAAGGTTTATTTACAGGTTGAGTCTGTGGTAAAGGAGGCAAATGCAATGTTGATATTCATTTCAAGGGGAATAGAATATTAAAACAATTAGATAATGCTGAGGCTTTATAAGACACTAGCCAGGTTGCACTTAGAGTATTTTCAACAGTTTTGGACCCCATAGCTCAAAAAGGATAAGACCATTACACATAGGAACAGAATTGGGCCATTTGGCCCATCAAGTCTGCTCTACCATTCAATCATGTCTAAGTTTCTTTGCATCTCAGGTTTTGGATTTCCTCCCTGTTTAGAAAATAGTTTGCAGACTTATTTCTACTACCAAAGTGCATGGCCATGCATTTTCCAACATTACATTTAATTTGTCACTCTGTTGCCCATTCCCCTGCCTTTCTCCTTTCATAAAGGATGAAGTGATATTTGCAATTTTCCACTATCCTGGCACTATGTTCAAGTCCAATTATATTTGAAATATTGTTACTAATGCCTCCACAAACTCTATAGCTACCTACTTCAGAACCCTAGAATGCAGTTCATCTGCTCCGGGTGACTAATGTACCTTTAGGTCTTCAGCTTTTTGAGCACCTTCTCCCTTGTAATAGTAACTGTACTCACTTCTCTTCCCTCACACCATTCAACATCTACTAGTGTCTTCCACAGTGAAGACTGATGCAAAATAATCTGCCTCTTCCTTGACCCTCATTATTATTTCTCCGGCCTCATTTTCTAGTGGTCCTATATCCACTCTTCTCTCTCTGTTAACTTTTACATTCTGAAAAAGCTTTTACTATTGACTTTGATATTGTTTGCTCACTTACCTTCATATTTTATTTTTTTCTCCTAATGTTGCTTAAGGGCAGTAGCCATTTTGAGAAAGCATGGAGCAATAAGCTAGATATGCTATGTTGGGGACCTTTGCCTTCAGTAGGAGTCTCTTAGCAGGTTGCACTGCTCTTCCCACTTTTCCATTTCCCTGTGGGTACTGCGGACTGCTTGTCTGATATTTGAACTATTAGTCCCTAACAATGCTTTGAATTCTGAGCAGCTGAATTGTGGACTGTTGTCGGACACAAGTTTCTCTGGTATTCCATGGTGAGTGAGTACAGCTTTCACGTGTTATATAAAATGCTGCTATAGGGATGTTGGCAACAGCTTGGACACCTCAACATTCCATGAGTGGAATCCACAGTCAGAATATATTTGTCTTTTTTCAGCTTGAAAACGTCAGTGTCTTGCAATTTGCCATGGAAAGTCTGGGAGTTCTGTGGGACAGAAATGTTCATCATGATTTTTGTGCAGTTTTCTGCACATTGCTTTACATAATCTCCCAGCTGTTTGCTCAGACCAAGCAAGCAATGGATTTCCTTGCTCTTAGGTGACATCTTTCAATGCCTTGATGTCATAGGTGAATTTGACTGATAATTTTGCTGTGCATAGAAGTTGGAATGAGGTGTCTGGAGCCCTTTAGCAGAAAACCATCAAGAATGGTGAATGTGTCTCTTTCAAGCCAGTGAGATCTGAGTTTGTTAGCTGCTTTTGGAACAGCTAGCTACCAATGCTCAAAATATTGCATGATCTTGATGCAGATTTGAAACTTTTTCAACTCAGTACAAATTTCAAGTTTACTCTGTGATGTAGGAAAGTTTTCACATACCCGAGTTAAGTAAGTGCTGGTATCTGCCATGTAGGTGGAGTCAGTTTCTGACCACTCTCTTTTGCATGGCATCCTCAACAGAGTGTCTGGTGTTGTGAAAGATTTGCCAGGGACATGTTCAATTTCATAGCAGTATCGCATAGGCCTCATTCTGAATCTTTGCTGATGTGGAGATAAACCATTCAAGTGTTTCGAGCTGAGGAAGCTAATGAATAGCTTGTGGTCTGCTTCAAGTAGGACTTTAGTATCTATTGAGTAGCAGTTGAAATGTACACAAGCCCACACGAGAGCCAGTGTCTCCTCTTTAAGTTGGACATAATGCTGTTCAGTAAGAGTTAGCGCTCTTCTAGTGTATGCCATCAGTTTCCATTGCATAGAAACATAGAAAATAGATGCAGGAGTAGGCCATTTGGCCCTTCGAGCCTACACCGCCATTCAGTATGATCATGGCTGATCATCCAACTCAGAACACTGTACCTGCTTTCTCTCCATACCCCCTGATCCCTTTAGCCACAAGGGCCATATCTAACTCCCTCTTAAATATAGCCAATAAACTGGCCTCAACTGTTTCCTGTGGCAGAGAATTCCACAGATTCACCACTCTCTGTGTGAAGAAGTTTTTTCTCATCTCGGTACTAAAAGGCTTCCCCTTTATCCTTAAACTGTGACCCCTTGTTCTGGACTCCCCCAACATCGGAAACAATCTTCCTGCATCTAGCCTGTTCAATCCCTTTAGAATTTTATACGTTTCAATAAGATCCCCCCTCAATCTTCTAAATTCCAGTGAGTATAAGCCTAGTCGATCCAGTCTTTAGACAATAGACAATAGGTGCAGAAGTAGACCATTCGGCCCCTCGAGTCTGCACCGCCATTCTGAGATCATGGCTGATCATTCACTATCAATACCCAGTCCCTGCCTTGTCCCCATATCCCTTGATTCCCCTATCCATCAGATATCTATCCAGCTCCTTCTTGAAAGCATCCAGAGAATTGGCCTCCACCGTCTTCCGAGGCAGTGCATTCCACACCTCCACAACTCTCTGGGAGAAGAAGCTCTTCCTCAACTCTGTTTTAAATAACTGACCTCTTATTCTCAATCCATGCCCTCTGGTACTGGACTCTCCCAACATCTGGAACATATTTCCTGCCTCAATCCTATCAAATCCTTTAATTATCTTAAACGCTTCAATCAGATCCCCTCTCAATCTCCTCAATTCCAGCGTGTACAAGCCCAATCTCTCCAATCTCTCTGCGTAAGACAGCCCTGCCATCCCAGGAATCAACCTAGTGAATCTACGCTGCACTTCCTCAATTGCCAGAATGTCCTTCCTTAAACCTGGAGACCAAAACTGTACACAATATTCCAGGTGTGGTCTCACCAGGGCCCTGTACAAATGCAAAAGAACATCCTTGCTCTTGTATTCAATTCCCCTTGTAACAAAGGCCAACATTCCATTTGCCCTCTTCACTGCCTGTTGCATTTGCTCATTCACCTTCATTGACTGGTGAACTAGGACTCCTAGGTCTCTTTGCATTTCTCCCTTACCTAACTCGACACCGTTCAGACAATACTCTGCCCTCTTGTTCCAGCTTCCAAAGTGGATAACTTCACATTTATTCACATTGAATGACATCTGCCAAGTATCTGCCCACTCACTCAGCCTATCCAAGTCTCCCTGTATTCTCCTAACGTCCTCTTCGCATGTCACACTGCCACCCAGTTTAGTATCGTCAGCAAACTTGCTGATATAGTTTTCAATGCCCTCATCTAAATCATTGACATAAATCGTAAAGAGCTGTGGTCCCAATACAGAGCCCTGTGGTACCCCACTAGTCACCTCCAGCCAGTCCGAGAAACACACATTCACTGCTACCCTTTGCTTTCTATCTGCCAACCAGTTTTCTATCCATGTTGAAACCCTGCCCCCAATGCCATGAGCTCTGATTTTACTCACCAATCTCCTATGTGGCACCTTATCGAATGCCTTCTGAAAATCTAGGTACACAACATCTACTGGCTTACCCTCGTCTAACATCCTTGTTACACCCTCAAAAAACTCCAACAGATTAGTCAAGCATGATTTGCCCTTGGTAAATCCATGCTGGCTCGGCCTAATCCTATTTCTGCCATCTAGATGTGCCACTATTTCGTCCTTAATAATGGACTCAAGCATCTTCCCCACGACTGACGTTAGGCTAACAGGGCGATAGTTCTCCGTTTTCTCCTTCCCTCCCTTCTTGAAAAGTGGGACAACATTAGCCACTTTCCAATCTTCAGGAACTGATCCTGAATCTAAGGAACATTGGAAAATGATTACCAATGCATCCGCAATTTCCTGAGCCACCTCTTTTAGAACCCTCGGATGCAGACCATCTGGACCCGGGGATTTATTAACCTTCAGTCCTACCAGTCTACTCATCACAGTTTCTTTCCTAATGTCAATCTGTCTCAATTCCTCTGATATCTTATGACCCTGGCCCATCCATACATCTGGGAGATTGCTTGTGTCCTAAAGATTGCTTTAGACAGATCTAAAGTATGCATTAAATTCTGTTGCCATTTCCCTGTTTCCCATAACAATTTCTCCCAATTCATTCTTCAAGGGGCCAACATTGTTCTTAACTATCTTCTTTCTCTTCACATAGCTAAAAAAGCTTTTGCTATCTCCTTTTATATTCCTGGCTAGACTGAGCTCATACCTGATTTTTTCTCTCCGTATTGCTTTTTTAGTTAAGATCTGCTGTTCCTTAAAACTTTCCCAATCATCTGTATTCCCACTCATCTTAGCCCTGTCATACTTCTTTTTCTTTAATGCTATACAATCTCTGACTTCCTTTGTCAACCACTGTGGCCCCTTCCCCCTCTTTGAATCCTTCCTTCTCATTGGAATGAACTGCATTTGCATCTTTTGTATTATGCCCAAGAATATCTGCCACTGCTGATCCACTGTCTTTCCTGCCAGGGCATCTGCCCATTTAACTTTGGCCAGCTCTTCCCTCATGGCTCCGTAGTCTCCTTTATTTAATTGCAACACTGACACCTCTGATCTGCCCCTATCCCTCTCAAATTGTAGATAAAAACTTATCATGTTATGATCACTACTTCCTAATGGCTCCTTTACTTCAAGATCACTTATCAATTCCTGTTCATTACACATCACCAAGTCCAAAATAGCCTCGTTCCTGGTTGGCTCAAGCACAAGCTGTTCCAAAAATACATCCCTTAGACACTCCACAAACTCCCTATCCTGGGGTCCAGCACCTACCTGATTCTCCCAGTCCACCTGCATGTTGAAATCTCCCATAATGACTGCATTACCTTTAGCACATGCCAATGTTAACTCCCTAATCAACTTGTACCCAATATCCACGCTACTGTTTGGGGGCCTGTACACAACACCCATTAGGGTCTTTTTACCCTTACTGTTCCTCAGCTCAATCCACACAGACTCTTCTTCCCCTGTTCCCAAGTCACCTCTTGCTAAGGACTGAATCTCATTCCTCACCAACAGGGCCACCCCACTCCCTCTTCCCATATTTCTGTCTCTACGATAGCACGTATACCCTGGTACACTCAATTCCCAGGCCTGATCCCCTTGCAGCCATGTCTCCGTTATTCCAACAATATCGTAGTTCCCCATTTTCATCTGAGCTTCAAGCTCATCTGTCTTATTTCTGACACTACGCGCATTCAAGTATAGAATTCTTAGCCCATTCCTCCTCTCTTTGCATAAAACACTGTCTACTGTACCTAACCCAGCTCCTTGAACTTCCATCGGGCAAATTGTACCCTGAATTTTGATGACCTTCTCAAGATCACCCAAACCTTCTACACATTTAACCCCATGCACCTTCTGACCAACTCTCTGGATCTGGATCCCTGCCCCCTGCACATCTAGTTTAAACCCCCCCCGAGCAGCACTGGCAAATACTGCTGCAAGAATGTTAGTACCCCTCCAGTTCAGATGTAGACCACCCCTTCAAAACAGATCCCAATGTCCCTGGAACAAAGACCAATTATCCAAAAACCTGAACCCTTCCTTCCTGCACCATGCTCTCAGCCTCGTATTAATGTGCATAATCATTCTATTCTTCGCCTCACTCGCACGTGGCACAGGTAGCAATCCCGAGATTGTCACCCTGGAGGTCCTGCCTTTCAGCTTCACTCCTAACTCCCTGAACTCTCTAAGCAGGACCCCCTTACTCACCTTACCTACATCATTGGTCCCTACATGGACCACTACATCTGGGTTCATGCCCTCATTCTCCAGAATAGCCTGCACCCGATCTGAGATGTCCTGGACCCTGGCACCAGGGAGGCAACATACCATCCGAGACTCTTTATCTGCCCCACAAAATCTCCTATCTGCCCCCCTAACTATAGAGTCTCCTAAAACTATCGCTCTCTTCTCTTCCCTCCTCCCCTTTCTAGTTGAGGGTTCAACCTCTGAGCCAGAGGCAGGACCACTACAACTCATTCCTGGTAGGTCATCCCCATCAACAGTATCCAGTACGGTATACTTATTGTTAATGGGAATGGCCGCAGGGGTGCTCTGCTCTCTCTGCCTGCTCCCCCTGCTTCTCTGGACCGTCACCCATCTGCCTACTTCTTGGTTTTTTGGTGTGACTACCTCCTGATAACTCCTATCTATCTCTGCCTCCACCTCCCGAATGATCCGTAGTTCATCCAGCTCCTGCTCCAACTCCCTAACTCGGGCTGATAGGAGCTGCAGCTGGACGCACCTTTTGCAGGTGTGGTCATCAGGGACAACTGTGTTGACCCTGACTTCCCACATACTGCATACGGAGCGCACCACTGCTCTGACTGTCTCCCCCATACCTGAACTGGATTAATAGAATAAGTCTAAAAAGCACCTAGCGACCTTACCTTCTTCCCCTCAGCGAGCAATCACACAAGCTTACCGAAGTCCCCTTACGCCGAAGCCCACTTAGCCAAAGCCCAGGACTCTGCTTCCACGGACTCCGCTGCCCGCTCTGAAAAGAAGTCCTGCCTTTTAAAGTGCGCGCTCGACGCTGACGTCACTCGCACCTGCGCAGTTCCCCCTCCTCCACAGGTATTGACCAGGTAGGCTTAAATCCTACCTACAACGGTCGAATTCTCTGAGCTCCCAGCTGAATCACAAGCTGTAACTTGCTCCCGATCCCGATTCTTCATATGAAAGTCCTACCATCCCAGGAATCAATCTGGTGAACCTTCTCTGTACTCCCTCTATGGCAAGAATGGCTTTCCTCAGATTAGGGGACCAAAACTGCACACAATATTCCAGGTGTGGTCTCACCAAGGCCTTGTACAACTGCAGTAGAACCTCCCTGCTCCTGTACTTGAATCTTCTTGCTAAGAATGCCAACATACCATTGGCCTTTTTCATCGCCAGCTGTACCTTGCATGCCCACCTTCAATGACTAGTGTACAATGACACCCAGGTCTCATTGCACCTCCCCTTTTCCTAATTGGCCACCATTCGGATAATAATTTGTTTTCCTGTTCTTGCCACCAAAGTGGATAACTTCACATTTATTCACATTAAATTGCATCTGCCATGAATTTGCCCACTCACCTAACCTGTCCAAGTCACCCTGCATCCTCTTAGTATCCTCCTCACAGCTAACACGACTGCCCAGCTTTGTGTCATCCGCAAACTTGGAGATGCTGCATTTAATTCCCTCGTTTAAATCATTAACTTATATTGTAAACAACTGGGGTCCCAGCACTGAGCCTTGCAGTACCCCACTAGTCATTGCCTGCCATTCTGAAAAGGTCCCATTTATTCTCACTCTTTGCTTCCTGTCTGCCAACCAATTCTCTATCCACATCAATACCATACCCCCAATACCGTGTGCTTTAAGTTTGCACACTAATCTCCTGTGTGGGACCTTGTCAAAAGCCTTTTGAAAATCTGAATATACCAAATCCACTGGTTCTCCCATATCCACTCTACTAGTTACATCCTCATAAAATTCTATAAGATTCGTCAGACATGATTTTCCTTTCACAAATCCATGCTGACTTTGTCCGATGATTTCACCTCTTTCCAAATGTGCTGTTATCACATATTTGATAACTGACTAGCATTCTTTCCCACCACTGATGTCAGGCTAACCAGTCTATAATTCCCTGGTTTGTGTTGTTGTGAGTGCAGTGTTGTATGAGCACTCTCCCAGGCCAAAGAAAGAGGCATCTGTTTCAAAGTCTTAAAGGTACATTTAATGTCATAGAAATATATACAATATACATCCTGAAATTCTTTTTCTTCACAACCACCCACAAAAACAGAGGAGTGCCCTAAAGAATGAATGACAGTTAAATGTTAGAACCCCTACACCCCACAGCTTCCCCCACACACGTAAGCAGCAGCAAAGCAACAATTCCCCCTCCTCCACCAGCAAAAAAAAGCCTCGTCGCCCCACACCAAGCACTCAAACGTGCAGCAAAGCATCAATAGAAACACAGACTTGCAGTACCCCAAAGACTACTCTTTCACCCAGTACTGCAATGTACCACAGGCTCTCTCTCTCCCTAATAAGGGAAAAAGAGATGTCTCCATTTCACTAGCTATTGAGATCCTTGGTTGCTTTGTTGGGATCAAAGAATGCCAGTGTTGGTGGAGGGTTAAGCCCTGCTTTAAGTGATAAGAATGACTTCTCCTGTGGTGCCTCCAAGGTGAAATCATTTCTCTGAGAGAAGAGGTCATGCAGTGGCTTTACTTTCTCTACCAAATCTGGAATGAACTTTCCCAGCTTGTTTACCATGCCAAGGAAACTGCTGATCTCTGATACATTCGAAGGTTGTTCCACATTTCAAACTCCTGCCAGTCTGACTGAATCTCGTTGTACTCCCTGGGAGGACAGTTGGTGACCTAAGAACTTCTTCTCCAACTTTGCAAAAATCCACATTTCTTTTTTGTTCAGAGAGAGTCCAGCCTGTTTCAATTTCTCCAAGGCATCTTCCATTCTTTTGTCATGTTCCTCACTTGCACCTCTGAAGATGAGAATATCATCCATGAGGCAAACTATTATTCCAAAATTTGGTCCATCCTCATCTGAAAGAGTTCAGGGGCTGTTGAGATACCAAAAGGATGTCACTTGAAAGCAGAGCATTCATATAGTGTGATAAATTTTTTGAGCTACTGTGACTCAGGAGCTAAACAGATCTGCCAGAACCTTGAGTTTGCATGTCATTTGGTGAAGATCTTTGCACCACCCAGCCTACTAAATGTGTGCTCAACAGAGGGTATTCCAGTCAGTAGATCTATTCATTCTAGCTGTGATGTCAAGTGCCTCCATTCTCTCAAGTTCAGCTTTGACTTTGTTCATCAATGGGCTGGTATACACCTCACTGTCGTCAGAGAGTAGGGTGACACTTCTGGCCTCAGTTGGATAAGGAACCTCTTTTTCAGATCCCCCCATCCCCCAGGCTTGTGAACAACTCCAGGTACTTCTGCCACTGAACATTTTTTTAGCAAATCCAACCTTGCAGTAAGGTTCTGCTTCTCAATGTCATATCGTCCCAGTAGTGGTTAGAAGATATTCTGAACAACATAAGCATGCTCTTTTAACTGTTTCTCATTTTAATGGAAGAGTAAGAAGCCAAAATAAGAAAGTGTGGGAGGGAAGGTGACAGGTGAAGCCTGGTGAGTGGGAAAGGTAAAAGGCTGGAGAAGGAATCTGAAAAGAGAGGTGAGTGGACTGTAGGAGAAAAGGAAGGAGGTGGGGCACCAGTGGGAGGTGATAGGTAGGTGAGAAGAGGTAAGGGACCAGAGTGGGGAAAAGAAGAAAAGGGGAGGGGAAGAAAATTTCATTTTTTACCAGGAGAAATTGATATTCATGCTGTTATGTTGGAGGCTACCCAGACAGAATATAAGGTGTTGTTTTTCACACTGTGGATGACCTCATCATAGCAAAAGAGGATGCCAAGGACCAGCATGTTGGAATGGGAATTGGAAATGCAATTAAAGTATTGGGCCACTGGAAACTTCTGCTTTTGGCAGATGGAACGAGTTGCTCAACAAAGTGATCCCCCAAGTTACAACAGGTCTCACCAATGTAGAAAAGGCCACATTGGCAGTCCAGCAGACTCGCAGCTGAAGTGTTGCCTCATCTGGAAGGACTGTTTGGGGCCCTCGATAGAGGTGAGTAAGGAGGTGAATAGGCAGGTGTAGCACTTTAGCCGCTTGCGGGTAAGCGCTGGGAACAAGATTAGAAGACAGAGTGATAGATAAAGCAGAGAAAGGTGTCAGAAATAGACCAAGTGAATTTAAGAGCAAACTTCCCTATAGCATTCTCCCTCAGATTGTTTGCAAGAGATAAATTATGATAATTCAATTTTTCACTTGCTTTATTTTTGTTATTCTTTTCTCTTCCCAATAGATTTTAGTATCTTCTGCTTTCCTCTTGTTCAATAGTCAGTTCTGCATCTCCTACGTGCCTTTGTTTTACCTTCTCCTGCATCAATTCAACAATTAGAGTTTGCAACCACTGAATCCCTTTGCGTGGAACAGTATCAGAGAATACGTGTGTGTGTGTGTGTGTGTGTGTGTGTGTGTGTGTGTGGATGGAGAGCGGGGTGGGAGTAGAATTTCCCTCATGGATTCCTATTTCTATTTAGACTGCTTTAATGGTAAGAACCCCACATTAGATTGCATTGTAACTCTATGACTCTATAACTGATCTAAATAATTTATCAGTAATATTGCATGACAATAATTGTTGTACAATTGTCTTCCTATCCTTTACAGGGCGACTCAGGAGGTCCATTAGTTTGTGAGGATGCTGATAAGACTTGGTTTCTTGCTGGAATCGTGAGCTTTGGAATTAAATGTGCCAGTCCTAACATACCTGGAGTGTATGCTCGGGTTACAGCTGTTAGAGATTGGGTGAAGCACGAAACTGGAGTGTAAATTTCGACAAATCCTGATCCGACCTTCTATTTTATTCCTATTGCATGAGCACTGTTTCTAAAATTTATTCCTAAACATTGATGCCACAAATGTTGTATTTTATCCTCAAAGCAATCTACAGATTTCTAAATGTTTTTGGTTTGGAAAATTCTGGCTTTGATCCAACGTTGGTAATTATTGAATTAAGTCGTTATTTTACGAGTGTGAAATTTCCTGTTTCAGAAAGGCTTGACCATCACACCTGGTGGAGCTTCCTCAAGGACCCCAGGAAAAGATAAGAAGTAGGGTTAAGTTATGGAAAACTCCATTCAGTTTTAGGCTTAGTTGAACATAGAAACATGGAAACATAGAAAGCCTACAGCACAATACAGGCCCTTCGGCCCACAAAGCTGTGCGGAACATGTACTTACTTTAGATATTATCTAGGGTTATGCATAGCCCTCTATTTGTCCAAGCTCCATGTGCCTATCCAGGAGTCTCTCAAGATACTCTATCTTATTTGCCTCCACCTCTGTCACCGGCAGCCCATTCCACACACTCGCCACGCTCTGCATAAAAAACTTACTCCTAACATCTCCTCTGTACCTACTTCCAAGTACCTTAATACTGTCAATGCCTCTCATCATCTTATACACACCTAGCAGGTCACCACTCATCCTCCGTCACTCCAAGAGAAAAGGTTGATTTCACTCAACCTATTCTCATAAGGCATGCTCCCCAATCTAGGCAACATCCTTGTAAATCTCCTCTGCACCCTTTCTATAGTTTCCACATCCTTCTTGTAGTGAGGTGACCAGAACTGAGCCCAGTACTCCAAGTGGGGTCTGACCAGGGTCCTATATAGCTGCAACATTACCTCCCAGCTCTTGAACTCAATCCCACGGTTGATGAACGCCAATGCACCATATGCCTTCTTAACCACAGAGTCAACCTGCGCAGGAGCTTTGAATGTCCTATGGACTCAGACCCCAAGATCTCTCTGAACCTCCACACTGCCAAGAGTCTTACCATGAATACTATATTCTGCCAACATATTTGACCTACCAAATGAACTACCTGACACTTATCTGGGTTGAACTCCATCTGCCACTTCTCAGCCCAGTTTTGCATCCTATTGATGTCCTGTTATAACCTCTGACAGCCCTCCACACTATCCACAACACCCCCAACCTTTGCATCAACAGATTTACTAACCCATCCCTCCATTTCCTCATCCAGGTACTTTATCAAGATCATGAAGAGAAGGGGTCCCAGAATGGATCCCTGCAGCACACCACTGGTCACCAACCTCCATGCAAAATATGACCCGACTACAACCACTCTTTGCCTTCTGTGAGCAAGCCAGTTCTGAATCCACGAAGCAATATCCCCTTGGATCCCATGCCTCCTTACTTTCTCAATAAGCCTTGCAAAGGGTACCTTATCAAATGCCTTGCTGAAATATGACATATGCACTTTGATTTCCAGGATTGATTACATAGCTCCTGCACATCTTTCAAGTATACTGGCAGAATGGTTTGTAAAGTGGACAATATCACCCCCTTCTCAGGGCCATTGGGAGTAAGTAGGCCATAAGTAGGCGATAAAGATAAAGGGGGCTGTGGGAGGCACTTGGTACCAAGGGGGGGGGTCAATTGAGGGAGTACAAGCTTAATTTAAGAAATTACTTACTACAAAGCATTTGATGTGCTTCATCCTCTGTGCTTCATAATTAATTACAATGATCATGTGAGTGTTGGCACGTGGCCAAGTGGTTAAGGCTTTGGGCTAGTGATCTGAAGGTCGTTAGTTTAATCCTCAGCCGAGGCAGCGTGTGTGTCCTTGAGCAAGGCACTTAACCACACACTGCTCCTGCACGTTTATAGCCCAATGGCAACGATTGGTGCAGTATGGACAAGACAAGACAAGACCTCATGTCATGCTAACCCACCATCCTCTAAGACTTCGTGTGAAATGTGTAGAAGTTGTTGAAAAACAATGTGACTCTTCTGTATTTGGCATATCATGAGAAATATGGAATGAAGAAATTGTGTTAGTTCCAGGACAGGCCTGCACATTATTGCCATTCACTACTGTAGTATAATGTAGTATACTGTTAGTATAATTCCCAGCAGTGAGGCAATTCATGTGAATTAGTATGTGGCATTCAAATAACCATATAACAATTACAGCATGGAAACAGGCTATTTTGGCCCTTCTAGCTCATGCCGAACACTTACTCTCACCTAGTCCCACTGACCTGCACTCAGCCCATAACCCTCCATTCCTTTCATGTCCATATACCTATCCAATTTTACTTTAAGTAACAATACCGAAACTGCCTCTACCACTTCTACTGGAAGCTCATTTCACACAGCTACCACTTCTGAGTGAAGAAGTTCCCCCTCTTGTTACCCCTAAATTTTGCCCCCAACTCTCAACTCATGTCCTCTTGTTTGAAACTCCTCTACTCTCAATGGTAAAAGCCTATCCACGTCAACTCTATCTATCCCCTTCATAATTTTAAATACCTTTATCAAGTCCCCCCTCAACCTTCTACGTTCCAAAGAATAAAGACCTAACTTGTTCAACCTTTCTCTGTAACTTAGGTGCTGAAACCCAGGCAGCATTCCAGTAAATCTCCTCTGTATTCTCTCTATTTTGTTGACATCCTTCCTATAATTCAGTGACCAGAACTGTACACAAAATTTAGCCTCATCAATGCCTTGTACAATTTTAACATTGCATTCCAACTTCTATACTCAATGCTCTTATTTATAAAGGTCAGCATACCAAAAGCTTTCTTCACCACCCTATCCACATGAGATTCCACTTTCAGAGAACTATGCACCATTATTCCTAAATCATTTTGTTCTACTGCATTCTTCAATGCCCTACCATTTACCATGAAGTGGTTAAGACGTTCATCTATTTATCTGAAGATCGCTAGTTCGAACTTTGGCTGAGGCTTGCGTGTGTATACTTCATCAAGGCACTTACCAAACATTGCTCTGCGGTGACACCGGTGCCAAGCTGTATGGGTCCTAATGCCCTTCCCTTGGACAACATTGGTGGCGTGGAGAGGGGAGACTTGCAGCTTGGGCAACTGCCAGTCTTCCATAAAAAAATATTTTGCCCAGGCTTAATGTATATGACAAACAACATGGGACCCAGTACAGATCCCTGAGGCACACCACTAGTCACCGGCCTCCAACCTGACAAACAGTTATCAACCACTACTCTCTGGCATCTCCCATCCAGCCACTGTTGAACCCATTTTACTACTTCAATATTAATGCCTAACGATTGAACCTTCCTAACTAACCTTCCGTGTGGAACCTTGTCAAAGGCCTTACTGAAGTTCATATAGACAACATCCACTGCTTTACCCTTGTCAACTTTCCTAGGAATCTCTTCAAAAAATTATATAAGATTTGTCAACCATGACCTTCCACGCACGAATCCATGGTGACTGTTCCTAATCAGACCCTGTCTATCCAGATAGTTATATATACCATCTCTAAGAATACTTCCATTAATTTACCCCCCACTGATGTCAAACTTACAGGCCTATAATTGCTAGGTTTACTCTTAGTACGCTTTTTAAACAATGGAACAACATGAGCAATATACTAATCCTCTGGCACCATCCCCATTTTTAATACATTTGAAATATTTCTGTCAGAGCCCCTGCTATTTCAACACTAACTTCCCTCAAGATCCTAGGGAATATCCTGTAAGGACCTTGGAGATTTATCCACTTTTATATTCCTTAAGAGTGCCGGTACTTCCTCTTCTTTAATCGTCATAGTTTCCATAACCTCCCTACTTGTTTCGCTTACCTTACACAATTCAATATCCTTCTCCTTAGTGAATACTGAAGAGAAGATATTGTTCAATATCACCACCATCTCTTTTGGCTCCACACGTAGCTGTCCGCTCTGATTCTCTAAGGGACCAATTTTATCCCTCACTATCCTTTTGCTATTAATATAACTGTAGAAACCCTTTGGATTTATTTTCACCTTACTTGCCAAAGCAACCTCATATCTTCTTTTAGCTTTTCTAATTTCTTTCTTAAGAGTCTTTTTACATTCTTTATATTCCTCAAGCACCTCATTTACTCCATGCTGACTATATTTATTGTAGATATCTCTCTTTTTCTGAACCAAGTTTCCAATATCCCTTGAAAACCATGGCTCTCTCAAACTTTTAACTTTTACTTTCTACCTAACAGGAGCATAAAGATTCTGCACCCTCAAAATTTCACCTTTAAATGATCTCCATTTCTCTATTACATCCTTCCCATAAAACAAATTGTCCCAATCTTCTAAATCCTTTTGCACCTCCTCAATGTTAGCCTTTCTCCAATCAAAAATCTCAACCCTGGGTCCAGTCCTATCCTTCATAATTATATTCAAACTAATGGCATTGTGATCATCGGACCAGAAGTGCTCTCCAACGCATACCTCCGTCATCTGACCTATCTCATTCCCTAATAGGAGATCCAACACTGCCCCTTCTCCAGTCGGTACCGCTATGTATTGCTGCAAAAAACTATCCTGCACACATTTTACAAACTCCAAACCATCCAGCCCTTTTCACAGTATAGGCTTCCCAATCTATGTGCGGAAAATTAAAATGTCCCTCAATCACATCACTGTGCTTGTTACAAATATCTGCTACCTCCTTACAAGTTTGCTCCTCTAATTCGTCCTTCCCATTAGGTGGTCTATAATACACCCCTATAATCATATAATCATATAACAAACACAGCACGGAAACAGGCTATCTCGGCCCTCCTAGTCCGTGCCGAACTCTTAATCTCACCTAGTCCCACCTACCCGCACTCAGCCCATAACCCTCCACTCCTTTCCTGTCCATATACCTATCCAATTTTACTGTAAATGACACAACTGAACTGGCCTCTACTACTTCTACAGGAAGCTCATTCCACACAGCTATCATTCTCTGAGTAAAGAAATACCCCCTCGTGTTTCGCTTAAACTTCTGCCCCCTAACTCTCAAATCATGTTCTCTCGTTTGAATCTCCCCGACTCTCAATGGAAACAGCCTATTCACGTCAACTCTATCTATCCCTCTCAAAATTTTAAATACCTCGATCAAATCCCCCCTCAACCTTCTACGTTCCAATGAATAGAGACCTAACTTGTTCAACCGTTCCCTGTAACTTAAGTGCTGAAACCCAGGTAACATCCTAGTAAATCGTCTCTGCACTCTCTCTAATTTATTGTTATCTTTCCTATAATTCGGTGACCAGAACTGCACATAATATTCTAAATTTGGCCTTACCAATGCCTTGTACAATTTTAACATTACATCCCAACTTCAGTACTCAATGCTCTGATTTATAAAGGCCAGTGTTCCAAAAGCCTTCTTCACCGCCCTGTCTACATGAGACTCCACCTTCAGGGAACTATGCACTGTTATTCCTAGATCTCTCTGTTCCACTGCATTCCTCAATGCCCTACCGTTTACCCTGTATGTTCTATTTGGATTATTCCTGCCAAAATGTAGAACCTCACACTCAGCATTAAACTCCATCTGCCAACGTTCAGCCCATTCTTCTAACCGGCATAAATCTCCCTGCAAGCTTTGAAAACCCACCTCATTATCCACAACACCTCCTACCTTAGTATCATCGGCATACTTACTAATCCAATCTACCACCCCATCATCCAGATCATTTACGTATATTACAAACAACATTGGGCCCAAAACAGATCCCTGAGGCACCCCGCTAGTCATCGGCCTCCGTCCCGATAAACAATTATCCACCACTACTCTCTGGCATCTCCCATCTAGCCACTGTTGAATCCATTTTATTACTCCAGCATTAATACCTAACGACTGAACCTTCTTAACTAACCTTCCATGTGGAACTTTGTCAAAAGCTTTGCTGAAGTCCATATAGACTACATCCACTGCCTTACCCTCGTCAACATTCCTCGTAACTTCTTCAAAAAATTCAATAAGGTTTGTGAAACATGACCTTCCACGCACAAATCCATGCTGGCTACTGCTAATCAGATCCCGTCTATCCAGATAATTATAAATACTATCTCTAAGAATACTTTCCATTAATTTACCCACCACTGATGTCAAACTGACAGGTCTATAATTGCTAGGCTTCCTTCTAGAACCCTTTTTAAACAATGGAACCACATGAGCAATACGCCAATCCTCCGGCACAATCCCCGTTTCTAATGACATATTAAAGATCTCCGTCAGAGCTCCTGCTATTTCTACACAAACTTCCCTCAAGGTCCTGGGGAATATCCTGTCAGGACCTGGAGATTTATCCACTTTTAAATTTCTTAAAAGCGCCAGTACCTCCACCTCTTTAATTGTCATAGGTTCCATAACTTCCTTACTTGTTTCCCACACCTTAGACAATTCAATATCCTTCTCCTTAGTGAATACCGAAGAGAAGAAATCATTCAAAATCTCTCCCATCTCCTTCGGTTCCACACATAGCTGACCACTCTGATTCTCTAAGGGGCCAATTTTATCCCTCACTATCCTCTTGCCTTTAATATAACTGTAGAAACCTTTCGGATTTACTTTCACCTTATTTGCCAAACCAACCTCGTATCTTCTTTTAGCTTTTCTAATCTCTTTCTTAAGATTCCTTTTACATTCTTTATATTCCTCGAGCAATTCCTTTACTCCATGCTGCCTATGTCTATTGTAGACATCCCTCTTTTTCCGAACCAAATTTCTAATATCCCTTGAAAACCATGCTGCTTTCAAACCTTTAACCTTTCCTTTCAACCTAACAGGAACATAAAGATTCTGCACCCTCAAAATTTCACCTTTAAATGATCTCCATTTCTCTATTACATCCTTCCCATAAAACAACTTGACCCAATTCACTCTCTCTAAATCCCTTCGCATCTCCTCAAAGTTAGCCTCTCTCCAATCAAAAATCTCAACTCTAGGTCCTGTCCTGTCCTTCTCCATAATTATATTGAAGCTAATGCTATTGTGATCACTGGATCCGAAGTGCTCCCCAACACATACATCTGTCAGCTGACCTATCGCATTCCCTAACAGGAGATCCAACACTGCCCCATCTCTAGACGGTACTTCTATGTATTGTTGTAAAAAACTATCCTGCACACATTTCACAAACTCTAAACCATCCAGCCCTTTTACAGAATGAGCTTCCCAGTCTACGTGTGGAAAATTAAAATCTCCCACAATCACCACCTTGTGTTTACTACAAATATCTGCTATCTCCTTACACATTTGCTCTTCCAACTCACGCTCCCCATATAAGTGTTACTACACCTTTCCCATTCCTCAATTCCACCCAAATAGGCTCCCTAGATGAGCCCTCTAATCTATCCTGTCAGAGGACTTGTCTCTGACAAGCAATGCAACACCTCCCCCTCTTGTCCCTCTGATTCTATCACACCTGAAGCAATGAAATACAGGAATATTTAGTTGCCAATCACATCCTTCCTGCAACCATGTTTCACTAATAGCTACAACATCATATTTCCAGGTATCAATCCATGCTCTAAGCTCATCCACCTTTCTTACAATGCTCCTAGCATTAAAATAAATGCATTTAAGAAATTCTCCACCTCTTCCTCTCTGTTTATCTCTAATGGTGCAAACAACTTTACTATCTTCTTTTTCTTCCTTCTCCCATACATCTGTTCCTACACTCTGGTTCCCCTCCCCCGTGTATCTAGTTTAAATCTACTGGAGCCTCTCTAGCAAACCTACCTGCAAGAATATTTGTCCCCCTCCAGTTTAAATGTAAACCATCCTGCCGGAACAGGTCCCACCTTCCCTGGAAAACTGCCCAATTATCTATAAATCTGAAGCCCTCCCTCCTGCACCATGTCTTCAGCCACGTGTTGATCTACGCTATCTTACTATTTCTAAACCCGCCTGCACGTGGCACTGGTAGCAATCCTGAGATTGCTATCCTGGAGATCCTGTCCTTTAACTTGGTGCCTAACTTCCTAAACTCACCTTTCAGGACCTCCTCATTCTTCCTACCCATGTCATTGGTTCCTAAATGAACCATGACGACGATGATTCAATGAGATAAAGTTCGGAATTTGTCCTTTTGATTGATTTTAGACTTTAAGACCATAAGACTTCGGAGCAAAATTGGGCCATTCAGCCCAATGAATCTGCTCTATCATTCCATCTCAGAGTCCATCTCGGACTCGGATTCTGCTGCGGTCAGGTCGTTTTCAGTGTGTGCTGCATCTGCGAGGCTGAGTTGGGCGGCGCAGTGTAAGTCCATAGCGGGGGTATTCCCTTCTGCCGCCGACGTGGGATGACAAGTCAATCGGGGACCCTGAGGACTTGTGGAAACTGTGTGGTGGTTTCTTTTGAACTTATAACATCTTTGGACTATTTTTACTGTGCCCATGGTCTGTTTTTTTTTATTAATTATGCTATTGTTTGCACTGTTGTAACTATATGTTGTAAATATGTGGTTTTGTGCAGGTCTTGTAGCTTTAGTTTTTGGTCTTGTTTGTCTGGTGGGATTGGAGCTCCTTTCCGTGGAATGCGCTAAGGTAGTAGTGCGATATTAATACGCAGCAGCCTCTCCGGATTCTGGATTGGGGATTGCCAAACGTTATGTGGATTTTCTGGCGTAGTCTGTTTTGTCATGTGTTTTTGTGATATCATTCTGGAGGAACGTTGTCTCATTTTTTAACTGCATTGCACTTGTGGTTTTTAAATGGCAATAAACTGAATCTGATCTGATCTGCTCATGGCTGATCCCAGATCCCACTCAATCCCATACACCTGCTTTCTCACCATATCCTTTGATGCCCTGATTAATCTGGAAACTATCGACTTCCCCTTCAAATATTCCTGCAGTCTTGGACTCCTCCGCAGTCTGTGGCAAAGCATTCCACAGATTCACTACTCTGTGGCCTAAAAAATTCATCCTTACCTCCATTCCAAAAGGTTGCAACTCAATTTTGAGGCTTTGCCCTCTAGCTCAGGATACCCCGATCATAGGATCCTCACCACATCCACCTTATCTAGTTCTTTCACACTCAGTAGGTTTCAATAAGATGCCCTAAATTCCATACCCCTTCATTCCCAGAGTCATCCTCATGAACCTCCTCTGGACTCTCTCCAATGATAATATATCCTTTTGGAGATACGGGGACCAGAACTGTTGACAATACTCCAAGTGTGGTCTGACAAGTGTCTTATAAAGCTTCAGCATTATATCCTTGATTTTATATTCTATTCCTTTTGAAATAAATGGCAACATTGCATTTGCCTTCTTTACCACAGACTCAACCTGTGAATTAACCTTCCGCAAGTCTTGCATGACAACTCTTAAGTCCCTTTGTACCTCTGATGTTTGAATTTCTCCCATTTAAATAATAGCACTATTGTTCCTTTTAACAAAATGTATTACCATACACTTCCCAACACTGTATTCCATTTGTCATTTTTCCCTGAGTAGGTTCAAGCACAACTGCTATAAAAAGCCATCTAATAGGCATTCAACAAATTCCCTCCCTTGCAATACAACACCAACCTGATTATCCCAATCCCCTTCCATATTGAAGTCAACAGTAACAGTTGTGACATTGCACTTATTACATGCCTTTTCCAGCTCCCTTTGTAATCTCAATCCCACATCTTGGCTACTATTTGGAGGCCTATATATGACTCCCATAATGATTTTTTTTACCCTTGTAGTTTCTTAACTCCATCTGGAAATATTTAACATACTCTGACTTTATGTCACCTCTTTCTAAAAATGCAATTCCATCTCTTGTCAACAGAGCCACACCATCGCCTATGCCTTCCTGTCTGTCCTTTCAATACAAAGTATATTCTTTGATATTCAGTTTCCAACTATGGCCTTTTTTCAGTGACAACTCAGTGAAGCCCATAATGTCATACTGACCAAACTCTAATTGCACCATGAGTTCATCCACCTTACTCTGAATGCTACGTGCATTTAAGTACTTCACCTTCAGTCCTACATTCTTCGTCCTTTTGAATTTTGCCTCTGTGTTACACTTTAACTCTGCTCTGTCTGCACTTGTACCCAATCATAGGCTTGTTATACCCACCATCCACTTGTAAACATGCTGGATCACCCTCAGCTCTATCATACTGGCTCCTATCCTTATGCCATATGAGTTTAAACCACTCCCAACAGCTCTGGTAAACCAGCCCGCAAGAGTACTGATCCCTCTCAGATTCAAGTGCAACCCGTCCCTTTTTACAGGTCACACCTGCCCCAGAAGAGGTCCCAATTATCTAGAAATCTGAATCCCTGCCCCTGCTCCAATTCTTCAGTCACGTATTTATCTACCATCTCATTCTCCTCCTATTTTCACCGTCACTTGGCACAGGCAGCAATCCTGAGATTAGAACCCGTGAGGTCCAGCTTCTCAGCTTCCTTCCTAATTCCCTGTATTCTGTTTTCAGGACCTCCTCCCTTTTTCTACCTATGTCATTGGTACCAATATACACCGTGACTTCTGGCTGCTCACCCTCCCTTTTCAGGATATTGTGGAAGCCTTCAGAAACATCACATATCCTGGCATCCATGTTTCTTTTTCGCATCTACAGAATCACCTATCTGTCATCCTAATTATAAAGTCCCCAACAACTGCTAACATCCTCTTCATTTCCCTACCCTTCTGGGCCAGATTCAGTGCCAGAGGCATGGCTGCTGTTGCTTCCCCCAGGTAGACCCCACTCAAACAGTACTCAAATTAGAGAACTTATTGTTGAGGGGGACGGCCACAGGGGTGCTCTCCCTTCCCTCTCCTGACAGATGAGATCTTGAACACATTTCTCTAGGCCATAGCCCAATCGAGATATCCATGCCACACTTCAGGTAGGGAGTCAGGTTTTGCCAAGCTATGATGATGTCATAGATCACCCTTTTATTCATCGCAGCACTTGAGGTTGGACATAACTGTAGGTGATTGACTGTAGCTGTTAATCCATAACAAAAATAGCAGAAGCAGACCAAATGAAAAAGGACTGTAGACAGTACAGTGCGGAGTATCTGAAATATTAATTTATACCAACTTCAAGCAACCAATAGCAGCCAACTTGTCTGTTGTGTGAAAATGTTTTTTTTTCAAATCAGGCAAGTAAACCATCCGAGTTCCTTGAACATTTGAAGAGAATACATTCTGATAAAGCAAACAAGAACTGGGCTTATTTTCAGTCACTTTGTGAAAACGGAAAGCATTCAAAACATGTTTGCTAGCACTTCACAACAAAACAGTAACGATTTTCCTGCTTCATACAACATTTCATTGCTCATTGCTATATCTGGAAAGCCCCATACAATTAGAGAAGAACTGATTCTACCAGCAGCAATGGAGGTTCTGAGTACAGTTTTGCAAAAGTTACCATATCAGAGCAATTTTTGGGTTCAGCACATTTACATTTAGCCATTGACTTTGACTACCAGTCTTCACATCTGAATATGCTTTGTGGATTTAATTTGGAGTGCAGCTCTGAACAATAGATTCCTAAAAGCCATGAATCCCAGACCAAACAATGCTGATTAATATTCATATTGAAGTAGTAAAATGGATTCAACAGTGGCTGAATGGGAGATGCCAGAGAGTATTGGTGGATAAACTGTTTGTCAGGTTGGAAGCTGGTGACTAGTGGTGTGCCTCAGAGATCTGTACTGGGTCCAATGTTGTTTGTCATATACATTAATGATCAGGATGATGGGGTGGTAAATTGGATTAGTAAGTATGCAGATGATTCTAAGGTAGGTGGCGTTGTGGATAATGAAATAGGTTTTCAAAGCTTGCAGAGAGATTTAGGCCAGTTAGAAGAGTGGGCTGAACGATGGCAGATGGAGTTTGAAGCTGATATGTGTGAGGTGCTACATTTTGGTAGGAATAATCCAAATAGGACATACATGGTAAATGGTAGGGCATTGAAGAATGCAGTAGAACAGAGTGATCTAGGAATAATGGTGCATAGTTCCCTGAAGGTGGAATCTCATGTGGATAGGGTGGTGAAGAAAGCTTTTGGTATGTTGGCCTTTATAAATCAGAGCATTGAATATAGGAGTTGGGATGTAATGTTAAAATTGTACAAGGCATTGGTAAGGCCGAATTTGGAGTATTGTGTACAGTTCAGGTCACCGAATTATAGGAAAGATATCAACAAAATAGAGAGAGTACAGAGAAGATTTACTAGAATGTTACCTGGGTTTCAGCACCTAAGTTACAGGGAAAGGTTGAACAAGTTAGTTCTTTATTCTTTGGCGCATAGAAGATTGAGGGGGGACTTGATAGAGGTATTTAAAATTATGAGGAGGATAGAGTTGACGTGGATAGGCTTTTTCCATTGAGAGTCGGGGAGATTCAAACAAGAGGACATGAGTTGAGAGGGGGCAAAAGTTTAAGGGTAACACGAGGGGGAATTTCTTTACTCAGAGAGTGGTAGTTGTTTGGAATGAGCTTCCAGTAGAAGTGGTAGAGGCAGGTTTGGTATTGTCATTTAAAGTAAAATTGGATAGGTATATGGACAGGATAGGAATGGAGGGTTATGGGCTGAGTGCGGGTCAGTGGGACAAGGTGAGAGTAAGCCTTCAGCATGGACTAGAAGGGCCAAGGTTGCCTGTTTCTGTGCTGTAATTGTTATATAGGTGATGGCATACATCGGGGTTTAACAAGCGTGATTAACCGGAAAGGAAACAGATTAATGCTAGTTAAAGCATGAAGATGCTCCTTTTCTCTACAACGATATTTCTCTCTGCAATAAATTGCCACAATTCCCAGTTTGTGAGTTTGTTGGAATAATTTGATGAAACGAGCTTGTGGTTGTTTGATGATCACAAGGACATAAGGATCATTGCAATAGTTAGGGATTAGTCAGGAATATCAATACTTTTCCACATTGACCTGTGTCTTCTTTTTCTGCTTTGGGAGGAAACAGAGTTGGAGTCTTAAGGAAGAGTCTCAGCCTCAAACGTTGACTCTCTATTCCTCTCCATGGATCAATTTTATTGCCATTCTACCATACACATGTATACAGCTAAACAAAACATTGTTCCTCTGGGGCCAAGGTGCAATACATATAGTCACACACAGCAGATATAGTTACAATCCAGCATATACAGTCACAAAGTAATATTAGCACGTCCCTGAGTGGCATGGCCTGATGATTGACAAGTAGTTGTAAAAATAGTCGCAGCAATAAAAGATGAAAAGTGACCAGTGCCGGACCTGTACAGTGTCTGTGAGTCTGCAAGTGCTAGAGGCAGGGCGGTGGTGTGGCAGACACTAAGACAGGGTGTACATGTGAGCTGGATGGCAGCAGAGTGTTCCAAAGTCCAGCAGCCTGGGGGAAGAAGTGATTGTCCAGCCTGACAGTTCAGGTTCTTATGCTGCAGTACCTTCTGCCTGATGGTAGGAGGTCAAAGAGGTTCTGAGAAGGATGGGAGGGCTCTTTGACAATGCTTCAGACACTGTGTATGTCCTGTATGAGGGCTGCCTGACCTGCTGAATTGCTCCAGTATTTTATACTTTGTATGTGTTACTATGGGGCATTGTGCACAATTTTAGAAATGAGATCAGGGACATGTCAGCTGGACTGGTATTTCTGGTCCTTAATGTTTATGTGTAAATTGCGGCCCACATTTTTAAAAATGAATAGGTCACACCTTAATTACTGTGACTATTTTGATCCTGGCATGCACTGACATTTTAACAATAAGAACGATGACTCATTAATTTCCTCTCTCCAATTACGTTTGCATGATCTCACTAAAAATGAATGTGCCCTGCAGCATCACAAGTCTTGTTCTTCAGTGACTTCATTCAGATGGGTACAGTACTGTTTCATATGTATAAAATACATGTGGTCATGGTTATTACAGAAGACAGGCAGTTCATAATTTGGTCATGTTGATTGTGCATTGACCCTAGAAAAGATATGACCCTGTTAGGAGAGGAGGGAAGACCATGGAAGAAAGGGAAGGGGGAGGAGGGTGGAGGAGTACCAGAGGAAGGTGGTGGTCAGGTAAGGAGATCAGGTGAAATAGGGAAACAGGAATGGGGAATGGTGAAGGAGAGGAGGAGGGAGGGTAATTACCGAAAGTTTGAGAAATCAATGTTCATTCCATTAGATTGGAGGCTACCCAGATGGAATATAAGGAGTTGCTCCTACAACCTCAGTGTTGCCTCGTCGTGACAGTAGAGGATGCCATGGACTGACATGTCAGAATGGGAATGGGAAGTAGAATTGAAATGGTGGCCACCAGGAGATCCCACTTTTTGTGGCAGAAGGAGCAAAGGTGCTCAGCGAAGTGGTCTCCCAATCTATGTCAGGTCTCACCAATATACAGGAGCACTGGATACAGTCAATGACTCCTACACATAAGTGAAGTATCACCTCACCTGAAAGCACTGTTTGAGGCCCTGAATGATAGTGAGAAATGAGATGTAGGGGCAAGTGTGGCACTTGTTCCACTTGCAAGGATAAGTACCAGGGCTAGGAGGGAGATCAGTGGGGAGAGATGGAGTGAACAAGGGAGTCATGTAGGAAGTGATCCCTGTGGAAAGCAGAAAATGGGGGGGGGGGGGGTAGGGAAAGCTACGCTCAGTGGTGGGATCCCATTAGAGAATGCAGAACTTTTGGAGAATTATGTGCTGGACATGGAGGCTGATGGGGTGGTAGGTGAGGACAAGAGGAACCCTATCCCTGGTGTGGCAGCGTGAGGATGGGGTGAAAGCAGATGTGTGCAAAATGGAAAAGATGCCAGTGAGGGCAGTTTTGAAGGTGGAGGAAGGGAAGCCGCTTTCTTTGAGGAAGGAGGACAACTCAGTATTCTGGAATGAAAAGCCCCATCCTGAGAGCAAATGTGGCAGACAGAGAGAAACTGAGAGAAGGGAATGGCATTTTTACAAATGACAGGTTGGGAAGAGGTACAGTCCAGGTAGCTATGAGAGTCAGTGGGTTTATAATAGATTTCAATAGACAAGTTGTCTCCAGAGAAAGAGAGTTAGAGAAAGGGGAGAGAGATGTCAGAAATGGACCAGGTACGTTTGAGGACAAGGTGGAAGTTGAAGGCAAAGATGATGAAGTTGACAAGCTTCAAGTTGGTGCAGGAAGCAGCACCAATGCAGTCATCAATATAGTGTAGGAAGAGCTGGGGAGTGATGTTGGTGTAGGCATGGGGCATAGTCTGTAGCTGATGAAAAGGCAGGTGTAGCTGAGACTCTTGTGAGTGCCTATGGCTACACCTTTGATTTGAAGGAGGTGAGAGGAGCCAAAGGAGAAATTATTGAGGATGAGGATCAATTCCACCAGATGGAGAAGTGTGGTGGTGGTTGGGTCTGTTCAGAAAGAAGTGGAGAGCTTTAAAGCCCTCTTGATGAGGGATAAAGGTGTATAGGGACTGGACATTCATAGTAAAAATGAGACTATCAGGACCAGGGAACTTAAAGTCATTAAAAAAAAATCAAGAGTGTGTGAAAACTCACAGATATAGGTAGGAAGTGACTGTATCAAGGAGGATAACACAGAGTCAAGGTATGCAGACACAATTTCAGTGGGGCAGGAACAGGCAGAAACAATGGGTCTACCTGGACAGTCAGGTTTATGGATCTTGGGTAGGAGGTAGACACAGGAGGTGCAGGATAAGAACTAAGAGGTTGGTGGCTGTGGATGGGAATCCCCAGAGTCAATAAGATTGGTGATGGTGTGGTGATAGCCTGGTGCTCCTTAGTGGGATTCTGTTCAAGGATAAGAGGAGGTGTCTGAGAGTTGTCACCTGGCCTCCACCAGGCTACAGCAGCACCCCCTTTATCTGCAGGTTTGATGGTGAGGTTAGGATTAGTGTGGAGAGAGTAGAGAGCAGCCTGTGCAGAGCGAGTGAGAGAATTGGAAAGAAGAGTGTTAGAGTCAAGACGGTTGACGTGTTGTCAGAAATTAGCAATGAAAAGATCCAAAACAGGCAGAAGACCAGAGCAGGGTGTTCAGGATGAGGAGAAAGGTTGAAGGCTGGAGTAGGGATCATTGGTGTGGGGCAGTGAGTCCTTGCCAAAGAAGTAGGCATGGAGACAGAGGCAATGGAAGAAGAGCTCGTCATGGTGGGCATGGAACTCACTGAGGTGCGAGTGCAAGGGGACAAAGGAGGCCCTAATTGAGGACAGAGAATACTACCTCCATGTTCACTCTTGGTTCTATTACTCTATTTTTTCTCAATTCTACTTTTGTGAAATATGTAGCAAAATAGAACAGGAAATAAAGAATTATCTGATTGCAACTGAATTCCTTCTCACTACCTTCCACAAACCTTCTACACTACCTGCAACTATTTTAGTATCATCCACAAATTTACTAACCATGCCTCATGCATTACATCCAAAGCATTCATACAAATTACAAACCAGCCCTTGTAGAATACCAGACCACATTCTTAGGCTTAATAATTTTCCAAAGAATTGATGAACCAGGAATATTTATGAAGATCACTAGCTTTCAGAAACACCTAATATAATTGCACAATTAAAAAAGCTCTTAAAATATTTTCATAAGGATTTAAAATACTTAATGCACTATAAAGCACCAAAGAAAATAAAGTTCAAAGGAAGTTTAAGTTTCTGGAAACTTATCTCCATTCCTCAAAGCCACTCCTCTCTTTTGCATAAACTTGAGTCACTGAATCAGGTTCAGCAGTGTCCAAAACTGTCGACATAATTGCCAGGAAACTCAGGAGGTTGGTGCTTCACCATTTATCAGCAAGAGATTTCCAATCAGTAAGCAGTCAAAAGGACATCAAGAAGGACCACTCATAAAATTCACATTTCTCATGTTTATCAGCTACCAACAGAAGTGATTTCTACTGTCAATATAACCCATCGATCTAAAAGGTAAATTCAGTAAATTTAAGTATATTATGGAGGCTGGATATTGATGAATGAAGTAGTTTTGGCTGTAATGGTGCCTTTATTGGATTCTGCTTTGTGGCCATAAAACAGAACTAAAACAAGAATTTACTAAGGCTACATCCACACTATGCCAGATAAATCCGTAACCGAAGCTTTTTCTGTTCGTTTTTACCCTCCGTCTACACTAAAACGGTGTTTTCGTCCCCCGAAACTGGAGTTTTTCAGAAATGCTTTCCAAGGTGGATATTTTTGAAAATGCTGCTCGGGCAGATCAGTGTGGACGGGGTAACCGGAGACTTTTGAAAACGCTGTCAGACGGCAGCGCGCTATCTCATTGTTTTCTTGAACGCAACCTAACAATTTCAGAACAGATGGCAGCAAGACTGAAGCCAGAAGAGTTAGAAATGTACTCACCAAATACTTTGACCCTTAACTTACTGAATAAAGAAGTATACTGTACTCACTTTGCTGTTTTCTGTCCTTGCTCGTATGAAGGTGGTTTACCTATTTATGCAAGTACTTCTCTGACAATAGATGCGTAACAGCCTAATGTAACATTGTATGGAAATACAAGATAACACTGATGCAGACATCTTTTATACATTTAACAAGGTGCTTTATTAATGCAACAGAGTTAGTCAGTTTCTCAACGTTCGTCGTCAGCCGGGTCAGACGGTCCGTGAATTCCCTGTTGGTTGCCTCCGTACGTTCCCATACTTGTTTTTTTAAGTTTTGAGTTCTCCCGCACGAGAGCCAACAGCTGTCTGATGTTTTAAATTTTTCTAGTCTGTAACTACACAAATGCACATTTCTACAGTGAGATTCGACACCAAACATGTTGCTTGTTTTCAGTAGATGTGTCCTGCGCATGCGCAGCAGGAGGAGATTTGCCGAAATCTCCATTTCAGTGTGGATAGAGATATTTTCAAAAACACATAGTGTGGACGCCTATTGTTTTTACACGAAACCAGCATTTTCAAAATTATTCGGTCTAATGTAGATGTAGCCTAAATGAGACACAAGATTTTTGACAGCCAGTTATTTTATTGGCATTTATACTAATGAGCCATTTTTCAATTAAGATTTATTCATTTGTACTGAATGCAGCTTGTTATTGAAATTTTCAAGAAGAGATGGAGAATTAACAAACCCACCTAAACATACAATGCAAAAATACAATGAAGTTTCAATAAAACTGAACAGATCATTTTACATTGTAAGAAAATTCTTGGCAAAAGTCCAGTTGCTTCAACTTCAGTTGTTGGACAAATATCAACTGAGTTTTACAGGACAAGTTTAACCTGTTTTTTATTTTGTTATTGCATGGTCTGTTCTCTCTTATTGGTTCTCTTTTTGCACAAGAGAAAGTCAATGCCTACCTTTCTTGATCTGACAATCTACACCTCAATGTACTCAAAGGTAAGAATGAATTCTATGCTTTTAATAATTGTGCTGTATAGCTTTAGCACTGATGAATTGGTGAGAAAGGATGTATAGATAAACTACTTCTAGGTAATAGAGGACAGATACAAGGTTGAAAATAGGAAATGTTATGTAGGTTTCTGTAAAGACAATTATACTCTGGGACAGAATTGGTTAAGAATAGTGCAGCAGACACTATTTTCTTTAAAGGAAAAGGGAACATAAGAGCCAGTAGCTGATGAGGTCAGAAGTACGGATGAAATGGAGGAGAAACATCAATAAACACTCAATGCACCAGACAATATCTTCTGATAACTTGTATACAATCAAACACATAAGCAAAACATGTAGACATGGATCTAAACTATTTGCGGATTTTTCTTTTGATACATATTTCTTTTGGGTTTTTTAACATGTAAATAATTAGTGTTCTTAACTGACATTAAATCCACAGCAAGAAGGTAATCAGGACAGAAAAGAATGTGTGAAATTTGATAGTGAGATCAGGTCTCATCATGAGGAATCAAAATAGTTTTGCAATTCTGCTGTGAGTATTGAAATGAATGAATGGTCAATGCCTGTCTTTTTATCATGAAGTCACCGTGAAGCACAAAGCACTACTTGGAAGTGATTACAATTCATCTGAAGTGCCACAATATTATTCCGTATCCTTAATTGATTTTTTCAACATTCCTCTATCTGCTACACAAGCAGCTTTTTGGAACTATTACAAGCCATAAGGCCGAGATAAGTGTTTGTGTGCCAGTTCTCTTGAGATAACCCCTATTCTTTTATAGACATAAGACATAGGAACAGAAATGGGCCCATTCAGCCCATCAAGTCTGCTCTGCCATTTTATTGTTCCACTCAACCCCATACACCTGCCTTCTCACTATTTCCTTTGATACCCTGATCAATCAGGAAACAATCAAATTCTTCCTTAAATATACCCACAGACTTGGTCTCCACCACAGCCTGTGGCAGAGCATTCCACAGATTCACTACTCTCTGGCTAAAAGAAATCCTCTTTACCTCTATTCTAAAATGTCACTTCACTTTTGACGCTGTGCGCTCAAGTTCTGGCTACCCCCACCAGAGGGAGCATCCTCTCCACATCCACCCCATCTAGTCCTTTCAACATTTGGTAGGTTTCAATGAGTTCCTCCTGTATTCTTCTAAATTCTAGTGAGTACAGGCCAAAGCTGTTAAATGTTCCTCAGGTGTTAACCCTTTCATTCCCAGAAGCATCCTCGTGAACCTTCTTAGGACTCTACAATGACAACACATCCTTTCTGAGATATAGGGCCCAAAACTCTTGACAATATTCCAAGTACAGCCTGACTAGTGTCTTATAAAGGCTTAGCATTATCTCCTTGTTTTTATATTCTATTTGCCTTGAAATAAATGCTAATATTGCATTTGGCTTTTTTACCACAGTGTCAATCTGTAAATTAACCTTCTGGAAGTCTTGCACAAGGTCTCCTAAGTATCCTGCACCTCTAATGATTGAACCTTCTTCCCATTTAGATAATTGTCTGCACTATTGTTCCTTTTACCAAAATGCATTATCATACATTTCCCAACACCGTATTCCATCTGCCTTTTTTTTGACCAGGCTTCCAATTTGTCTGAATCCTGCTGCAATTGTGTTCCTTCCTCAGCACTACCTATCCCTCCACGTATCTGTGTATCATCCACAAACTTTGTCACAAAGCCATCAATTCCATTAACCAAATCATTGAAAACAATGTGAAAAGTAGTGGTCCCAATAATGACCCTTGAGGAACACCACTAGTCACTGGCAGCAAAGCTGAAAAGGCCTCTTTTATTCCCACTCGCTGCCTCCTGCCTGTCAGCCATTCCACTCTCCATGCCAGTATCTCTCTTGTAATGCCATAGGATTTAATCTGGTTATGCAGTCTCATGTATGGCACCTTATCAAATGCTTTCTGAAAATCGAAGTAAATGACATCCACTGCCTCTCCTTTCTCCACCCTGCTTGTTTCTTCCTTGAAGAACTCTAACAGTTTGTCAGACGAGATTTCCCTTCACAGAAACCAGGCTGACTTTGACATTTTATCATTGGTCTCCAAGTACCTTGAAATCTCATCCTTAATAATAGACTCCAGCACTTTCTCAACCACTGAGGATCAGCTAACTGGCCTATAATTTCCTTACTTTTTCTCTCCTTTCTTTCTAAAGAGTGGAGTGATGTTTGCAATCTTCCAGGACCATTCCAGAATCAAGTGATTCTTGAAAGATCATGACCAATGCATGATTATCTCTGCAGCAACCTCTCTCAGGACTCTGCGGTGTAGTTCATTTGGTCCAGGTGACTTATCAATGCCACTTACTCCTGCTCCATGACATTTACGGACCTCTGGCACACTGCTACTGTCTTCCACAGTGAAGACAGATGCAAAGTACCCATTAAGGTCATCTGCCATTTCTCTGTCCCCCGTTACTACCTCACCAGCATCATTTTCTAGTACACTAACATCAACTCTCACCTCCCTTTTACTCCTTATGTAATTGAAAAAAACTTCTGGTATCCTGCTTTATATTATTTACTAGTTTGCCTTCATATTTCATCTTTTCCCTTCTTACAGCTTTTTTAATTGCCTTTTGTTGGATTTTAAAAGCGTCCCAATCATCCAACTTCCTACTCACTTTTGTTGCATTATAAGCCCTTTCCTTGGCTATAATGCAGTCCTTGACCCCTGCCAGCAAATAATAACAAAGAGGATACTAAAAGCTTTTTCAAGTATATAAAGAGTAAAAGACAGGTGAGAGTAGATATAGGACTGATAGAAAATGATGCTGGAGAAATTGTAATGGGAGATAAGGAGATGGCGGAGGAACTGAACGAGTATTCTGCATGTCTTCATTGAGAAAGACATCAGCAGTATACCAGACACTAAAGTGTGTCAGGGAAGAGGAGTGTGCACAGTTACAATTACGACAGAGAAAGAACTCAGGAAGCAGAATAGTCTAAGGGTAGATAAATCTTCCAGACCAGATGGAATGCACCCCTGTGTTCTGAAGGAAGTAACTGTGGAGGGCACGGAGGCATTAGCAAATATCTTTCAAAAGTCCATAGATTCTGGCCTGGTTCCAGAGGACTGGAAAATTGTGAATGTCACTCTGCTACTTGAGAAGGGGGCAAGGAAGCAAAAAGGAAATTATAGACCTGTTAGCTTGACATCGGTGGTTGGGAAGTTGTTGGAGTCTACTGTCAAGGATGAGGTTACAGAGTACCTGGAGGCAGATGACAAGATAGGCCGAACTCATCATGGTTTCCTTAAAGGAAAATCCTATTGCAATTTTTTGAGGAAATTACAAGTAGGCTAAACAAGGGAGATGCAGTGGATGTTGTGTATTTGGATTTTCAGAAGGCCTTTGACAAAGTGCCGCACATGAGGCTGCTAAACAAGATAAAAGCCCATGGAATTACGGGAAAGTTACATATGGATAGAGCATTGGCTGATTGGCAGGAAACAGAGAGTGGGAATAAAGGGATCCCATTCTGGTTGGCTGCCAGTTACCAGTGGTATTCCACAGGGGTCGGTGTTGGGGCCACTTCTTTTTACATTGTATATCAATGATTTGGATAATGGAATAGATGGCTTTGTGGCTAAGTTTGCTGATGACACAAAGATAGGTGGAGGGGCTGGTAGTGCTGAGGACACAGAGAGTCTGCAGAGAGACTTGAATAGATTGGGAGAATGGGCAAAGAAGTGGCAAATGAAATACAATGTTGGAAAGTGTATGGTCTTGCACTTTGGTAGAAGAAATAAACTGACAGACTATTATTTAAATGGGGAGAGAATTCAAAGTTCTGAGATGCAACGGGACTTGAGAGTCCTCATGCAGGATACCCTTAAGGTTAACCTCCAGGTTGAGTCAGTGGTGAAGAAGGCGAATGCAATGTTGGCATTCATTTCTAGAGGAATAGATTATAAGAGCAGGGATGTGATGTTGACGCTCTATAAGGCACTGGTAAGACCTCACTTGGAGTACTGTGTGCAGGTTTGGGCTCCTTATTTAAGAAAGGATGTGCTGACATTGGAGAGGGTTCGGAGAAGATTCACTAGAATGATTCCGGGAATGAGCGGGTTAATATATGAGGAATGTTTGACTGCTCTTGGACTGTACCCTTGGAGTTTAGAAGAACGAGGGGAGACCTCATAGAAACATTTTGTATGTTAAAAGGCATGGACAGAGTGGATGTGACAAAGTTGTTTCCCATGGTGGGGGAGTCTAGAACGAGAGGGCATGACTTGAGGATTGAAGGGCACCCATTCAAAACAGGGATGCGAAGAAATTTTTTTAGCCTGAGAGTAGTGAATCTGTGAAATTTTTTGCCACAGGCGGCAGTGGAGGTCAAGTCATTGTCTGTTTTTAAGGCAGAGATTGATAGGTATCTGAGTAGCCAGGGCATCAAAGGTTATGGTGAGAAGGCGGGGGAGTGGAACTAAGTGGAGAATGGGATCAGTTCATGATAAAATGGCGGAGCAGACTCGATAGGCCGAATGGCCAACTTCTGCTCCGTTGTCTTATGGCCATTTGAGAACTTCTTTTTCTGTGGGACATATCTATTCTGCGCCTTGTGAACTATTGCTAGAAACTTCAGCCTCCTCTGCTCTGCCATCATCCCCACCAGTATCCTCCTCCAATCCACTCGGGCAAGCTCCTTTCTCATGCCTCTATAATTCCCTTTATTCTATTGTGATCCAGATATATGTGAATTATACTTCTCCCTCTCAAGTTGCAGTATGAATTCAATTATATTATCATCAATGTCTCCTAAGGGTTCCTTTGCATTAAGCTCCCTGATAAAATCTGGGTGATTACACAACACCCAGTCTAAGATAGCTTTTCCCTGACTAGGCTCAAGCACAAACTGCTCCAAAAAGCCATCTCATCGGCATTCAACAAACTCCCTCTCTTGCAATCCAACACCAACCTAGTTTTTCCAATCCCTTTACATATTGAAGTCCCCCATTATAATTGTGGCATTACCCTTATTACATGCCTTTTACAGCTCCCTTTGCAATCTCAACTGTACATCTTGGCTACTATTTAGAGGCCGATATATGATTCCCGTAATGTTTTTTTTTACCTTTGCAGTTTCTTAACTGTATCCACAAAGATTCAATATTCTCTATGTCACTTCTTTCTAAAGATGTAATTCCATCTTTTACCAACAACAGCTACGCCATCGCCTGTGCCTTCTTGCCTGTCCTTTTGATACAAAGTATATCCTTTGATGTTAAGCTCTCAACTATGGCCTTCGTTCAGCCACAACTCAATGATGCCCCCAACGTCATACTGACCAATTTCGTCCACCTTATTCTGAATGCTATGTGCATTTAAGCTGCGCCTTCAATGCTGCATTCTTCACTCTTGAATTTTGTCTCTGTGGTACAATTTAACTCTTTGCTCTGTCTGCATTTGTGCTCAGTCATTGGCTTGTTCTTCATTACAGTCATGTTACATCTATCATCTACTTGTAAACCTGCTGGCTCACTCTCAGCTCTATCATACTGGTCCCCATCCATTTTCCCTCATGTTTCCTCCTAAGTGAAGCTGTGCAATTCACTTTAATTCATTTTTGTGGTATTGAGCTTTACGGTCTAATCACTCTGCTTCATGTGGGAATATATGCCTGGAAATTGGATCCATTTTCCACATGTACATTACAAACAGAAGCAATGTAATTTCTGTGTGCCATGTACTTAAAGATGTTTCTCAACAGTCAAGGTCCAAATTACATCAAAAGTCTCCCACTGCTCATTTTCTGAATATACTGAAGATTTTGATGCAATCCAGAATCTTTGCTATTCATAAATAAAGTGCACATTACACAGAGATCACCAATGACATTTTCAGCAAATTCACTCTGACAATGATGTCTTGCACAGCCATAGTTTTAATGTTCAGGATATTTGAAATTTCAACACTGTACACATTAGAGAGATGTGCTGCCTTCTCTGTGTAACACCCTGGTTAAGATTTTTACTGATATGCTGTAGGTATTTCATTTTAGCTGTTCTGCTTTCAGACTGCCAGGCAGCATCTATAACAAGAAGTGCAGTCGACGTTTCAGGTCGAGACCCTTTGTCAGGACCTATTGAAAGAAGAGATAGTAAGAGACTTGAAAGTGGGAGGGGGATGGGGAGATCTGAAATGATAGAAGAAGACAGGAGGGGGAGGGATAAAGCTAAGAGCTGGAAAGTTGATTGGCAAAAGGGTAACATGGCTGGAGAAAGGAGAGGATCATGGGATGGGAGGCCTAGGGAGTAAGAAAGGTGGAGGGGAGCACCAGAGGGAGATGGAGAGCAGGCAAGGAGTGATTGTGAGAGGGACAGAGAGAGAAAAGAAGAAAACAAGGGGGGAAAATAATAAATAAATAAACACTCAGGTTGGAGGAACAACACCTTATATTCCGTCTAGGTAGCCTCCAACCTGATGGCATGAACATTGATTTCTCTAACTTCCATTAATATTCCCTCCCCTACTTACCCCATCCCTTATCTATCTATCTATCTATTTATTTATTTATTGTTTCTTCCTCTCCCCCCCCCCCTTTTTTTCTTGCTGGGTGAGATTTGTGCTTTGAACCAAAAGAGTTTAAAGTTTGTGCAGTTCTGCTGAACATTAACTACCCCAGTATCCTTCTAATATCTGCCTAAAGAAAACTTAGTTACTGTAAAGATGTTTTAATCAATCCACTCTACTATAGTCATCTCACTTTATTTCCTCAATCAGCCAGTTCTAATTTCTCCATTTCACTTCTCATGTCTGTAACATAACATTTGTCACTGATTAATTTCAGGGCTTTATTAATATCTTTCTCAACTGTGATGGGATAGCTCTCATGTTAAAGATGTTTCAATATTTGTATTTGCTTTCCTTATTTTGAATCTCACTTTTTTAGTATCCAGTATTTCTGTTTTTTAAACTATTTAAACTATGCACTGTGATTGATTGATTTATTTATTTATTATTATTTTATTTTCTCTTCTATATTAAGTATTGCATTGAACTGCTGCTGCTAAGTTAACAAATTTCACATCACATGCCGGTGATAATAAACCTGATTCTGATTCTGATTAAGTGATCTTTTTCTTTGTCTTCACAGAGCAATTTGATTTGCTGACCATGAAAACCACCAGATGCATTGTGACAACTATTTTGATTATTTGTGGACTGGCTGCCATTATTGCAGTTGTAGTTGCCATTTTAGCAATATTTCTGACTAAAGGTAAGGATCAAGTCTAAACGTGAGTAAAGGGTTAAGGTGGTAGTGAAGCCAGGCTATTTGGCAGGAGATAAGCTAATGTTCTTGATAAGTACATAAATCAATAAGATTATAAAGTGGGGAAGGTGTAAACAGGAACAGAATATTTTGCTCTGAGTTTAGAACCTCAATATAAGTTGTCTGTAGTTTAGATGAATGGGAAAAGATTTTGGAGAACTGAGTACAGAAAAATAACTGGGCTAATGGGTTTGAGAACCAATGGACTAAATGATCTCCTTCTATGTTATAAAGACACCTATAACGTCATCAGTCAGGGCACTGAGCACAGGAGTTGTGACATTATTTTACAGTTGGTGAGACTGCATTTGAAGTACTGTGCTCAGTTTTGGTTACCCTTTTGAAGAGGTGATTTTCGCTTGGCCTTTATTCCTTGAAATGTAAGAGAATGGGGACAACCTTATAGAAATGTTTAAAATGAACAATTGAATTGACTTTATTACTTACATCCTTCACAAACTGTACATGAAGAGTAAAAATCTTTATGTCTCCATCTAAATGTGCAATGTGCAATTTATAATAATTTGTAATAAACAGTATATTCAACTGGACAGTTAACATAGCATAGAAATACAATTGTATCACTGTGAATTAATCAGTCTGATGGCCTGGTGGAAGAAGCTGCGTTGGAGTCTGTTGGTCCTGGCAATTATGCTGCAGTACCGTTTCCCAGATGGTAGCAGCTGGAACAGTTTGTAGCTGGGGTGACTCGGGTCCCCAATGAGTCCTTTTTACACATCTGTCTTTGTAAATGTCCTGAATTGTGTAAAGTTCACATGTACAGATACGCTGGGCTGTCTGCACCACTCTTGCAGAGTCCTGCAATTGAAGGAAGGACAGTTCCCGCACCAGGCAGTGATGCATCAGGTCAGGATGCTCTCAATTGTGCCCCTGTAGAAAGTTCTTAGGATTTGGGGACCCATACCAAACTTCCTCAGGTGAAAGAGACACTGTACTTTTTTCACAACACATCTGGTATGTACAGACCTCGGTGATGTGTAGCTGTTCACCCTCTCAACCCCTATGAGAGACATAGATAAAGTGGATGTTCAACAGGGCAGGGGAGTACAAAATTAGAGGGCATAGATTTAGGTTGAGAAGGGAAAGATTTAAACGAGATCTGAGGGGTAATATTTCCACACAGAGGGTGGTGAGTATGTGGCAGGAGCTGCCAGTGGAAGTGCTTGAAGCAGGTACAATCATATCATTGCAGAAGCATTATGTGGAAGGGTAGGACTAAGAGGGATAAGAGCCAAACATAGGAAATTGGGACAAGGTAGGTAGGTACATGATTAGCATGGACTGTTGAACAAGACACATAAAGAGTCTGTATTTGTGTTGTATTGCTCAATTACTTCACCCTGGTCTGTGTGCCTTGCTAAATCACAGTGGTAATCATGGACTGTTAGGCCAAAGGGTCTGTATCTGTGTGCCTTGCTAATTCACAGTGCAACCACTGCTAACATAATTCCCTTTTTTTTCCTTCAAAGCTGCAAATTCCAGTCCATGGAAAGTTTACTACAAAGGAAATTTCAGAATATTAAATGTTCCTTACAACGATAACTTGGCAACAAGCAGCTCAATGGAGTTCTTTGTGTTAGCAAATAAAACTCATGCACAAGTAAGAATGCTCTGTTCAAAGCCACTTAATGGATTTTATTCTGCAATTTCATTATTAGAAGTGAAATATGTTCACAGGCCACATTTTGGTAGCTATCTGAAGAACCAAAGTTTAATTCCCACTCATATTCACCAATATCACCACCTATTGTGTTAACTGCGTATAGACATGTTCGGGTGGCATGGTAGCATAGCAGTTAGCATAACTCTTTGCAGCAGCACACACAAAGTGCTGGGGGAATTCAGCAGGCCAGGCAGCATCTATGGAAAAAAGTACAGTCAACGTTTCGGGCCGAAACCCTTCGGTAGGACTGGAGATAAAAAGCTGAGGGGTAGATTTAAAAGGTGAGGGGAGGGGAGAGAGAAACACTAGGTGAAAGGTGAAATCTGAAGTGGAAGGGATGAAGTAAAGAGCTGGGAAGTTGATAGGTGAAAGAGACTTTACAGCGCCAGTTGTAAGATCAGGGTTCAATTGTAAGTACGTAGTTTGTATGTTCTACCCATAACCACATTGGTTTCTTCCGAGTGCTCCAGTTTCCTCCCACATTCAAAAGAGGTACTGGTTAGGGTTAATAAGTTGTGGGTATGCTATGTTGGTGCCAGAATCATGGCATCTCTTGCAGGCTGCTCAGTGCAATTCTTGGACAGTGCTGGTTGTTGCCGCAAGCAACATATTTCACTGATGTTTCAATGTACATGTGACAATTGAAGCTAATCTTTAAAAACTATATCAGCAGCATGATGTTAAAGTAGGAAGCTCTTTAGACAAAAACTTGCAGTGAAGAAACAAAAAGGTTAAATCATTGCAAATGGAATATAATGTTGGGAGATATGAATTGATCTACTTTGATAAGAATAGCAAAGCAGAGTGTTATTTCAAATCATCAGTCTAATGAGCGTTATTGTTTTAAGACATCTGAGTGTCATCACAAAAGGTACATAGGGTGTTAACATGTAAAGGCATGAAACATTCACTTCATTATAAAGTGGCTAGACTATGGTGACATAGAACAGAAACCTCCATACTCACCATTTTGCCCACCTATACTAATCCCATTCACATGCACTAAGACCACACCTTTCTGTGCCTTGCCTGTAAAATACTTCTTAAACCTGGTTATTAAACCCAATTTTACCACCTATTCTGGCAGCCTGTTTTACATACTAACCACCCTCCGTGCGGAAAAAAAAACTTCCTCATCAGCATTAAAATGTTTCCTCTCACCTTAAACCAATGTCTCTTGTTTTTAAAATCCCTGCTGTAGAAAAAATATTTACCCAGTCCACCCTGTCTACATCTGTCATGAATTATAAACTTCTATTAGGTCACCCTTCAGTCTCCTTTGCTACAGGGAAAACAAGCACAGCCTGTCCATCTTTTCTTATATCTAAAATCCTCCAATCCAGGCAATATTTTGTTTATTCTCCTCTGCACCTTCTCCAGTACAATCATATCCTTCTTATAATGTAACAATCAAAACTACACGGAACATTCTTGGCGCAACCTAACCAGTAGTTTGCAACATATGCACCAACCAGTGACAAGAAACATCTCATGCACCATCAGCAGCTCTAGTTTCTAATGTTCAAGGTACCCCAGTTTTTCAGTCCTTTACTAAATGTTTGCCAAGGTTAGCTTCATCTTTGTCCTCCATGGTAACCACAGTAGCACTATCTTGCTTTTCTTGTTACTGACTTGCAGCAACTTTGTTAATGGGATGCCAAGTATTCAGTGGTAATATACAAGACTACTTATTGTGGCACTGCTTGTATTTCAAACTGTTCCCTCACTGCCTTTCCTTCTGCATTCATTTCTGATCCCTTCCACCCAGCCTCTCCTCACAGCTTCACTTCTTTATGCCTAGAGATCTGCAGCTATCTTTCCTTCCTTAAAACGATCAGCCAAAGATATATGTTCTTTCTCTCTCAAATTCTGTTCTCCACATCTGTATAACACTTCTTCTGCAGCCTTACTCCATCTCTAAACTTTTCTCCCTCCATCTTCCTTCTGGAGTGGTGGATGGACATCAAAACCATTCTAAAGGTTATAACTAAAATGTACAATGCTCACTGATTGATTTTCAAAAGAACAAAATATCTGTGGATACCCTGACATTATTTTTAAAGCCTTTCTTTATTAAAAACTAATGGGTGCCCACAAAAACTTTGAACTATGAATGTGGAATGAACCTGTGAGAGAGGGATTTCCAAGTTCAAAAGTTTTTCTTTTGTTATCTTAGAAATATACCCTTTATTTTAAAATGTACTTGTGGATAAGAAATATTGTTTCTTTCCATTGATTTCAGCTCAGATCGGTGTACTCAAAATCCAGATTGTCCAACCAATTTGGCCTTGCACAGGTTATAGAATTCAGGTATGTTCCAATACCTACAAATCTGATGTTTGGACATGTTACATGGTTTTAGATTCACAGCTTAATTTTTAAAGTTTACTCTCTGATCAAAACTTCCATGGTTCTTATACGTATAGTGATAAAGGAGATGTTAAATAAAGAGATCTTATATATACAGTGGTAAAAGAGATTTTAAAGGCATTTAACTCAGTTGTTGTACTCTCCACATACTTTTCAAACCAGAAACATTTAATCATGAACAGGAAACCGCTTTTAAAGTTACACATATTGTGACAGGATTGGTTCAATTTTTGGTTACATTAAGTAACATTTTGTGGTGCAGGGGATATATTGACTTTGTTCAGACGCACAAACTATATAGTGCAATTAAAATCAGGCAAGTTACTAATCACTTAGTGAGTAAAATTTGTCGCAATTTGGTCCCAGGTTATTTAGATTCAAACAGGTTGTATTGTAGCGGTGTGCTACACGCAGCGCTAAAATTACGACACGGAGTCGGTAACTGCAGTCGAAGGAAAAAACTTTATTCGAAAACTTCAGCCTCACTTTTAAGCCTCTGTCAACCGGCCCCCCATGGCGAAGAGGCTCCAAAGCTCTGTGCTCGCAAACCCCCGTAGGCTATCTAATTGTGAGTCGGTTCGGATACGCTAGGAAATGAGTCGCCACATAACCCCCCCCCCCCCAGAACCGGCGATACACCCCCCAATGTCCACAGTCTAGGCCAGAACCTGCTTGGGAGGTTGGCCTCTGCGCCGAGGCGCCGGAAACTCGGCCGGTTGCGCCAGGTCCACATGGGCCGGCGAGGCGGTCCACCGTGAAAACCTCCTCCTTCCCCCCAACGTCCAGCACGAATGTGGACCCGTTGTTCCGGAGCACCATAAACGGCCCCTCGTATGGCCGCTGCAGCGGTGGCCGATGCCCGCCCCTTCGTACAAACACAAACTTACAGTTCTGTAGGTCTTTGGGTACGCAGGTTGGGTGCCGCCCATGCTGTGAAGCGGGTATGGGGGCCAGGTTACCGAGCTTCTCGCGAAGTCTGCCCAGGACTGCTGTGGGTTCTTCCTCTTGCCCCCTTGGGGCTGGTAGGAACTCCCCGGGGACGACCAGGGGCGCGCCGTATACCAACTCGGCCGACGAGGCGTGCAGGTCGTCCTTGGGCGCTGTGCGGATGCCGAGTAGGACCCAGGGAAGCTCGTCCGCCCAGTTGGCTCCTCGCAGGCGGGCCATGAGGGCCGACTTCAGGTGACGGTGGAAACGCTCCACTAGCCCGTTCGACTGTGGGTGGTAGGCAGTTGTGTGGTGCAGCTGAGTCCCCAAAAGGCTGGCCATAGCTGACCACAGGCTGGAGGTGAACTGGGCGCCTCTGTCGGAGGTAATGTGGGCTGGTACACCAAAGCGAGATATCCAGGTGGCGATCAGGGCTCGGGCGCAAGATTCGGAGGTGGTGTCGGTGAGCGGGACCACCTCTGGCCATCTTGTGAACCGGTCCACGATAGTCAGGAGGTAACGCGCTCCGCGCGACACTGGCAGGGGGCCCACGATATCCACATGAATGTGGTCGAAACGCCGGTGGGCGGGATGGAACTGCTGCGGTGGGGCTTTGGTGTGCCGCTGCACCTTGGCCGTCTGGCAGTGCATGCACGTTCTGGCCCATTCACTGACCTGTTTGCGGAGTCCGTGCCAAACGAACCTGCTGGAAACCAACCGGACAGTTGTCCGGATGGAGGGATGCGCCAAGTTATGAATGGAGTCGAAAACGCGGCGCCGCCATGCTGATGGGACGACCGGACGGGGCTGGCCGGTGGCGACGTCACAGAGTAGGGTCCTCTCACCTGGGCCCACGGGGAGGTCCTGGAGTTGCAGACCGGAGACTGCAGTCCTGTAACTCGGAATCTCCTCATCCGCCTGCTGTGCCTCTGCCAGCGCCTCAAAGTCTACCCCTTGGGAAAGGGCATGAACGGTAGGGCGAGAGAGCGCATCCGCCACGACATTGTCCTTACCCGAGACGTGCCGGACATCCGTCGTGTATTCAGAGATGTAGGACAGGTGGCGTTGCTGGCGGGATGACCAGGGGTCGGATGCTTTCGTAAACGCAAAGGTAAGCGGTTTGTGGTCCGTGAACGCGGTGAAGGGCCGACCTTCTAGGAAGTACCTGAAATGCCGGATTGCCAGGTAGAGCGCCAACAGTTCCCGGTCAAAAGCACTGTACTTAAGCTCGGGTGGTCGCAGGTGTTTGCTGAAAAACGCCAGGGGTTGCCAGCGACCTGCGATGAGTTGCTCCAGGAATGCCTGCTCAAACATGAGGCAGGGTGTGTGTCCGTCGGCCAGAGACAACATCTCATTCATTAAAGCCGATGGAGGTCTGTCGCCCAAGCCATCCAGGTGCAGTAAACGGGCAGCCCGCTCGCGCCGTGAGAGTCCGAAAGTCCTGAGGAGCAGGGCTTTGAATTCTGTGTACTTGCCGTCTGCCGGGGGCGACTGTACGAACTCCGCGACCTGGGCCGCAGAGTCCTGGTCGAGGGAGCTCACCACGTAGTAGTAGCGGGTGTCTTCTGAGGTGATCTGGCGAACGTGGAATTGGGCTTCGGCTTGCTGGAACCATAGGTCCGGGCGCTGTGTCCAGAAACCTGGCAGTTTCAACGAAACCGCATGAACAGAGGCGGCGTCGGTCATTTCTGGTCCAAAAATCGTTTGGACCGTCGGGGTCACCAATTGTAGCGGTGTGCTACACGCAGCGCTAAAATTACGACACGGAGTCGGTAACTGCAGTCGAAGGAAAAAACTTTATTCGAAAACTTCAGCCTCACTTTTAAGCCTCTGTCAACCGGCCCCCCATGGCGAAGAGGCTCCAAAGCTCTGTGCTCGCAAACCCCCGTAGGCTATCTAATTGTGAGTCGGTTCGGATACGCTAGGAAATGAGTCGCCACAGTATCAAACTTTACACCCTATCATATTTTTCTCTCCTATACCATCAGTAAACAGCATAATCAATAGTGATGTTCATCTCCAACCCATAACATTTCTGACTGGCAGATTGTGGTAGCTTTTTCCTGGGATCACCTTCCTGCATTGGAGATCAAAGTTATTCATTCAGCATTGTAATATAAGAAGTTTTTAAGCAGATATCTTAACTGAAAGTACAGCATGTTGCAGGTTCTTTCTTTAGTAAGTTTCTCGCCCAGATACTCAGAGTAATATCACAAAACAGTAACTTCCCAGTTTATGCTCACATGTTCATAGATATCACATGGATGATAGAAAAATGGAGGGCCATATGGGAGGGAAGGGTTAGATTGATCTTGGAGCAGGTTAAGCGGTCAACACAACACCCTGGATTGTACTATATTCCGTTCACTGAATTGTAAAACTTTCTATAAAGCAAAACAAGCTAATAAAATTGATAGGACTGTGGCACTGTAAGATTTCATGAAATTCCTTGAATCTCCTGAAGTGAAGTAAATGACTATGATAACTTGTAATGAAGAAAACCTTACTGGGATTGTTCTTTTGTATTCTATATCTGATGTTCTGTGGATTTATTAGATAGATTTAACCCAATTAACTGTGTGACATGCTGACATGTCAGGGGTGGCAGGATATAATGATGTTATGGAGAGAGAAGAAGAAATCAGGAAGTTCCAGAGGCAACAGCTTCTTTAGAATACTGAAAGAGGAGGAGGAGAGGGAAAAATGTGACTTATGCTGGCAAATCAAAGGAACAAGTGGAATTTGTTGAGGAAGTGGGTGGGAGGTGGAGTTGTCAAGATGGTTTGTGGATGTTAACAATTACAGAGAAGGAAGGAAAGGGAAGGGATAACGCAATGAAAGTCAGGTAGACCATTTAATCTCCCTCGCCTATTTTCTTTGACAGCTCTGGGAGCGTTAAAGTGGTATTTGTACTTCAGTTCCAAGGAAATGGAAGCACACCTACTGTCGTGGGAGCAATCAAAGAAACATTTCAGCAAAGTTTAACACAGCTGAATACATTTGACCAATCCGGCTACTTGGATGACTTCATCATAGACTTAACATCAATTCAGTTTACTGGTAGGTTACCAAACAATGTTTCTAAAGCTTGTGATACTTATTCCAGCACCTAAAGTATTTCATCTGCATTTAATTTCAATAATATGTTAGGAAACAGAAGCTTAAATTTTCACAAATTGGGCCAGGTAAGTGCCTGGCCTCAGGGAACCAGAGATGTGGGCTGATCTTTGCTAGCTGCAGGGAACCAGACTTGTGGGCTGGTCAGTGTCAGGCCTCAGGGCACCAGAGATATAGCCTTGTATTTGTTAGAGCTGTTGGGGAGGGTTTGAACTAATTTGGCGGGGGGGGGGGGGCGGTGTTGGAAACCAGAGTGAAGGAACTCAGGATAGGACAGATGGTAAGAAAAGGAAAGATAGCATGCAGTCAGACTGTCAGGAAGGGCAGGCAGATGATAGGACAAAATTGCAGCCACCAGGGTGAGTATTAGTGCATTAGACCACAAAACAATTAGAAGAGCAAAATTATGCCATTCAGCCCATCGAGTCTGCTCCACCATTCCATCATGGCTAATCCGGTTCCTACTCAAACCCATACACCTGCATTCTCGCCATATCTTTTGATGCCCTGACCAATCAGGAAATGACCAATTTCCGCCTTCAATATATGCACGGACTTGACCTCCACCGCAGTCTATGGGAGAGCATTCCACAGATTCACTACTCTCTGGCTAAAAATTCCGACTTACCTCTGTTCTAAAAGGTCGCCCCTCTGTTTTGATGCTGTGCCCTCTAGTTCTGGATACCCCCACCAGAGGAAACATCCTCTCCACGTCCACTCTATCCAGTCCTTTCAACATTCAGTAGGTTTCAATGAGATCCCCTCCCCCCACATTATTCTAAATTCCAATGAGTATAGGACCAAAGTTGCCATACATTCCTCATTCCCAGAATTATCCTTGTGAACCTCCTCTGGACTCCCTCCAATGGCAATGTATCCTTTCTGAGATATGGGGCTCAAAGCTGTTGACAATAAGAGTGCAGCCTGACTAGTGTCTTATAAAGGCTCAGCATTATCTCCCTGCCTTTATACTCTATTCCCCTTGAAATAAATGCCAACAATGAAGTTGCCTTCTTTACCACAGACTCAAACTTTTAAATTAACCTCCCTGGAGTCCTGCACGAGTGTTATGATATTTCTGTTTAAACGTACCATGGGTTAACAGTGAAGAATTATATTCTGGAAGAATTACAGAACTATTATTTACAATAATAAACAAACACGTCTTAACCAAGCCGCATGCTGGAACATTCTAGCAATCCTACTGATGCTCAGTGCTCTGTCCAGTCATGTACTGGCACATCATTGCATGTGATATCACCACATCTTCCTTTCCTTAAAACAAAAACAATTAACAACATTAATCAAAGCAAATACATAATTCAACAAGTCTCTATCAGTCTCTCTGTGGGTTTACGAACACAAGTAGACCTTCTAAGTGGTACACACAGTTCTTGTGTTTCTTTGTTATTATTTACATGTTTTGTCTTGTCTTCTTCAGATAACTGAATCTCTGAAGTTGGCTCTTTCTTGAGTCTTCGCGATTTCTTCTTAGCACTGCTCACTCCTCTGTTTAGACCATGTACAATCTGGGTTGTACTTCTTCAAGTACTTTAGATTTCTGTGTCTGTGTGTTCATTCTGTCTTGTAATCTTACTTCATCTCCTTGGTGCAGTTCAGGTAATGGACGAGAACGTCTATCAAATTACGGTGTTCATCTTTCCATGTGTTCTCTTGTTCACCTTCCTCTGTTCTCAGAAGGCTCTCATCCATTGGCAGATTAGATCTCAAACATCGTCTCATCAAGAGTTGAGCAGGCGAAAATCCACATGCAGGTGGAGTACTATGATAAACTAACAAAGCTTTATAAAAATCACATCATTTACTTTGTGATGTTACGTACCCCGTAACTGGGTCACTTACCAGCAAAGATAGAGAGGTCCATTGAAGTCTGATGATACTATTTTTAACAGTATTTATTGATAAAAATACACAAAAATAGCATCAATGCAAACATACAGATGATATACGTCATCAATACTAAATCTAAAAGCACGGGTATAATAATAATCAATAAGAAATAGCTCTATCGTTGTCTAAGGGATAATGTATTGTCCGATGGAAATATGAAAATCACTTTAGTTCATTCAAGCTGCAGCGTTTTGGTTTGAGAGAAAGACGGGTTAAAACTTGCCCATTCCTTTTATGATGTCAATCCTTCGAGAGTCGTTGGGAGTTGATTTCCCCGTTGTTAGCTAAAAACCGTTCTTCTGTGGTAAAGGCACACCGATTCCGGGGCAAATGGAAATGGATGCACGTGGCCTTCCCACCGGCTTTCACTATTACGGGATCGCTAGCGTTTTTTTTATCCCTCTTTTATCCTGACTCACAGGGTCTCAGATATCAATCAGGCTGAGATGATGCAATCCCTCAACCAACCTCCCCCTCAGTTCATTGCCTGGGGGCTTCAATGCATCGTACAGGATGCAATACACAAGTCTGTCTCCAAGAGACAATAGTCAGTATCAATGGGTCCGCCTTTCGGAGGCCAGGACACATTCCAACTCTTTGTGGATTCTGCATGTCTTTCTCTCATTTCCTGGGTCTCCTGAACTGACTCAATAGTGATCTTGCGATTCTCACAAAGGAGGGGGCTACCCCGCACCCTTCGGCCCCTCAGAGCTGTGGTACATTCATAACAGTGAATCACTTTCTTGATAATTCCTACCGATTTCTCAACTAATCCATTAGACTGAGGGAAAAATGGACTAGATGTCATATGAACAAAGTCCCATTCACGAGCAATATGTTTCATGCATTCACTACTGAATTGTGGACCATTGTCTGTGAAAACTTCATCAGATACACCATGTCTTCAAAAAACTGATTTCATGCATGTAATGACATTTTCTGTAGTTATTCTGCCCAGACAACACACTTCCGGATACAATGAGTAGTAATCCATTATTAATCGATAGTCTTTGTTGTCAGTTACAAAAAGATCAACGACTGCCTTCTGAGGATTCGAAAGTGGATGACGCAGCTCCTTAGGGTTGCTAGGTTGGTATTTAAAGCATATTTGACAAGAAGACATCAATCCTGCAATTTCTTGATTCATCCTGAGCCAAAACATCACTTCCCATGCCCTTCTCTTACATTTTTCAATACCTAGGTAGCCTTCATGAATTTTATCAAGCATCTCTTTACAGAAATTTCTTTAGGAGTTACAATTCTGTTACCTTTGTACAGTATCCCATCCACGACAGAAAAGTTCTGATCTGTGGTTCCAATATGCTTGTACTTCTGAGGTACAGTCATGTTTATTATCTGGCCATCCATCCATCACTTCTTGTATTACCTGACTGAGAATTTTGTCCTTCTCTGTCTCAAGATGCAGCAGTTCCAACTTTTTGGGAGCAACAGGTACAGTTTCTATGAATATATCAATAAATACCTGAACATCGATAGCATTCCTGTGACTGTCTTTTGTTGTTGGATCCACAGCTCTGGAAAGTGTGTCAGCCGTGTACATGAATTTTCCAGGTGTGTATGACACATTCAATGCATATCTTTGCAATTTGCTCATCATTCACTGAATTCGCAAAGGACAGTCACTTAAAGGTTTGTTAAACAATGCAATCAAAGGCTTGTGAGCAGTTTCAACATCAATAGATTGCCCTGACACAAACTGATGAAATCACTCACAAGCAAACAGAATACTGAGCAATTCTTTTTCAATTTGGGCATACCTTATTTCTGGATCAGCTAAAGAACGAGATGATACGCCACAGGTAGCCACTCCTTATCACGGTTCTGGAGTAATACTGCCCTTAATCCTACTTGAGATGTATCACATGAGATTTTGATGGGTCTCTCAGCATCATAAAATTTCAATACATGTTCTTTTGTGAGCACTTTTTTGAGATTTTGCCATGCCTTTTCCTGTTCATGGTTCCAGCTCCATTCATTTCTCTTTTCTGTTAGCTGTCTCAATGCAGCAAGCTGTTCCGAGAGATTGGGTATAAATTTTCCCATATAGCTAACCATTCCCATAAACCTCTGAACATCCCTTTTACATTGCAGTCTTGGCATGTTCTCAATAGCAGAAGCCTTCAATGGATCAGGACGCACACCCTCTTTGCTGATGATATCACCCACAAATGTAAATTCAGTCACTCCTAGCTGACATTTGTCTTTATTCAATTTCAGCTTCGCCTTGCATGTTGCCTCAAAGACTTGTCTGAGCTTGGCATCATACTCTTGTTTAGTCGATCCCCAAATAATAATATCATCCATGGATGTATCGACACCCTCAATGTGTTCATATAATATGTGAATGGTTTTATGGTACACTTCAGGAGCTGATACAATTCCAAAAGAAAGCCTAAGAAAACAGCATCTGGCAAAAGGAGTGTTAAAGGTGCACAATTCTGAACTCGGTTCATCTAATTTAAGTTGCTACAATCTGGAGAATGCATCTAATTTACTAAAATGCTTTGCATTAATGATATAATTATGGAGAAGGACAGATACATACAGAGGTATGTGTTGGAGAGCACTTCGGGTCCAGTGATCACAATGCCATTAGTTTCAATATAATTATGGAGAAGTATAGGACTGGACGCAGGGTTGACATTCTTGATTGGAGAAAGACTAACTTTGAGGAGATGTGAAAGGATTTAGAAGGAGTGGATTGGGACAATTTGGTTTATGGGAAGGATGTAATAGAGAAATGGAGATAATTTAAAGGTGAAATTTTGAGGGTACAGAATCTTTATGTTCCTGTTAGGTTGAAAGGAAAGATTAAAAGTTTGAGAGAACCATGGTTTTCAAGAGATATTGGAAACTTGGTTCTGAAAAAGAGAGAGATCTACAATAAATATAGGCAGCATGGAGTAAATGAGGTGCTCGAGGAATATAAGGAATGTAAAAAGAATCTTAAGAAAGAAATTAGAAAAGCTAAAAGGAGACATGAGGTTGCTTTGGCAAGTAAGGTGAAAATAAATCCAAAGGGTTTCTACAGTTATATTAATAGCAAAAGGATAGTGAGGGATAAAATTGGTCCTTTAGAGAATTAGAATGGACAGCTATGCATGGAACCGAAAGAGATGGGGGAGATTTTGAACAATTTCTTTTCTTCAGTATTCACTAAGGAGAAGGATATTGAATTGTGTGAGGTAAGGGAAACAAGTAGGATAGTTATGGAAACTTTGATGATTAAAGAAGAGGAAGTACTGACGCATTTAAAGAATATAAAAGTGGATAAATTTCCAGTTCCTGACAGGATATTCCCTAGGACCTTGAGGGAATTTAGTGTAGAAATAGCAGGGGCTCGGACAGAAATATTTCAAATGTCATTAGAAACGGGGATGGTGCCAGAGGATTGGCGTATTGCTCATGTGGTTCCATTGTTTTAAAATGGTTTTAAGAGTAAAGCTAGCAATTATCGGCCTGTAAGTTTGACGTCAGTGGTGGGTAAATTAATGGAAAGTATTCCTAGAGATGGTACATATAATTATCTGGATAGACAGGGTCTGATTAGGAACAGTCAACATGGATTTGTGCATAGAAAGTCATGTCTGACAAATCTTATTGAATTTTTTGAGGAGGTTCCTAGGAAAGTTGACGAGGATAAAGCACTGGATGTTGTCTATATGGACTTCAGTAAGGCCTTTGACAAGGTTCCACACAGAAGGTTAGTTAGGAAGGTTCAATCGTTAGGTATTAATATTGAAGTAGTAAAATGGATTCAACAGTGACTGAATAGGAGATGCCAGAGAGTAGTGGTGGATAAACTGTTTGTCAGGTTGGAGATTGGTGATTAGTGGTGTGCCTCAGGGATCTGTACTGGGTCCAATGTTGTTTGTCATATACATTAATGATCTGGATGATGGGGTGGTAAATTGGATTAGTAGGTATGCAGATGATACTAAGGTAGGTGATGTCGTGGATAATGAAGTAGGTTTTCAAAGCTTGCAGAGAGATTTAGGACAGTAAGAAGAGTGGGCTGAAAGATGGCAGATGGAGTTTAATGCTGATAAGTGTGAGGTGCTACATTTTGGTAAGACTAATCAAAATAGGACATACAAGGTAAATGGTAGGGCATTGAGGAATGCAGTAGAACAGAGTGATCTAGGAATAATGGTGCATAGTTCCCTGAAGGTGGAGTCTCATGTGGATAGGGTGGTGAAGAAAGCTTTTGGTATGCTGGCCTTTATAAATCAGAGCATTGAATATAGGAGCTGGGATGTAATGTTAAGATTGTACAAGGCATTGGTGAGGCTAAATTTGGAGTATTGTGTACAGTTCTGGTCACCGAATTATAGGAAAAATGTCAACAAAATAGATTACAGAGATTTACTAGAATGCTACCTGGGTTTCAGCACCTAAATTACAGAGAAAGGTTGAACAAGTTAGGTCTTTATTCTTTGGACCATAGAAGGTTGAGGGGGGACTTGAGAGAGGTATTTAAAGTTATGAGGGGGATAGATAGAGTTGACATGGATAGGCTTTTTCCATTGAGAGCAGGGGAGATTCAAACAAGAGGACATGAGTTGACAGTTAGAGGGCAAAAGTTTAGGGATAACACGAGGAGGAACTTCTTTACTCAGAGAGTGGTAGCTGAGTAGAACGAGCTTCCAGTAAAAGGGGTAGAGGCAGGTTCGATATTGTCATTTAAAAAAAATTGGACAGGTATATGGACGGGAAAGTAATGGTGGGTTATGGGCTGAGTGCAGGTCAGTGGGATTAGATGAGAGTAAGCGTTCGGCATGGACTAGAAGGGCTAAGATGGCCTTTTTCTGTGCTGTAATTGTTGTATGGTTATATTAGCAAACTGTGACATAATTTCTTTATGAGTAGGCAATTTGAAATGCTCTCTTTCAATGGCCCGACTCAAGTCTCTTGGTTCTAGTCAAATCCTCAGTTTTCCATTTTTCTTATCAACAATGACAAGCGAATTGAGGCATTCAGTTGGTTCATCATTTTTTTTAATGGCTCCGAGCTTTTCCATTCTGTCTAGTTCCATTTTCAGTTGATGCAAATGGTACTTTTCTGCATGGATGTATTACAAGTTGCATTGTATTGTCAATTTTAATTGCGTGCTCTCCTGGAGGACAACCAAGCCCTTTGAACAAGTCTTCATAATCTTTCATCAATCACTGTATTCTGACTCTGTGTCACTATCCAGAACTAACATTCTTTTCGCCAATTTTCTTTTGTAATTTTTTTTATTGAAGTTCGTTTCCATAAGATGTATTTCGGACATTGTACATATATATCATATAATCATATATATCACAAAATCTCCACAAAGTATTTATCTGGGGTATACATTTATAGAAAAGAGTGGAAAGAAAAAACAAGCAAAAGGAAAGAACTATGTACAAGCAGGGAGTGATCTTTTTTTTACAACAGATTCATTGATTTGTGAGAATAAAATCAGGCCTATGAGGCATTATGTAGTTAAACCATTTTTCCCAGTATGAATCAAATTGTTCCAGCTTATGATTAACAGATGCTGTTTTCTTCTCCATTTTGGAAATGTCCATTGTAATTTCCATCCATGTATTTAAATTTGGGCTCTCCTGTGATAACCATTTCCTAGTAAGAGTCTTTTTACCAGTCACCAACAGTATATTCATTAAATATTTATCTCTTTTCAACCATTCTTGAGGTATATATCCAAAATATATGGTCTTACTCTCCAAGGGTATTTCACATTTAAAGATGTCTTGTAGGGCCTTGTGTATCCCCCTCCAATAGTTTTTGATAACAGGGCAGTCCCAAAAAATATAATAATGAATTGCACTTTGATTTCCACAATTTCTCCAGCAAACGGAGTTTACTATCATAATGGGATTTCTGAGAGGGTGTAATAAAATATCTTATCAAGTTTTTCTATCCAAACTCCCTCCATTTCTGTGAATTGGTACACTTCCATTGATATCTCCATATTGCTGTCCATTCTTCCTCAGATATAATTATCCCTCCTTCCTTCTCCCATTTTGTTCTAATGTATGAAGTCGAATGTGTTTTAAGATTTGGCAACCCCTTATACATGCTTGAAATGATTCTACTACCTGATTACTACCTGACAAATGATTATCTGAATTATATGCTTTTCTAAAGAGCTCTATCAAGCATGTATTTGCCTTGGTTACATTTTTAAGCATCTTATTAACATATTGTCGCATCTGTAAATACCGATAAAAATCTTGTTTTTCTAATAAGTGTTTCTCTTTAAGCATTTCAAAACTGAACAGTGTTCCTTCTTTCATTATGTCGCAAAGAAATGTTATTCCTATAACTGTTCAGTCCTTAAATCTAGCATCCAATTCATTTGGTGTAAAATCAGAGTCATATGCACACCATTTAAGAATTGCAATATCTCCCTCTAGATTATATTCTTTTATAGTAGTTTTCCATATTTTAAGAGTCAATTTCACCCATGGGTTATCAATAGTATTTCTGTACTTTTGCAGGTTGTTATCAGCCAAAATTGCTTGTATGGGGATGGGAAGTACCCGCTCCTCAATGTTTTTCCATTGAGCGTCATATGATGGGTTGCACCAACATATCACAGCTCTCAACTGTGCTGCAAAATAATAATCTCTAAGAGAAGGCAGCCCCATCCACCCCCCCTTTTCCTTTGCTAATTTCAAAGCTTTGAGACGAACTCTAGGCCTTTTACCCTGCCAAATAGCATCTTGTACCATTCATTGAATTGATCTTGATTAATCTCTATTAGTAGGGTCTGAAAGAGATATAACAGTCTGGGCAGTATATTCATTTTAATAGACTCAATCCTTGAACTGAGACTGAAAAAAGGAATCAGGCTCCATCTTGCCACATCTTCCTTAATTTTTTAATATAAAGGCTGATAATTACATTCTGATAATTTTGCCAAATCTTTTGGCATAATGATGCCCAAATATTTGAAAGACTCTTTGTGCCATGCCCAGGGGTATCGACTTTCAATTTGTCTTAGTGGGCTATAGTAATATGAAAGTAATTGTTTTTTATCTCTGTTAATCTTATATCCTGATAATTGACCATATTGTTCAAAGGATTGCATCAATTTAGGTAAAGAGTATGTTGATTGCCTTAGATAGATCAAAATGTCATCCACATAACAAGCCAATTTATGCTCTGTCCCTTTAATAGTAATTCCCCTGATATCTTTATTTTGTCTGATGTATTGAGCTAATGGTTCCAGATATAACGCGAAGAGTAGTGGTGACCATGCACAAACCTGCCTCGTGCCCCTTTCTAGGGTAAGACTATTTGATAAATATCCATTGATTTTAATCCTAGCAGTAAGATTGTCATATAGTGTTTGTATAGTTTTAATAATTGTGTTTTGGAAACCAAATCTATGTAAAACTCTGTAAAGAAAATTCCAATTAACTGAATCAAATGCTTTTTCAGCGTCCATACTTATCACTATTGCTTCGATTTTATTTTCTTGTATATGATCCATAATGTGAAATGTCCTTTGTATATTGTCTTAAGTCTGGCATTGTCGTATAAAACCTGTCTGATCATTACGTATCAGTATGGGTAGAAACTCCTCTAATCGTTTGGCCATGATGGAGGTAAATAACCTATAATCTACATTAAGAACAGGTATTGGTCAAATGACCCGCATTCCATTTTATCCTTGCCTTCTTTCGGTATAGCTGAGATTATCGCTTCCTTCCAACTGGGTGGCATTTGTGCCTTTTTTAGAGCCCAGTTCAGTGTGGGAAGTAAAACAGGAATTAACTCATTTTTAAATTCTTTGTACCACTCTGCTGTATAACTATCTGATCCTGGTGACTTGCTTAATTTAAGCCTACTAATTGCAGCTTTTAATTCAACTTCAGATATGTTAGCAGTTATCCTATTTTGTTCTTCGCTTAAAGTGGGCAACTCTAGAGAATTCAAGAAGGTGTCAATTTGGGTTTGGCTTTCCCCTGGAACTTTGGAATATAGTGTTTTGTAAAACACTTCAAAAGCTTCTTGAATTTCACTTAGCTTACTTTTTATCATTTTCGTTCTTGGGTCCCTAATTCTATGAATTGTATTTTCTGCTATCTTTTTTTTCAGTTTCCACGCCGGTATTTTCATAGATTTCAATCCACTTTCATAATGTCTCTGTTTCAGAAACATTAAGTTTTTCCTGATTTCTTGTGTAGCCAAATTATTTATTTCATTCCTAATTCTTTTAATTTCCCCTAATGTATCCTGTGCCAAATTCAATTTGTGTTTTTCTCTAGTTCCTTCGGCCTATTTTGTGATTCCTCTAATGTTTTATTCCTTATTTTTTTCTTATATGAAGATATCACTATAATTTTACCTCTTAAGACCGCCTTCAGAGTATCCCATAAAATGGGAGGTGAAACCTCTCCATTATCATTAAATTCAAAGTAGAGACCAATTTCTTTTTAATTTGTTCCTTAAAGTACAGTTCATTGAGTAGACTTGAATTTAGTTTCCAAATAGTATTCTTTGGTTGTAGGTCAAAATCAACAGATAAATATATAGGTGCATGGTCACTTACATCTATTGTCCCAATTCCACAGGTGTTTATGTTGTTTTTGTCTTTTCCAAATGTTATGAAATAGTCTATTCTTGTATATACAGAATGTGGAGCAGAATAATGGGTGTAATCCCTTCTGTCAGGGAAAAGGTCCCTCCATATATCAATTAAACCAACATCCTCAAAAAGTGTATTAACTTTCTTATGTAAAGATTTTGTTTCATAGGTTTTTCTACTAGAAAGAGTCTACTGGAAGAGTCTAAGTTTGGTTGTAATTGTAAATTTAAGTCTCCCCCACATATCAAGAGACCTTCTGTTTCCGTTACTATAATATCAGTAATTTTCTGAAAGAAACCAATATTACTTCCCGGGGGTGCGTATATATTCAATAGAGTAACTGAATTGCTGTCTATATTCCCCCTTACCAGAATATATCTGCCTTCTTTATCTCCCATTTCGAATAATTTTTCAAAATTTAGCTTACTTGAGATAAGAATAGAAAGTCCTCTCCTGTGTCCTGATTTATATGAGGAGAAAAACAGATTAGTGAAGCCCATTCTCTTTAGTTTTTTATGCTCATTATCACTTCAATGAGTTTGCTGTAAGTATACTACATGGGCTTGTTCTTTTTTCATTTTGGATAAAATTCTCTTACGTTTGATTGGATTTAATAGCCATTTGCATTAAAAGAAATTAATTTTACCCTGTCCTTAGCCATCTGTATTTATCTGTCAATGTATCATTGAAATTAGAATAAAACTTAAACGATCTACTCCCTGAACAAATAAGAACCAAGAAACTCAAATAATAACAAAAGTGGCAACGAGTGTGCGATTTGAAGGCTGAGGTCTTTAGTAAATGACCCTGCGTTGAGCTAGAGGAAATGTCTAACCCCTCCTACTTGTGAGTTGAGGGCCCCCATTGCAGTATTCATAAAAGTCAGTGAACAAATCCATTACACAGAAAAGATTTCCCTGTGTACTCCTATATATACAAACGTTTCTTATTTTGGTGGGGAAAAAGGAGTAAGTGAGCAAATAAAGAATAACAACTAAGTAATATAAAATCCACATTATAATAAGTATTTCTCGAGATAGGTATATCACCGTGTACTTTTGCTTCTGTTTAGCTTCTCAACATTTTTAAAGTTAGCCAAACCTTATGGCTCTTCTGAAGGGGGTGAGGACTTTCTTTGGGAAACTCCTGGTCTCTTCCTGATATGTTTCTCTTGGCCTCCTCCCGTCTCCTGCCTTCTCTTTTCTCGCACTATTTCCCAAGCCGAGTGGGACAATTCATCAGCCAGGCTTTCTTTCATTTTGGTCATGCTGACGGGCAACCCTCTGGCCTTCATGTCTGTAGTCGCCTCTTCCATTGTCTGGTACAACTGCGTCCCGTTGTCATAAAACACTCAAAGTTTAGCAGGGTATGGAGTTTGAAATCTAATCTTATTTTGCTTTAATACTCACTTTACTTCGGAGTATTCTTTGTGTTTCTGGAAGACCATGGGGGGGTGGGGTAATCTTGGTCGAAATATATTAATTTATCCTCTAAAAACACTCCCTTCTTACCCCAGGCCCTTTGTAGAATCTCCACCTTGGTGCTGTACCGAAGGAAGTTAATTATTATTGAGCATGGCTTTCTATACTGGATAGGTTTCGGAACGAACGCGCGGTGCGTCCTCTCGATTTCCATCTCCATAGCCAGAGGAAGATCCAGCGCGTCCCGCAGTAACTTTCTGACAAACTCCGTCATAGACGAGCCCTCCGCTCCTTCGGGAACGTTGTAGATTCTGATATTTTTCCACCGTGATCTTCCCACCAGGTCAAGCAGTTTATCTTCTTAGTGATGTATTATTTTTATTGTCTTGCTCAGTATCCACTCTATGTTTTGAATGCAATCTTCCACCTTCTCAATGCGAGTCTTTGCCACCGCTATTTTTTGATTAACGCTGGCGAGCTCTGCCTTAATATCACGGAGCTGCTGCTTTATATTTTTCTGGACCTCCATTATTTCTTCCAGGATTTCAAAGACATTCACCGCTTTGACTGAATGAGGCCCAGCGGCCACCTCACCAGCATGCGGTCTGGATGGAGAGCCACTCGCTGCATTCGTCTCGGACGCAGGCTCCGCAGTGTCGCTTTTTTAATTTCCATTTCTTCTCTCCATTCTTGCCCCTCTTTTAAGTTCAAATATTTTTCGAAAAATATTATATTTAACAGGTTAATGGGGCTTAATGCACGTTTTTCTGGAGGAGCTAGTGACTTAAGCTGCCATTCTCGATGATGACGTCACCGGACTCTTTTCACCAAATTAAGTCTTTCACACGTGGATAAACCCAGAATTGACTCTACATTTTTTGGCATGACCACAAATGAAAGTGTGGGCACAATATTTTTGTATGACACTTTTGCCACACACGTTCCTTTAACTGGAATGTCTGCACCTGAATACCTCGTCACTTTTATATTTGTCTGATGTAACTTCGGTCTTGGCTTTAAAGCATTAAACTCAGATTCTGCAAAAACATTTACTTGCACTCCAGTATCAAGCTTAAAAAGAATATTGTTTTGGTTCACTTGCAATGGAATAGTCCAGTCATTCTTACTTTGTTTATTTTCACAAAGCACATCGATATAAAATTCCTCACGTTCATCTTCAATTACAGCATTTACTTGTTTCATTTTATTTTCCTTCTTTCTGCTTTTACAACGGCAGGAAAAATGATTAATCTTACTGCAGCCATTGCAAATTTTGCCATATACCGGACACTGATTTGGACAATGTTCCTGCGCACAGCAATCACATGACTTTTTTCTTTCAAATGCCGTCTTGCTCTCTGTCAGTTTTGTTGATGTATTATTATATTTCTTGATATATTCACACTTTTTTGCAGCATTTACATTGCAGTTTTCAACAAAAAACTCTTCAGCCTGCAACATCATGGAATCAGAAGCTTTGCAAAGTGCCAAAGCTTTTTCAAAATTTAAATTTTGCCCTCTCAACGGCCTTTCTCTCAGAGCATTATCTCGAATGCCACAAACAATTCTATCTTTAACGAGAGAGACCGTGAACAATCCAAACTCACATGGTCTACTATGCTTTCTTAACTCAGTAACATCCTGATCAATTGTTTCACAGCTCTCTGCGCACACGTGAAGAATTTATATCGCTCATACGTTAAATTACACTTATGTATACAAAATACTTGAAATCTGTCCATTACAAACTTTTAATTAAAATGACCTCCATCTTCAAAGACAAAATTATTATATACCTCTACTGCATCATTCCCGATTACATAGAGCAGAAGTGCAGCTTTTGTTTTTCCGATTTTTCTTCATAATCAATGGCCGATAAGTACAGTTCAAACTGTTGTTTGAATAGCTACGTTGCCAGTCAGCTGAAGTTTTGGTGGGGGCAGTAAACCTTCCATTTTACCATTTACAGTTCGAACTTTTTTCTTCCTTTTTTCCATTATCTTCGATTCTCGATTCTCAATTCTCCCGTATTATTCTTCCAGAACCACTTCTAACACCATGTTATGTTATTTCTGTTTAAACATATCAGGGGTTAACAGTGAAGAATCATATTCTGGAAGAATTAGATAACTTTTATTTACAGTAATAAACAAACACATCTTAACCAAGCCACGTGCTGGAACAGTCTAGCAATCTTGTGCATGCTCAGTGCTCTGTCCAATCATGTACTGGCACATCTGTGCACATGATATCACCACAACAAGGACTCTTAAGTCCCTCTGCACCTCTGATATTTGAACCTTCTCCCCAATTAGATAATAGTCCATACTATTGTTCCTTTTACCAAAATGCATTATCGTACATTTCCCAAAACAATTTTCCACCTGCCATTTTTTAACTAGTGTTCCAATTTGTTTAAGTCTTTCTGTAATGTTATTGCTTCTTCACCACTACCTACCTGTACACCTATCTTTGTATCACCCGCAAAGTTTGCCACAAAGCCATCAATTCCATTATCCAAATCATTGACAAACAATGTGAAAAATAGAAGTCCCAATACTGACAATTGAGGAACACAACTAGTCACTGGCAGCCAACCAGAAAAGACCCCTTTTATTCCCATTCACTGCCTCCTGCATGTCAGATGTTCTGCTATCCATGCCAATATCTTTCCTGTAACACCATAGGATTTTATATGTTAAGCAGCCTCATGTGTGGCCCCTTATCAAATGTCTTCTGAAAATCCAAATAAATGACATCCACTGCCTCCTCATCCACCCCACTTGTTACTTCCTTGAAACACCTTAAGAGATTGGTAAGGCAAGATTTCCTTTTAACAGAAATCATGCTGACTTTGACTTACTTTATCATTAGTCTCCAAGTACCTCGAAATTTTATCCTTAATAATAGACTCCACCACTTCCCCAACCACTGAGGTGTGGCTAACTGGCCTATAATTTGATTGTTTTGCCTTCCCGCCCGCCCCCCCCCCCCCCGCTTCTTAGAGAGTGGAGTGACATTTGCAATTTTCCAGTACTCAGGGATCATGCCAAAATCAAGTGATTCTTGAAAGGTCATGACCAATGCATCTGTTATTTCTTCAGCAACCTCTCTCAGGACTCTAGGATGTAGTCCAACTGGTCCAAGTGACTTATTCACCTTAAGTCCTATGAGCTTGTCTTGCACTTTTTCTTTGTAATAGCAATGACACTCACTCCTGCTCCCTGACACTCATGGACCTCTGGCACACTGCTGGTGTCTTCCACAGTGAAGACTGATGCAAAATTCTGGTCCAATATCAACTGTCACCTCACTTTTACTCTTTATATAACTGAAAATGTTTTGGTATCCTGCTTTATATT